>NC_134709.1:23758799-24358799 GCF_043290135.1 Rhipicephalus microplus
GCGTGCTCGCCGGCGTTCATTTCATCGCGTCACGCCGCCGTTGCCGTGCCAGGGGCCGGTCCTGCCATATACTCGCAAGCGCGCGCCGCGCTGCGTTGCTTTGACGCATGCGCGTTTCAGCGCGTCCGGCGTCCCTCCGTCACGAGAAGAGGGAGACGCAGTGTTGTCTGGGTAACACATCGACGTGAAACGCAGCATGTCGCAATTCGTGCCAGTTGCTGTCGGGCCGCGCCGACGGACGCTGGTCGCGCCTCGCGTCAGACTATAAAGTGTTCGCGTTTTGCTTACGTATCGTCGCTGTGCCCAGCGTGCGTGCGCGTCAACGCTACATTGGAGTATATTGGACCCTTCATGGTGCGTTCGCGGCCGTTTTGCTAGCTGCACATATACCAAATTTGGTGTTACGTGACGTCAGTGAATGACGAAATATGACTGGTGCAAACATGATAATCCTGACACGCAAGTAATGTAAGAACATGACAACATACCATGGTCATAATGTGCTCGCGGCCGTTTCGCTAGCTCCACATGTACTAAATTAGGTATCACATGACTTGAATAGATGACGAAGGTAAATGACACACCAAACATGATAATCATGACATGGAAGTGATGTACGGCATTCACCTCCACCTCGTAACGTTATGCTGATTTTAAAGTGACATAACCTTTCTCATTCGTGCTTCGCATATCATCGATTCCCACTGTACGCGGGATCTGCCAATTTTTTTTTCCACGAAAATTCTCTCTGAATGGAACAACGACAGCCGTGGAGCCAGCTAACATTTATGCAACCGACTAGACATGCTTCTATAAAAACGAGCACTAGACATCAATGCCGCACGTTTGAGTAGACTTACGTTGTGCTTGGCGTGTGACGTAAACTTCCGCGTAACGTAAAGACGTCCCACGACTTCCCACATTTGCTTTCTCAGCAACTTTACGCAGTTCATCCAAAGTGGTGTCTCCATTATGTACCCGAACGCAGCGTTCCTGAAAGCTTGTTCGGCGTCTCGAAAGGTCTTTGACGCGTAAGACGCCCAGTGTAGGATCCTTCGCCAGCCAATGTAGTTGTAGATCGTGTATCTGTGGGAGGGAGGGGAAACGATACAAAGCGAGAAATTTATAAAAGCTTTTCGTGTGTCCTCCGAGATTTGTTGTGGTTTGTGTTCTGTAGGAGCAGGTGGGAGAAATTTATAAAAGCTTTTCGTGTGGCCACCGAGATTCGTTCCGGCAAACGCCCTGTCGCCATGACTTCATCGCAGAAATGCCAGTCTCAGTCTGTCTGTGTGTATGTCTGTCTGTCCGTCGCGCGATACAGCCTTTAAGCTTGTGCTCAATGCCCGCCCATTTTCATCTTGTGTCTTCGTTGATACTTGTGAATTTTGTCGGTTAAAAAGTAAATATATTACACAAATCTGAGGGGCAACCTCAATACGCAAGTATTGGCACGGTGTTCCTTTACTAGAAAATACATAAATACGCAGTTCTAAAGACCATTGCGTTTCTTACGTTGCGTTGATAATGCGACGCTAGGAACGAAAAAGTGCGTGGGCGGGTGGAAGAGCTCTGTGTGGAATAGAACTGACAGACAGACAGACGGACGGACAGACGGACCGACGAACCGACGGACAGACAGACAGAATAGAACGGTGGAGACAGACAGAATAGAACGGTATAGACAGACAGAATAGAACGGTAGAGACATACTGGTGGTTGGAACGAGACAGTGTGCAATAGAATGGTACAGACTGACAGACAGGCGGGTGGAATAAGACAGTGTGGAATAGAATGGTACAGACTGACAGACAGGCGGGTGGAACGAGACAGTGTGGATTAGAATGGTACAGACTGACAGACAGGCGGAAGAATGAGACAGTGTGGAATAGAATGGTACAGACTCACAGACAGGCGGGTGGAACGAGACAGTGTGGAATAGAATAGTACAGACTGACAGACAGGCGGGTGGAACGAGACAGTGTGGAATAGAATGGTACAGACTGACAGACAGGCGGGTGGAACGAGACAGTGTGGAATAGAACGGTACAGACTGACAGACAGGCGGGTGGAACGAGACAGTGTGGAATAGAACGGTACAGACTGACAGACAGGTGGGTGGAACGAGACAGTGTGGAATAGAATAGTACAGACTGACAGACAGGCGGGTGGAACGAGACAGTGTGGAATAGAATGGTACAGACTGACAGACAGGCGGGTGGAACGAGACAGTGTGGAATAGAATGGTACAGACTGACAGACAGGCGGGTGGAACGAGACAGTGTGGAATAGAACGGTACAGACTGACAGACAGGCGGGTGGAACGAGACAGTGTGGAATAGAACGGTACAGACTGACAGACAGGTGGGTGGAACGAGACAGTGTGGAATAGAATAGTACAGACTGACAGACAGGCGGGTGGAACGAGACAGTGTGGAATAGAATAGTACAGACTGACAGACAGGCGGGTGGAACGAGACAGTGTGGAATAGAATGGTACAGACTGACAGACAGGCGGGTGGAACGAGACAGTGTGGAATAGAACGGTACAGACTGACAGACAGGTGGGTGGAACGAGACAGTGTGGAATAGAATAGTACAGACTGACAGACAGGCGGGTGGAACGAGACAGTGTGGAATAGAATGGTACAGACTGACAGACAGGTGGGTGGAACGAGACAGTGTGGAATAGAATAGTACAGACTGACAGACAGGCGGGTGGAACGAGACAGTGTGGAATAGAATGGTACAGACTGACAGACAAGCGGGTGGAACGAGACAGTGTGGAATAGAATAGTACAGACTGACAGACAGGCGGGTGGAACGAGACAGTGTGGAATAGAATGGTACAGACTGACAGACAGGCGGGTGGAACGAGACAGTGTGGAATAGAACGGTACAGACTGACAGACAGGCGGGTGGAACGAGACAGTGTGGAATAGAATGGTACAGACTGACAGACAGGCGGGTGGAACGAGACAGTGTGGAATAGAACGGTACAGACTGACAGACAGGTGGGTGGAACGAGACAGTGTGGAATAGAATGGTACAGACTGACAGACAGGTGGGTGGAACGAGACAGTGTGGAATAGAATAGTACAGACTGACAGACAGGCGGGTGGAACGAGACAGTGTGGAATAGAACGGTACAGACTGACAGACAGGTGGGTGGAACGAGACAGTGTGGAATAGAATAGTACAGACTGACAGACAGGCGGGTGGAACGAGACAGTGTGGAATAGAATGGTACAGACTGACAGACAGGCGGGTGGAACGAGACAGTGTGGAATAGAATGGTACAGACTGACAGACAGGCGGGTGGAACGAGACAGTGTGGAATAGAACGGTACAGACTGACAGACAGGTGGGTGGAACGAGACAGTGTGGAATAGAACGGTACAGACTGACAGACAGGTGGGTGGAACGAGACAGTGTGGAATAGAATAGTACAGACTGACAGACAGGCGGGTGGAACGAGACAGTGTGGAATAGAATAGTACAGACTGACAGACAGGCGGGTGGAACGAGACAGTGTGGAATAGAATGGTACAGACTGACAGACAGGCGGGTGGAACGAGACAGTGTGGAATAGAACGGTACAGACTGACAGACAGGCGGGTGGAACGAGACAGTGTGGAATAGAACGGTACAGACTGACAGACAGGTGGGTGGAACGAGACAGTGTGGAATAGAATGGTACAGACTGACAGACAGGCAGTTGGAACGAGACAGTGTGGAATAGAATGGTACAGACTGACAGACAGGCGGGTGGAACGAGACAGTGTGGAATAGAATGGTACAGACTGACAGACAGGCGGGTGGAACGAGACAGTGTGGAATAGAATGGTACAGACTGACAGACAGGCGGGTGAAACGAGACAGTGTGGAATAGAATGGTACAGACTCACAGACAGGCGGGTGGAACGAGACAGTGTGGAATAGAATGGTACAGACTGACAGACAGGCGGGTGGAACGAGACAGTGTGGAATAGAACGATACAGACAGTAAGAGATAAATGAGATGGAATGAAATCAAGTGGGAATGAGTATAAAAAGAAAGGATAAAAGTGTTTGAATGGATTGGATTGGACGATTTTACTAACGCGTGAGTTGTGCGCAGCAGCTTCAATGTCGACGCATAGTAAGGCATGGCGAAAATGCAGACGACCTCATTTTCCGTCAGCGTAATGTTGACCCGGCGGAATTCCTTGTTCAAATGGTCCAATAGTGGAAGCTGAACATAAATGAAGGAAAAAAATAATAAAATTGGACAGGAATAGGTTGCCAAGACTAAAGGCATGTTAACGGGTAGGTACTACGTGATTCACGCGCTACAATCTTGAATGAGAAAAAAGGAAAATCGGTAATTAAAAGAGACCTTTTAATACTGGCTTCCGAAACATCATTGCGAAAAGCATGTTCACACCGCAGCGTGTACAAAAAAAAAACATTTACTTTATACACTAGAGCCGCGTAAAGCTTAGGAAACTACGAAGCTAGCCGAAGTACCTCAGCGCCTGTATACAGGCCCTGAGGTCGGCCAGCTTAGCTGCAAGTACTGCACTCGTACGAACTCGCACAACCATCGGTGCTTCTAAACCTTATGTCAGAATATGCGTCCGGATGTTTTTAAATTCTGGAAATCAGTACATATGTTTCTCTAAACCTGACGTCCAATAATATTCAGAAATTACCCGTAGATGAGATATAGAAAAGGCCAAGCATATTCCAATTGACAATGTCAGCTCACATCTTGTTTCACCCCTCTCCCCGATCCAACCTTCCTCATTGTCCTGGATCTTTCGGGAGACTCAGGTTCCTGTCGGGGCTCGATAGTGCTGCCCCTTGATACCCCGTACAATCAGTGGAACATAAGCATTTCGCGGTCATTCAGCGTATAGTGCATATAAATGTAGACAAATTCCTTACTTCTGGAAAAGCCGACTGCAATGCTTTAATGGTGGTTCTGTTTCCGCTTTGCAATTGATCTCGCTTGTCTGCTTGGGAAACACTGCGCTGTCAGGAAAGAAATGTTATTATTTTTCTTTTCGTCTTTGCAATAAAATATAGAGGGCGGAGGTATACGTTTGCACGATGGTGACATATACGCTTCCATCGCACGCAATCTATACATTACACTTGGTAAGATTGAGCACTCTTTGATAGAGATCATATAAGGCAGCGAGCTGAAAACATAATCGTCACACTCCACGTATGTAGCTCTCAAAATGGTAGGCACCATCGCTTGACCTCGTCGTTATCGAAAATCATTACGGCCGCTATCAATGTGCGCGCACACGTTAGGATAGTGGGATATTTCAGCGCACGCAATCACTTTTGGGGGCTACGCAAAGTGACCTCGGTCCTGAAGGTGAAAAGCCAGGCGAACTTCTCTAGCTTTCCATTAAAGTAATTCTTTTTCTCTCGGTCCTGAATCTGACTGTGGTTTCAGTAATGCCGCAGTAATAGTAGTCTTATCTGTTAGACTGAGCAGGGAAATTAGGCAGTTAACCACACAACTTCTAACCATTTACGAATGAGTGCAAGCGAATCGTAAATCATCTGGCTCACCTTGGCGAGTTCCCTCTCGAATGAAAAAATTTGCTCTGTCAGAGCAATTATCTTCGTTTTCTGCATATGTGGCTTCATGATGGCCAACGCAGTTGAAATCATTGTTTTGTAGGCACCGACTGTTTCCCTGTTCCTTTTGTGTTCTGGATCCACGAGCTCATTCCGTCCGAGTAAAGGAAAACTGAGCTGGTCCAGCTGAAAGAAGAGAGGGTCCTTAGAAACGGCCATCCAGGACATCAGTGTACTGGGCTTGTTCAAGGGCGCCGGAGATTTTCTTGTCGAACAAGGGTTCTGGTTCCGTAAACAATTTACCGTAAATTGTTTTACGTGTAGTCGAGTAGTAATGGACAGGTTCCTTACTTCTCTTAAGGTTGGCGCGGGAATTCGAAACCAAGGGCTTACGTTCATTTTAGCCCTTTATACTATAGAGAGGCAGATTGTGTGTTTAGAAAAAAAAATGCGATTATGTGTTTAGAAGAACGATTGCGAATACTTCGTACTCTACTATGGGAGAGCCCTGAGCCGTCCCGGACATAACAAGATAGGAACAAGTAAACGAAAGCCGAAGTTCAATTGTCCTTTCATTTATTTTCGGTTTTTGCAGTGTTTATTCACACTCTGATGGCTTATAGACTTGTAACTTAAAGCATGCATGACCGGGAGACAAAGGATGGGCCGTGTTGCGATTGTAGTTACCGTTGTGTATCTGCATTTCTGTACCGAGATACACATTAAAGATATATTTGTATCTCAATAGTGAAAAAATTTCAGGTGCATCGAATATATCGCGTTATTGGGCAGGACAGGCGTACCTCGTGATTTTTATTTGTCGTAAATGAGAAAAAAAGTACAGATTTTTTTTTTGCTGCAGAGGGAATTAAAGGAGTGCCGGTGGTCGGCGACATGGGAATGAGGGCCAAGGATTCTCGAAATTTACGAAATGGCACATGAGGTAAAACGTCCGGTGCCGATGGCGGGAAAATGGCGGAGTCAGCACTGTCGACCCCCTGCTGATGAGAGCCGCTCTCTCTCAGGGCCGCTACAGCACTCCTAATTTTGGTGCGACCTTAACCCTTTCGGCCTTGGCGGTGTTAATTGACACCACCGCACAAATTTTCCCCTAGTATCTTGGAAACGTAACTAATTCAGCTCATTCTTGGGGGCATAGTTCTTCAATGATCCCCACTGCAATTGACACCAATATTGTGGCACGTTTGTGGAGGTAGCAGCCACAAAGAAGAAGAAGCGTGACCGAGGTCTTCCGTGAAGCCGAGGCGCGTAAGTTGAGGCGAGCGCCATTTTCAGGACGACGTACCGAAGCTGTTTCAGTGAGTATTAGGCTAAAAAGTAAGACGTTGGTTTCCATTTTGTGTGCACCATTGATTGGCAGAAAAAAATAAGACACTTTTTTTTGTTTTCCAATCACAGGGCCCTAATTACCTAATTTGATGCCACGTTAATTAATCCGAAAATGCTTGTACCAGTGGCTCAATTTTTTGTTTGTGGTCTTCTGAGGTCCTAACTACGAGAAAAACCCGCACAAAAAGTGTATCTGACCAAAATAAAAAATCCAGGGCTGAAAGGGTTAAAGTTGTGGCTTGTCCGTTGGCGTGCGACGTCATCGTCATCACGGCCAAAGCCTTTATGACAATGGCAATGATGCTGATGACGATGAAGATGATCATCATCAAGGAACAACGACTGGCTTGTGCAATACATGAAGTCTCGAGATACTTTACGGTGCACGCATTTTGTATGACTTGAAACAACCAACGGGGGAACGTGCACAGGCCTTGTCTTTGACATCTTCAGCTTAGATCCGATGTACCCAAACAGTATAAATAAAAGGGAAAACGAAATTATATATATAAGAAATAACACGGTTCAGTTCTCCGTACAAAACAAAGAAACGAGACGTAACTGTGTTTCGTCGATGTACTCATGGTTGCACGAGACGAAAACACCGCCCTTTGCCAGTGCTGTCACACTCAACTCCCGTAAATATTCTGCTGAAACAATGAACACCACCCCACGCAACGACAAAAAAAAAAAAGAAGTAAGAAAGGAAACACCGATGCAGTCAAACACGGACGCATGCACGCACGAAAAAAATTTTGCTTCAACGCAATACATGCACACACGCAGCTTGTCACAGACACCAACCGCCCAGCCCGCTTTATCGAAGTGCTAAGGGGCACGTATAGGGCTGCCGTTTTAGAGCAACGAAACGTAAATCTATGTGCACTGGGGCGCAACACTTGCTTTCTAGGGAGACAGCGCACGCGCAGACCATCGTACTACTCTGCGGGCACGCTCTGCAGGCGAGTGGCTGCGCTTCCGGCGTTCCAAATTATTTTGGGAGCACCTGTACACACGCGCACACACATGCATACATACATGCATACATACATTTTTCGATGGAGGAGAAAATGCTGTAGGTCCGTGGATTCAGATTTGGGTACACGTTAAAAAAACCACAAGTGGTCTAAATTTCTAGAGCCCTCCCCTACGGCGTCTTTCGTAATCATATGATGGTTTTGGGACGCTAAACCCCACGTATTATTCATAATCAATACATACATAGCTAAATTTCTGCGTTGAAGTATCCAAATAAAGACTATCGTCTGCAATAGGCTTCAGCGAACTTACTCGGCGCACAGTGACTACGGAGGCAAGAATTCAAGGGTAGCGCCGACTCCGCTAGTCTTTGAGAGATCACCCAAAATATGCGTGGTCCTAGCCGAGCAAGGACGTCACGCATGACGTCACAAGGGGACATCATCGCACAACATCTCTTTGTGAACGCGGGCACAAATTAGGGAGTATGATATACGATTGAGTAAGATGAAGGCGGCGTTCACCTTCGACTTTACATATTCGATTGCGTGAGAGCCGAGTAAAATCTTTCATCCCCGCTTCGCAGTGTATCAAAAGCAATACTTACTCTGATGATATGCGACGAGAGGTTTTCGGGGTCCCTTATGACGCTAAATTGGAACAGTCCGTGCATTCCAGTTTCCAGCAGCATGAACCTGTAGTCCGGATACATGACCCTTTTCTCGTTTGGCGAGTTTCTTGGGCACATTTTTGAATCGTTCCCTTCTGTCGCGTGTGGAGCAAAGAAAAAAAAAAAGATCATATACTCGGTCCTAGTCCTCTAGACTGTAAAGAATGACTACTATGTACTACCGCGGCGGAAAGAAACGCGAACGACCAAAAGCGTGTCATTCGGCTCAGTGAAACTGTGACATGCTTTGACTGTCGATAGGCGAATGTTTGCTGCCAGCCGCCGTCGCCGTATCACCACGCAGTCGCCGACAGTCGCCGTATAGCGCCAGCTGGAGCCCGATTCTAGCGCTGTGGTTGCGCCGGATGAAAATTCGCCCAGCGACAGTTAAAGGAGCCCTGCAACAATTTTCGAGCATGATCATAAAACGCTGCCGACCGGTAGTATAGAGCTCCCGACAACACGTGAGCCAAAAGTCAGCACGCGGCATGGAATTCACAATAAATTATGAAAGTCAGCTGAAAATTGCTTTCACTTCTCTCGACAAATGAGAGAATATGCTCAAAAGTCATACGGAGCAAGCCCATCTATCAGTCATTGGCTGATTTGAACATGGCGCGCTCGCTCGTTACAGAGATCGCCGCGGGAGGCCGCCACTTGTCCACGCGTGCGCGCGTGATCACATTGAAAAAGCCGCGCATTCGGAAAAAAAAAGTGATAGAGGTCACGAGGCGAGGGTGACGTATTTTTTATGACCCTGCCATCCCTCCCTGCTTAGCTTCCAGCGCTTTCGTCGGGGCGAGGGAAGAGAGAATGCAATTGCTGCTTTTGAAAATTCGCCATCTTGCTTGCCATCCCAACTTGCCATCTTGCTGCAATTGCAGCATGCGACAAAGCTTAGTAACTCCACTAGCACTGGATGGATTCTTAAAATTTTTACGGCGTTGAATTCGTAAGGCAATAAGCTCTTCCAGTGAATTCATTCCATGGTTAATTGAAAAAGTGTTTCAGGGCGAATTTAAGGTAGACCAGAGCTTGACAGAGCCGAAGCTATTCTTTTCGCGTTTCTTTTTTCTTTCCATTGGGCTAATACAGTCGGCCTCAAAAGAATGGAGTCGACGCAAGCGCGTTGCAATGTCGACGTGTAGGCCAACCGTCTGCTGTCTGCAGCATTGCTCTTGCGATATTTCAAGGCCGATAACTATGCAGTCGACAGCAGACGACGCAGACGGTAATTTCGCCATGCTTTCGCGTGGCCCCTATTCTTCTGTGGCCGACTGTGCCTGTCCACACCGCGTACCTGGATATGCCGATTTCGTTGTTAACGGTGTCGATTCCCACGTTAGTCGTGTTGACTCGGTATCTTCGAACATGGTCTGAGATTCTGTCGGGCGTGTTGCTTTCACCGTCGTAAAAGATGGCGATGTCCACTTTCTGGGCGATTTCGTCGGCGTTGCTTTCATCACCAAGGGCCATCGCTTCAATCCTTTCGCAGCCATCAGCGTCCTGAGAAAGCGGATGTCCTTTTCCCCGGGATTATCTGTCACGCGCGAAAGAAATGGTTGTCACTGGCGTATCTTCAACATTGCTGTTGCACGAAGAAAACAGACACATGGATTCACAGTTTGTATATTTGCAGTATGAATGGAGACGGGACCAACGTATTGGCCGCGTCGCGATGAAAGCTCGCCTTCCCTGCGGTGGGAGCGTAATCGTTTCTGCAGGCATTTTTAATAAAGCTGTTCCCTCTCTCTCAATGGAGATTAGGTGATGGCGTAATACGTGCGTCACAGAGGCACTGCAGAAAGTCCGCCCTGCCACGGTGGTCTAGTGGCTAAGGCACTCGGCTGCTGACCCTCAGGTCGCGGGATCGAATCGCAGCTGCGGCGGCTGAATTTCCGATTGAGACCGAAATGTTGTTGGCCCGTGTGCTCAGTTTTGGGTGCACGTTAAAGAACCTCAGGTGGTCGAAATTTCCGGAGCCCTCCAGTACGGCGTCTCTCATAATCATATGGTGGAATTGGGACGTTAAACCCCACATATCAATCACTGAATGGGGGGGGGGGGGTGCGAGTGTTTGTCGCAGCGCCCCCCCCCCGTCCTTATTAAGGTATATGGAACTGACCTTGTGCTCCCTTCTCTATTTGGTCAATTTATCGAAGTGACTTTGCGTGCCCTCTCCTAGGGGACTATAGGAAAAGTGACCCCACTTGAATACCAATGCTACGAAAGCCCTAGTTGCTGCTTTATACGAGCTTGCTTCAGTTTAAATAATTTCTTCTTATGTTAGCTATAAATAATCGTAATGTTCTCTTAATGCTTCCTAATAATTGTTTCAAATAAAGTGAATAATTGTATAGCTGTTTTGCAAATATTTACCTCACCAGTCTAGGGCTGCTTTGAAAATGGTGGCGTCGCTATTCGAAAACTACTCGAACAGCATTCAATTTTTATTCGCGTTTAATTCGGCGTCATCACTATCTGATTCGTATTAGATTCGGTTCTGAAAATTCACTTTTCGCGCACTTCTATACACATATCTAATCATGCGGACAGCAACGCCGACACCCGAATTTCTGGCCAAACGAGCTGACACGAAAGGAATAGATGTCGTGTATACCGTTAGAGATGCATGACTGGTATGCGATCCTTGCTTTGTCCTCCACGTTGTGTCGTTTCTTTCCGGTGAGTACGTGCTTGCTGAGCATTGCTGAAACGAGCAGCATGTGGAAAATACGGTCAAATTAGAGTCGTTGCCTGTGACATCCGATTGGGATTCGTTTGAGGGGCGAAGCTCCTCTTACATAAGGTGTAACCTTCTCCCGCGTCAGGCGTCACCGGCAGCATCTCCCGAACAGTATAATAGATGGCGCTGCCTCATCACCATATCTCGTCACATTTCCTAGATGGCGTTGGTCTTATACAAATGTGTGCAATATGACGGACGGATGCACGCACTGATGGACCAACAGATGGGCTCAAGAACGGACGAGTGGATGGACGGACGGATGGACGGAAGCATGGATGAATGAACGCATAGATAGACGGACGGATGGATGGATGGACGCTTCGGCCCATTCATCATCATTCACTCCACGGATATGCTGCGATTTTTTAAAATTGAAATAGTCAATGGGATACATTTGGGTCGTTTCTGCTGTACCGGTTGTTCCGTTTCGATTAACAAATAAAATATTCATTACTAATAATCAAAAAAACATCCACGGCTTTCACAAAGTCGCGTAAGGCTTAATCACAGCAGAGTTGGTGGAGACTTAGCTAGACCCAGCTTCGTTATAGGCTTTTAACTGTCTCTCTCTCTCTATGCCGTTGCCATACTATACTATACTATACCAAGTTATACTTTACTGTAGTGCACTATATTCTACTATACTGTACACTATATAAAAAAGGAACCCTCCTCTCAGTGTATGCGCACAGACTGGGCTGCGCGGCAAAACGTGGGGTCATTAACCGCCGCGCGAGTACCTTCAAGACTCCTCTTTGCCTTCCATACCTCGACTTTCGTCTGTTTTTTCTAGCACATTCGTGCTCGCGCTGCAACCCTTATTATCATGAACTTCAAGACTCCGTTGCACCGTCGCCACAGTCCCTCCTAAGTAGAGTGTCCCCTAAGGAAGTAACCAAGCCGGTTTCGAAACGTCGGGATCCTACGTGTTTTCACGTACTTCACTTTGGTTGGAGTTAAAAATAGCTTTTTTTCTGTTTACCTACCCAACCAGACAGACTTCATGCCTAGCGTTTATACTCATGCCTCGCCTTTGAACTCGGTTGGGTTTATGGACAAAGCACCACCTAGTTACGTTATACGAGCTTTGCGCATATCAACTCCATGCTCTGGCCACAGGCACATGCGTTGCAGATTTCGCAAAGCGTGATTAAAAATGGGCAGATTGAATCGGACTGCGGAGCAAGGCGACGAGAGATAATGGAAGCGCGAGTCTTCTGCGGGAGCCGATATGGGCCGCAACTGATATTGCTCGCGTAAGCCCAAGATGTGCTGTAACCATCAATGGTGTCAAATAAATCACCCTTGTTGTTTATTTCTGGCGAGTGATTAAGAAAAAAAAAACGAAGAAAAAGAAAAAAAACTCAAAAACGTTTGGTGAATATACATTATGGGTAGAATTTAATCTCCTAGGCTGACGTTAGATGGTAATATTATTTTTTTATATTGCCAAAAAGGCAGAGTCTTTATTAAAATGTGACGGAGGCACAAGTTTAGATGGGCAAACGAGATTTAGAAGTTTGAGATAACGGGGCCGCAGCAAGCAGCGGATTGGGTTCATTCGTGAGTGACGCTTTTTCTCTGATGCGGGCGTAGTCAGGGCCATGATATAGGTCATTCTTGTTTTCCGTATGGTTAGTAGTTTTGTCGCAAAGTGAGGCACCGAATTCGAAAAGAATGTGGCTTCAAATGAAGGCTTAGGCTAGATACAGTTGTGTAATTCAACTTACTTTTCAGCTCTGCATTCAATTGATCGTCGAGCATTCTAAACACTCCATAATTGGCGGCATCTTTCGGAAGGGGGTGCTCTTTTTTCCACCCACTGCACACAAATTCGTAGAAGTCGTCGCAAGGGTCAAGTTTGGTATCCAAGGTTTTCTTGATTTCATTCGCTACAAAAAAAAAGTTCGAAGGAATACTTTTTACTGAGTGAAACTTCGTGTAAAAACAGGTGCATAATTTATTTATTTTATTTACAAAATACTGCAGACCCATTTAAGGGCCCCAGCAGGAGGGGCAAAGATCATAACATTGCACACAGGTGTAAAACAGCAAGAACAAAAAATATACATCATATACAAAAGATACAAAAACATAGGTCATGGTTAAATACGCTCAAGTGCCTCTACAGAGCTGGTTAAGGATTGAGGTAGGCAGTTCCAGTCGTTTATGGTTCGAGGAAAGAACGAGTATTTGAAAATGTTTGTTCTGGCGAAATACTGTGTTATTGAATGAGTTTATCGATGCCGGGTTTGTCTTGTCGTAAGCGGTTTCAGATACAAATCACGGTTTACTGACAGCTTGTTGTTATTTAAAAGAAAAAGAAATTTGAGCCTGTGAATTTTACGACGTTTTTCAAGTGTGGGTATACTGTTTTCTCTCATAAGGTTTGTGGGGGAATCAGTTCTTCGGTACTTGGAGTAAATAAAACGTACCGCTGTGCGTTGGATTCGTTCGAGAGCCTCAATGTTTCTTTTTGTGTATGGGTCCCAGACGATTGAGGCATATTCCAGTGAGGGGCGTATAACAGTAAAATAAGTTAGTTTTTTTACAGTAGAAGGAGCATGCTTTAGTGTGTGTCTCAAAAGACCAAGTTTACGGAAAGACGATGCGCAAATATTAGAGATGTGCTTATTTCAGCTGAGGTCGTTTGTTAGAGTGACACCAAGGTACTTATACTCAACAACCTCAGCTAGTGTCTGGGTACCGGATAATTACCATTTCCTAGACATTTCCTCACCCCGAGTGCTTCGCAGACCTTACTCGCCAATCGTATTAAAGAAAAATGGCCCCGTGTCTGCATTTTTCACTGCAAATGTCGTCGAAAGACGAAAGTTTTGCGTCTGAAGAGAGTGAGCAAAACGTTTACTTGATGTTCTGCGCGAAAAAAATCGGTGAATTGTATTCTGAAGGCGCGCTGCGAAAGTGCCTCGATCCGTGGAGCGAAGGCGAACGAGCTCATCGAGGCACGAGCGCCATCTGGCAGTTATCTTCGAAAACAAAGAAAGGCGTGTGCGCCCACGGAGAAAGACGCGCGACTGTCTCGGAGGCGATAAGGTGTAGAACGCAAAGCGATGGGCAGGTGTCACCACCGTGTCGTCTTTGCAAATGATTGGAAACACTTGCCTTTTTGTGCATAGCGTTGCATTGTCTGAGGAGCGTGATAAACGCTACGGTCCTTAGAATTACTTATGTATGCCTATTCTAGTATAAAAACACATATACAAATTATTGACGTGCTCTTATTGTGCCTCAGATATGAGCAATATTTGCTTTTTAATTGACAATTGCACTAGCATAAACGCTGAAACTTGAGCAATATTGGTGAGCGCTGTAAATGGGGTTTAGATTTTGGCCGTTTAGGGTATCGTTTCGATGGACAAGTAACGAACGCACAAACAGACCAAAATTTCTGCGTCGAAGTATCAAGAAAGACTACCGTCTTTGGTAATAAGTACACAAATATAGTATATGTGCATTTATGGGGTACATGTGCACATATATGCCTATATAAAGTGGTCGCAGGGGTAGCTGCCGCCGTAGCTCAGTGGTAAAGCATCGGACGCGTTATTCAAAGGTAGCAGGTTTGGATTCTGCTAGTGACAAGTTATCTTTTCGTCCACTTTTCTTTCTTCACATTTAGAGTACAATTACTTCTTATATAACATCACCCATGCTTTCCCTGGCATTATTGTCTGTTACTTCTCGTGGGTACATGACGTGTTTGTATGCGCGATTAGGGTAACTCCGTTTACAATAGAGCTTAGGGTAAGCGCTTGAGACCTGCTTAGCTTTGGGCTATAGGCGGCAGGAGTACCCTCCGCGGGAGGTAGAAGTACTTATAATTTCACTATAACTAGATGTAACGTTCATTATCACTGACAGTTTGGCAAGTTGGTGTTGGGTTTATAGCTATGAACAGCACAAAACACACACACACACACACACACACACACACACGCACACGCACACACACACACACACACACACACACACACACACACACACACACACACACACACACGGGTGGTTTTTTCATCTCTGTGTGTGTGTGTGTGTGTGTGTGTGTGTGTGTGTGTGTGTGTGTGTGTGTGTGTGTGTGTGTGTGTGTGTGTGTGAGTTTACGCCGTTCATAACTATAGATGTAGCGTCCCTGTTTTACACGGCCCCGAATCGTTCCGTATCTTAGCGGTCAGTCAGTGCGCGCGCGGAACTCTGAGCGGATTCGTTGAGGTTGAAGGGGCAGCCAGGGATCTGCCTGACGTGAACAGTGCACCAAATGAGCGTGTGGTGACTAAGTTTCATACGACTGTTCTGGAAAACACACAAATCGTGCGGGACTATTCTGCCATTAGCGATGGATCTGAGTGCAGATCTGGAGTCTTTTAAAGATAACTTCCACATTTTCGTTGACTACGGCGAGTGCAATTGTAACCTGCTGGGCAACGAGTGGGTCTTTGGCTTAGATCGAGGAGCAGTTAGTTCGCCTTTGTGGTTAATAACAATCGCGGTGAATTTGAGGCCGATTAGATACGAGGTGGCATTTACGGAACAGGCTTTCAGACCTAGTAACAATGCGAAGCAACTTCCTAAACACGCGCGAAAGGCAACTTTTAGAGTGGAGGGGCAATAATTAATGAATCTATATCGAATGGATAACGAATAAAACGTTTACACATATATTTTTTCACTATACTGAATTTGTAAAATTTTATATACTGTTACCTTTCTTTCGGCACACAGGGGTCATGCAGACTTGTTTTTTTGGAGCCTCTGAAAAATTTCCCCTGTAGTGTTCTTGGAAGACGGCTTGTGAAAGTTCACTCCACAGAATGACAAGCAGTAATGGAACGTTCATTTCGGACCACCAAATTTTTTTTCCAATACTTCAACGGCCTTCTGTTAATACACCCTTGAACGGAAACGAAGCATAGCAATCAGTAATTTATAATACCGGTTCGTTGGTTATATATTATAATTATCATTGAGTTTCTCTCACATGAACTGTCGAAATATCTCGGCATTATTCCGCACCTTCTTTAATATAGTGAAAAATATTCACATCCCATTTGGCAAAAATGTCAGCGGGATGTTTCCACACTAGCGAAATAACACTGGATGGAAGCTGAGCTAGTCGCGATTCCGGAATCCATAACAAAAATCTTAGGCGTGCGAAGGTCATAACAAGGGATAAGCTAGGACGACACATACACCACTTGTGTGGTCTAAAGCTTGACGCTTTCCGTCTTTGCAAGGGTTAACTTTACCCAACCTGAATAACGAGCTGTGGTGAAGATACTAATGTACGTAGGGTGCAATTTTCTCAGCAGAACGGTAACTACGTCAGGTAGAAGTGCACTACTAGCGTGGATTACTCCAGGTATGAGTCAATCGAAATATTAATAAGCGTCGATAGTAATCAATTTTTTTCCATGACTATCACAAAGAATCCGTGCCATAAAGTAGCATTTTGTTGTGACCCTCCGTTTAGGCTCGGTGAACGCCGTTACATGCATATATATGTGTGCGCACCACTTCTGCTCTATGGTCAATGTCTATCGTCTGTGGTTGCTCAAGGCTGAGGCGTTGGGCTGCTAAGCTGCTCGAGGTCGCGGGCTTGATTCCCGGCCACGCCGGTCGCATTTACCTGTGGCTGCGCACGCAAAAGCACCCTGGTATATATTTTTGTATTCAGGGGAACAATCAAGAGGTCCCGGATTGTCCGAAACTGTTCCCGAGTGGCGCGATTAATTCATATAGTGGTTTTACCACTCGAGGGGCCAGAATTCATAGTGTAAAGGCGTTCATTGAGTGCTGGCGTAAGGGTTCCCCGGTTGCGTGATCAACGGCCCAATTAGTGGGCCCCGAGAGCTGATCAGTCGCGTCAATGAGCAATACGCCGTAAAGACAGATCCAGTAGATATCACTTTAGATGCTTAGTCACTGCATCATTCATTCCTGTTCGGTACAGTTGGTTGAATCTAACATACAATGTTTCATATAACAAGAAAACTGTACGTACCGGTTTCGCCACGTCGACATCTTTGAGGAAGGATGTGAGATCCTCTGATATGCAAGAGGACCACTTGGGACGCCTTGATTGAATTATTGTGATGGCTTGTGGAAGCAAAAAAGAGTAAGCTCAAGCAGGATGTGCGCTATAGTTGCCGCAGTCTTCAGATCTCTTTTTCGTGTGCTACACTTGACATAATACCGACATGCAAGAGTCTTAAAAAGTCCCATAGAAGAGCGGTGAAAAATGCGGCACGATTTCTTTCACACGTCCTCTGGACTGGTCAGCGCAGGCCTTTCTACTTTTCTTTTTTCGCAAACGAATGAGGAAATCGTCCTTCGATCCTTTGATTTACGAGATCGAGGCGGCGTACTGAAAGTGAGTCTTTCATTTGGTTTCTTTATGCGAGTGTCGATAGACAGCTAGGTGCTATTCCGTGGCTTTGCGATTATTTTCAGCGTTGTTTGGGCAAATGCTTCCAAGAGATTTACAGCGTGACTGCCATTGTGTGTAGTACCGACACGATTGTCAGATTTAGGCGCACGTTGAAGAATCGCAGATGGTCGAAACTTCCGAAGCCCTCCACTGCGACGTCCTTCAATGTCATATCAGGGGTTCTGGTGCGTGAACAAGGTGGAAATTGTTATTATCGTTAGGACCGAAATGTACAAGTTTAATTGGTCAAACTACATCCGCGTACCTAAATGTGTAATAAAGTCCATGCTGCCACTATTTTGAGACAGTAATGCAGGACGTATAGATTTGGCGCAGCTGGAAATGCAGCATGCTGTACAATATTACGTCATAATCTCATGGGGTACCTTATGTATTGATTGATTGACATGTGGAGTTTAATGTCCCAAAACCACCACATGATTATGAGAGACGCCGTAGTGGAGGGCTCTGGAAATTTCGACCACACGGGGTTCTTTAGCGTGCACCAAAATCTGAGCACACACGCCTACAACATTTTTGCCTGCATCGGAAATGTAGCCGCCGCAATCGCGATTCGATCCCGCGACCTGCCGGTCAGCAGACGAGTACCTTAGCCACTAGGCCACCGTGGCGGGTACCTTATGTATTCGCGTACGGTGACTGGAAGGTGAAAACCTATCGTCTTATTTTTTTCTCAGTAGATGTATTACTTCTCCCCACAACCCCTCTGAAAAGTTTCTTCGCGTAACGTGGTTTCGCGCTACCTCACAGCTCAGAGGCATTGGAAGCTTTCTTCAACTCACTTGGTTTTGCACGGCCTCCGTGATCGGTCCACCTTTGACCATGTGACGACGGCATGCGATGACGTCATCGCATGATGTGACGACAAAGCAACGCAACGATAGCGTTGCAGACTTACCTGGTTTTGTAGTGCCTCCATGATCGGTCCATCGTTGACCATGTCAAGACGACATTGTCTTACGTCAAAGTGACGTCACCATGACGTAATGGTGACGTTGCAGATTTTGGTGAACTGGGATATTGTGATGTCGTAGCGTGACATCACACGGTGATTATTACTTGCATCACTCGTGCTGCCTCTGACGTGCACGGTCAATATCCGAGCTTGATCAGGCACCTCAGGCATTAAGGGGCGAGGCAGACAAAGTGCCCTGTTTGCGTACGTATCTCGTTTTTGAGACTCATAGACAGTTAAAATGCAGTCACATCCCCATTTTGCGGTGTGTACAAGCGTAAAGGCACCCAATCTTTGCGAAAAAGGTTAAATGTTTACGTGCAGTATCAACGGAAAAAGATTGGCGTAAGTGAATGGTGGCCGGAGCCGCGATGTTACGACACGCACCGCTGTTTCTGCCGACCTCGCCGATAACGCGATTGACCAGCACATTCCATTTTACTACAGTGTCTAGAAATATACCACCTGTATATAGACACTGTAATTTTACGAAGCTGGGGTGGCCGGCAGCCCGGCGGACAGCAGCATATCTTGCTGCTGGCTCGTCTGAAAGACCACATCTTAAAAAAAAAAACGAAAAAAACACACACGCTTGTTTTGCTTGTCGACAGGTGTGGCTGTGCACATGATATCCTTTTATTGTTTGTTTTTCTTTTTTTAGCTGAAGTTACGTGCAGACGCCTATCTTTATCGCAGTTGCCCAGAAAACGATGCTTGCTGGAGAGCTATTCGCGCGGTGTGAAATTCGTAGACATGTCTGGTTCAGCCTCCACTGATTGGCTGGAGCTGGCGAGCAGCGCGCCACCTGCTTCCGGTCTTTCTTCGGCAACGCCATTTTGACGCCACGCAGCTTTCCCAACTCTATAGACACAAATGAGAAAGATGCGTTTCGCCACAACGATTGCTGCTACCCCGAGATCCGCTTTTAGACGGACATCTCGGAGGCCGTGCATGAACTTTAATCACGTTAGCCCTTGAATTGGGCCTGACGCTACTGGAAGGTCTTTATACGCATTCCATGCGTCGCTCGATAGATAGATATGTGGTGTTTAACGTCCCAAAACCACCATATGATAATGAGAGACGCCGTGGTGGAGGGCTCCGGAAATTTCGACCACCTGGGGTTTTTTAACGTTCCCTGCATCGCTCTTCAAACGTCTCAACACGTTCATACGCACGTTCAGACTTGTCAAGCTATTTTAAGCCTCCTTGCTTTACGTTTGGTTCACTTAGTTTCTTTTTTACGCTGGGATTGTGCTGGCGGGTTCGGTGTGTCGACGTGGTCTCGAGTGCCAAGACGTCATGACTTGCCGGACTTTTGCTTAGCTGAACGCGCTCCGGCGAATCGGACATGTCCACGAATTGGGCACCGTGAGAATAGCTCCACTGGCGTGCCTTCCGCCGGCCACCTCTACTTTGGAAAATGGAATGTGCCTGCTACTTTCGATATCAGAGGTATCCGGACAAAAACAAAACAAAAACGCAGCGCTGCGTATCGAAATGTTGCCACTCCGGCAACTGGTCATTTGTGCCAACGTTTTTCGTTTTGATACAGCACGTTAAACCATTATATATTACTAACACGTTAAATTGAAGTCGGTAATCCGGTATCACCGCAACGTTAGAAAGTATACGGACTGTCGGTCGCAAAAGTTGGCGGGATCTGCAGCGCGTGGCGTAGTGGCGGAAACCTGCATCGCGGCACCGCCTACCGTGCCGCGGCCTGGTGCTGATGATGCTATCCGTATGCGACCTCGGCGATCAGCAACGGCGCGTTCAGATAACTTGCATCTGCTAGATCTAACCTAGCCTGCTGTGGAAGATAATTTCAGCACCACGCCGCGTCACCGTAAGGCGGCGCAGCAATGCAGTTTTCCGTAAGGTCCCTAGATGAAGCAAGTTTGCTTAGTTTTCCGATGCAATGCAGTTTTCCAATGCAGAAACTGCCGAACGCTTGATAATGTTCTGTAAAGGGCTTCACCCTGTAGTTCAGGTTGATGGCGCAGAGTTTTTCAAAGCACTGGGGTTTAGGGACAGTGAGGGCAAAATAGACTTTAAGCGGGTAGAATTAACTAGAAAGACGTTATCTGATTGGTGGCTGAAGTCAAGGCACGAGTGAAAATTAAACCATTCACTGCAAAGTACCAGTCCTATAGTTAACTATTTAAAGGGAAAAATAAATCTAGTTTTTGGTTCACTAAGTATTACGGCTAGGTGGTGCTAGCCACCGCCCGATCTAAAGGGTACAGCCTTATCCATCCATCCATCCATCCATCCGCCGCTCCGCCAGGCGCTGCCGATCCCGCAAACTTCTGCGGCCGATCTATGGTAAACATCTATTGTTTAAAAGCACGGATGCACGGACGGAATACTAACTGAGACGGTATACCTTCTTGAAATCATTTGACTGTTTGCACCGTACAAACTGACTGGAACGGCTTTTCTAACCGGAGAGCGGATGCACGTTTCCGAACCCTTTTTGTGCTTGGAAGTTGAGATTTCAAAGACATTCCAATCAGATAAGGTGTGCTAGGTAGTCTGAAATGTCTTTTAACAATAATTTCATTTCGCGTATATTGCGATGTCGTCGGCTAGTCCGCAAGAGCGTCACGAAGTGTTCGTGACGTCATGTGTCAGTTTTACGATGTTGCTCTCATTCGAGACACTCACCTGTTATTAAAGAGGAACCAAGGGTCAGCTGCAGTTAGTGCTAATTTTGACTGACCCTTGAAGGGCTCAACTCTTCCACTACGTAGGCGATTTCCTGGTGTTACGACCGGACCTAGGGAAGCAAGCAAGAGGAGTTGCGAAGAGAACCGGTTCTTGAATGACTGTGTCGTCGACCCCCACCTCCCCATTCAGGCTCCCCCCTCTCGCCGGGAAAATTCCGGAATCTGCTGTGCGTTCGTGACCATGTTTGGGCATTTTTTAGGGCGCCGTGACCATATATGGACATCGTGTTAGGTTGTGCCACTCCATGTGTTGTGAGGTGTGTTTCCCCCTTCCTCATGGCCGAGGTGCCGGGGCCACCGTATTGGCTGACGATGCGGACAATGCGCCCAGTGTCGACAACGCGGCGCTATAAAATGCCGAAGACGTTTTGTATCTCTCACTCTTCTCTCTTTGGATCAGTTGATCACTTCTTCACATGTAAATAAATCTCTGTCGTTCGTTCGGGCGCTTCTTCTCGCTGAGTTGTTGGGACTCCGGGTCCTGCCGGTCTCGTTTTCGGTAGCTGGCCCTGTCGCAGGATCCATCGTCCAACAATTCAGCGAGAAGAAGCGCCCGAACGAATGACAGAGATTTATTTACATGTGAAGAAGTGACCAACTGATCCAAAGAGAGAAGAGTGAGAGATACAAAACGTCTTCGGCATTTTATAGCGCCGCGTTGTCGACACTGGGCGCATTGTCCGCATCGTCAGCCAATACGGTGGCCCCGGCACCTCGGCCACGAGGGAGGGGGAAACACACCTCACAACACATGGAGTGGCACAACCTAACACGATGTCCATATATGGTCACGGCGCCTTAAAAAATGCCCAAACATGGTCACGAACGCACAGCAGATTCCGGAATTCTCCCGGCGAGAGGGAGGAGCCTGAATGGGGAGGTGGGGGTCGACGACACAGTCGGTCAAGAACCGGTTCTCCCCGCAACTCCTCTTGCTCGGTTCCCTAGGTCCGGTCGTAACAGTCTCTCGCGCGGGGGGGTAAAGATCTCGATGGGCTGAGGTTTGCAGCCACTGTCCGGAGAGATCAGCGCCGGCAGTCGGTTTGGTGACGACCGTCTTTGATGAAGTAGAGGGCACCACCTGCTTCATTGTGGGCTCAACAGACATCACATACGCACATGAAAACACAACTACTCAGCCGGTGAGCGCCGGACAATTCCGCCAAACTCCACCAGGCAATTTTCCCCTTTAACTGATATTAAAGGAAATACACAATTTATTCAAAATGTTACTCACACTTTAAGGTGACACAAAACAACAACACTGGAAGCACACCGAACCCGAAACCCTGGATAGCCGTGTCTTCAACGTTTTCAAACAAGTACACCTAAAAGAGTAAAAAAAAAAACAATCACTAGCCCTAGCCCATGGTGACGGAAACTTGGCCGATACATGGGAGAAAAATGTGTCGGCCAAGCTTCCGTCACCGTGTCCGATAAAGAATTTGACTTTTTGAAAGGCACGTGCAACAATCCGTCTGCAGATGCGTGAAACTCTTCAATTTTTGTTGTTTTGTGGTTCTTATCATGACGTAGCGCTGAATAAGCTTTCTTTAGGTTATCTCGTTTGTTCCTGGATCCAGCGATGGGGGGCGTGTGGGCTACGTGAAGATATAAGTACAGTTCGTTGTTCAAAATAAACCAGTTGTGAGTTTGCGCCCGTGTTGTTTGCCTCTTTTCCTTGTGTCCGTGTACGTGTTTGCGCAAAGAAGTCATTGGCCAGTGTTCGGAATCGTATATCCTGAACATGGATCTCTATGACAGTGTAGGGATATATGTGCGTTTATTGGTAACATCTTCATTGCCCATACAGTAACACGACGGGACGTTGCTCTCCGTTAGCCGTTGTGGGAACTTGTCTGGTGTGCGGTCTCTGCTTTGGGTTTGGTCACTCCGCCGTGTCTTCGGGGCCCAATGACAGTCGAATTAACTGTGGCGTCACATATGACTGGAATGCTGGATTTCCTAGTCCTAAATTAAGTTTTCAGCGATTGTCCTTCTACCACAAAACGCACTTCTCTTCCTGTGGTGAATGCATCTGGGAACCTTGACCACATTCGAAAGCCGAGGCGAATTTCTCGAAATTCCGCAGTGGTATGTTAACTCTGAAAAAGGAAAGACGAGGGACCCTTTATGTAACATTCATGTTTAACGGCGTACGTGCCAAGAGGACAATGCATTGGCATACCTGTACTGGCTGGGGCTGTGCACGTCAGCCATTATCATGGAATTCGCTTCTGTGCGGACCGATGAACACCAAACCTTAGTAAGGGAATAAAATTTTACATTACGACAGGTATTCCAAAGTTAGCGTTACATGTATTTGTAAATATAAAAACGTACCAACGCATAAGAAATGAAGAAAAGCTGGTCCGGAGAGAAATCTTCAAGACCCGGCAGATTTTCGGGTCCCGAAGATCCTGACAACCGCTCGTACGTCTGCAAGACAAACGCGCTTATAATAAGCCAACTAGACCCGGAGGTGTTGCCAGAGACGCTTGTGAAAGAAAGCAAGAAGGTAATTTCTCTTCGCAGTGAGGGTTGCTCAATTTTTTGATACACGTAGAACAGAGACGTCATGTAAGGTTACGTGCACCTTCTAGTACGTCCGAATCAGTTTCTGTTCATGCTTAAAAAGCACGCCAAGGTGCCTTCCGACTGTTTTTATTTAAGGGGTCAAGCCCCCTACACCGTAGGTCGCATGTCCCGTGTCGTTGTAGTCGGCGTAGTAGCCAGTTGTATTGCGTGTCAATAAAAATGGTGTCGCAGCATATTCACGCAGTGAAGGGTGATGAATGAGGTGAAGCGTCCGTCCGTCCGTGCGTCTGCTTCGCCTCACTCGTGATCATTCATCTCGTGGATATGCTGTAATTTTCTTCCGGTTATCCACGCACGTGAACATAAGGTTCTAACAGGATTCAGCTTTTTTAAATATTTAAATGTCAGAGCAGTGTTGAGGGCATTGATAACATAAGATTTAGAAAAAAAGGCAGGCCTTAATTTTAGAATAGAATATACTTAAAATTCATGCTTGCTTTCGTAAGGGCTACTGTTAGCGATGTATATATTTATTTTATGTAACTGCGAAATATTACGTAAAAGCGAGAACCGTGTCACGTTCTGTACAGTTCTGCCATCAAGCGGTTATACTGGTTACGCTACTATGCATACCCCGTGTGTAGAAGAGACTAAAACTTAAGGACGATGCACATAGTGATATAACGGAAAATGGTAGGCGTAATTTCTGATAGGAAGTTACAAAAACGGTCTGTTCAATTAGACAACAGACCTTAAGGACATTCTAGACGGAATTGAAGCTATAGAAATCAATATTTGCGGATCACATGCTCAGAACAGATAACTGATAGTCAATGCTCTCAGTGGGATGGTGTGGATAGCAAGAAATGGAGAAACGCAGCTTAGAATATCACATATGGTGAGGTGGAATTATTAAATTAAGAAATTTGCAGGCACAGAACAGAATCCGCTCGCGCGAGATAGTGTAACTTCACCGAACAAGTGGCGCGTGCAAGGTTACAGCTGATAAGGAACAAGAAAGTACAGAAAGAACGCGTATTGTCTGTCTCATCTTGTTGGCGTCTCTCATGATCATATGGTGGTTTTGGGACGTTAAACCCCACATATTAATTTTCTCATCTTTTTCCTCCGTCGTAACCTTTCGCCACGTCTTTTTATTAATGGTGCACCAACTGGCCCAACATAACATTGTGTAACATCGAGCTCATTGGGAAAGGTGTTCGTCTTGCAGTGAATAGAGTTGCAGTGCAACGCGAACAAACGATGACAGCAGCTTACGGCAGCGAAAAGAGCGTATGCAGGATCAGCTGTACAGCTTGTTTGTTTGTAGCCTCTAATCCATAGCAAGACGCCTGCTTCGTTGTCGTCCCGAAAAACCGCCTGACCCACTAGCTGGAATCTACAAAACATTCCTATCATTGTTCTTTTTCATATAAACACGTGTCAATATATACACCAAATGGTAAATCACGCGATAGTGCCTATAAACGCTGCGACAGATGACTCTTCAGGCAGCATTAGAATATTGGTTAGTACATCCATGGACTTGCCTAAGGTTCATTCGTTGCACTTCGTGTGCCTCTGTTTGGCGTGCAGGCTGCTTTGTCCCCATAAGTAGTTCAGATAAAAATTCAGCAGTCCCACTTTACCACTTTGACTCTTTTAGGCTGGCCAATCAAAATCGGCTCACGATCTTCACAACGAGCCGTTCTTGTATCCGAAACAAAAGCCGAAACGCAGTCATAAACAAAGCCAATTAACAAGTGCGCTCGAATCCACGAACATGATGTCCATAGGTAACTCCCTATGCGACACATCATTTTCGCGGTGGCCGAACGATCGCAGCGCCACAATTTTCCCAGTAAATATGGTAGAGGAAATCGTATGACGCAGTGGGCGATACATGTGCTTTTGGTGATGATAGTGACGGTTATGGTGATTATGAAGGGAAAAGTCCTAATGACGCACTCACCGCATAGGCAACGCGCACTGCCCCGTTGTCAGCGATATTTTCTCCCACTGTGTTTTCTCCGTGGATCTAAAGAAAATGAATGCATAGATAGCTTCGTCGGACGTTTCCTTCGATGTGTGAATGGTATACGTACCGTCTCATTCGTGACTGGGTCGGCTATGCTTCCGTACTGTTTGATGAAGCACTCTTTCTTGGCGTTGAAGTTCTGCTCGGTTTTGTTGCTCCACCAGTCTACTAAGCGTCCTTCGCCGTCAAACTGGGAACCTTTGATTCGAATATTATTGGTATTTAGCAATTTATCGAATTTCATTGAATTTCGTTTTGCTAAATTTTGTTTAACTGGAAATGTTCAGCTGCAAAGCATCCAGCTTTTAAAAATGAAGATGCACTCACCTTGGTCGTCATAACCGTGCGTTATTTCGTGGCCAATTATTGATCCGAGTGCTCCGATGTTGGCGTACCTGCGTCAGTTAATGAAA
Source organism: Rhipicephalus microplus (assembly GCF_043290135.1). Lineage (NCBI taxonomy): Eukaryota > Metazoa > Arthropoda > Arachnida > Ixodida > Ixodidae > Rhipicephalus > Rhipicephalus microplus. The sequence continues at coordinate 23,785,269 of NC_134709.1, forward strand.
AATAACCTCAGGTGGATTTTTTTTTTTTGGGGGGGGGGGGGGTTCAACCGGATGCCCTTTATGGCACTTTTGCTCAGTTCGACAGAATCACCTTCTCGAAACTTTGAAACTTCCTTTTGAAGGTGTTGGTCACCCTCTAGAGATTTCTAATTTTATGATTCATTAAGATAATGAAGGGGTGTACTTTAGCAAAACGCGTTGTTGGTGCATGTTAGAAGATTATTGGACTAAAAATTAAATTAATGAAAAATAATTGTTAAAAATTAATCAATTTAGACTATATAGACGACGCACTGGGTCGTCTAATATTCTTGTAAGATAATGAAGGCTGTATACGAGGGCGATCATATGGGTTTCACGAAAGCCACTTACTCTGGAAGCCCTTCTTCAAAGAAAGGACCATGAAGTATTCCTCCCGGTATTACTGCCACCATGCGTAAGAAAAGCGCGTTAGTCTGAAACGCTTGGAATAAACAAACTGCTAAAACAAAACAATGCGTTCACCGAGGCAACTACAAACATCAGAAGCAGTGCTCGCGGATTAAAACGCATGTATAAAACTGGCATACGTAATTGTCAGAGATCACCACGTCATGTCGCTATATGCAAAACTCGTCGCCAAAAATGTGGGTAATTCTGACGTAAACTTCTCAGTCGAAATTACGCCGATATTACAAAGTGCCCACGCTGAAAAAAAATTAAAGTATACTTCAACCATGGTCTGTAAAGCACCTTCGGCAAACAGCGAATACCTTCTCGAAGACTTCTTTGAGGCGCCGCTGTAGATAAGCGTTTGTGATAAGCAGCTTTGTATAGTTTTATACGAAGTGATGTTTGTTCACATACTGTGAGCAGTATTGGATGGAAATGTGCGAATGTGAAAGTTATATTGCAAAGCAAACTGATTATTGTCAGGTTATTTTGTTATTTATTTTTGTTTGCTGTACGTTCTTGTACACTCGTATATTTTTGCAATTTGGGTAGGCACTTTTTTTTTCCATTGGAGCAGTTAGATCGAGTAGCCGATGTGATATAACACTCATCCTTTCTACAGCAAGCCAGTTCGAACCGAAGAAAACAAAAAGAAGTCATGTTGGTTATTTAGTTGTAAATTGTCGCATTTAGTCCCGCGAAGATTGTACATAATAAGAAACGTCTCAGCACTATTTCTCAACCTTACTTATTTCGTTTGTCTCCGGAGTGTAATAGGCATTAGCCTCTTCAGTGGCAGCGACGCTCCATCTGAAACAGAAAAAAAGAAGCTTCTAGTACGCTTAAGGTTCGTCTCAAAGAGGCACAATAGTGTATAATTGGGTCCCGTCTACATTGCCTTCAACCATGCTGCAAGAAAAGGAACGTTTGTGGGCGTAACATTGACAGTTTCAAACTATCCTAGAATGCCTATATGTACAGTTTAGTAGTAGTGTGCCTTTCGCCCTAATCATTCCCTTTGCTAATTGCAGTAGTACACACTATATAATTGTAAGTTATGCACCACGTGCACATGCGCAGCTGCACGCTTTCTAATGAGTGCGCTGCTGTAAGTCACCCACTCGTTGTGCAATTCACATGTTTGGACACCTGGTGCGATTCTAAGAACATACCACGCAGTAGTACAAGCGTTGACGACTCTTTTTAGTGCATCATATTCATAATTTTATAGCGATAGCAATTATATGGACAATCTCGGCTGGATTTTGCCGCCGGTGTCGATGTCATCCACCGTATACGTATCTATATATATGAAGACGCAAGAAATTCAGGAAGACGCGCAGAGATTCAGGAAGAGACTCCGGCGTGCAGAATCAAACCTGGGACCTCCAAGTCGTGAGTGCGAGGTGTTAACCACTGAGCCACCGAGGAGTACCTTCTTCAACGTTCAAACGGCTAGCTATTTATATCTACCACTTACCGCAGTTGGCGGGCATCTCTGGAGGTGCGGGTGGGGACCATCGTGTTTTCAGCATTATCAGCAAGATAGCGCAATGAGCGCGCGGCGGCTCTCATCTCTCAAGCGTACTTTTTTTTTTTTTACCCAAGCCACTTGTAGCAATGACGCGGCTTTCTTATAGAACGCCTGCTTTATTACGCACAAGGGCTAGGTTTAATTGCCACTTCCAACCGCAAATTTGTAGCAATTTTATTTGCATCTTTCTCGGTTTTTCGGTCATGGTCCAAATGATGTTTCGCTCGTAACCAATGACGCCGGCACCAATGCCGGAATTCGGCGAAATGAGCTCTTTGACGCTAGCGCAATAAAAACTATATCCAGACGAAAGTCACTCAGCCGTATATTGGGAGAACAGGCAATCTAACAAAGGAAAGTGTGAGATTGATATGTGGGGTTTAACGTCCCAAAACCACTATATGATTATGAGAGACGCCGTAGTGGAGGGCTCCGGAAATTTAGACCACCTGGGGTTCTTTAACGTGCACCCGAATCTGAGCACACGGGCCTACAACATTTCCGCCTCCATCGGAAATGCAGCCGCCGCAGCCGGGATTCGAACCCGCGCCCTGCGGGTCAGCAGCCGAGTACCTTAGCCACTAGACCACCGCGGCGGGGCGAAAGTGTGAGATTCTACTTACAGTAATTTTGATATAAATAGAGAGAACTTAGTCAGTGTCCTCAAAAATCGCCCTTCTTTAGTTCATTTATATCAAATATTTGGTTACGCGTCGGCTGCAGCCGCATACGGCTGCAGCCTGCCGTCTTGGCAGCCGCCGTCTTGGCTACAAGCGGTGCTGACTCACTCTCAGGTTTAAATGCGCAGGTATACCTGGTGAAGTGTACGGCAGGACGACCGCAGCCGTACCTCAGCTGGTGGAGCATCGGACGCGTTATTCTGAGGTCGCAGGTTCGAGCCCTACTGGTGGCACGTTGGCTTCTAATCCACTTCAGTTTCTTCATAATTACATCTTTATTGCTATATACGACATTCCCTATATATTCACTGACTTGGACTGTCTGTCAGCTCTCATTGGCGTTGTGTCCAACAAAGCAAAAACACTAATCCCCGAAGAGTTCTCTTTCGTTGAGCTGTGTTATGTAACTTCGTATTTACTACCGCCACGTGCCCAAAGCCGCATAAATATCCGCCTCGAGTTAATACAGCGTCGTACCGGAACAAATTGTTACGATGCAGTTGTGACGTTGTGTGCATGTGTAAGCTACTTTACCTACTGGTGTGGCAGATCGAGTGAGTCGCCCAAATTTGTAGCATTTTAGGGGTACGTACGTTCATCATAGTCTAATGGGCAGATTGTTCTACGACATAAATGACTGGAGGATACTCTGTAGCGACGACGATAGTGCCGCAGAAAAACTTCCCAAGTGAAAACTTACTCGTCTTTATTTTGTACTGGCTGACGCAGTTGCCGCAGAAGTTTGACGTACGCTGTTCGCTGAAATCTTTCGGAGATCTCGACAAACTCTTCATTTCTGGTAATCACGCCAACCTGAAATGTAGAATTTTTTAAAGCAATGATTCTTCTAGTATTTCTAAGGGATGCAGCCCGTGGGGCGCTTGGGAAAGTATCAAGCCGACTGGGCTCGCTATGGGGAAACGAGTCTATAGGACAGTGTTCATTGCAGCAGTAAGTAGAAAACTTTCAGAATAATATTTGTACAATTGAAACACCAACCGTAACGAGCACAAGAACCAGCGATTTTTAGCTTAAAATCACGTCTGTGTCTCATTTCAAGCACCCTTTTTTGCGCACATCATGTTTTCAATGAAGTGAGCGTTTGCACAGAAAGTACGGGTTAATTAACTAAGATGACATGTACCACTCCAGAGTTTGCTGCGGTTCGGCTATTCCCGACATGGTTACGTTACACAAGGGGCCATAGATATCGCTGATTACTCACCTCATCATACTTTTTGTTGATGTAATCATCATTGAGGTAGGTGTCCGGATAGGCAACTCTAGAAGTCATCTTCCACAACTGAAATAAAGCCAAGATAAACAAAGGCAAGGGCTTGTTTTTCAACCTCTTGGTCACAAGCATAATCGCCGTGGAGCATTAGTGCATGCTTAAGGCGTTTATCCAAGGAATCCATTTTGCATTTTATTCACCGATACTGCTGTCTCATATTTAAAATATCACAGGAGTGCTTACAAGGAACGTACAACGAAAGAAAAAATATTGAAAATATTCAAATACATAATTGGACCCTGGCTTTACAAACTGGGAATCGTGGCAATACATGGAGCCTCTGGGTATATTATATGGCCACGAACTTTTATGTATATGAGCTAGACAGGAAGATTATCCCGATGGCTTAAGGAGCACCAACGTGACGTGCCTAATAAGTCACATGACGAAAGTCATTGATGAGCATGTGCATTAACGTAGTCGCTTCATTGACTAGAATAACGCCGCTGTTGTCGGCAAGGAAAATAGCGCATCATCCCACCTGCTCCTAGAATCTCTAATCATTCAGTCTACCTAGCTACATTGAACAGGTCAACGGGGACTGGGCCTGTCATTTACGCGCGCTCGTTGCGTCACCTACGTGATTGACAGCAACCTATGGTCCAGCAAAGTGAACAAGTAACTCGTATACTGTTGAGAAACGTCGGATAATTTCTTTAAATAGTAGCTCTAGTGGATTAGCGGAGGCTGATTAGCTAATTTAGCTGGCATATGTGGCATTTGTTGGTCGCTTCTGTGAAGCTTTAAGCCCGACGGTGTTACAGAGGCGAAAGTGTTCCTGAGGCTGTTAAGTCCCGAATATTGCACCCTAGTTTGCTTGAATCTGTCAGAGATAACCGTCATACAATGATACGTTAAAACTACACGAAGGCTTAGACGAATTGGTACGTGCAATGGATTAGCATTGAATGAAAAGCTCTAGATTGGGATGTAGTAGGATGTAATAGAATGTAATACGACGGAATAAAATGAATTCGAATGGAACAGATAGGTATGCATATTATTGAGATGGAATGAATTCTGGTGAAATCAATTGAATGGAATTTATTCGCAACAAGGTTGTGAGGATGACCAGGCGAAAAAAAAAAACTGCTTTGGGCAGCTTGAGAGGAACCTGCCCACCTTATACAATGAGCAGTTAGTGGTTGAACAAAAGCATGTCTTATACACAATGTACAAAGAAAACAGTAAAAATAGTAGACAACCATAAGAAATGGAATCATTATGCTGTCGTTCGATTATATCGAATTCATGCTGCAATTCATGCTATGATTCATAATAAATGAAAAAAATTGACAGAGCCACTGTAAGTCAACGGTGTGCACGTTAGTGTATTTCAGCAATATGTGAAGAAAAAAGTACACAAGTGGAGAGGTACCTTTTCTCTGGCTTTTCTACGTGTCTGGCGATCCATCCAGTTGACGTGCTGCAGTCGATCGTAATAGGACATGCCTATCTGATGGACAATACGCTGTGCCTTAAAAACAAAAGAAAAAGAAGAAAGCATTGGTATAACATTACATGCAATAGCTCCTGGGACTATCTTTATTTATCGAGCAGCAGCTCATGCATTGTATGCCTCTGAAACTGTCGCATGACATCGACACTTCATTTGTCAGAATCGCGTATCTCCCCGAGTGGAATGTCAAAATCTGTTCTATAGCGAAAAGTAACTCGTCTGGAAATTTCGTCGTGGTATCGCCAACTGCTCATTTTTCTTTTCAACAACCATTTCGATCTTTTAGGCTTGTGGGTTAATTAGAGACCTTCATTTGCACTTATAAATGCGTAATAAAGCTGGCGTCATCATGAAAGAGGCTCCAACATATAGGAGAGGTATACCGTTTATGATTTTTTGGTTGGTTTTCGTTACTCCTTGGTCTTTGTCATTTTGGCAAGAGCTATAAAAAGCTGCAGGTTGGTGCTATTTTTTCTTTTTTTTTCTTTGTAGGTGCATATTTTTTACTAATTGAATAGCTGTACCAATGTGTGCGCAGATGCGTCACAACTGCGCAACCTAAAGGGGGCGCAACATCGGATTCGTAGGCGCATGTTTTTGGCTTAGGGCGCTGAAGGGATACCACGCCGTCACATTTGTATGTTCTTTAAAATGGCATCAAACGACTCGTTAACAAAAACTGTACACATTTAGTATTTCAGAACTCTTAAGTTAGGCTAACACTTCACACACCTAAAAAGAAAAAAAAAACCAAGTTTCACATGATAATGCGTCCTCAGCCCATGCACTGACAATTTTCTTCTCTCTTTCCATTCTCTAGCCTCTCTCTTTTATCTTTAGACTGTCCTTCTTTCTCCCATTCTCCCAGCGTAGGGTAGCAAACCGGGCATGTCCCTGGTTCGCGTCCCTGCCTTCTCTTCTGTTGCCAAGTCCTGCGGCCGACACCGTCGTCATTTTCAGATATAATAGTTTCATTACTCAGTCGTCCACCAGGAAGTGTATCCTCTTACACGATTTTTAAGCAATATTCTTACGTTTTAACTTGGTCTGAAGGAGTGATATTTTCACACGAAATGTGCGACACTGATAGCGATAGCAATCTATCTACAGGTAGTAAGAAGGTTTACAGTTTTATTGGCCCCAAGGCAATCCCTTATTGATTAAGCACGAACATATCTTGCTCGATGAAACGCGAACGCCTTAACAACGCTAGCGTGATGAAGTGCAGTAAGCATGAGTGTAAGCGGTGTCCATCACAAGCGAGTATCGAATGCATGAATTTAGGCAGTTGGCGCGCTCACCTCATGCTTCGCCTCTTTCGTGAGCCTGTGCTCCGTGTACAGTCGTCCGACGGCGTCCTTCATGATTCGCTCGACGGCCGACACGCACTGCTTCCAGCGGGGCGCTTCCGTCTGGACACCCAGCGCCATGTGACGCAGGGTCCCCACCAGCGAGGCAAAATCTTTGGAGGCAAACGGAAGGAGCTCCACGACCTTCACGAAGCCGATGTAGTTGTACACCACCGCCCTGATTGAGGGTAGGATATGAACGCAAATTAGCGGCGTCGTTTTAAGTACGGAACACTCGGCGTAAACAACATGCATCCTATCCACATTGCATTTCGTTTGACACATTTGGAACCCAATGAGGTGTGTGCTCCCTTTTGGCGCCAAATCGGCCCTCTGGGTCGGTTCCACGGAGCCAGTGCCAGCTGGAGTCCTCAGGAATGACAAAACTTAACCTTTATGCAACCTTAACAGAACTCGAGCTCCACTCTTCGAAATAAATGCACCGACTGCCGAATTTTTCTGGCCCCCTGGCCCACGACACTCCTTCTCCCGTGCGCCATCTGCGTGTCACGACCTCAGGCTCACGATGATAAAGCCGCGGTCCCATTCTTTACATACATCTCTATTAGGAAGTCACTGAAGTGATAGATATGCGGATTACAAGCGGTGACATCTTCAAACAGCACGTGAAAGAGATGACTGAAATTTTGATTGCATAAACCGCAGTTTACTGGCATCTCGCCCGAAGACTTTAGCATAAAGAATGAGCAGTCATATAGGCATTCCCAGCTCAAATAACTTTAAAAGTGCGCCTAATAGAGGTTATTACAAGCTTACGGGGCATGAAAAATCGGCGGACGGTCAACGAACGGATTTCTGATCGTGAAATGAAGCTAGGTACTACAAGTCCCATAATGTCTACGTTGAAGTTGCCAACTACCAACTTAACCTGTCCATCCTTGCCAACTTAAGGATGGACAGGTAAACGGATGGACTGATGGATGCACAGATGGTCGGACAAAGTACGTTCTATTTTATAAGCATATGCGTGCCATAAGAGCGCTATGTACGGCGTAAGTGTAAAAACGGTGTGTCGGTCCGTCGGGAAACTACGAGAACGACGGTGTCAACGTACATAGTGCAGAGCGTAAGGAGCTTCGCTCTTAAGAACGTCTAGGCAGGTTCTGTTCCTCTTGACAGATTTGACATCCAGAACTCACTCGCCTCGCTTTTTAGTTGTTACGGTGCTCGAACAGATGACCCAGAAGTGGCGAGTTTAGGCCTTGGTGACTGCATTTTACGACAGCAGGATGCCGCACGTTAAAGAATCCCTGGTGGTCGAAATTTCCGAAGCCCTCCCCTACGGCGCCTCTCATAATCGTATCGTGGTTGTGGGACGTTAAACCCCACAAATCATCATGACAGCAGGATGCTAAATGCCCGTGGGGCTAGATTTAGGTGCACTTAAAAAAAAAACAGGTTGTGGAAATACTTCAAAACCCTTCACTAGAGTGTCTCCGATAGTCGTATTGTGGTTTTGGCCCGTGAAGTCCCAACCTTCATGATAATGGAAACCAGTACTCACAGGTTGGCTTGGAGGTAAACTTGTACGGTGGCATTTACGTGTCGAATGGCGTTGACGACTATCTTTTCGTTCGTGGGAATTGTGATGTTGACTCTCGCGAATTCGTCCTGTATGAGCCCGTGTAGGTCAATCTGCAAAAAAAAAAAAAAGTGCAGCATGTGTTAGTTTTCTATTCTCTTCGGGTTGAATTGAGGCCTAGTAAACCATTTAATATGAGCTGCAACGTGCTAGCCGTGGTGACAGCGACGCTCATAAACAAAATAAAAATAAAAATAAAATTTTGGAGATGACTTCATTTCAGCTATGCGTATACTTTCTGCTGACGGTTGCGTATTTGGTCGTGAAGAAACAACGCTTCTCCGAAAAATTCGGGTGTCCTTATCACCTTAGCGTCGTGAACGTAGGCGTTCGCGCACTTCTGTGTTGATGGGGTGGGGGTAGTTTCACATCTTCGCCACCCACCCCGTGTGCGCATGTTTACAAGCAATGACACACGCTAATTAGTAGACACGTGAGGCACGACTCGCCTTCCACTCTAAAAGAAAAAAAGTTATTTGACTTTTTGTTTTGCCAGTCCTGATTTCACACGTAGGCGAGTCGCAATTGCCATTTTACTAAAGTGACAAAAAAAACTGCACCAAATTCACTTGAAATTTTTCGCTGAATTCGTAGATCTATCTTTCTTGGAAAAAAATGGCACCATTCTTGCAATTCAATGGAATTACTTTATTTGCCTAATCCCGTAAAAGAAGCATATTTCGAAGGTGGCTTCACCGCATGGCTGTACCATAAAGGTGGTGCAGTGAAGAGGGGACGACGACGAGGCACACGAGCGAGCCATCAAGCCTCAGTGTCAGAAGTAGCACAAGTGGCGAACGCACGTTTGGCCGGATTTCGGCAAATGGTTAAGTAGACACATGAACTCTGGAGATCATTATCTATTCTTAGTGTAGAAAATGAGGACACTTGAACATAAAATAATATCTAAGCGGGTAAGCATTTGATTAATAAGTGTACGGAAGTCAATAGGCCTGGTTCTTTAAAGTAGCACACCTTCTCAGAAAGAGGTAATCGTTAACTGAAAGTGAGAAGCACTCACACCGGTAATTTCTCTCTGAAATTCCTCTATGGTGCCTTTCCGATAATTGCTTCTTGCCCTGCGAGTCTCCTCGGATGATTCTTGCACCTGGAAGGAGCATGGTAGTGCAAATTTAGCATGGCAAAGATAAGAAATTTAACTGCTTTTAGTCTTGTACTAGCATTTTTCCAATGTTACGGTATTTAAGTGTTGAAGGACTGGGCGTCAAACACGGGATCAAGAGAGAGGTCAAGGCGCCCCAAACACCGACTAACAACTGTTGAGGCACACAGTGGTGGGAGCAAAAGCAGGCACGACAAATTGAGACGCTGCTCAAACTTGCCTTCAAGTCTATAGAGTCGTAAGCATTTTGACACGAATGCTCGGACGCGTGACCGAGACTAGTTCGACTGACGACAGCTGTGAAGCGCTGGGCGCTGTAGCCTCGATAAGCTTGGATGGTATGCCGCCACACATGGAAAACATCTCGACAACAGAACCCAAAGCTACGCGATGCTAGCGTCAATCAAACTGTTTTGGGACACGCTACGAAGTGTTCGTTTTAGGCTTGTTGACGACTGCACAATGCGGTAGCGTAATCAGGCCCTGTGCGCATTGCCTTGGCAACTGGTAGCCTCGCCTCGCTTCTTGGTGCATGCCTTAACTATTCCGTGAAAAAACGAACGACTGTACTCGCAGAATTCGTCGTTTCAAACTGTCCGAGAATGTCTACTGTAAGTACAAATGTTCAGTGCTCATCACGCCATATGTGTCCCTGTTAGCTAAGCTAATCAGCTAAGGGCCCAATTCGCGTGCGCAAGGCAGCACGAGAATATATATTTGAGCAGCTTGTAATGGGTGGCTCTTTAAAACACTGTTTTGATGTCTGGCGCGATTCTACGATTCTGCCATGCAATATTACACGCGCTAACGAGAATCCTTCAGCTACATGACAATCATACTGTTGTTGTTGTTTTTTTCTGAATCACCTTTCACCATTAGCGTTGCTTTGTGGTGGAGCACCTTTGCCATGCCGATGGTCTTGGTGGGATTAGCTCTCCAACAGAAGTCCTTTTTATTTACTTTATTTTTTGGGGGGCTTATTGACATTCGCGTTTTTTCCCCTAAGCATTTTAAACCAACTTTGTAGTGTGCCTTGACTTTGTAGTGCAACCCCCCGTTCACCACTCAGACAGCCTGATCTCGGTTCTCACGTGGACCGAAGGTTGTATCATTTGTTTTATTTATCGTTCACGAACAAGTTCACTTTGCGATCGTAAGCAATGATGCCGAAGCCGACAACGTATTTTATGTGAAATGAGCTCTTTTACGCTTTCGCCTAAAAAGGTATGCGCGCGTTCTAAGCAAAAGGCGACACCTGTTAATCCAGCACGCGTAGGGGCCAGCCTGGGAGATGCCCGTTAGATTCACGAGTTTAGCACGCGTAGGGCCAGCCTGGGAGATGCCCGTTAGATTCACGAGTTTGTGTCTGGCGAATGAGCGAGACTATCAGAAACAGTTGCCCCTTGAATAATGACGTCATCTCATGCATCAGATTTGCCCTAACACAATTTTGACTGTAGAGATTGATACCGCGTGAAAGAACAATACATGTTCGAAATTTCCGCAACATTCCACTGCTCTGTTCCTCGTTCAACCCAAGATATTATGTCGTCACAGAGAAAATCCGATGCATTTAAAGAGCGAAGCTGTTAAAACTTTGGGAAACTTATGCCTCGCAAAAAAAAAACAAGTGAAAAAAAAAGAAACGGACCTATTAACCTCATAAATTGGCACACGCTCTCTTCATTGTCTTTACAGAGAAGCCATTTAAGCTGTTTGTAACTTGTGCTTGGTCTTGCAAGGGCTCATAAGTGGACATGCGCCACAGGAAATGGTGGCCGAGCGTCACCACCGCGTACAGGAGGTGCGAGGGTGAAACGAGCACGTGAGAAAGAGAGAAAGAGGAAGAGAAAAATTTACAGAAATCAAGAAAATTAAGACAGAAAATTAAAACACGAAAATATATTGGGAGAGAGTTACAAACATGGAAAGAAGCATGTGCGGAACAGGAACATAGTAGCCGGGAATATTTCGGTACGCGTAACTAAACGGATCTCGCGCGAAAAAAAGAGTCTTGAGCAAGTTGTACTTCAAGATTGATTTGACTCAATTTCAGATACTAAGCTTATTAGCACCTGAGTGAGCGAGAAAAGAAAATGGAGAACGTGAGAAAGAAATGGAAAGATACAAAAAATATACAGAGATAAAAAGAAACAATAGAAAAGAAATAAAAAAAAGAAAGGCCGCCCAGATTCTCTTACTTCAGCTTCGGTGCCACTAACGCGAAGCTGCCATATATATATATATTAGAAAGTGTCAGTGTAGCGTACCGCGTTCAGCGCCGCCATGAAAGACAGCGTCGTGTTGACGTGCGCCCCGAGTTGCTCTTCTGTGGCGTTCGGTCTCAAAAGCCTCGCCGCCGTTCTCGTCACGTCCATGAATGTGCTGGCCAGAGTGCTCGTCGGCTCCGACAGATGGCGTACGAGAGATTCGAGGGTGCTGTCGCTTTTCTGGCCCAGCTGTGGGAAGAAATGCAAGGTCCATAAGGTTCCATAAATTAGTCGAGTTGGCCGAATCGGCACGATCGCCAGTCGAGGGAAACATTTAGTCTGTCGAGAGGAAAAGACACACCCCACGTACGTGACGTAAATAAGAAACTCTGTAGATACGTTTTAGTATGTTTGTTTGTTGACGCAAATAGTCGATACAAATTTTGAACCCGGCAGTGCACATATTAGCAACGGCGACATATGCATCTGTTTTCTCCTGATAAGTCTGTAGGGACCCCTTAGGAAATTTCTTGTCCCGAAAGTGCTTCTTTGTAATCTTATACATATCTTATGCAAAATATTTTCAAAGATGTGCGTAATCATTTATTTATTTATTTTAAATACCTTACATGTCCACATGGGCATTGAGTAAGGGCAGCTTTACAAAAATTTCATACACAAATGGTATAAACCCGAAATTCACACGAAGAAGCAAATTATGATATGCAAGAACAGAGCAATTAATGTAAAACATAGAATTAATACGATCGAAATTCTACAAAAGATGAATGATACAAGAACCAGCGGAAAAGGTGACAATAAAAAGTGAAAAAGAAGTTGCGTTGTATCCTATAAGGTATATAGGATAAAATACCAACAATAATACAAGCGATATAATGATACTTTGCGCGAAAAACAGGGATGAGCAGGAAGACTGCAACTTGTAAGCTATTGCACATGAAACTGCGCAAACACCCGAACAAAAGCACTGATTATCGCGTGCGGCAAGTTAGGCAGAACGTGGTCTGACGGAGATGATGAGAAATACGACGCAAAAGACGTGCACAATCCGATCTTCTAAAATACGTGCTTGAAATGTCAGAACATTCTTACGGGGTGATGCTCTGACCCAAAACGCCTGGCCGTTTATCAGTCATTGGTTTTGCCGGCATTCTACTTTTCTCGAAATCGCTCTCGGTGACATTTTTCAAAAATATACAATACCTTTAAATGTATTCGACAAGTCAATATTCACTGCTAAGTAAATGACGTATAATGACAAATTAGATTTGCGTTAAGGTACGATTTGCGTTAAGGCACGTAAATCGGGGCACTTGACAGATTTCCGCAGTATACAAAGGCAGCCCTGTCGCGCCGTAGGCGGAACTTAGTTTGCGGACGTGGAGCGGACACACCTCGATGTATGCGAGAAGGTGTGTGACCGAGTGTCATTTACACTTTAAAAAAAAAAAGGGAGGGGGGTGCATGGGCTTGATGTGGCACGCTCTGGCTAAGCCACTGCTCTTGGCCACTCAAAATATTTTTTTCTACATTAACTGATCTAACAAACTAGCTATAGCTTATGGAAGCACGAAGTTCAACAAACGTAGATGTTTGAAAAGCTGAAATAACGAACGGTGATCATCGTAATTGCGTGCAAATGTGCAATATTCTCGGGAGTATACTAGTCAGTGACCAGAGCCCTGCCGCGATGGTCTCGTGGCTAAGGTACTCGGCTGCTGACTCGCACGTCGCGGGATCGAATCCCTGCTGCGGCGGCTGCAATTCCGATGAAAGCGAAAAAGTTTTAGGCCCGTGTGCTCAAACTTTAGCGCAAGTTTAAAAAAGCCCAGGTGGTCAAAATTTCGGGAGCCCTCATTTACGGCGTGTCTGATAATCAAATGGTGGCTTTGGGACGTTAATTCCCACATATTATACGTCAGCGACCAGAATAGACTCGCCTGGAGAATGTTGGACGTGAGGTTGTCCATGTCCTTGGCGACATCGACGGCGAACAGGGACGATAAGCCGGTCATACTTATCATATCTTCCAGCTTGCCGATGTCAGCGACGTCTTCGTCGTTCATGACTGGCCATCGACTTAGTCCGTTCGATTCGAGCACGCGTCTCACGGCCCCGAGGCTTTCCATTTCGTCGCTGCCTGTAAGTGAGAGTTAACTTTTAATAATCAAAGAATTGTTTCGACTGCATGCCCCGTATTATTTAAAGCTGCGTGAATAACAGCAGGCAAGCGGGGTAGGGTGAGACAGAAGGTTAGGTGGGTGGATAAGATTAAGGAGTTTGCGGGTATAAATTGGCAGCAGCAAGCACAGGACAGAGTTGAATGGCGGAACATGGGAGAGGCCTTTGTCCTGCAGTGAACGGATTCAGGCTGATGATGATGAACAACAGCAGGAGTTACTCGTCGCAACTGGAAGGTTTATCAGAATTAGCATAAAAAGAAAACTTGTTCTCTTAGACAAGAAAACACACAGGAATGTTTTCTTTTTGAAGTTAATCTAATGAACCTTCCAGTAGCGAGCAAGCATTCCTTGTGTTCACACCTTCGTCCTGTCATTTGCGTTGCTTCAAATAATATAGAGCCATACTAACTTCGCAGCTGTCGACCTTGCTACAATATATTTTTTACGCCCCCAAACCGCGATATGATCATGACAGACGCCATACATAGTGTAGGGCTCCGTAAATTTCGAGCACCCGGGTTTCTTTAAATGGGCGGCGCTAACGTGAAGGAATAAATGAGCACAAATTCGTAAAATATACTCTGGAACCACTAGTGTCGAAATCATATGGTTAGTAGTAGCTAGAAAAACCAGTTCTGGAAGTATAACATTTATATGTTCCGGCGAAATTTTCGACGGTGACATGAGGGATTTGTGTACTTTTCGTTTTCTTTTTTTTTAAATTTTGGTCACACTGCATTAGCGCAACTTCCCGAAACATGGCCTACTAAAACTTCTCCAGAAGATAAAGTAATTCAATTGTGCCGGCCAGTGACTGCTTAGATCCCTGTAAACACCACCAAAGTCTGTTATCATGCAATCAATAATGATGGTATCTCGTTATTGGTTTTTTATCGTGTGCACATTTTATCATTGTTCATTGTATTCATGAATGAACGTACAAAGTTATTTCTATGATTGATTGATGTGCGGGGTTTAACGTCCCAAAACCACCATATGATTGTGAGAGACGCCGTAGTAGAAAACTCCGAAAATTTCAATCACCCGGGGTTCTTTAATGTGCACCCAAATCTGAGCACACGGGCCTACAGCATTTTCGCCTCCATCGAAAATGCAGCCGCCGAAGCCGGGATTCGATCCCGCGACCTGCATTCTACGACATTCTTATATATTTTTGTTTTTTTCTTGCTCGCAGAGTGCTTTATTTGTCAAGAGCTTGAGTTTAAAACCTGCTGCCGTGTACATCGGCACTCGTGCTCTTGCAAGTGGTTTTATCACTGCTTCGAGGGACCCCAAACTGGCTGGAAACTAGATTTTATTTGATTAAGGCATGGTTACTGATGCAGAAACATCAAAAGGGTGACACCCAGCATTTTCTTTTTTCATCACCAAGCGTCTTCTCCCACCAAGCCTACTGTTTTTGGTATCGCGAAAGGGTTGTATGCTAATATAAGAAAAATGTTCTTTAATAGTAGTATGCACTTATACCCATCTCACACGGCAAATATGTCATTTACAGCGAATACCATTTGTTTGCTGTCACACGGGAAACAAAGTGTGATTTGATGAAAATAACATTTTTGGTCATATGAGTTCCCGAAACACATTCGCATTCAATTTTGGACCGAATGAGTATAGTCTCCATGCCAGGGACTTTTAGATGGTGACTTTTATGAAAAGGGGGATACTTTTACGGGGATGATAAACTTATTACTGGTTTGATGACATGATAGCACGTGTGGAAGTTCCGAAAAAATAAAGGTACACTCTCAATTAAAGCGGCTGGATGCCATGTTTAGTTTTTGCTCTGTTGCCGTTGTTGCCTGTATCGCGGGTGATGATCGTTCCATTGCATGTGTTGTGGTTACCGAAGCGGTGACTACGCGAAATCGCTGCCGCCGTCTCATTTCTGCATTCGTGACGCCAGTCGTGCGTCCCGCTTCAGCCGGCTGTACTCTCTCCCGATCGCGCACATCGTCGGCCGTGTTGGTTTTCGAGTGTCGTGCAGCTGTGGCAACAAGTTGCGTAAAACAGCCACGTTTATATTCTATATAGGAGCGCCTTTTTACCCACGAAAATTATTTTTGTGGGTACACCCATGTTGCATGCACGTTTCTGTATTTCTCCACAAATCCGTGGCTCAGAAAGGCTATAAGGTCATGGTCATCATTTCAAAATGACATTTGTTTTCGTCGTGTGACAGCATGCAGGCGAATTGACATTAGGTTACCTTAATCTCATTCGTTATAAATGGCGTTAAGCTTGCCGTGTGACAGGGGGGGGGGGGGTATTAATAGCAACATCGCAGACATGCACAATCCTGCTTCCATCAAAATGCGGCCGCCGGGGCTGAGGTGTGATCCGATACGCGTCGTGTCAATAGTTGAGCAACCAGGATTACTGGGACATTGTGGCGGATACAGTGAAGTTCTTTTATGAACGTTTCTAACTCAAAGCATGCTGCGACGTAACAAGGAACGCGCGAAAACGCCCAGTGTGCGAGGCGTGAAATGGTGACGTCAAGATAAGATTTAGCGTACAGTTCACTTACCGCTCATCATGCAAGCGTGATATGCGACGGCTGCTTTTTCTCTGGCCGTCCTGGCTTCTTGCACAACGGGAAGGGATTCCAGTATCTCTGTCGATAGCGTGAAATCCAATAAAAAAAGAGAACGATATAAACAGTTGAAGATGCATGAATGAGGCTTCCTCTGACACGCTGATAAATGTAATGTTAAAGCTCATAAGTCAGACCTGCGTGCAAAGGGTGAGTGTATGTAGGGGGGGGGGAGGAAGGTAGCAGGCGAAGTTAGTTGATTACTGTATAGGCATACAGTATCTCTAACAGACTGGATAGGTAGGCGCCATCTAGCGGGGTCAAAATGAACCAAGCAATCACAAAATTGTTTTTGCAGAAACATTTTACATCGTATGTCTGGTGTAAAAATCACGCTGTTACTTCGAATGAGTTAACGTTTCAATCATTTTCAGCTCATTTAGTGAGTTTAACGTTCCTAAACCACCATATAATTGAGACGCCGTAGTGGAAGTCTGCGGAAATTTTGACCACCTGGGATTCTCTAACGTGCGGCTAAATCTAAGCACACTGGCCTCAAGCATTTTCGCTACCTATAAAAAATATATACCGCCTCACTGAAGCAGTGCAATATTGCTCAGCGGGCGTGAATAAGTCTGCTGCACGCCGTCCCCGCCGGAACATTCCACCGTATTTTTCTCCTGCGCGCGTGACAAGTGGCTTCACTGCACAGTCATTAAACATAATGGCGGACCTATGCGCAACTCTGCTTCCGCAGGGAGCCTATACAGTAATTCTAGGCGAAGTAAATCTGCTCGTCTTTTGTCTACGTCTTTGTCTTGTCTCGTTTATCGTGTTTCAGCGTTGCTGAGGTGAAACTTAAGTACAACAGAGCAAACATCAAATCACCGAGCCTATGAGGTTGCGGAATGGAGTTGGATCAATTTTTGGGTGTTTCAGGCCGTATCACTAAATTCTTTTGAGACGCGCCACACATTGGATCTCCAGATTAATATGACCTACGTGGGTGTCTTTATCTAAATCTATCCCTATACGGACATTCTTGATGTTCACCCACGCTTATGTGTGACTGCTTTAGATAGCAATCAAACCCGCGCCTTTACACTTTTAATAGCACAGTGCCATGATGACCGATAAAGCAGCATGACGGGCATTGCAAAAGTCGCATATGATGACGAAATATTTTGTGAAGAGGAGTGATTGGGATCTTGTGTCAAGCCTTCGTACTATGTTGATCTTAACTTGCGTACGTGGTGCGTGCTTGTGGTGGTGATGGGGATGAAGTGAATTTCGGCGAGTTGGTAGGTGTCTACTACGATAGTATATCCCGCATTTGGCAGTGACCTGGTTTATTGCGAGCGCTGCAAAGTATCGCGAGGATTATGTTAGCATCGTTTGTGTTGGTCGCTATGATTTTGCTTACGATGACGATAGTCGTAACTCTTGAACTAGACAAAAGATGGATAGGTATATGTGTAGTGCCTACCTTTCAGATCCTTATTCACTTCGAGCGTGAGCTCTGTGAAGGGGCTCACCAACGGTGAATCTTCGGGAATAGGATGGGCATCTTTCCAGCCATTGCAAACGTATGCGTAAAAATTTTCGCAAGGGTCAGCACTGATGTTTACAGATGCCAAAATGAGGTCAGCTGCAAGAGATCAAAAGTCTCGATAAACGTGTGGGTCAATTTCTCTCACCCGTCACCTTTAAGAGCACTGCATCTCACTACTTCAATCACCGATAGAGAGTACATCTCTCACGTATAGGTATTTATCGAACTAAAATATCTGGGGCATCAAGAACAAAAATGCTAATCGAGAATAACGAATCCGTGTCATTACTCGGCACTCAAAAAATGTTCAGCGTGCTATACCGGGAAAGCACTCTCAAACTACGACAGGTAGATTGCCACTTCCCCTCAAGAGGAAGGTATATAACAGCTGTATCTTGCCGGTACTTAGCTACGGAGCAGAAACCTGGAGACTTACAAAGAGGGTTCAGCTTAAATTGAGGACGACGCAGTGAACAATGGAAGGAAAAATGGTAGGTGTAACCTTAAGAGACAAGAAGAGAGCAGAGTGGATTAGAGAACAAACGGTGGTTAAGGATATCATAGTTGAAATCAAGAAGAGGAAATTAACATAAGCCAGGCATGTAGCGCGTAGACAGGATAACCGCTCCTCATTAAGGGTGGCTAACTGGATTCTCAGAGAAGGCAAGCGGGTAAGGGGGAGACAGGATAGGTGGGCAGGTGAGAATAAGAAGCTTGCAGGTATAAATAGGCAGCAGCAAGCACAGGACCGGGTTTACTGGCGGAACATGGGAGGGGCCTTTGTCCTGCAGTGGACGTAGACAGGCTGATGATCATGATGATGACGACCGGTAAAGTTCCTGCAAGAACTTTCCCGGCACCAGTACCAAGATATCAATATAAGAGCATTGCGTTTCGCGGTCATTGCTTAAATGCACATATATTATGAGCTATTAGGGGCGTAGCTTCTAATAGCTCATATATATATATATATATATTATATATATATATATATATATATATATATATATATATATATATATATATATATATATATATATATATATATATATATATATATATATATAGTTAGGCTGCCGAACAGGGTGCGCGCGCCTGTCAATCGTGATAACGGAACGGCACGCACTACAATATCGCAAAGGCTTGCCGCTGTCCGGGTTTAATTTGACGCTGATAGTAGGTGACTGCTTATAGTTCCACCTTTGTCGACTGCCCACTACTTTGTCCTTGCAAACATCCCAGTACGGCCCATCACTGATCCACCGCTTCACCGACCATAAAGCAAATACTGTTGAGAAGTAGCCGATATGAAATGCAAGATGGTCGTCTACTTGTATCCAGATGCGCGTTAAATAACCATATATATTCTCCCACAACGTCCATTCCTTGTTTGTGTGTGACCGCTTATAGTTCCACCTTTGCAAATTGCCCACTACTTCGTCCTTGCAAACATCCAACTATGCCCCATCACCGATCCACCTCTTCACCGACCATAAAGCCGTTATAATGAAGGGCAAACGGAAGCGACGTATAGCTACCACTTACAAATTGTAAATTTTCTTGTATAAATATACACAGCATTTGTCATGTCTTTGATGATGTAGGCGGCGATATTCGCGGCTGGTTCAAGGTTTAGCGCACTATAGCATCGCGAAGGCTTGCCGCTGTTTGGGGTTTCATTTGACGCTGATAGCACAATATATACAAGGAATGAACATGCCCACACCTTTAGGAGCTTCGCCCCTAACAGCTCGTAATATATGTCCAAACAGCATTTAAGCAATGACAGTGAAACACAATGCTCTTCTATTGATATCTTCGTACTGCCTCCAGCGCTTTGCCCCACTCATCATCATTTACTCAGTGGATATGCCCTAATTTTTTTCTTGGTGGAATACCCTGCCGCTCATTAGGGATGACTCCTGTAAAACGTTGAGGATATGGCGTGTTTCCATTGAGGCTTTCAAGCGGAAAATGCTGATGCGTTGCTCGAGTAAAAATGCCGGTTTTTGTATTCTTCACCGGGAGTACGGCCTGCCCTTCTGATTTTTCATAAGGGTGCCCCACGTAAGGGAGAACTCGTGTGCTTAGTATTGTGCCTTCAGAAACTCGTCACGGTAGCATTCCTTTTCTAGAGGAAAAGTGTGCTAGCTTTACTATAACTATACTACATCCATTTGGATCTGGCATGTCAATTACTTCTGAGGGTAAAACGCTGGTCTAACCGCGTCACTCGAAAATGCACATTAAGTTGAAGCTTCTTATATTTTGATTGCTTGGTGTAAACAAGCAAGTAAAAATACAATAACCTAGTAAAACTCGTTGCTGGTATACTTGTCACGTGCTTACTGAATTACAAGAAGACGCGTTAGCATCACGGAAAGACTAGAAATGCGACACAAAAGGACGCCCTTTTCTGTTCTGTCTCGAGTCCTTACTTGGTGATTACCAAGGAGGTTTAAAAAAAATTGCTCGAGTAGAAGCACCCGCAATGCTTTGCCAGCAGTAGTCAAGCCAGCTTTTGCCTTCCATGCTTTAAGAAAAATGGTATTTTCTGGTCATGCCCACTTAGACATCAGGTGGCTCTGATTTGTTAGTCTAAAGCCTACGTTAATTAAAAATTAAAAAAATAGTTGTTTCGGAAGAAATAATCCAAAGAAACTAATATCGGTGACTTAACATTCAACAAAATTTGCCTTGATTCGAAGGCTTACTAAGGAAAACTGGTAGCACGAGGACGCACTTTGGGCACTATTCAACGGGTGCCGCGCTAAACTCGTTGGGCGTGCGAGGAGAATGCTCTGTCTCAATCGCCCGTCGGCAACAGCTCGACATGCCCCTAGTAAGATGGCTGCCGCAGCCGCCATCTTACGGTTGGCGCGGCTTCACTCGTGGGCAAGAATTTCCACTCAATCAATTTTTTTTAAAACCGCCTTGGTGATTATGCGTTTCACTTGCACATCAGGAAACTCATTAAGCGTATTGACATTAGGTAATCCGTTGCATCAGATAGGCTTGACGAAGAAGTTGCTTCCGATTGAAACACATTTCTCAATGTTGGTCCATCGGAATGGCGGGAACAATCACGGCTTGCTGTGTTTGGTGACAAGGCTCGGGCGTACGTACTTACCTCTCGCTTTGCAGGCGGGGCTCTCACACACTGATGTAGACTCGGAGCCTGCAATAAGATTCAAATGTGAATTTCTCACTGCCACCACTGATACTCAATGAATTCTTGAGATAACGAAATGAATACCTACGTCGCCTCGGGAACAGGTTATTGTTGATTGCATTGGTGGCGCACGCGGTAAGAAGTATGATGAGTCGACAGCCTCTCATCGCGATCTGTGGGTTCGAACGTAAGTGTACTAGTTATGGGAGGCACAAAAACAAACTGCGTAAATCTGCTTCACAGAATATTACGATGAAATACAGCATGGACCATTTCAATGAGAAAAATGAAAACGCAGTGAACTCAACCTCGTTTATGTGGTAATACGGCGATCAACGAGAAATGGCATCCACTCATGGCGGTGATTTCAGTACACGTGACTTATTATGAAATAAAGCATGTGGTGAGAGCCACAAGAAACACTAACATCAAGCTCGATTTTATGCTGTTCTAAGAGAATGTGGTGTTTTTTGAGCCTGAAGTGAAGGACACAATTTCCAGTCTATCAATTTGCAGAACCAAAATGCTTATTCACTCATGAAGGGGCTTTATGCATGTGCCTTCACAAAAAAGGAGCCCTGGCACTTTAAATTAATCCAGAACACACAACTGCAGTGTTTTTCCAAGGAATTGGGGTGGTCTTGATCACAAAATTAAATAAAATGAATGGATGACCTTGATTCATAGATCAATCAGTCAACAATAGGCTTTTCTCGCCTAATATTAGCAGTTAGCTGCCCTCTAAAGAACAACCACTTGAGTTTAACAGCATGGAATCAAAGAAAATAGAAATCGTTTTATCTCGTGTTTTCGAAATTTCTTCCTTTTCGCAGCCAAACTAAAACAAAACTTACCTCTTCTGAGACGACGAAATTTCGTTCTAAAGATAGTGAATTTTAACAAAAAATAAAATATATTTAAATTGAATCAGACAGTTGACGTGAAACAGACATACAACAGTACCTGCTCAGGCAGCGTGAGGTCCGACTCGCATTGCTGTCACACCCTAACAACGCTCGCTCACATGTGCGTCGTCGGTGGCCGTGTTTCTCTGTCTTCTTTCTTCGCTCACCACTTTGTTCCCGGGAGGAAACTTGAGGAGCTTGCATATATGCGACCAGAGAAACGTGCCTTACAAGAAGTATTTTCGCTGGCACGACGCGAAACGTGATAACGCCCAAGTACAGCTCGGAGCCAGCACGGCTGTTAAGTCAGGTGCGAACGTTATCGGACACTGCACCTCACTACAAGCCTTTCGGATTGCACATTGGGAAAGCTGCAAACAACAAACAACAACAAGCAGTCACGCGTGGTGATGCAACTTATGTGCTCATGACAATGACTGACTTCAATACAGTGAATGATACGATACAGTGAATCAATACATTGAATGATACGAAGAGGGGTGGGGGTGGCAAAAGCTGTCGTCCAGACAGAATTTTACTGTGTCGGCACCCTTTTACTGGGCTGGCACCCAGTGGACCCGGGTTCGAGCCCCATGTGTCATTGGTGCTAGTTTTATTTTTTTTCTAATTTCATTGGTGCCAAACTCGGGAAACGAGAGGTGAAATCTGACATCGTGTTACGTAACGTAGGAATTTCCATGAATTAATTGCGCTCTGTCGGCGCCGAGAGTTGATCGGCCCTTCTTCCGGCAAAAAAAGAAAGAAAGAAAAATGCAGCAGACCCCACGTAACTGGGAATCGACGTTATGCGAATCATGTGGAGGGAAGGTGGAGGGAAGCAACACGTCATGAAATGACGCTAAATGTGTGTACAAATGTTGCAAGCACTGACATGCGTTGAAGAGTTGCAGATGTTTATATAACCAGTTGTTTGTACTTGCTCAATCAGGGGCGGCGCCAGGGGGGGGGCAAGGGTGGGCTAGAGCCCCCCCCCCCCCGAATTCTCGCCTGCCCCCCCTATGCCCACCCAAGTGCCCGGAAGCATATATTGAAAACCTAGTAAGAGCAGAGCTAGCTTGCCCCCCCCCCCCCCCCCGGAGGAACTCACTTTTCGTGGTTGCCCCCCCAGTAAAAACATCCTGGCGCCGCCCCTGTGCTCAATGATGTCAATTGGAACATGCGTATTAGCAACACCAGAAGCTAATATTAAGCGCTGATGCTCGCGAAGATGCTGGCCCTGGACACTGCTACATAAATCAACGTCAGAGCATGGCATCTAACCGCAATTGACGTTAACCTGACGTGACGGAAATTTTTATAAAATTGCGTAGGCAGCACTGCAAGCACTATTCACATATTCCGAAGATTAGCGCCCATTTGAAAAGTAGTTCCGGGACCTGGCGTAGTTCTGTGGTAGTATGCTTGGCTGCCATGCAGATTGCTTGGGCTTGATTCCTGCTGGAACCCCGAAATTTATTATTTGCATCCATCGTGGGGTCAACGCTGCTTATGCAAGGTTTTTCTTAACACTGACATTTACTCTATGCCTTCACTGGGGTGACGCCACCGGTCTCTGGTATTGCTTTAGGCTCACACGTTAAAATTGCCAATGTGTGTCCTCGTCGTTCCTGGGTAGATACTAAGTGTCAATCACCTGTGACACATACCCGCATACCAGCGGCACATGCCCGCCCGTGTGTATGTGCCACTGTCTGGCGGGAAGGGTTTGACGACGTAGGCGACGGGATTGTGACATTATTCATGCCTTGGCAAGCGCGTCATATTCGTGAAACCATTATACCCTCCGATACTAATTTTGGTTCACGCCAACTTAAGGGGGAGATCACGAGAGTACCGAGACGTAAGCGGATAGATAGAGAGATAGATAGATAGATAGATACATAGATAGATAGATGGATAGATGGATAGATAGATGGATAGATAGATGGATAGATAGATGGATAGACAGATGGATAGATAGATGGATAGATAGATAGATGGATAGATAGATAGATAGATAGATAGATAGATAGATAGATAGATAGATAGATAGATAGATAGATAGATAGACTCACGAACTTTCCAGATTTGTGCCGTACTTTGGCTAAATCCCCACCGTGATACCAAATTACTTCTGTATAAAACGTTGATTCTCCCTATTCTAGAATACACATGTCGTTTGGTACTCTCACAAAATAAGGTGACCTAAAAATCCTTTATAGCGTTCAACGTAAGGCCACCCGCTTCATATGCCGTAACTACAGCCACAACTTCTCACCAACACAGGCTCTGCAATCAGGGAACATTGTACCATTACATTCTCGTTATTGCATCGAATCTTTAAAACTATTATATACAGCCATCAATTCCTCTCCTGGCATCTTTGGTGGTAACTACGTCGCATTTATGGAAGAATCTTGCACCCGCAGCTCCCGCATCTTGAACGTAAAGCCTTTCTTTACTCGTATTAACACGTTCGAATTTAGTTTTTTCCCACGTACTATAGACCTCTGGAACTCCCTACCAGGCAGTATTCGTTCACTATCATTAAAAATTTAATTGATGCCGCTATTGCCCATTTAGAAAATAGGTAAATATCGTGTTTGCAATACCATAGTTATGTTTTCTTATGTATTGCAATGTATTTCAGTTTTATTGTTGTTTTACTGTTGTTGCTCTATTCGTATTAGTTTTGCACAACTCATCCACTCCTGCTATA
The DNA here is from genome assembly GCF_043290135.1 of Rhipicephalus microplus. NCBI lineage: Eukaryota > Metazoa > Arthropoda > Arachnida > Ixodida > Ixodidae > Rhipicephalus > Rhipicephalus microplus. The sequence goes on from NC_134709.1 coordinate 23,810,062, forward strand.
GCCCTGCATTAGGGCTGCAGTATATTCAAATAAATAAATAAATAAATAAATAAATAAATAAATAAATAAAAAATGTTTACCTTGGAAAAGAATGTGGAAAGTTCGGGAGGTACAGGACCGGAATAGTTTATTTATTGCCCATAACGTGCGGTCGTGTATTTATAGGTCAAACTGATCGGTGAATTCACGTTCGCCCTAATAAACATTTGAAATCTTTGGAAAAATAGCATTCTTTCCCACCTAGCCGAGCATTGCAACAGCTGCCAATGTTATCCTGTTCGGTATGGCACGATCATTTTGTTTTTTCACAAAGGCAAGCTAACTCGGGAATTAGAAGTGTTTCATATCAGAAGGTTTGCTAATAAATGCGTAAGCAGCCCATCCCTCGCACTGACAAGGAGCTCAGCTTTTTGAGCCATACTTTACTTTCAGATTCTGCTGCACGTTGTAGATGCCACTTATGTAAAAATGAGTGTCATGGTGTCTTACCGTTCTTTCTTTTCTCTTTCTTTTGCTTTGCTTTTGTTTTGTTTTTTGCGCACATGCGGTTTTGAGATACGCTGAGGCATATATTTCGTGTGTATTCTTTCAATAAACCGAGTTGAGTTTGCGCTTGTTTGTCTCCTCGCCTTCCGTTTTCCCGTCCACCGTGTGTGCGCCGAAACTTTATACAAAGAATGTCTTCAAACCAACTCGTCCAATTTTCTATCCTGTTACATTCAAAATCTAGATGGGAGCCGACAGATGGAAACACGTATAGTGGGATGGTCGGGGTGAACAGTGAAAGTGCCTCAGACAGGCTGGCCGACGTTTCGATAGGAGGACCTATATTTGTCAAAGGCGCCATGTTATCGTTAAGGTGTTAGTTTTAAGGGGGTTGGTAGTGATGTCACTACCAACCCTCTTAAAACTAACACCTTAACGATAACATGGCGCCTTTGACAAAGATAGACATTACTAATCCCCTTGAAACTAACACGCCAAGTATTACACGGCACCTTTGACAAAGATAGGTCCTCCTATATCGAAACGTCGGCCAGCCTGTCTGGGGCATTTCCACTGTTCACTCTGGCTATCCTATTCTGTTGCATTATATCTCTAGTACCGTGGGCTCTTATGCGTTATAACTCTCCCCTTGCTACCCCAGTGGACGTCGCTTCAAGAATAGCAGTGTGCGTATGCAAGGCAAGGGTGGCCTCGTGACTACTCGCCATTCGATGTGCCCAACGGAGGTTCAAGCAATGTGCGGCTTTTTGAAACTTTTGGTTAGTCACGGTGGAACAATCTGCAGAATTGTGGCCACTGAATCGTGGAGGCAAGCACGCTTTCACAAAGAATGTTTACGCTTAACCTGTCACGATTGATGCGTTCACTCATCTGGCAGACGCGTGCTTTTATAGACTGCTGCACGACATCAGACAGGACCCCTGAGTGGCTCTGGAACACCGCTCGACCAAACATGCCGACTAACGAGAAGGCTCCAAGTGCCGAAGGAAGACTAGTTCATTCGTTCGCCGGGAACTACGTTTTACCGGAAAGTGATGAAGCTTTGCTGAAACTTGGACTGAAATTCGCGGTGGAACTAGTCTTGAACCCACCGGAAAAGTTTTCTAGTCTAGTCACCAAGAGATGAACGCTCAAGGTGTGTACATGGATGTGTTGATGTAATAGATAAGACGAGGACTTTAAGTAGGACTATAAGGAAGACTGCCAAAAAAGTAGATTTAGTTGCCTATAATTTTTTCTCGAGGCGACTACGCGTTGTCACGGTGGACAAGGAGGGTTGCTTCGTGTTAATGTCGGATGGTGTCTTTAGTGAAAGTGCAAATCAAGCTGTTACCAAAAAGAATTGATATATGATTTCAAAAGAATTGATATAAAACCCCGGAAGGTTAAGCAACGAGCTGTGGATTTTTTATTTATTTAACCCAGAAAGCTTGGCTTCAGCAGTCAAGAAATCAGTGTGCATTTAGAAGTATTCTTGTCTTGTAAAACCCACAAGCCAGGTCGACAGTTCAGAGTGATAGTCTCTGAAAGAAGTGCGTTGAAATTGCAAGTAGCCAACTATCTTCAAAAACACTTTTCAATGTTGAACATTTGTGACCCGCAAGTAATACCTAATTCGGAGGATGTCGTTAAATATTTAAGCAGTGAAAACTCGGGAAGTTGCAGTGCCTTCAGTGTTGACTATTTTATCCCCCACACAGAACTAATAAAAAATGTCAGGTCATGTATCTCTGGTGATAATAAAGTAGAATTTACGATTGATACCGGGGTATCTGTTGCTATTTTTGGGGGAATTGTGACCTTTTGCTTGAATTCTACATTTGTTGGATGACAGAGTGTAATGTTTGTCCAGAATTGAGGAGTCTGCACCGGCTCGAAAGCAGCCCCTGTTCTCAGCCATACTTTCTTGGCTGGCATACACAGGAATATTCATAAAATATCGCTCGGTCTGGCCAAAAACGTTTTTCGGTTCGTTGATGATTTTGCAAGGTTGTAGTGTTGTGAATGTTTTGAGAGTGTTTAGGGAATATGGAATGGTTCTTAAGTTCACACATGAGGTTGCTCATAATAACCAGTTGTAGTTTCTAGATTTAACACTGCACCTGCAATGAGGACACATGTGTTGGTTGTATAATCCTAGGACAGTAAAATCTCCCTTCAACTTTAGCTGAGGTCATTCCAAAATTGTAAATAAATGGAATGCCCGTGTCTTGTCTAAGGAGTGCCTTGTCGAAGTCATGTATTCATAAAATTTGGCATTTTCATGTCAAATCAACCGTCTAAAAATGGCTGCATACCCAGAAAATGTTATAAGCAGAGCCGCCGAAAATATTAGAATTTTAAAGCGTGGAAGAGAACGCGCGTCCGCAATAAAAAAACAACCAAAGCGCTGTGCTGTTTTACCTTGCATTCATCGGTTTTCACATAATCTCAGGCATATCAGCACCGTTTTGGTTAAGCAGACCTATCAAAAAGTCTATCGGGCTTTTGAAGCGTGAACCAGAGCACGCGTCCGCAATAAATGACAACGAAAACGCTTTGCATTCATCGTTTTACCTTGCATTCATCGGTTTTCACATGAGTTAAAGCATATCACCATCATTTTGGTGTTGAGGTTGTTTTTAGTTCACCTAATAAGGTTCAACGCATCTGTCGTGAGGAGGACTGAAAGTTTGACGAAGTTAAGAAGAAAAATTATTTTTGCCTTCAAGAGAATGTTGGAAGGTTCGTTACGAGCAGGACATGGGTAGCTTATTTATTTTCCCTGACTTTCGGTCGTGTATACATAGGTCAGACTTGCCGGTGCGTTAACCCTTGCCTTAATGAACACTTGGAATCTTTTGAAAATAGCATTCATTCCCACGTAGCTGATTATTGCAGCAGCTGCCAGTGTTATCCTGTTTGGCGTGACCCGATAGTTTCGTTTCTTTTTCACAAAAACAAGCTAACTCGGGAATCACGAGAAGCGTTTCGTATCAGAAAGTGTGCTGATAGATGCGTGAGCAGCCCATTCATTGCACTCACAAGAAGTTCACTTTTTTTTAGAAATACTCGACTTTCAGATTCTGCTGCACGATGTAGATACTACTTATGTAAAAATTGGTGTCATGATGTGTTATAAGTATTTCTTTTGTCTTTATATTGCTTTTTTTGTTTAGTTTTTACGCACATGCGCTCTTGAGCTACCCTGGGGTATATATTTCATGTATCTTTCAATAAACTCATTTTTGGTTCCCGCTTGTTTGTCTTTTCGCCTTCCGTGTTCCCCTTCCACTGTGTGCGTGCCAAAACGTTACCAAGAATGTCTTCAAACCAACTCGCCCAACTTTCCATCCTGTGACACGAGAAGATAGCTTTGACTTCCGACTGAGGTGGATGCATTGCCGCTTTTATAGATGGCATCAAGTGAATGAAATGGGCCTGGGCAGGCCACGTAATGGGTAGGACCGACAACAGGACAGTAAGCGCGTCAGAACGGTTATTGAAGGACAGGAAACGTAGTCGACCAAGGAAGAGAGCTGAAATTATCAAGTTAGCAGGGATGAAATGCTATTAGCTCGCACTGGGTAGGGTAAACTGGAGATCGGGAGGTACCTTCGTCCCGCCGAGTATCCAAAAATGGTGGTGGTGAGTTGCGTGCAAAAAAAAAAAAAAAGGTCACCGTCGAATTCAGCCAATGGATACGAGAGAATCGCAGCTGTCGCCGATTCAGAGGTTCAGCCTCCAGAGACTGATATGTCTACTGACCGCGACTCTCCTTGTATTCTAAATCATAACGTTGTCCGTTGCGGCGAGCTTGTCCAAGCACCGAAGACGGTTGTCTGAACATTCCGTCTTGTAAACAGTGACCCATGCAGGTCACTGTCACTGTGTACATTTTGATGATCAATTCCCTACAAGTCAAGTCCACCGAGGATGGCAGAGGCTTAAAACCCGCGTGTTTGGCAAGCATAAATGTAAGATATAAAAGGAAGTGAGCTGTTGCAGATTCATTGAGGTTAACAGCGCGGAAACAGGGAAATGAACTAAGTGGACATGGCACAGCACTGACTTTCCACTGGATTTTTTATGATTTTTGTATGTTCCTTTTTCATTGAAAATTTCACTTGAAAGTCATGCGCGGTGCTGTGTACACTTAGTATATATCTTTGCTTTCACACTGTTTGCCACAATGAAACATAAAAGTAACAGTCTACGTCAGGGGTAACGGGAGTGAGATATAAGGGAATAAAACGATCAATAATTGATTGGTATACGATGCCGGTTTTGTGACATCGCGCATAGTTTGATTCCTTTCTCAGTGAACTTACCGGTCGTACTTTGCAGAGATGAGTTTTCAACGGTGTGACCACGAGCGATCCATTACTGTCGAAATCGCGGTTTAGGTCTTTAGCTGGGTTATTGAGGCGTGGTTTTCTGTCCGCTTCCTTACCGTGTAATTCCTTGCCGCTTTCTTGCCATGGTTGACGTGGAAATATTATTCGTGACTTTTTTTTTTCCTCGCCAAGATGCTGCTGACAGGCCGTGCATACTTGCCGCACATCGTAGGGCGATCGTTTGGTTTTCATATAGAAATAAAACGTGAAGCAGCCCTAGCAGTTTTTTTTTTGTTTGGTCGCACCTAAATTGGTGAAATCCCCCACGTATCGCCTTTCGGGATGCACTAGCTGTTGCTAACAGTGCGAGAGCTGCCTGTGAAAGAAAGTTGGCTGATGTTGTGACAGATCACGTTTGAGCGGAAAAAATTCAACTGAGAAGGTGCCGTTGTAACGTAATCGCCAACCGCTGCTGGTCCTTCTGTTTCATCTTATCATTTATTTATTTGTTTCATTTGCATACGGAGATACACAACGACTCAGAGGAAAGAGGGAGAGAGCAAGCTGGCAACTGCCACCTGGAGGGGCACAGTGCCTGCGTATACTCTTTCGGGAGCAGGGAAGAGATAGAGTGAGTGAAACAACTTTATTGACGATCCGGCATAAAGAGGGAAGGGGTAGGGGGATTAAAGCGAGACACTAGCGTGCTCGGACGTCCCGGAGCAGCAACCTACTCGCCGACGTTCTGCAGTGGTACAGAACGAGCAGACGCCTCTACCCACCGCCTCACCGAGACCTACAACGCAGAGAAGCAGCCACACTACGGCAGCTGCAAGTACAAGCAATATGGACCCCCGTCTGGGCAAAGCACGTTTGCCCGGAGGTTTACACCACTGATGTATGCCAACACTGCAAGAAGGCGCGAGCCACCCAGAGACACCTCCTCTGGGACTGTGCACCACCGCCGGGTAACCAAGAAGCAATGCCAACTGCCATAAGCAGCAAAATTATCAGCTGAGAGCCAGGCAATCAAAGAGACGTGGTCCAGCACGTGCTTAGCATCCTGGAACGCCAGCGGCCGAAAGCGGTGCCCCCACGGGAACAGATAGAGGAAATGTAGATAGGGGAGGTGAAGAAAAGGAGAGAAGGAATTAAAGAAAAACAAACGACGAAGATTTAGACAAGCATGATTGATCCCAGCAAACATTTGTCTAGTGCGATTGATATGGGTGCCAGGTCATCATGGTGTACTTACAAATGACATGGCTGACTCACTCGCCCGAGCATCCGTTGATAGTCCAATTGTTCTAATCACGCCTCTTCCAGCTTATGTAACAGCAGCAATGTTCACTAAACATTACCTTCTTGAGGACTCATCAAAGATTACGACACCGAATCCGCAATTCTCGCACCTGCACTTCGCATGGTATAATAAATGGTGTCCCATGCGTAAAGTAGAAGTCTATATCAATCACATATCAATCAATCAACCACCATATCAACCACATATCAATCAATCAATCAATCAATCAATCAATCGTGCGTCGTGGCTCAAGACTCGATCCCTACCGCGTACACTTAGCATATCTCGTAATTTTGGACGCCACCGCATCCGCCGCTCTATATGACCCCTTCACCTTGGCGCTCCGAATTGTGGCCTCCGTGATCAGCTCCAACAGGGAGCCTTCGGAGACGACCACAGAGGCCACATCCGAATACACGTGAACCTTTTCAACACTTGTCAGCCACCCTGACGTCTTGGTACATCGCAAGCACGGCAGATATTACGAAACCATAGATTTGAAAAAAAAATCTTTATTTCAGCTAAGTCACCACAGCACGCAAGTCTGGTTGCTTTTCGGCTTGAATGTCATTTTCTTGGTTTCGTTGCAACGGAATATCGTAGTGAACGATTTCATGTTCCTTAGAGAGACGTTTATTCTGTAAAAAAAAAGGGAAACAATACGAAAGAGGAGGAGGAAAGCAACACGGAGGGAGAGGTGATACGAATGTCATTGTAACAAAAAAAAAACATTGCAGTACATCTTCGCTGTAGTTTAATGCACACAATTAGGTTTGTTTGAGCACAATCGGGCAGACTTTTTTTTTCAGTAGTGCAGAAATTTGATCATGTCGGTCATGCGTTTGAGAGTCCTTTCTTAATGTGTGAACAATGTTACTGCCTGTAACTATTAAAGATAGACATCATCTACCCTTACGGGCTATTATAGCGGGATGCGGAGGCGTCGGTTGACGGTGACTCTGGTCGCAGACTCGCATGTTCTTGTCGCTCCGGGATCGGGGAATTGCCACTCGACGCTACCGTTGCGCTTCGACTTCGTTGTCACCTCTATAACGCCGACGTTCCACTTGGGCGTGCCGTGCCCATGCATGTTGCTTCAGTAGAGGTTTCCTGCTGAGGTTGACGTTTACGTTCGCCTTCCCTGGCCCGAAGTTGGCGGCCCGCTTGCGGACGCTGACGTTTACGTTCGGCTTCCCGAGCCTTCCTCTGCTCTGCGGCGGTGGCGCTACCGCTTCGTCTAGCGCTGACGTCACGTTCACGGCGTTTCACGCAACGGTGCAGAGAGAGAGAGAGAGAATCGCGGGAGAACAAAGAACACGCACACTTTATACTGCGCCGCGACACTTGCGCCGCCTATGGGCGTATACCCTTAGAAAGAGAGTGAGAGATAGTTACATGCAATAATTTGCTGCGCCCCGCTTGTCGTGGAGAGGGGAAAAGAGAAGGAGAGCACACACCTCTCCTTCTCTCAGGAGAGGATAATGGGGCTGAGTGGCGGTTGTGCAGTATTCACGGAGGAAGGAAAGGTAAGGAGAGGCCCTGACGTCACTCGTTGTGAAGCCGTGATGAAGCCGGAAGTCGGCCATATTGACTAGGCAAATGCTCCTCTCTTGTTTACATATGAATGCGAAGCAGAAGGCGCGACTCCCTATCCGACTCGGAAAGCACGTGGGCTGCGCAGCGCGTGTGTCGTGACGATCCGAAACTAATGGAACTGGGACACCTTAGGCGAAATCGCTTCGTCCGAGTAATAACAGGGAGTAACAGCTCGCCGACAACGAAGCGACTACGAGAGAACGCGCGCTAGATGCACTGACAACGGCGAGTGCTTTCACGTCATTAATTCAGCAACTGTACAGACAACACGATCGCTCGTGCGCCTTCTACGGTTGCATTCCGCCACGCGGCCGACGCAGCGTTCTGACACTGTGTCCGTGTTCCGCGTGAAAATCACCGGCGTCAGCATTCTGCGACCGTGGTGACTTTGAGCACGGTGCTAGTGACAGTTGAACGTGGTTGCTGTTACGTTGAGATTGCATGCAATGCTGGTGGAGAGTGTACCAAGCGGAACAGAAAAGGTGTTTTACTACGCACATGCAGGTTGTTACTGTACATACACAACACGAAACTACGTATGTGCACATGGTCCTCACGGCGTCTTCCTGGGCTCAACAGCGTCGTCCGTTGTCACAAGCAGGAGCACTGCTCAACCGTCACTGACCTGCAAGGCGTTCGTCGTCATTCAGCTTCGTCATGGTGCCCAACGCAATTTCGCTGAACACTAAGCTTCATCCGCGTCATCCGCCACACGACACATGGATATGCACTTGTTCTACGCACTGTTGAAACCCTGTGATGGACAAAGTGATTTGTAAACGTTGCTAAGAGTAATGTAACAGCCAGGAGAACACTGCGTAACCAATATCGCGGCGCAGAGCACAGATATTTTCCGCCACGGCTCAGCACGAGACCTGGGGAGGCACACATTCCGCCGCCAGCTGCGGCCGCTCACTGCTAGACCAGCTCCACTGCACAACACGTAACTATAGCAACGCCACCATTGTGCCTAGTGAATATGGCCGCCTTGATGTCATTTCCGCCACATTTTTTACGCCCTGCGCCGGCTGGGCAAGCCCTCTCCTTACCTTTCCTTCCTCCGTGTGCAGTATTGGTGCGGACGCTGCAGAACGTACACTGCCCCGAGAATGAGATGCTCGCGCAACTGGACAGTCAGATATGTGACCGGGGACTACTGTACGTTAGCTGAAAAAGTGCATTGTGAAATCGAAGCTACACAAGAAATGGAACACCCCACAGAGTTTACAACGAGGACGCAATAAAAGGATGCACCAGCAAGCAGCCATTTGTTTCTATAGCCACCGTACCTACAATGTGGTTTAAGGCAGTCAGTACAACCTTAATCGCTTCGTTGACCTGGCGTTCCTCGTTCCGATGATAAGAGTTCTGTTTGTTTGATCAGAGACGCTGCCTCATAACTTCGATATGTGGACGTTAGACCTAATGACGTATTATTATTGTTATTATTATATTATTATTATTATTAGTAGTAGCAGTAGTATTACATTATTGTTCTCATAACTTCATATTCTTCTCGCTTCCAAATATTTGTAGGGATAAATTATTTATGAATTTCTATCATTACCCCAATTCCAGAATTTTCTCGTTCCTTGGTTTACCCTTGACTAAGTGACAATGGCGGGCTAGCTGGTTGTAAGAAATGATCTTAATAGCAGCCGCGCAGCATTTAAGAAACATGAGTCAATAAACAATGGTGCACACAACACATTGCATTGCAACACATTGTGGCAGAAACATGGACAATGAAAGATTCATAAAACACAGCGCCTGTGTTGTGTGTATCATTACTTGTTTGTCCATGCATCTTTCTCGAGTTTTATGCTGCACTTCTCAAGACCCTATTCTTGGTCTGTTTATTGGAATGAGAACCTGGCAGGCTTTCAATTTCACCATAATCTGAATCGCTTAGCTTAGTTTTGGAACTGTAATTTCTCTGGCGAACTCATCAAAAGACCGCGCAACACCGTTGTGTAGGTGATAGTCGAAGTGAAAGTCCATGGGTGGGAAATCACGCTGTGATAGCTTGAATGCTTTAACAGTAAAGCGATTCAAGGCATGTTGTCAGTGCAAACGTAAAATAGACATCCATATTTTGAAAAAAAAAAAACAGCGCGAAAAACTTGACTGAAGCGGAGAAGCAGAACACACAAGCGCTGTTTTTTTTTGTTTTTTTTTTGCGCTGCTCACTCGCAGTATCGTGTCCCAAATGTCCCTTCACGACACCCAACTGCAACATATTTTGAAATTGTACATGTACCTCTAAGAAGGCTTATTCAGGGAAGATTAGTTTTCATGTTTTGTGAGGTAACGAACGTTGACCCAGTGCAAGAATGAGCAGCAAAAAAAAAAAAAAAGTCACCTTTGTCTGCGTGGGCTGTGGGGATCGTATTCGATTTGCAGGCGCAAGGCGCCTGCACGAGAGCTTCCACACCATACCTGCGAGGTGAATAATAAATAAGATTAATGTTTGAACAGTTGAACAAAATATTTTGTATCAAATTTTGGAGGGAAGTACGCACGCAATAAGTTACCGAGACACCGTCCGAATTGTAATGTTTTGTTTGTGCTATCGACGCTATTTACTCGCCGTCTATTCGCGGTGAGATCGGGCTATAGGTGGCAGCACCGTTCCCGCGAAAGTGTGGATAGGCGGTCGGCGGCGCGTATACAAACACACGCAGCGGATCTTCTTTGCGTGTGGTCTGAGCCGATTGGCGGATGAAATGCGTTGACTACAATTTACTGCTAATATCTATAGGCTCTTCTCTACTGAATCGGTGCGCGACGCCTATGCAACGTTAACATTACCCGCGAGTAAAGCGCACCCTGTCTTCCATAGTGATACTCGCCCTGGGTGACTCTTCACGCTTCCGCACTAAATCACGCCTTTGCTGTGTTGTATGTGCGTGGTTAGCTTGTGGTTCGTCTGCTACGCACTGCTGTAGCGCGACTGAACTACTTATTTACATCTTTGTCACCTGCATACTACAAAAAAAAGAAAGAAAGATCGTAGAAAGCCCGCACATCTGTGTTATTCGATCAGTAGTACCATCTTTCGCACCTTATACGCATGTGATTTTTTTTTTTCTCTAATTCTGTTAACCGTGAAATGTGTGGCAGTCGATAACTCTAGTCAGGAAAGCTTAGTGGCTGACAGCGCTTTGCGCTGCACTGTGTTTACCTCGGGTAAGCATATGTTCTCGCACCAGTAAAAATATAAAAAAACTTATATACGAGTTCAGCAGATAGCTTCCATCGATGAATTACGTGCATTACGGTGCTACAACAAAGGCCTGGTTAATGGGACAAGCATGCTTTTTTTTTTTCAGACAAAAAATTACCACTACTTTCTGTCGGTCACTAACAATGCCACACAAAGGCTCAAAAAATGTAAAAAAAAATGGAATCTTCAGTGAAATTTACAACGTTACATGTAAGGCATGTCGTCTGAATTAATTTTCAACGTCCGGACTCTTTAAAGCGTTCCTAATTTTAAGCACACGGTTGCGCATGGTAACTCTATTGTAAGTACAGTGTAAGTACCGAAGTCTCACAGCTTAGGTAATAGTAATCTTTCTGTGAAGTGGTACCACGACCAGACGAACACAACTAAGGCTCCTCGCATGATCGATAAACTGCAGTGCCGTAGTTGTACACCTACCAACAGCGCGCAAGTGTATGGCTTAGAGCCTCATTTTTTTTTTTTACAACTGAGTCGCCATAAAATGCTGCATTCATACAGCATTTAGTAGTCCTCATGTTTGGGAGGATGCCAAGAACATTTTGTAATGTGCTTGAAACAGAAAGTGGCACCCACTCTGAAATTATTCTGGTGAATGGAGGGTACTACGACAACGAACAGCACTCTGGAGAGTTGCACTCGCCGATCTCTTTCCAATGCATTAGCAGGCAAGCAAGACCGAGTGCTTTCGTACCTCGTTTCAGGCATACGCAGAAACAGTTACACTCGCGCTTACATTAACCCCTGATCTTTCCTGGCGAACGCATATCACTAACATGATTTCATCAGCCAACCGATCATTAGGATTTCTAAAACGTCACCTACGTCACTCACCGTATCACGTTCGTCTTGTGGCCTATCAGTCGCTAATCCGGTCCAAACTAGAATACGCATCACCCATCTGGAGCCCTTACCAAGTTTATCTGATCAACGCTATCGAAGCAGTTCAAAATCATGCCGCTCGCTTCATTCATTCTTCTTATTCTTACGATGTCAGTGTTTCATCACTTAAAAATGAATCCGGTCTATTAAGTCTTTCCCTTCGCCGCAGAATTGCTACGTTATCACTGTACCACAAGTTGTATTACAGCTCACTCCACCAACCACCTTACATCGCTCCCGCCGCACGCATTTCTCCCCGCACTGGCCATCCACTTCAAGTCTTGCGACCCCGATCTGGCACCTCATTATTTTCTGCATCATTTCTCTGACGCGCTGCCAAAGAATGGAATGACCTTCCCCACAGTGTTGTTTCAATCACCTGTCCATCACGTTTTATTCAAAGTGTGTCAATGCATCTGCGATGTTAACCTGTGGCTTTTGTATCTTTGTTGTACAACCCACCCCTTATGTAACACCCCCCCTGTGGGGTCTTTAAGGAAATAAAGTAATGTGATGATGTGATGTGATACGTGACTGGACAAACCACGCTTTGAGAGACGAGCTTGACGTACGCGCACATAGAAACACGACGTGGCTAGCCGATGACGCAAGGAGCAATCCACACTTCACCGTTTCGGCCAGTTGCCGCCAGGCGGCGACTCTGCTCGATCTCGCGGCCAATAGCATTTTCACTTTTTTTTTTTAGTTTACTACAGCTACCTATACATATAGAAATACTGAACTTGTTCTGAAGGTACAGCCAGCACCAAATGTTGTGTGCTTTACCATCTGTAGCGATGCTGGACCCAAAGGGTGTCAGATTTTCCCCAAGCCGCATATGTGCGGCTTTCACAGAGAAAGCTGTTCTGAGATCAGAACACAGGTTGCGTGCGCCGTAGTTTCCCCCCCGCCATCCGTAACCAGTTTTTGAAATCGGGAAAACGCGGTAAGAAAAGTCTCAGCTTTGCCGCAAAGGCGAAGCAATGAACGCGATAGCAACAAATGGGAAGACGACGCGCAGAGTGGCAAACCGATCCTGACGTGCCCCGCGTTTCTCACGCACGAAACGTTCTCACAGGTGTATATGAACGCGAATAAGCGTCTCAGTTGTTACTTCGCTAACGCCATCAGTTGTTACTTCACTAACACCATATAGTCCACAATCCGGCGCAACGCCATCTATTGAGCCACTCATAAAATAAAGGTGGCTACATACTTACTACTACTACGACTACAGAGGAGGAAACGGCCCGCTGCCTAAGGAGCTTTGTCCCTAAAAAAAAACGTTTAGTGATTTATAGCACTTCGTACTCAACTGTGGGAGAGCAGAAATCTGTCCCACGGGAATCTCCGACGAAGTACAGGCGTAACCGGATACGAAATCTTGTGCTCTTGTGTTTAGAACATGTGTTTAGTAAATGTGTTTAGTAAATGTGGTTGTGGCCATGGCCACATCCGAAACCATAAGGTTCTTTTAAAGTAGGGGTCACGAGACATTGCTTTTGATAACATTGATAGTTTTCTTCGTGACAAAATATGTTTGCATAAGACGTGTGTTGTTCTCTCCTCTGTAATAGTAGTAGCACTAGTATGTAGCCAACTCTAGTTTGCCGTGCTTAATAGATGGCGTTGTGTGTATATGTTATTGGGGAATGATAAAACTAGACAATGTTAGTGGTTTTCACGGCATGGAGTGAATGATCATGAGTGGGGCGAAGCGTCCGTCCGTGTGTCCATCCGTCCGGCCGTTCGCCCCTCCGTTCTTTTATTTCGTCCATCTGTCTGTCCGTTCTTGCTTTCGTTTGTCCATCTGTCCGTCTATGCTTCTGTCTATCCGTTCATGCTTCTCTCCGTCTGTATGTATGTCCGTCCATCCGTCTGTGTGTCCATCCGTCCGTGCCTTAGTCCGTCCGTGTGTCCGGACGGACGCATTGACGGATAGACGCACGTACGGACGAAAGGGCGGACGGATGAGTCGCCCCACTAATCATCATTCACTCCGTGGATGTTTTTTTTTTTTGCTTAGAGAGTTGCTATACAGCATTTCAGGTTATTCTCCCTAAGTTTAGTCTTGCGCATTTAATCGAACGAGTTTGCGTACTCTCGACGTAACCATCCATTGTATAGTTGTATATGAGTTGAAATGTTTTGACGTCACATTACGGAAAACGAACGTTAACAGGTTCTGAAATCGGCTAAGGAAGTCAGGTTGAGGAGAACGTCAGATGAACCAGAGAATGCGATTGGAAAAGCAGTCCTAAATAAGTGGGCATTGTTCGGTTTTCTTCTACACACGTCCTCTCGCTTATTGAAAAACTCACTTCTTGGTATGCTCTGCGTCTTGTATTGTGAGAAGTGTGTTGTACTACTCGAAAACTTCACGTTTATGCTTCTAGTGTGACAAAAAAAAAGCTGTTCAGACGGATACCCGACGTGTATGCAATTTACGTTTTCGCAGCGTCGAAATTTGGCTTAATGATCGTTAAAATCTACTTGTACGGTTTACTCGTCGGTACCATGCAATATGTCGTCGATGTATGCCGTAAAGTGGATGACACAGGAATAGCTTTATTTATTTATTTATTTATTTATTTATTTATTTATTTATTATTTATTTATGAATACTGCAATCCCTACTAGGGATTTTCGAAGAGTGGGTTACATGAATTACATGAATGCTCAATTTGCAGATGAACAAATCTTCAAAACAGGAAGATAAAAACACATAGAAAGAAAAGTACGCACAAAGCAACTCAAAATATAAAAAAAACATTCGAACGTTTATGGGGACAGAGCTTAATTGTTATGCTATTTTAAACAATGTTTTCTTCTAGCCTCAATAACAATGTTAAGGATAACTGTAAAACTTTGGTGTTGGTTAGTTTGTTCCAGTCGTTTCTAGTTCGTGGAAAGAATGAATATTTAAAGCCGTTGTTACGGGTTGCATAGGGTGTTATTGTGTGCTCATGCCTTTGTCGAGTTGCATATCCGGACGAAAATGAAAGAACTTTAGAAATGTCTGTCTTGTAATGCCCCTTTACCAGTTGATATGGAAATTTTAGTCTAGATAAGCGGTTTCTTTCTCTTAGTGTTGGTAGATTAGCTCGAGTTGAAAGTTCCGTAATTGAAGTGCGCCCGAAGCTGTTATAAATAAAACGAATGGCGAAGCAGTCTTAAATAAGTGGGCATTGTTCTGTTTTCTTCTACACACGTCCTCTCTCTTATTAAAAACTCTCTTCTTGGTATGCTCTACGTCTTTGATCGAGTAAGGTTCTTTCGGGCTCCGGATTATTTTTGCATGTAGCCACAATGCAGAGGATGGGCTTGGAACTGGCGTCATCATGCTTAGTAAAATAATCGATAAAGCAGAGGCTATGTGCTATCCTGAATTCACACTCGCTTAGTATTGTATCCTAAGTTGTCTCCCTTTTGAAGATTCTTATGAGTTAAAGTTGATTCAGAGAGGCCTACATACGAAGTACACGAAATACGCAGACTTACGTAAGCGGTCGAGAGGAAGAAGAGATGCTTGGATGTGTAGTTTTCGAGTCCCGGAAGGCGAACATCCGGTGTTTCGAACGCTTTAAGTTGTTCGTTAAGTGTCTGAAAAATAAAGGCATGCAATAGCACGAAACTCTGATAACCACTTTTGTGCACGGTCATCAGCTCAGACGCTCACTAAGCGAAGAACGAAAGTCAATAGCACTTCTAGAGGTGCAATCACCGTTGTGTTTTTGCAGACGAAATTAATCATATTTTATAGCAATTTTGCAGGTCCCTTCACTTGATGTGATTTGTTGTCACCGATTAACGAGTTTTAACGGTTTCGGTTCCTTTAGTTTAATTAAATAAATGACACTTTTTTGTCGTTGTTTAGATATGCCTTGGATTTATTGAGCAGTATAAACAAAAAATAATTTACCCTTCTCAATGGTAGCTGCTTCACATGAATGGCGGAGATGTTAGCCATTTTTAACCTAGTAAATGCATTAGAGTGAGCACTAGAATGTAGTGAAGCATTGAAGGTGACGACAGCCGTTTTGTATTCTACTTTTTTACTACGGAAAATATAAGTTTTCTGGAACAGTATTCTATCATTGTTAAAAGTATTTCTAGAGCCAGTGCTTTGGTGAGTTGATTGATCTTTGAGGCAGCGAAGACCCCTCATAATACTCATGAAAATGTTGACTGCTGCAGCATCTTATGCAGCCGCCTTTGAACATTTTGATACTCCGGCTTCTGCTGATTCTCTTTCTTACAATTGTAGCAACCTAATACAACTGAGTGTTATGACTTCCCGTTCGTAGGAGCTTCAATACTACTGCACTTTTAGTCATGCCTTTCAGTGAGTCTCGTGCTGATATTGAAGCTGCATTGAATTTTACCATACCCCCTCGCTTTTCAGCGTAGACAAACTTTTTTCAGGAAGCTCAAGGACGACATTCGCGTTGATACAAGAAATATATATTTGTTTATATGGTGATATTTCCGAGTGACACGTTTGCTGGAACCCCGCAAGCCAGAAGACTACAGTGTAAAAAAATACACACCCTGAATGCCATTCGGAGTCCCCCGTTGTCGGCGATGTTTTCTCCTAACGTATTGACGCCGTTCAACTAGAAAGGAAAGCATAAGGGCAGATTTAAGATTTATTTGTCGAAAAAAAAAATCTGGCAGATCCCATGCAATGTGGGGATCGACTTGATGCGAAGCAGTTGCGAGTAGCAGCTTAAGCTTAATTTTTTTGGTTTCAGCCAAGCGTTATAAGGTATATAAACACCTTTGCAAATTTTATCGGTTGTGTGTTTATTGTGGGCTTTATGGGCACGTCAACATGCCTAACAACGTGTCGTGTAAGGGGGTAGGTAAATAATTTGTTTTCTTCAAGGATGCTTACACCCTAGTCACTTAAGAGAGTAACAATACTGATTGTTGGCCTAGTTGGTGCTTGATTACTAACATGCTTTGGCCGCAAATAACACACACACAAAGTGAAGAAACATTGGACAACAAGCACAAGCGGCTTGTGCTTGTCGTTGAGTGTTTCTTTAATTTGTGTGTGTGTTATTTGCGGCCAAAGCATGTCAGTAAACTTAAAGAGAGGTAGGTGGCGCAAATTCAGCCCCACACAGTGACGCAATAAAGAGGGGGAGGGGGGGCGCATAGACGGCCCCTTACGCTGACATAATTGGGTGGGGTGTGCTGTGACGAGCCTTCGACCCCACCTCCCACCAAAAGGGTACTCTGTGCAAGCCTATAACGAACACAACGCTCTGGTAATTAAGCATGTTCGAATGTTCGTCAGGTTTAGTACAAAAACTTGAGCATTCTGAGTAATGGCTTTTGGCTATAGCTCACCGTTCTGTTGGCCAGTTCACTAAACACGGCGCTGTATTGGTCTATGAAGCACTTTGACTTGGCATCAAACTTCTTTTGTGTCGAATTGCTCCACCAGTTTCTCAGCCGCCCATCCTCATCGAACTTCTTTCCTGTAAAAGTACATTTTTAACATCAGCACAGTAAGTCAATGTATTTCTTCAATGCTAGCTTTGCACAGTTTGGACGGCGATTTCTCAACCAGATTCTGGATCCCTAATAAAAAAAGGTTCAATAAAAAGAAAACTATATCTCGTGCGGTCACGCATGCCCAAGATATACAGTACACAACAAGAAGTCTATCTAACACCGTAGCTACGGCGATTTCAAAAAAGGCAGCTGAGGCACTAGTAAGCCGACTCGTATAACGCGGCATCTATATATACCCGCACGATGGTGCGAGTTTGTGTATGCCTGATCAGAGCCAAAAAAGAAAAAAAAATCACTGTGTAATATCTACGCGAAACTGATCGTCAGGTTGTTTGGTTTTACAAAGACCATAGCGCTGCTCATCTAACAGCACGTGATACATACATACGTGTCCAGGCAAAACGAACTGTAACCTTTTGCAACACACTGAGCAGCTTGTGCGAACGTAGGCGGGAACGCATGGAAGGTGAGGGTGGTAAACCGTCAACGCAGGACAACGAATGCGTCGACCTTTCCCAGATTGAACTGTCTTTGCAAGCATAGAATCGGTTAGAGTACGATGTTTGAAAAGTGGCCAGTGTTGTATGCTTCAGAACCGCGCAGGATAGGCGAACTTGCTTTACACAGTCACAGGAATGGCGTCACAATAATCATGCATTAGTTTCGTCGTTGTACCATAGTCAATGAATACACTCGACGAGGCTGGGCTCAGCCCACCCCACTAATGTTTCTATTTCACACTCTCAAACAACCTGACGTTAAGCTAATTCCTACATTTACCAGGACCCACACATTGTTCTCGCTCGTTTTTTTTCTTATTTGTGGTTGCTTCAGGTTCCTGCACACCTTCAATCATTGCACTTTATTTATTATTGATTCATAGATATTTCTACGCACAAGTCAGTTTACTACATCCATGTTTCTTCCTTTCTCTGAAGCTTCGCTTTCCGTATATATCTTCTAAGGGAAGTGTATATTGCATATTTTTATTCTTAGACTGCCTGCTACCATAAACCATTAGCGCAATGAAAAGTAGCACCTAATATAGCATAAACAATGGCACAAGAATCGAGCAGGTCACGTAGGCGAGAGAGTACCTCCCACACAAACACGTCTTTGTTATCATGTCATCGTTGTCACTCTGTTATCGACAGCCATGCTATCTTGTGTAGCGTTTAGGGAGGTAGAATAAGGATAAACACGCATTATTGATGTTGAGCAAATCAACGAGATAGAATAGCGAGTGGCGCGTCGCCTACTCAGTCTACTTTCGCAGTGTCGTGATGGTAGTTCGTATTTGCATTGGCTCAGGTGGCTTCTTCACAATCGTTCATCGAATTGCTCATGCATTTGAAGCACCAGTTTCCTCGCCATTTCTCGATTAAATTGCGCGTATGCAGCCTTTGCAAATGATAGCTAAAGACGTGCATACTATACAAAAACTAATCAATGTTTCAAATGGGTATAAACAGGGCCGAGATGTCTGATGCATCACACATATCTGCGAATTCGATCACGCATGAATATGTGGGGTGGGAATCACAATCGGAAAGACTGGCAGGACATTGCGCTGCAGCGACAAGTACTGTCAGTACTTCTTGTCCCGTGAATTGCAGTGGAGAAGAACATCAGCATTTTGTTTCGCATTCACGCAGTAAGAATGTCACATCCCATAAGCGTGGAGGACGTACTTACCCGGCATGAACTGGTCGCGGTGACAGCTGTAGTAGCAATGTAATGTCTACACTCATAGCACCCACCTTGGTTGTCAAATCCGTGTGTCATTTCGTGTCCAATGACTGTGCCAATCGCACCGTAGTTGACAGACCTGCCAAAAAAAAAAATTACATCTAAGAAAGGCCTTAGCATTCGTACAAGACCCAAGAAAAACGGTTAAGCAGCCGTTTAATGTTTCCTAAAGGGGTGGTCCCTTAAAATTTCGATGCCCTACCAAGGCTGCTGTGGCTTTCTTCAGTATGCAAGGACACTCTGCACGAAAGGTAGGACACAGCAAAGGCTTCTAGTGCGTATTAATTCACATCCAAATTGTACCTAAACGCTCATTCTCCCGGTCGAGTTCCATCGTTAACGCGCCTGCAGTGACATAGCTCTATATTGTCACGGGTTCGTGACGTGGCCGAAGACAGGAGACTTCGTGTTGGGATTTAACTGTTTATTTGGGCGAACATGTGCCCAGTAAACGGAAAGTCCGATTACAGCAGCAGTCTCGCACAGATAGCAGTCTCGGACTGATAGCGGTGAACGGAGCGTCGGCCTTCGTTCAACAACTGACAAGCGGCGAAGCGCGTCGGCATTTATACTCTTGCCGTCGAATGTTCTAGCGTTATCGCTGGCGGTGGCGTAGGTTCCAGAACAATCTGTACCGTTCACACAGTGGGCGTGATCTTATCGAAATGATCTACTAAAGTCCAGAACTTTCTCGAAAACTGCAGGTGCAGTTTGCGCTGAGAATCGTGTGGTGTTGTGGGACGATAATGAAAACTTGGGAAATGGAACGTGGCAATATAAAGGGCAACGAACGTTGTAGTGAGGTCACACCAGACCTGTAGTGACGTGAGGGACGTCCGTACCCTTGCTTAACATCTATCGGCAAAGCGTCGGTCGCAACATCCCTCGCGGACGATCCAGTTAACCAAGGCACTTCTCGGCGCGTTTGTTTTGCTGGCATACTTGCTTGGCACGTG
Organism: Rhipicephalus microplus; assembly: GCF_043290135.1. Taxonomy (NCBI): domain Eukaryota; kingdom Metazoa; phylum Arthropoda; class Arachnida; order Ixodida; family Ixodidae; genus Rhipicephalus; species Rhipicephalus microplus. The sequence goes on from NC_134709.1 coordinate 23,830,141, forward strand.
TGAGCGAGAGCATACTACACTCGGCACGTGCTTATACCAGGCTTGGGTGGTGAAACCTACCAACACTGCCATGTCACAGCCCGATTGGGCGCCCAGAAACCGAAACCGAAGATGAACCACATGAAAAAGGCGATAATTTATTTCTGCGATAATAAATTAATCTTGGTGCGTGTGTCATGCTTCCTGGAAGCTTTAATAAACGCTTGCAGCAAGGAACGTGCAAGCCACAAATTTGGTGGCAAAACCCCTTTAACATACCTCAACATTCTTTTTTTTCCCACATGCAATATCGCTATGCAATAAATTACCGGAAGTAGTAGGGAACTATACTACAATAGAGTCATGCGTTCACCTTTTAAGCAAACTTTTGTTTGACACGTAAAATTTCGTTTATACTGTGTAGCAATTAAGGCAGTTGCTTCTTGCGTTTGATATTCATTTGATGCATTGCATGTAATTTATCTTGTGTATTAAATTGTAGTTTGCGCATGTTTTATCACTGTTATAATACTGTATGCTCAAAACTGCAAATCGCTTTTCCTTGTTGTTGATTGTAATCATATTTATCACCTATGTGGAGCTTTTTATTTTTCTCTCGAAATGGGCCATATCCAAAACCGAGACTATAGATCAGATAATGCGATATTGGCACATACATACGCTCATCTTCCATTTAAAACAGTATGTTTTAATCATTTACTAATAATTATTTCTCATTACTGTTTCAAAGGAAAGTTGAGAGTATGTACATGCCAACAGAGCCTTATTTGAGCTAGTTTCGGTTTGGATTTGTCTCATTCTAAAAAAAAAACTGCGCTCGATTATGTCGCCGACAGTTTTAATTACTGTTGATATTGTTTATGTATAATGATGTTGCCACTCCTGCTTTGGCCTGACTAAGGACTTGAGTATCTGCAAACGAATAGAGAAAAAAAAAACGGGAATCCACTGACACGTATGATTGTGATTGATCGATATGTGGGGTTTAACGTCGCAAAACCACCATAGGACTATGAGAAGCGCCGCAGTGGAGGGCTCCAAAAATTTCGACCACCTGGGGCTCTTTAACGTGCACCCGAAATCTGAGCACACGGGCCTACAACATTTTCGCCTCCATCGGAGATGCAGCAGCCGGGATTCGATCCCGCGACCTGCGGATTAGCAGCCGAGTACCTTAGCCACTAGGCCACCGCGGTGGGGCACACGTGTGACGGTGCCACTTGTATGACACATATAGTGAGGCAGAAGGAGTACGGGAAAAGACAAGAGACTGATTGGCGTGGCTACAGCCCTAGGCTGCACTGTACACTGTAAAGCAGGCTGTAGGGACAAAGAGGATGTACGTACGGGGGTAGTCCGTGCTGGTAAAAGGAGTCTCTGAGTATTCCGGCTGGAAACACTGAAAGAAAACCCACTGTGTTACTACAATCAGGCAGAACGCAATCGATCAGCCGAATAACGTATAATCGCAAAATCAATTGTCCAAACAAGTGATGATCCTAATCGATATTGTTCTGCTGAGATGACTATCACCAGCTCATGAAAGGGTGAATACGTGGCTTTTAATCATCGCAACAGAAGTAAGCTATGCTTTCAAGGTCGTTCCGCACTGTGCTTGTGCAAGTTGCGTTTAGGTACTATAAAACATGCCTTATACGTCGAATAAGTCATTATTACTCCATTGTGTAACTGAATATTTTTGGCGTCGCATCAGCCTCTTTAGATCTTATGGGCCTGCAGAGTACTGGGTACCCGTTCCTGAATATTTTAAATAGATATGCACGTATTGACAACTGACGTCAATCTGCTTACCCATTTCGTTTGTCGTGGAGCTGTAGAAGGCGTTTACCACCGTAGGGAACGTTATCCAGCTGTAAAAGTAATGCACAAAGTTTTACCAACAAAAAAAAATCTCGCTACTCATTTCTGGCATAGTACGAGATGAATTGCATTCAGATATTAGTCTCGTTTTGATTAGAATTGTTAGCGTTGATATTGTCACGAAAGTATTGAAACCTTTCTGAACGAAGAACTTCGGCAACCTCCGCAAAAGTGTGCAAGTTGGTGGTAGATACGGCAACAGAAATTGTTGCGAGGAATGCATTTGTAAATACGTGCCTGTTTTTCTTGTCTGGCTTCTTCCTAAGTAATTGCAGCGTCTTGATGGCAGCATTGTCTTGAAAGATTAGTACAATTTTAAAGAATGGTGTGCTTATGTTGAATGGCTGGACCTTCAATGAAGGAAAGTAAATTGGGATTTTACTGGATTGGAATTATCAGCCCTATGCCACCTTAGTATAACTGGCCTATACTTACGTATTGAAACTTGCTTTCCATAACGGTATCATTCAGAATCCATGTTGGAAATCCAATCTTGTGCATCATTTTGTCAACCTGAGTTAAACAAAAGAGAAAGTAACAGACGAACTTTATTATATATATATATATATATATATATATATATATATATATATATATATATATATATATATATACATACATACATACATACATACATACATACATAACCGTAGGTAGGAACCGAACCTTTGTTCGAAGGTCGCAGGTTTGGTTTCTGCCCACGGCAAGTTATCTTTTCCCCCACTTTTCTTTCTTCACATTTACCTCACAATTCGGTGTAATAACATCCCTTGTACTTTCCTTGGCTTTATTATCTGTTAGATTTCATTAATATTGTGTCAAAACACGGAAAAACGAGCCCTTAAGTATACACTTCTTTCCCCCTCTCTCTATCTCTCTCTCTCTACACACACACACACACACACACATATATATATATATATATATATATATATATATATATATATATATATATATATATATATATATATATATATATATATATATATATATATGGACACAATTAGCATTGGACACAAATAGCATTGGGGACACAATTTCCCCAATGCTATTTACCGCGTGCTTACAGGAGGTTTTCAGAAGCCTAGAATGGGAACAGTTAGGGATAAGAGTCAATGGAGAATACCTTAGTAACCTGCGCTTCGCCGATGACATTGCATTGCTGAGTAACTCGGGGGACGAATTGCAACTCATGATTACAGAGTTAGACAAGGAGAGCAGAAAGGTGGGTCTTAAAATTAATCTGCAGAAAACGAAAGTAATGTACAACAACCTCGGCAAGGAGCAACGCTTCGAGATAGGTGATAGTGCACTTGAAGTTGTAAAAGACTATGTCTACTTAGGGCAGGTAATAACCGCAGAGCCGAACCACGAGATTGAAGTAACTAGAAGAATAAGAATGGGGTGGAGCACATTCGGCAAGCACTCTCAAGTTATGACAGGTAGATTGCCACTATCCCTCAAGAGGAAGTTATATAACAGCTGTATCTTGCCGGTACTTAGCTACGGAGCAGAAACCTGGAGACTTACAAAGAGGGTTCAGCTTAAATTGAGGACGACGCAGCGAGCAATGGAAAGAAAAATGGTAGGTGTAACCTTAAGAGACAAGAAGAGAGCAGAGTGGATTAGGGAACAAACGGGGGTTAAGGATATCATAGCTGAAATCAAGAAGAAGAAATGGACATGGGCAGGGCATGTAGCGCGTAGACAGGATAACCGCTGGTCATTAAGGGTAACTGACTGGATTCCCAGAGAAGGAAAGCGGGTTAGGGGGAGACAGAAGGTTAGGTGGGCAGATGAGATTAAGAAGTTTGCGGGTATAAATTGGCAGCAGCAAGCACAGGACCGGGTTAACTGGCGGAACATGGGAGAGACCTTTGTCCTGCAGTGGACGTAGTCAGGCTGATGATGATGATGATGATGATATATAATTATTCACTGCATAGTAATTAAGCATGCGACAAGCCTTCTGCCATATTAGTGTAAATGTTGTGTAGAAATTGCACAGCGGTTGTATTACCGCAGGTTTTATCTAGAGTAAACTCACTGACCAGCACAGTCACGCACCAGCCTGCTCATATAGAACGAACCATCAAGGATCTGATCGGCTATTCATTATGGTCAAGCGTTGAGACAATGTCGAATCCGACATGACAATTCTGATAGCAAAAGTAAAGAAAAAAAAGTGCATATAAAGAACGAAAGCACTGTACTAAACTTGCTTCTTTGTCAACTAGAACGACACTGTAAGTGAAACAATACGATTCGTTCAGTCTTCGAGATTGTAAATGAGATGCATTAATGGCAACTGCTGAGATAAGGTGAACCAATTAATTGATTGTAACGGGGCACCTTTTCGAGTGCTGTTCGTCTTGTTTCGCCGGTCATCCACGGTCTTGAAGAGAGCGACTCCTTGAAGGTCGTGGTTATATTTTTTATCATCGCTTCCACCTGAGGCAACGTAGAACGTAAGAGAAAAACAACGAGTTGTTATATACATATATTACAAAGCGTAGAGATTTTCACATCACCGCTAGATGATGGCACATCACCTTATCTTTGCTGTTTCATATCGTGGCCGAATAATTACAAAAACTTTTTTTCACCCCGTAGGCTTTAAGGCCGAAGTACATGCAGCGTTTTTACCGGTGTTGTCTGGATTTGCCTCTCGTGGTGTCGTGATATAAACGCCGCCAGAAAGGGCGACCAACCATATTTTAGGGCAGCGCCAGCCCAGCGTCACACAGTGTGAGCAAAGAAAATGAACTTGAAACCTCGCAAAACGGTGTACAGTATTCGTCAATGGACCTACAATAACTATTCCTGATTATAAGTTTTTGTGTCTAACTTGTAGTTCTTTTGTGAGGGACACAAATCACAGTGCCGCCAGCTTTTTTTTTTTCATTTTATTTGTAGCGCTCACTATTGAGAATAAGAACCGCAAACTCGTAATATATGGCCTCATAGCCTGGAAGCTGTCGTACATCATTGAGGTCACGTATTGCGCCAATACACTCAGGCCTCCTAAGCCTACCGATGAACCCTGCGCGCCTGCTGTCGAAGTTTCTGAAGAAGAAGCTGTCAAATACAAACGTCAGTTGAGAACTTGCGGGTTACGTGGGGCACGGCAACAAAGTCATACATCCGAGGCGGGCAGCAGCCGTTTTGACAGCAGCGAGCGATCATGCTACACTTCTAGTACACTTTAACCAAGCCGTTTCGTGGCGGAAGTATATAGGCGCCAGCCGAGCTCTGATTGCTTGTCCGTCCCTCGAACAGCTTCCGGCGTCGGCGCCGACGCCGAAGATGTCTGGACTGTCCTGTAGGGGGCGTTTCCGGCGCCGTCACCGGTAGCGTCGACGCCAAGTGACGCCGGCGACCGAAACGCCGGAAAAACGCCCGCAAAGAAAGCTGCCTACAGTTTGGCCTTTATTTATTTACGAGCAAACAGGCGATGCTGCGAAGCGCGTCTTATCAAGACCAACTACGGGCAGTCCAGAAGGTCCACGATGACGCCACAACGCTCGGCCTTACGGTACCGAATGCGGACACGGCCCGCCTCGGTCTGGAAAGACCGGGCTTCAGGACACTGTGAATGAATGAATGAACTCGGAGCCAGTTCGCTATTATAATAGTGTGTTATAATAGTGCCAGAATAATAATTCAGGTACTCACAAACTTTTTTCTGTATATAGCTGTACCTAGGAGTTTGTACGTACGCCAATTTACCACCTTTATTCCTTAACCCCCCCCCCCGGCGTACTGCAATGACCAGCTCAGAGCCGCATAGCGTGGGCCGATCCCCGCCGGCGCGTGCAGTGGTGCGCGGCCAATGGAGTCCTGAACTATAAGAGCTCCGCTCTGCGAGCAAGATCGCTCACCTTTCCAACAACGAATGTTTTCATCTGTCGCCCTTGTTTTCCTGTATTTCCTGCCGTCCCATATTCTCCACGCAACTGTGGAGTGGTCTTTTTCCTACTTATCGGGCACATTAGGTAGTGCGTTTTGTCAATTACTCGTGTCAAATTAAGTCTCTCACCTCATTTGCAAATATTGTTATCACGTTCGCTTACGCATTTTTTATGTATTAGTATTTTTTGCTTTTTATGTTTTTTTCATCTACCTTGTGAAATTCTCAACCTCATGCATTTCCACATCCCTGGACAGAGTTACACACAGGCGCTTATATGCGCACTACCAATAAACAGTTTTTCACGTAAAGAGTCTTTCTCTCTCTCTCCCTGTCTGAAACATTTACAGGAAGTAAGGAACGTCCGAGGATATCATAGAGGTAAAGCACCGACAGGGAACGTTGCAATTTTTTCTCTGATATGCTTATAGCGTATATAGTTCGTCACATAACAAAGAACAGCAACATACCCTTGTGCAGTAATAAATAATCCGGTTCGTCGCACGATAACAACGTTGGTAAGTCTTGTGCGATAACAAATGAGTATTATTATGCGGTAAGAATCCTGACAGTAGTGTTATGCTGATATCTTGAGCTATCAACTATTGTAGATATTGTCAAACCTTACACTTCAATATCATCTTTTTTTTTTTCATTCCCAGGTAGCACTTTCTGCCCTTCACGAAGCCCTTCGGAAACGTATGCTCTATCGCACAAGTTTCCTTGTTCATCATATACTCGTCTCATTTGTTACTTTATGTATTTTTTGCGGCTCGCGTCATCAAAGAAATCAATGTGTAGGCCATAAGCAAACGGCTACTGCCGTTAGATTCTAAAAAAACAAAAAAAAAACATGCGGACTGGGGCGAGTTACGAATGAAAATAGAGGGTAATATCAGCGACCCTGAGATTTTGTAACCACTTTTCTCCATCATGAAGCACTGCTGTTACACTATTGACTAACACGTTACTTTGGGAGTTACGTAATACGTCCTCTATAGCACGCCTATCACTGAGCATGTTCCTGAAAAGTTTGTATTCTCGCCGTTCTGCGCGTCATATTGCCACGTTGAATTTCTCAAGATTTGTTATCGCCCCAAAACACTACACAATTCTCAGCGCAAACCGCGCCTGCAGTTTTCGAGAAGCTTCCGGACTTTAGTAGATCATTTCGTTAAGATCACGCCTACTCTGCGAACTGTACAGATTGTTCTGGAACCTACGCCACCGCCAGCGATAACGCTAGAACATTCGATGGCAGGAGTATAAATGCCGACGCACGTCGCCGCTTGGGAGTAGTTGATCGACGGCCGACGCTCCGTTCGCCGCTACCATAGTGCAAAAGAGGGGTGTCTAAACGAACACTGTATGTATAAAATGATGTAAAGAGCTTTTTTGAGTTTGAAGTTAATAAACTTCTCTTTGTATCAGTGTAATGGAGTTTGTATGCCCCATAGTGCACAAGAGAGGTGTCTAAACGAGCACTGTATCTATAAAATGATGTACAGAGTTTTTTTGAGTTTGAAGTTAATAAACTTCTCTTTGTATCAGTCCAAGACTGCTACTGTAATCGGATTTTCCTTTTTCCAGGCACAGGTTCGCCCAAATAAACAGTTAAATTCCAACACAAAGTTTCCTGTCTTCGGCCACGTCACGACCCCGTGACAATATAACAGTTTCGGTGCTTCTGCAGTTAAGGGATGCGTATCTGTATCGCACTCACGTCATTTTTCGCCGAGACGTTGAAGTTCTTCTCGACGTACATTCTGCCAATCACGAAAGGCATTGCACTGGTGACCTTCGCGAGGCAATATTCCCAATGCGGTTTTTCTTTTCGCACGCCGTACGCGATTTGCAGCAGACTCTGCCAAGCCTTCGAGAATGTCTTTGACGTCAGCAGTAGAAGCTTGAATATGCGCCTCCAACCGGCAAGGTTATACATGTCCGTTCTGCACAGAATAATTATTCCTTCCTAGTAAACATGACTGGCATGCTCAAACGTTTTATGTGCAACGTACTTACAGGTCATATATGCAACCGAAAAAATCGTTGGCCTTTTTTATGTAGGACATCCCGAATGTTGCGACTTCCTCGGTCTCATTCAGAGTTATGTTCGCCAGCGAAAACGTACGGTTTAAGCGTGCCAAAGTCGGTATCTGAAGAAAAAATAAAACATCCTACATCAGCTTTCACAAAAAAGAATGCTGCAAACAGGGCTGTAAAAAAGTGCGCACATTATTTTAAAAGCAATAGCGAAGAACCAGCTTACGTTAGGCACTTCTTTCATCAGATCGCCGATGCTGATTTTTTGGTATAGCGCATTGATGTCTCTTCTTTCATCCGGGTTCTCTGTCATCTAGAAAAAAAGATCTTGAGTAGTATCGGATGCTTCTTTCTTTAAAAATGTGGTTAAAGCTATAGTATAATTGCACCAGAAAAGAACCTAGCGATAATTTATTATTTTTTACTGCAATACATTTGCCGTTAGTGATTGCACGCATTTTATACCTTTTCATAGCACTTATGTCGACCAAACAGATGCTACTGTCTGCAACATCTGATAAGTTTGGCTTCAGAGAAGACAGAAAGTCGTGGGAAATCGGAGAACATGCAACGGCGGCGTGATATGTCTTTGTCGGGGTGACTGACTGCATGTGTTGCTTTAGCATTATCTGGGGTGAGAAGGCTGAAGATGACGGCGTACAAAGAGAGATGCCAGCATGTATCTTTTGTCGTTTGATGCCTTGACGTAAACTAGACCGCCTGTCTAAAAGTTGGCTCCAGCGAAACCCTCTAATAAAGGATTTTTATGTAGCTGTAAACTATACAACTTGTGTTTTGTTCTATTTTAACTGGTTTACTGTGGAGAATCAGAGGTTTACAGGAAGTCACCTACTCCATTTGTTACAATTTAAGCAGCGATAAGAAAGTGGGTATCCCATACAGAAAGATCAACAGTTAAGAAAAAATATATAGTGTGAACTGAAAAAAAGGGGGAAAAGACAAATTGGAAGCTTTATTTAAAAAAAAATGGCAGCATGTTCACGGAGTGAATGATGGAGAGTGGGGCGAAGCATTCGTCCGTCCATTCGTTCTTGCTTCTGTCCGTCTATGCGTCCGTCTGTGTGACCGTCCATGCGTCCATCCGCCCGTCCGTGCGTGCGTCTGTTCGTGCGTCTGTCCCTGCGTTCGTCCATGCATCCGCCCCTGCGTCCTTTCATGCGTCCATCCACGCATCTGTCTGTGTGTCCATTCGTACATCTATTCAACACTCCAAGTACCACCATCTCGCATCTTTTCATCGTGTATTCCCCATTAGGGAGCCTTCATGTGCGCGCGTCTCCGTGTTTTAGGGTGGAGACAACTCCGATCATGGTTGCTTACAACTGGCTACAACGGCCCCCATACTTGACGGGCCGCCATGTTGGTTCTCAGTGGTCGCTCATTTACATTGACGGCAGCGTGGGTTTCAACGAGAAGAGGAATGAATGAAAAAACTTTATTTGAGTCCTGCAGGACGCGCTTAGAGGGTTTTTTTTTTTTTTTGTATAGCAAGTGCCGAAGGCTGAAGGGTTGTTTTCTGAAGTTAGCCGTGGTTTGGTAGAACAGGAAAGACATGCTCGTGACTCGAGTTTGTATAAAATGCTGTTAAAACAGTTCGTTTCTCCCACTTGGTAGACCCACCGCATTGGCGGAGTGAGGTTATTTAGGGAGCCTATATTTGCGATGAGGAGAACTTCGATGTCACTATGAATGGACTTCAATGTCTGTGCGCCATTCATGAAGCGTATTCACCTTAGCACTGAAAATACCTCAAAGGCCTCTTAGTGCAAGGCTCGAAACCGTGCTGTTTATATGATGGAACTGATAACGACCGGGAAGGCAGAACAAACAACCGGGTAGCTCGCGATGTTCTCCGTAAACCGAATAGCTCAGCTAGCCTGCTTCTCATACCCTAAACATTGCGTTTCTCCGTAATGTAATTTCCTACAGCAAGTTTAGTTCCTGCGAACGAATCTGTACGATGACTGCTTAAAAACCTTATAGGCTGTAAGCATTGCCCGAAAAAGTAGGGCATTCAACCACATTACACCGCCCTCCCCCTATACCCATAAGCCTGTATATTAGGCTAGAAGAAAAGCAAAGGGGAGCAACGAGGGACAAATCAAGTTTTTCCAGGTCAGATTTTATTGCAAACAGCATCCAAACGGCATCTGGTCTTGTGTCTTCAAACGGATGGACGCATGGACGGGCGCAGGGGCGGATGCATGGACGAACGCAGGGATGGACGCACAGATGGATGGGCGGACGCACGAACAAACGCACGCACGGATGGGCGAATGGACGCACGGACGGCCACACTGACGGACGCAAGGACAGACAGAAGCAAGAAGGAATAAACAAACGGATGCTTCGCCCCACTCTCCATCATTCACTCCGTGGATATGCTGCCATTTTTTATTTGCCCCTCCCATCCTTCCCTGCTCAGCTTCCAGCGCTTTCGTCGGGACGAGAGAGTGTGATTGCAGCGTGCGACAAATCTTTGTAACTCCGCTCGTACTGGACGGATTCTTAAAAATTTTGCATATTTCAATTCGTGAGGTAATACGCTTTTGCAGCGAATTGATTCCGTGGTTACTCAAGAAAGTGTTTCAGGGCCCCTTATAATGTTGGCGAAAAAAAAAAAAGATTCCTTTGCCAGGGTATATCTTGTATGTACGCTGGCAAAGGAATTAACATTATTGCAACACAGTGAACATGAAAAAAAAAAGCTTGATTTGCAGTACTGATATGAACGAAGCATTTAACATGCATTTTAAGATCAGTAACTATGTACGTTTCAACGACATAATGCAAAAAAAACAAACAAACTAGGAAACATGTGATACACTTGAAAATAGAGAAAAGGTTTGTACAATATGCTATATCAAAAAGCGTAAAAATATACCTTCAGGGGCTGTGTAAAAGAAATGTGTGATGTTGTATTGATTGATAAGGAACTCTTTATAAGTCTGAAAATTAGTCGAGAATCATTGACTCTAATGGAGATCACAGCGAATTCCACAGGTGATGCGCTGAAAGAAGTGGTTTGTTTAGCGTAGTTAGTTCTGATTTTCGGCTAGATGAAGTTTTTGTGTAACGCAAATTTAGTGTTTTTAGGGCTATTATTATTATGAATGTTCTTTGTTGATCGATTTCGCAAATCAATTATTGCGTTAGTTTAGTTCTGTGAAACCACCTCACCATATGAAAGTGGTTAGCTCCTGGTAATATAATATTTTGAATACCCCCCCCCCCCTCTAGACATAAGGGTTGCGCATGGCCGTTCTTTATTCACGCCTTGTTAAGCTTCACCAGTAAAACGTTCAAAGCCAAGGAGTTTTCGCGTGTCGAGCGAGATTATTTTCGCCGAGAATAATATGCTGTTACTGCAACGGAGAGAAAAAAGTTAAACGAAGATATGTTTAATGCCATACTGCATACGTTTACTGTACTAATGGACACAAAACCATATATATGGCCTCCGTGATGGCGGACGCGCGGTGCCGTGCAGTCGCCATCTCGAAGGTCATGGAGCAGATAGGTGAAAACAAGTATAGTGAGTGCTTACCGAAGCGAGGCGTGCTTCGAGTACGAAGATTCTTTCTGCGATACTCCGAGCATCGTATTCAGTAGCATTTGGATTCAGAACAATTACAGCTGTGGTAATAAGTAACAGGTATGCCTCCACAATACGTCGATTGAAATCTGAAGCATTGGGGTTCAGGAGTGTCTGCCTGCCCAGGATAGGTAATGGCGCCTCATCTAACTGCAAAAAGAAAAACAAGCATTACAACAGGGTCGATTTGTAGAGAGATTTCACTTTGAGAAAATTCCGGAGCTTGTCGACATTTAAAATGTGTTGCAGACAAATTCTGCTACAAGTGATTTTCACAAAGATGGGTCCGAACATTTCGAGTTATGTGTAAGTTATAGTCTTATTCTCATTCGTGTGTCAAAATTTGGGACCTTTTTCAAGTTTACAAAAATGTCAAGATAGCTCCTCCGCGCTTTAATATGTTTGGACAGCCTCCTCTATTCTTGGCAGCAATGCATAGATGAATTAGGATCTACTAAACGTTTATGGGTGTTAGTTATACTAGGGTGATAGGCCTGACCTGCAAGTTTTCATGCGGTACAACAGGGATCACAATATCATCCTGCACCTCATTAATGTCCTTTCGCAGCATCAGCATTCCCGAAATTAGTAAAGCAGGTTTGTATTTGTATTCTTTCATCTGTATTCCTGTAGGTATAGCACAATAATTGTATTGTCTTTTTTGCAGAAGTATTTCAGAAATACTCCACCACGACAAGGACGAGTTTTGTCAGTATGAGTATTTGAGGCTTCCAGCGCATATATTCAGATATCTGAATTGCGGAACACTTTACTGAGTATTTGTGTTCAGGCCTGATTTGCAGTCACATTTGACTTGCGCAACATTGCTGCTGGGGTTTGTATGTGACTGTATCTGTAGCAAATTCATCTCACGAATGTTTTCTCAAAAGGTTATTTTAAGTGGCCGTACGTAATGAAAGCCTGTTGGTAAGTTACTGTTGCTTGAGTTCATTTAATGAGTCAACCATCTAAGCAATACTGACCACGTGTTTAGAATAATTTTTGCTCTAAACACAATGCTGAGATGGTTGTTTCATTATTTGACTTCAAGCAAGAGCAACGTACTAGCAGGCTTCCATTTCGACAACATCGGTTCGACCTCAATGTTGTCGCAAAATGACTTGCCACCCGAAAAATAAAAATAAAAGCGAGGCGTGGGGCAATTGCCTTGAGAAAGTACGACATTAGACGGCATAGCATGATCGTATTGCCTCCGTGAATATGCTGTCATGGTGCCGTGCGCTTTGCCACTGGTGCGTTTGGCAACCCTGTGCCGTCCCTCGGCGACCGGCGGCATGCATTTGCTTGGCTTGTGCCAAAAATCGCCCGTTCTTCCTGAGAAGCCAAATCCGTCCATTTGTGAATAAAATATCTGCATGCTTTGCTAAAGATGTCGTCGACAGACGATCGTTTGCCGGCCGTCTTTTTTCGTGCATAGTGTCGCATTTTCAGCGCAGCGTAAGAAGCACATAAGTGTTTAGAATTTGGTATTTATGCATTTTCTAGTAAAAGGACACACCACCTAATACATACGTATTGTTGTTGCGCCTCAGATATATGTAAAATTTGCTTTTCAAACGACAATGTTCCCAAGTACGAACGCAGCCACCACTTCAATATGACCGGGTGGGGCGTTTAACAAGTGCTTAAACTTTGGCCGAGCGGCTGATTCGTGTGACAGGCAAGAAGACAGACAGACATATCGTGTTTCATTGCATCTATTGTATCGTTATACCATTGTATCATGATATCGCCTTGAGTTCTTGTGTACATATATGCCAACATTGTAATGTATATTAGAGCAAATGTCTTCACTGTAATGTAGTGATGTTAGTCGTGAAATATTGATGTACCGAAGTGTATGTGCCCTGTTACTGGAATGCTATGAAGCCTCTGTGTTCTGTACATGCTATAAATAATTTTTTTCAAAACAAAATATCAGCGTTCAAGTGTCACAACGAAGAAGACTATCATCTTTAAATGTAACGAAATATCAGTGTCCTGCGCAATATCGCGATATCACCGATGCAATATGAAAGTATTTCAATACTGAGACAAATACATTTTTCAAATGTATCTCAATACTAGAAATGCAGAATCTGTCACATACTAGCATGACATTCTTTTTATCGCGACACTTTCGCGTGCTGCGGCAAACTAACTTCACCACCTCTGCTTTAGGCTGCTGGCTGGTTCCTGCGCAGTCGTGCGTTTAAAGGTTAGAATCTTGTTCAGCATACGCACCTGTATGATGAAACGGTCTGTGTCGTTCAGATCCGGACCGACATTGACAGAAAAAAATGGCCACAGGGACGTTGCCTCGAGCAGTTCTGTATAGTTTCTATAAGGAACTTCCGTCGGTCTCATGGCAGGCCATAATGGGAATCCCCACTCACGAAGAAGGTCTTTCACCATAGGGATGAGTTGCTCTTCTTCATAATCTGCAACACGTGACGTGAAAAGTGATCGTCTTGATTTGAAAGCAGGCCGAGAAGAAAAATGAATGATAGACTTGGTCAGTATGAAATTAAAAAAATAACAAACATACTTTGCAGAATTTTTCCATAACCGACACTTAGATCTAAAGGTCAATTTTTCACAGAGCCCGACAGCGACAGAAACTATGCATTTGCGGTGAGACGTGGCGTGCTGCGTGCCAGATTGTATCTAAATCTAACCGAAATTACCGATGCGGGAGTTTGACAGCGGCAGCTATTTCAATAGATTTGACGTCGTTCTTGAGGCATCTCCTGTGGTTAGCTGGGATTGCTTGCTACTCTGATTTGTTGTTGTTGTTTAAGGTGCAAATAGGAGCAAACGCCACTGCAGCACACTTGGAAGAGAATCGCACGCCTACTGCGACGGTTGAGGGTTCGAAACCCACCAACGACGTGTTGTGGGTCTTCGTTCTCTTTTTGTTTTGCCTTGATTTCTTCATTACCATGCTTCATTTAAATATTACAAACAGGGCTCGATTCGCTGTTCGCAGTTTTATCATATCTGGACTTCATACGGAGGCATTCGCTGACATACAGTTCAACACCTGAATGAGGCCCGTAGCCAGGAATTTTTTTTTCGAAGGATGAGGAGGGGCACTTGTTAAAAGCTTCGAAAAACACAATTTTTTATTACTTCTCCTCGGTAAGACATCGCCCCACCCCGCCACCTCAACCGTATATTGTGGGGGCGGGGGGTCCCTAGGGCTACCCCTACCTCATGATTACGGGCCTGACCGGAGTATATACTCTCGAAAAATTTGGAGAGCAAAAGAGGAAGCAGAAAGAAAGACTCACATTCGCATATACATGCTTGGTACATGGTTGCCGCCATCTCCATCAAGTTTTGCGGTTGGTCAAAGTTAGTTACGTTTTCGATTATTCCTGGAAAGAACGAGCGACGGGTCTTAGGGCGACAGCCGTGAAATTTTAACACGAAGTACGCACGCGAGAAGAAGAAATTCATACGCACGTCAGCCGGATTTCACAAAAGAATAACAACGCCGACGAAATGTAAAACACATCGTTCTCACGTCAATCAATCATTGACTATTCTCAGTGCGAGCTGGAACGGTGATTAAAAAGATTACTTTTGCAAGAGATAGGCACTAAGTGTGACGTGTGGCGCTTACATGTTGCAACTGTATTTTCTGTGTGCTGAGTTGAAGCAGCAAGATCCGAAGCTCTTTCCCAAATATCGCAGGTGCTAGCAATAACGTAAATAGCGCCACCTGTACCTGTAAACGTACTGCGTAGAAAATTGCAGGAATATACGTCATCACAACGTACGTTTTAGTGGAATGAGAAGTTTTTCGGGCTTACTAAACTATCGTGTGCCTTCCCGTAGGGGTGTCATGCCATGGTAAAAAAGAAGCTTCTGAAAGGGCAGCAGAGTATTACAAAATATTCCCTGTGAACATCTTATCTATGACAAACAAAAATTTAAAAAAGTTACGGCGATCGTTGATTGCTCCCAGAGTTGTTTTCTGGGAGTGAGTCGAATAATTTATAGTTCATTGAGGTAGCAACATAAATGTTTACGTTAATTGGGAAAAAATAAGCGAAGTTTCGCTTTTTTGCTTCATTGTAGTTGCAGGTGTTGGGACGCTCAAGTTCTACTTTGACGTCAGAACAATTGTCACCGGCGACAGTTTTTTCAAAGACATGCATCAGACGCAGGTGTTCACATTTAGTGCTTTTAAGCTTTCATTTTTTTAGCTTGTTAATTATTCCTACAAAGAATGCAGAAATTTCCCTATTGGTTTACAAAACCAGCTAAACCTGGTGTTTGTAGCCGTTGCTGGTGTCTGTAACCACTATCGCGCGAAATGAGAAAACCAGATAAAGAATACTATTCAGGATGGTACGCGGTTCGAATCCATGTCTCGCATCCACGCCTGTGCTCGTAACTCGTTTGTAAAAATACCCTATACAAACGTTACGGCGGCAAGTAACCGTGTTAACATATGCAACAAAGCGTGGTGAAAGAGTAAAACGACAACCAGGCCTAACAGAATGAGAACTATATAAGAACGAGAAGTCCCGCAGTACGAATTGCGCAACCAGTGGTTCGTCGAAGGCATCCGACCCGTCACAAACGGTTCAGCCATAATTCTCGGTCGTCATCAGCCACCGCATCGACAAGGAAAAAAGAAGGAATGAAAATAGCAGGAAAGGAACGGCAGGGTGGTTAACCAGCCTATAGGCAGCCGGTTTGCTACCCTGCACATGGGAGGGGGATGGGGAGATGAAAGACAGGGGAGAGAGGGAAGAGACATAAACACGGCACATTAGGCAGCACACGCGCGCACACCGCATCGACAAAGCGCACGTAATGCCTTGGGAATGCGTATAGCGGGTACCTCGATTTCACTGAAAATGACAAGTAGTGACGTGGCAGATTCTTGCCAACTTCGCAAAAGTTGTGGCTTGTGGCGTATTGGGTTGCTTGCAAAGCGTGTTCCTCTTGGTAGCCCCACGAGAGACTACAATGGTTTCCGAAAATACCACTCTTCCAGATTTTTTGCAGCGACTGCTACGCTTTCCGCGGATACGTTTTTTTGTATTTTGAATGGTATATCATTCCAACATACTTTTTATGGGAACGATAATCACTTTAAAACTTTCAAACGTTCCAACATACTTTTTAGGAGTACGACCATTGCTTTAAAACTTTGAAGAACTTCCAGCAAGAGATTTTAATGACGTGAGCAAAGGGTTTCCTAGCTAATTAATTGCCGATGGGAAAACGATTAGTCGTTAAGGATATTATTCATGGTACCAGCTTTTCTAAATCTGGGTCTGGATGTACGAGAATCAGTTAGCCTTTCGTGTGGCGCCTATATCTACTCTGGGCTATAGTCACAGGGATGTTTTCGTTGCCATTAAAGAATTCGTCAGTTAGTCTAAAAGAATATCTAGCTGAATTCTGCGTCCATTAAATTTGTGATCCACAATATTTCGTGCCTAAATTCTTTATACTAGTATAAATATAGCTTACACGAGTAATACACTAAAGAAAATACTAAAAGGTTTACTTATCACTCGGCCGATTTCCTGCATTTGGTATGTGTCATGAGATGAGGAAAAGAAGTGCTTTGCATTGTGCGATGCAAAGAATTGTGAATGCATTTATGAAATGCATTCATAATTATCATTACACTAAAATGTTCATCTCTAACTTATTCTAGCTCTTACAAAATATTAATCATCAATTCAGTATGTACGATCCGCCCGATTCTTGGACGATCCCCCTGAGTGGGTAGGTGCCAATATTCCAAGTGCCAATATTTCAATATTCATCATCATCAGCAATGCAAGGCACTGCATTGCATGCATTGCTAACGATTTGCCTTCTAAGTTTAAAACTACAAAATCTTAACAGATACCACAAAGTGGGTATATGCAAAATTCTGGAAGGCCCAAAAATAAACAAACATTGATATAATGCGGGACAACACGGGCTTCTGTTCCTGCTGAATGCAACGCTTACGTTTAAGTTCGTTCTTCATGTTTTCTTCGGTTTGTTCAAACGTTCCGAAAGAACTGTCAGTATCTGGAATCGGGTGGTCTTTGATCCAGCCGTCGCACACGTAGCTGAAAAAGTCGTCGCAAGGGTCGACACTTGTGTTGATGCTTTTTAGAAGCGACTGTGCTGAAACGTACACGTAAAAAAAAAAAAAAAAACGGTTAGTGATAGATTTGATCGACGTATTATAACAACAAACTTAAAGTTTTTTTAATGAACTTTACCAAGAAATCCGCGTCAGTATGTTTTCCCTCTTCGATAATGCCATGCTCGTTCATATTACTTGGGCAACTGGAACGTTTATTTATTTATTTATTTATTTATTTATTTATTTATTTATTTATTTATTTATTTATTGAATACTACAAACCCAGGACTGGTCTAAGCAGGAGTGGTAGAAGAGGCATGGTATAAGGAAAAATACGTCTAGTAACACAAAAATACATCATAAGTAATTTAATCGAAACGTTCACTAACAGTATGCATGAAAGATAACTTGGCAAATCCTTACATGAAATAAAAACAAAGCATAAATTAACACTGCACATTGAAGCTCTAAGCTACAGATAATTGCGTAAGATCGTTCCACTCTGATTCCGCACGTGGAAAAAAGGAAACTTGAAACGCGTTCGTTTTCACAAAATACAGAGCAAAACAATGGGTGCTATGATGTCGTGTTTGCCTACAGTGCACAGAGAAGATACATATGCACGTGGGTCAAAGGGCTTACTCATGATTAACGTGAAGATTGTTCGGCGTGCTGTACTTAAATAGTGCAAGTCGATTTGCGTCTGATCTTCAAACTGGTTATTCATTAACTCTCTATAAGTTATTGAGTAACTTATTACAACGGTACTAACAAAACTGTCTTGTACGGGATCTTGGTCCCAACTGGCGAATAAGGAATGAAAACGATAGATTTTAATACTAACTGCATGCACGTCTCTCGAATGTTCATGAGGAAGTTTGCAGTTACGCTCTTTAAAGTAATATTGAATTCCCTGCCGTTCCACATATTAAAGCTACGGTGTGGAACACGAGCGACGCCGTAGTGGAGGACTCCGGCAATTCCGAGCCCCTGGGGAGGGGAAGTGATTATAAATGAAAAGAAGAGCAAAGTGAACCCCGTAACTGTCTCTCACGGGGAGGACACTTCAACAGTACCTCACGGGGAGGACACCTCAACAGTACTTCACGGGGGATGGGGGTAGAGAAGGGAATATAAGGATAGGATTAGAAGATAGAGAGATAGAGAGGGAGGAAAGAGAGAGTGAGCCGCAGAAACAGGGAGTGACGGAAGTAAGGAGAAGACAGGACAAATGGACACGGTTGCAGGAGTCCGAGGACGGGGCACCACTGGCGAGAGCTCTTGTCGGCGACAGGAGATGGCGTAGGGATAATCCAGTCGGCCAGAGCTATACGCTGTCGTCGTCGTCGGGGAGCGGCGGCAGGAGGTGGCGTATAGGACCAACCCAGTCGGCCAGAGCTGCGCTGTCGTCGGAGATCGTGAGGGCACAACCGGTCGGCGCGGAATCCAGCGAGACTCACTCCCCCGAGCCCCTGGGGTTGTTTAACATGTACCTGAAACTGGGTGTACGAGCCTCTCGGATTTAGCCTCCGTCGAGACACGGCCGCTGCGGCTGGGATTCTATCCTGCGACCTTCGGGGCAGCAGTAGAGCCCCTTTACCACTGCACCAGCCCTGCGTTTACATGGCCTGGAAAAACTAAGTAACCACTTTTGTAGTGGCATCTTAGCACTTACAACCCTTTTTCTAATACGTAACAAACATTTCGCTCAGGCATATAGCGCAAGTAATTGCTGAAGGGGAGTGAGAGAGCCAATCCGTAGGTAAAAAAAATGTCAATTCGCAGACTTCCTATCCGAATTCGTGACTATACAGCTTTCCTCTAATGTTGTAGGCCCGTGTGCTCAGATTTGGGTGCACGTTGAAGAACCCCAGGTGGTCGAAATTTCCGGAGCCCTCCACTACGGCGTCTCTCATAATGATGTGGTGGTTTTGGGACGCAAAACCCCACATATCAATCAATCAATCAAGCTTTCCTCTAATTGACAAAAGGTGCAGTCTGCCTGAGAAGACGCACAAAAGTAGTTCAAGAGAGCAATAAAATTTTTTTTCTTTCTTTCTTTACGCTCACACATAAGCAAAGCAGCTGTTATGGCCAACTCGTAAGCAACTTGTTTGCTGTGTTGTCCGCATGCGTGTAGTTTCTGGAAATATATGACCTTCAATGACACAACAGTTCTTTGTAATGCTGTTAAGCAGTGACGAACGAGTCTGCTAAACACACAACATGGCCAACCAAATGTCACGCTGGCATTTTCAGAGCGTACTCTAACACCCGCAAGCCGCTTTTATTATTTAAGTGTTCACTTCGCCGTACACACTATAGTTACAGGCCATGACAACGACGCCATTGTGTCTCAAACTTTTTCAGGTAATGCATGGGTCAAAGCGAAAAGCTGTCACATTTAAGTTGAAAGTTAGTTGTGCCACTTGTCTAGCACCGGAAAATAAAATATGAACTGAGTACACAGAAAGTGACTCGGAGAGAGAGAGAGAGAGAGAGAGAGAAGGAAACGATTTCCGGTGGTTTCAATGCGAAGGAACTTCAAGGTTACATGTATATATGCGATATAAATGGAAATCTACTAAAACAAACTTTCAAATCGCCCGCGGTTTGGAGAACGGAGGATATACCAAAATAAAGTCCCGTATTTAGAATAAGGTAAATTTACGGGCGATTTAGTGAATATAAAGTCCTCTCTTATAGTTACACTATAAAAATATGCATTTTTGTCCCTGCGCAAATACTACAGTTATACTTTTAAAGTTTTTTTGTTTTATGAGGTATAGTGTTTGGAAGAGCGAAGACCATTTAAACTGCCATCACTTGGACAACAGTCGTTTTTCGCCAAAATCTTCGACAGAGTGATATTGCCGTAAGGGTTCAACGCGACGGACAGGTACACCTTACCTGGCGAAGTCCGTCTTAATCTCTGGCGCTCTCGCACGTTCCAGAATGCACGTTCGCATTCTAAACATGAACAAAACTATTACGCTGTGAAATTCTCGACAGCATCTGACAAATTTAGAATGCACGAAGCTGCGCTTTTCGAGGACCTCTCGCCAGCTTCTGAAAATACTAGAAACGAGTGCGTGATTCTCCCCTAGCGTTCTTTTTTTTCTTTCTTGCTCACTTCGGGACGCTAGCACTGAAATTCACGTGCCGTAATACTACGGTGCGTACTTTCGATACGGTCCGCATCGGTGGATCAGTCGATATATAGTGTGCTCGGCTGCTGGAACGAAGGTCTCGCGTTCAAACCCCGCAGCGGTGATCGCATTTCGATGGAGGCGAAATCTTTGATGCCCGTGGACCGTGTGACGTCAGGGAACGTTTAAGAACACCGGGTGGTCGATATATTCGGAGCCCTCCGGTACGCGGAGTCTCTCTTAATCGTATCGTTGCTTTGAGACGTTAAACCCCATATATTACACTCTCGAATAAGTCGATGTACGTGAAATATCAGTTGTCCCGCCGCGGTGGTCTAGTGGCCGAGGTACTCGGCTGCTGACCCGCAGGTCGCAGGATCGAATCCCTGCTGCGGCGGCGGCTTTTCCGATGGAGGCGGAAATGCTGTAGGCCCGTGTGCTCAGATTGGGGTGCACGTTAAAGAACCCCAGGTGGTCGAAATTTCCGGAGCCCTCCACCACGGCGTCTGTCATAATCATATGGTGGTTTTCGGACGTCAAACCCTACATATCAATCATCAGTGAAATATGAGTTGTCGATTTTATCCCACTCTGCTTAGCCACGCAGCCACCCTCCCACTTTTGAAAGACGATAGTCTTTCTTGGGGACCTTCAACGCAAAAATTTTGGTCTGTCTGTCTGTCTGTCTGTCTGTCTGTCTGTCTGTCTGTCTGTCTGTCTGTCTGTCTGTCTGTCTGTACATTTGTCTGTTTGTCTTCTCTTAACGGCACTGGGTATTTTAAACGGCTGACCTTATCCGCAGCGCCCACCAAATTTGCTCAAAATTTAGCGTTCGTACTTGTGCAATTGTCAATTAAAAAGCAAATATTGCGCGTGTCTGGGGCACAATAACAACACGTATATATTCTGCAAGTGCGTCTTTTAGTGGAAAAGGCATACATAAGTACTTTTAAGGACCGTAGCGCTTATCACGCTGCACTGATCATGGAACGCTTTCACAAAAAGGCAAGTGTTTCCAATGCTTTGCTAAGACGAGACGGTGGTGGCACCTACCCGTCACCTTGCGTTCTACACCTTATCACCTCTCAGACGGGCGCGCACACCCGTCTCAGAGCCACGCGCTTTGTTTTCCAAGAAAACTGCCAGATGGCGCTCATGTTTCACGTGTGACGTGACTTGATGGGCTCGTTCGCCTCCGCTGCCGCTCGAAGCACTCTAACGTAGCGCCTCCAGAATACCATTCGTCGATTTTCTAGCGCAGAACGTCAAATAAATGTTTTGTTCTCTCTCTCCACACGCAAGGCTATCGCCTTTCCACGACATTTGCAGATAAATATGCAGCTACGGGGCCATTTTTTTTCTTGTGTCGCGTTACTATCTACGTGATCGACTGATTTCATTGCATTTTGTGTGTTTCGACTGACTGCGAAAACCCAGATAACAGCGTGTGGATGATAAGCGCGATATCATGACAGGCTCGAAGCCTGGTGGTGGCATTCTACACGTGCTTTTCTGAAATAAGAGTGAGGAGAAGATATCGCCCGTGGGAAGGGTATTGATGACGATAAAAAATAAAAAAACTTTTTTCGCCTTTGATCTCGGCGTGGTGCGGGGCCCTTTGAATGCGTTGCTTCGTGCGTCGTAAAGCAATATCTATTGCTAGAACTGAAGTTCGTCAAGCTAGTTTATCACGTATTTGTAAATGGTAAAACAGCCTGGAAGGAGACTAACCCCACAAGTGATCCTCCCTTTGTGTGTCTTCACTCGTGCTAAGTCCTTTGTTGCGCTGTTTTTTTTTTCCATTTACGAGTCTGTTGCTGGCTGGGGAAAAATGACCACGGGGATGAAATGTTAGGTACGGATGCGTGTCAATATATATACCACACGGTGAGTGAGCTAGCGACATGGCTATACATATTAATGACAATATTTGCTGGGGTTGAGCGTTCCGAAATCACCGTGGAATTATGAGACGACACAGTGAAGGGCTCCGCGAATTTCGACCACCTGGGTTTCATTAACGCGCACCAAAATAAATGGTAAATCTAAGAATGCGCATAAATCTATACATGGTAAATTGTTCTCGTGATTGCTTGACGCATACTCCGAATATCGGTGAGCTGCGCATGCATGCCAAACTTACCTCTCGTTTTACATACTTCTGTGTTGCAGACAGTGTAACTCTTGGCTTTTCCTAAGTATATAAAAAACACACACACAGCAAACTTGATTTACACAGCAATCAGTGGCACCGCGAGGCTGAAAGTATGCATACTATAGCAATAACTTGAATTGTTAAATGAAGTAATACTAGGGGCTAACTTTTTTAGTCCTATCACGGTAACCCTACAGAACGCTTACGCTTACTTAAAGGCGTCGTGAAATGGTCGCTTTACAATGACAATGCGGCACCATCGGCAGCCACATGCGCTAACTTTATCATCAGCCCGAGTGGACCTGCATAGACGCTTTGCCTATCGAGCAACATGGAACAATCAATCAATCAATTGATTGATTGATTGATTGATTGATTGATTGATTGATAGAACTCTATGGCATATCGGGCACGCACAAGAGGCGCTCATCGGCGTCTGCCATACGCGATCCGCGTCCCACAAGGACGCTGCTTAATATGACGTCACAGTTCAAGTGAGCACCGATTGCGCATGACAAAGACGCTGACGAGTGTCTCAGTTGCACGCACTCGCAAGTACCGAAGAGTTCCGCGTTCCTCGATATGCAAAGCATTATTTATGATGACGTCACCTAGTTAGTGCCTGTGAACGCCGGTGGCCTCGCATTGTCGCTTTAGAGCTACCTTTTCTCGACTCCTTTAAGGTAATATGGCTGTTCCAGAGAGCGAAATGGTTCGCACTTTTTCTGTCGCCTCGGCGCGAAGTGACGTCAGAGCACAGCACGAGCCGCGTACACAAACCGCGTACCTGACAGATGTCCGGATGGCGCCAAAGTCAGTGCTCTCACACGACAAAATGTTACTGCTAATTCATACTCGGTCATTGTAAGTTGACGTTATTTCCACTCTTCAACAGCTGTGGCAATTTACTCAAAGGTGGCACTGTAACACATTTCCAAGTGAAGATCGAATGGCCTTTTCAGAAAATGCCTCTAGCCTCACGAATCGGCTGCCACAGTTCTTTTTTTAAAGTCCGTCATGTACGGACAGAGTTACAGGAATGGTCGAGTGCTTGAAGAACTTTCTCTCTACTTTTGTACCAGCGGAGGCGCGGAAAGCAATGCTGGGGGTGGAGACAACAAGTGGGCAGGAAGATGCGTCCTTTCGTTAGCGCGTGTCAGCACCTTCGGCACTTTAATGTTCGTTCCTTCGAACTTGTCACCTCTGGCGTAGATTCATGTTGAGCTTGCCTCTGGCAGAAATTGGAACGGCTCACTGCCCTTCCGTAGTTGAGTACGATGTACTCGAAATCGTCGAATACTTATTCGAAACACACACAGCTTCTTTTCGGTGTGATAATAAGAGAAAATAAAACGTTTGTTCGGTATTGTCTGAGAAGATCTGCGAGTGGAATATCCTTAGTCTGGGATTCTATTGGCACGGGCCGTGGTCCTCCCACGTTTAACAAGGGCCACTTGGGTCTTCGGATCTGAGCTGGATAGATCTGCCTCCCTTCTCCTTCCTCACATTTCAATTAAGTTTCGCCCTTCATTCAAGTTAGCCTATTACGCTGCAGAATCATTAACTGTTTTCAGTTTGGCATTAATTACTACGCGCTTATTTGTCGCTAAAGCATTGCCCGCAGCAGTCGATTCTATTATCCTGGCGTACATTAACGTCTTCAAAAAACAATGGATTCACAGTTCCTGTTTTGAGCAAGTATACCCTCTGTAAAATGAACAGCTTTTTTATAGGGATTACCCTCCTAGCTTAGCTGCCTTTTGATTGCAACATTTAAGATGAGACTTACAGGTAAGGAACAATTCGGTCTTTTTGAACTATAGTCTAGGTAATGCGTTAATGAACGGCTTCTACGTTATTTTTTGTTTTAGTGCAGACTTCTTACAGTGTACTCATTTGCAACTTTATGGACTAAGCCTACGGCTTGAGATACGAACGTCCCATGTGCTTTATGCAGGAAATAAAACTCGTGGGTGACATAACCTATTTGCGGTATACCTCACGATTTCTTAACGTGTTGCGATTATTGTAAGCTCATTCGCGATCTTCTTTTATGCAGATTAGGACAAGAAAATGAAGCCCAATTTACCTTTTGGTAGAGCTAGAGATATACTGCATGGAATTAGTCGGCTGAATACGGGGGCCATGACATAGACAACCGCGGTAGTCAGATGCATTGCTTCTGTTTTTGCGCCTGCAGAAGGAAATCCAATGAGTATTTATCGTCTGAATGACACTTATCCATATTGTCATTTGTGTTGTGACGTCAACGCAGACAGCAGCTTGTATGTTGAAGGGGCATCAGTTTATAAGGTCGGATTTGTGGCTGGTGAACGGAAAAGTCAGCTTACAGCGATACACACGGGCCCGTGGATGGCGGCGGACAGAGCGTTGGTCACCGATCAACTGACAGGGGCTGACGTGCGTCGGCATTTTTAAATGTGTCCTCGAATGTTCCAGCGTTATTGCCAGCAGCCACGTGTGTTCCAGAACGATCCATAATGTTCGCGTTGTGTGCGTAATCGCATCGGAAGGTCCTAAGGTTATCTCGGTGGTTCTTGGTTCATCAATGTGGTTTGCCCAAGCCAGCGCTCACTCTTGGGTCATTCTACGCCAAATGTCCCAGCTATTGTGGCTGCCATCTCAGTTGTATCCGAAAACGTTTCGTGCTGATTTACTGTATGGAAAACAGTAAATTGCTAGAACATTTTGGACAAAAAAATTTTTTTGGTCACGTGGGTAGCTTCTGAACTTACCAGAATGTCGTCTGGGTGTTGTTTGTCAAAAAACATTTTTCAGATACCGCTCTTTCTTTCTACACCATATTTGGTATGCAAGTTCAGTAAAAAAGCTTGTGTAAGATGGTCGAAGCTCAATAATATTATTGCTTTTCTTTTTCTGCCACATACGTCTCCAAGAATTTAGCCAAAACGTGTTATGTTTGCACTTTTTCTATTGCAATACTGCACTTTGTATGATTATCTAAACAATGAATACTTATTTCCCAGAAGGTATATTTTGTGAAAAAAATATATGTACACCTTTCAAGCTGATTGATTACCTGCACGAACAAAAAACCGAAAATTTTACAAAATCGTCGTTTTTTGGTCCATATTCAGACGTGATTCGCACCATGTGATGGTTCAATTAAAAATTACCTTTATACTTAAGTCGAACGCAAATGAACAGTTTTTATGTGGCAAGTTTCATCATCACAATCTTTGATTTAAGGAAGAAAATATTTTTTTATTTATTTTTGAAACGCTCACGGCTTAAAAGACTGTGAGCATTTTAGTCTGATCCAACGCACCGTCGAAAATGTAACCATGAACCCTGCATAATATGTGTGACCCAAAAGTCCCCCCAGCTGTTTCTGCGGAATCGGATGCCTCCAGCGGGATTACAATATCGTGCTTCGCGGTGATGCTCTGCCCATTGTTCGACTGGCACGAAAAGTGCCCTTTTCCCTCCTACAGGCACAACGGGTGGAGTTCACCTGCATGGGACAAAAGGACGTAGTCAAGGTCAGCTGCCACACGGACTGGATGAGTCTCTTAGTGATTGTAAGAAAAAAGGACGGTAAGCTAAGAATTTTTCTACATCCTCGAAAAATCACTGAGAGCACAGAACATTACCAAATGTCACGACGCGAGAACATTGAAGCAAAACTTGCATGCGCCAATTTTTTTTTCTCGCCTTGAAGCTACCGCAGGGTTCGATTAAATTCCTCTGAACGAGGACTCATCGAAGCTATGCAGTTTTTTTCGCCCCCTTCAGCCATTTCTGTGTTCTTAGACTACCCTCCGGCATAACACATGCCAGTGAGGTTTTCCACAAAGCGCTGAACGAAATATGTGATTGCCCCTCGCGTGTATGTTTATGTGCTGATCTGGGGAAGCACGAAAGAAGAGCATGATCGGCGCCTAGAATACGCCTTGAAAGTGGTCAAGATGGCGAGACTAACATTTAGCCCTGAAAAGTGTGTGTTGGCAGTGCAAGAGATTGAGTTTCAAGGTGGCATAATATGCCGCTTCGGCATCAAGTTACATCCTCCACTCTTTGCCAGTGTATTCAACTTACTAGCACCGCGCAAAACGGAGAGGTTGTCCAGAGATTGCCGAGTGTACACAACTGTTTTGGCAAATGTGTATCCAGTAAGATGCAGCGAATGACGCTTTTGTGCTTTTTTGAAGCCTGATGTACTGTCGGCCGTAAAAGTTTGCGGGATCTGCAGCGCGTTGGCGGAGCCATAGTTTCCCACAATACTAACTAGAGGGGAATCTGGCGCTAGTGTTTATGAGAGCTGCAACGCACGGCACTTCAACGAGCATGGGAATGATGGGTAGTACACACATTTGTCTAATTTTCGTACTTCTGGCCTGCTTTTCGCTCCGTGTGCGTTCGTGTGGCTTGGAGCTGCTTTTTTTTCACGAAAACATAAATTAGCAAATGTTCACCGTTCGCGCTTCGCATCCTTATTCTTTCAGGCTTACCATTTCGAATCAAGTTACTAAGTTTAAAAGTGTTCGTTCTTTCTTTCAAAACAAAACCGTAACCAGCAATAAACGAAGCCGCAAGTACGATTCGCCGCCTGCAAGTACGAAGACTAGGCAAGTATGTGTACTACCCTGTCTACCCATCATTCCCATGGTCGCTGAACGATCGCAGCGCCAGAGTGCCCTCTAGTTAATTTTGAGAAACTCTACGGGTGGAGCAGGGCAAAATCGCACTACTGCGCCGCCTACCGCAACGCGCCATGGTGTTGCGGTTATCGGCCGTGGCTTCCGAGATTAGATACAGCAGTTGTGCACTGTCTATAAACTGTCTAAACGCGCCGTTGCTAATGGTCAAGACCGCGCGCGATAACTTCAGCCCCACGGGGTGGCATGGTATAGGTGGCGCAGCAATGCAGTTTTCTGTCGCTCCGCCACGCGCTGCAGACCCTGCAAGCTTTTGCGGATGACAGTAAAGTTTAAACGGACGCCCGAGCAGAAACTAGAATGGCGTGATATTTGCAAATCGTTGAGTGCAGCCTCACTCTTGGCAATCTTTGACCCAAGCAGGGCCACGAAGGCCGCATCAGATGCGTCTAAGGATGACGTGGGTTCAGCCCTGTTGCCGCTTCACGGTGGTGGTTGGAGGCCAATGGCATATGCTTCTGAAGCATTCACAGCATTCGGTCGGCAGTACTCTGAAATGTAAAAGGAATCGCTCGTTTCAGTGTTCGCCTGCAGGAGATTTCGTCATTCTGTCCATGGTCCTTCAGTGACACCTAATGATGATTATCGTACTCTTAACTACATCACAAGAAAAGCCATATTATGAAATGCCCCCTCGTGTGCAGAGATTTTTTTTACTTAAGATTTTACGTTATGACGTGTTCACTTTTGTTCCTGGTAAACAGCTGAACTTGGCGGACATGTCGTCTAAGTCCTCTAGTCCAGCAGAGACCCCACCTCCGTGGACACTAGTGACGTCGACCTCTATGCTGTCAGCGTCGTGTCGTAAGTCACTCTTTTCTGAGAAGATGTCGGAATGCCTGGCACGTAAGACTGCTTCCGATATATGTCCCACACTAGCGTTGCAAAATATTATGAAAGGAGACGTGGTTGAAGGGCCGCTAGCTTCAGTAACATCTAAGTTGTCTGTGGTTAATGGATAAATGTATGGATGCGAAACTTCATTTAAAATTCTGAGCTGCACGACTCAACGCGCAGAGGGCCCCTTGGCGCAATTCTAAGGGGAGTGAAGGTATTAATACATTGCAAAAAAATTGAAATTCAAATTATATTAAAACAAAAAAATGTTACGAGGAGGGCAGGTCAAAGCTGTGAGCTAGAACTGCTTCAGTAGCCCTGATCTTCTACTATACACAAGGTAGCACAGAAGACGTGCGGCAAAGGACAACCTAAATAAAAGTGTTTCGCAATGTGCATTCAAAAAAAACAATAAAAATGACAATACAGTCATAAAAAGGTAGTCGTCGGATTACATCATTATATAAACACCAATCGCAAATGTTTTAGTGACATGCTGGATATGCCGATGTTCTCATTAGGCGGCTTAGAAGTGTAGGCAGTGGAAACTTTGAAGCTTAAACGTTGACGCCGATCGTAACAAACACAGACTGTGAAATGTTTCTCGAAAAATTATGGAAGCGGACGTATGTAACGCTATTGTGCTGCATTTTTTTTTCATTGAAATGGTGGAGACAACGTAAATGAGCACTCGAAGTTTTCTCTCCTGTGCTCATTCCGCGAAAGAGAAGAAAACGCCGAGCTGATTTACTTTGCCACGAGGTGCGCTTAGCAACCGGGAATCCGTAAGCAGCGCGATTGACACTTTTGCACTCGTCGTCGGCGCTGATGGTGGCGTCGTGCGATATTTTGTGGTCCCTGTAAGCGCTTAGCGATTCTTTATACGTGTGATTGCTTTTGTTGCGCGATGTGAAATGTCGTCGCCACGTTGTGTCTTGGTTGGGCATCTTCGCGGGAAAAGGCGGCTGTGTGCTCTCGAAAGTCGATACGTCGCGACTTTGCCAAACCAACGCCTCCTCTAGGAAGATGCCTGCCGCATGAGAAAAAAAAAAAACAGCTGCCACACTGCCTTCATTTTGAAAATGTTCTTGGTCGCTAGCGTCACCTGTGACGGACGGTGCAACAACGCAACACTTTGCATAGCCTCCGAAACAGCGGTGCACAGTTGCAGATCTCGAACATCTCTCGACTGATGCGCCCCTATGGGCCGCAGATGAAGAACGCTTAACTGGTACCGCCCGTCGCCGTGATGATAGTGTCGGTCGGGAGCGTCACCGTGCGGAGCTTGTTTAAAACTGAAGGCAGGCCAACTCCGCTGGGAGCGCGAGCCATTCCTCAGGCATCTTTCTAGAGGAGGCGTTGGCCAAACATGCCGTGGCGGTATGTGCGCGCCATTAGAGAGTTATAGTATACTGGGGTTACCGGGTGTGCTGTGATACCGGAATTGAAGTGCGCATGCGAAGATACGTATGTCACCCGTACCGATTCCCGTACGCGCGGTATTTTTCAGATTCTACGTTACCGTGGTAGCGTAGGTGTGCGTAGTCTACGTAAACATGGCGGCGCTCTCGGTCGCCTGCTTCGAAGTGATTTGGCGCAGTTTTTGAAAGATTCACCTTGTTCGCAGCAAACGACTGTTTACGGTGGCTTCGCTCGCCTTCAGTTAGCTTCGATGACCGAGTATTACGGATGAGTTTCCGTATCTTTTGAGAGAGCTTCCCATTTCTAACGCGTCTAGGCCTAACTACAAGATCGATATAAACAAATTGGCAACATAGATGTTTTCGCGTTTGGTGCGTGGTTCACATATATTTACTTTTATTATCACTTAAATAAACTCCTGACAACGCTCCGCGTGGTAACATAGGCAAACATTCTCGTTTTATTTTCATTTTCACTGTTTATTTTATTAACCATATAGTATAGGTGACGCCACCATCCCAGCTGGGGCACGTAAACGCTACCCCGCTAAACTATAAGACGCTGCCCACAACGAACGTTTGCTGCACGGTAACGCCATTTCCTTAACCTACGCTATCACGCTAACGCTAAACTATAACTGTCTATTGTTGGCGGTCGGCGATCTTGCCTCCACGAATGTTCCAGGCAAGTGCTTCGTTTCTTTTCTTTCTCTTTTTTTCTGTGGGCGTTTGTCTCTTGCGTCAGGTGTTATCGCTGTATGTGTTGGGCCGTTTAGCTTAATGAAATGTCGCAGCGCACGGAGGCTGCTCGCCACTATTCGGCGCGCGAAGTTCGGCTGCGGCGAACTTCGCGCTTCGTGCTCTTTCGACGTCGTCAAATCTTCTCCGAGCTACACGTTCGCGCGTTCAAAGTGCGCCTTCCACGGCGCGCCCTTCGCTGATATATGTCGGCCGTTCCTTCCCACGTGCGTTGCTGTGTGCCTGCATGGAAGTAAAAACAGCCCAAAAATAACAAGGACAGAGGAAAAGAGGACACCGCGCCAATAACTTCTCTTCCTCTGTGCTTGTCGTTACTTTTGCGCTGTTTTTACTTCCCAAGCATGAACCACCAAGTATCCCAACTTTCGCTATTGTTGCTGTGTGCGTTTCTCCAAAGCGCCCAGCGCCCTAAGCTCTTTTTGGTTTAAAAGCGACCATAAGCGTGTTTCGCATGATTATGGGGTCTTCGTGGTGGTCGTATGTTAGACGACTACCGCCGATCGTTCTACCGCCTGATTACACCTGCCGCGGTGGTCTAATAATTACGACTGGTGTTCGATTGATGACCCGTAGTTCGCGGAAATAGATCCCGACCACCGCGGCCGCATTTTCGATGGCGGTGGAAATGCTAGAGTCCTGTGCATTTAGATTTTGGGTGCACGTTAAAGAACCTTGTGTTGTCGTAACTGAAACTTACCACTTGTTATTACGGCTGTTGCATATGCAACAGCGCCGGCGCCAGGTTGTTTACAGTCGGTGGCAGGGCCGAGAGGCCGTGAAACGCTCCGATCTTCCACTGTGTACAATGATTTTTGTCGGGACCGTGAAATGTATAATACGCTGATACAGATGAAGGTGTGCCCGAGCCCGTATAGTTGGGCAGGACAGCTGTGCTTCAGTCAGGTGCCAAATTCCAGAACTGGTCCACCTGGGGCCAAATAACTGTAGAACGCCTGTGGTTCAAGCAGCACGCAGAATCAACGCAAGTAAGAGAAAAGAAGCAAACTAAACGCTACCTGGCACTGCTTGTTAGGTCGTGTTTTCTCTGCATGATTGCCATGTATTGTGCACTGCTACACACACACGCGCATAATGCTGGTCTTTGACGTGTTCTGTTTCACGTTTTTCAAGTGCTATATCCTCCCCACGATAGCAACAAGGATTTCTGAAAACGATGCTGCTGACTGTGAACGTTATCAGAGCCCGTCGGGCAATCTATACCGCACTGCCCCTATAGTTTCTGGAATGATGGTTATGTGCACAGCAAGAGTCGTTCACATATGCCGAGAACCATAGTGTACGCTGTTGCTCAACAGAAATGTTCTGATCGCTTGCCCCGACGCGGTGGTCTAGTGGCTAAGCTACTCGGCAGCTGACCCGCAGGTCGCGGGATCGAATCCCGGCTGCCGTGGCTGCATTTCCGATGGAGGCGGAAATGTTGTAGGCCCGTGTGCTCAGATTTGGATGCACGTTAAAGAACCACAGGTGGTCGAAATTTCCGGAGCCCTCCACTACGGCGTCTCTCGTAATCATATGGTGGTTTTGGGACGTTAAACCCCACATATGAATCAATCAATCTCTGAAGGCTTCCTGCGAAGCTCAACAGCACGCACAGCTGCCTGCCTGCTCGTTCGCTCTATTCAATAGTGCAGCACTTGCAGGCCAGGAAGAGCGCAATTTGTCACTTCTGCTGTCGCCGCGGTGACACCCGGAGCGACGATATCGAGACGAGAACACGTAATCTGTTTTCGCAGCGCGCGCCGCATTCTGCGCCTTATTCCCAAATGCTCCGCTGCCCCGAGAACATCCATAAGGTGTCTATTTTTTTATAATCGATCATTTGTGACAAGGTTATTCTGCAGATTGGCCTTTCTGCGCTCTTTTGGGGTAAACCACTGCTCTTATTAGTACGCTTTATACATGTACACATTCTCGTATATGTCCTTATACACGTACACACACCCTCGTACACATCTAGCTATCGAGCCGCTGTTGAATGGACACACATAAGTGAACGGAAAACACGTGGTTTATCTCGTCCTCGGGAAATGCAAAGTTAAAAAAGAACAATCAAATTTTCATGCATATATTCTTGGACAATTCCGTACAGCTTTAGGCTGCAAATTCGGGAATTCCACGTGTCTTCTAAAGCGCATATGAACGAGTCACTTGCGCAGAATGCAGCAAGAAATTCCAGCGGGGATGTCTTCCATGAATGAAAGCTGATCAGTAACCTTTTCTCAAAGGTCGATTTTTGAATAACTGACGTCGTATGCATGTTTTCGGCGCAGCGGAGTGTCTGTGACTAAGGCGCAGAATATTGCGCGCACCGAGCACTGCCAAAACAGATTATCGCCGCGATATAATCGCTCAGTGTTTTGCGCGGAGACAACAGGAGTGACACGTAGGACTTCTGTCATCCTGGTGCGCGCGCTGTTAGAGAGAGCAAATGAGCAGGCTGGTAGATAAACAAAAAATTGCCCGCAGCTTCCCTCGGGGGAACACTGAGGAGGATGCGCAGCATATAATTGGTTAACGGGGTGTTAAAGTGCGACTTACTTGGGTCGATGGCTAAATTGGTTAACGTGGTTGTGAAATGGGGTGTTAAATTGCGACTTACTTGGGTCGATGGCTAAATTGGTTAACGTGGTTGTAGGAGGGGGTGTTAAATGAGTGAACACGTACACACGTATGCGAAAGGGCGGCGCTGGTCGAAGGGACGTCGATCATTGTGTTTGTGGATTCGTTGGAATTCATTTCACCGCGACCTTGGACGTCGACGCGCCGTACAAACCAACCGACGAGCGGCAACTGAGCGAGCGAGCGCCGACCTTGAGTATATATACAGCGTGACGGCGCATGCACTGTCAGCTGTCGAATGTTCGAGAAGGGGGAGAAGCGCAACGGCGCATGCGCGCGCGTTAGCTGCCGATGTTCTCGAAGCGCGACGGCGCATGCGCGCGCGTCAGCTGCCGATGTTCTCGAAGCGTGACGGCGCACGCGCGCTACATTATACAGCTAGCGAATGTTCGTGAAGAGGAGAAGCGCACGCGGTGTGTAGAGGAGGAAGGGTGCACAGATGGTGGAGGAGTGAAGCGCGCGCGGTGTGTAGAGGAGGAAGGGATGCACAGATGGTGGAAAAAGGAGGAGGAAGCTTGCGGACGGCGCCGCACTACAAGCCTCCAGTATTAGATGCTCCGCATCTAAAAATCGTAGCATATCCACCGAGTGAATGATGAGTGGGACGAAGCATCCGTCACTCCGTGCGTCACTCCGTCCCTGCGTCTGTCTGACCATCCGTCTGTCCGCGCGCCTGTCCCTGCGTCCGTCCTTCCGTCCGCGCGACTGTCCCCGCGTCCGTCCATCCGTCCGCGCGTCTGTCCCTGCATCCGTCCATTCATCCGCGCGTCTGTCCGTGCGTCCGTACATTCATCCGCGCGTCTGTCCGTGCGTCCGTACATTCATCCGCGCGTCTGTCCGTGCGTCTGTACATTCATCCTCGCGTCTCTACCTGCGTCCGTCCATCCATCCGTGCGTCTAGTGAACACTCCAAGTACCGCCATCTCGCATCTTTTCATCGCGATCGTAATCGCGCGATCGTCTCTCTCCTTCCCCGGTGGCACATACCCGTTTATTCTCTGTTGCACAACCCGCTCTCTTGGGTACGCGCTGCCTCTGGCGGTTACGCACAAGGACAACGGGGGAGGCACAAGCCATGACATAAGGAGTTTCGCCCCTAAAAGGTATGTGTGGGCAATGCACGCTCTCTAGCTTCGCAGGCAGCCGTCAGATGGCGCCGCACTGCTGTTTGACATAAAGATACCCAAGGACTTTAGTTTGAAGTTGGACACGCGCTCCAGATATAGAGGGGGGGGGGGGAGTCACTTTAAGTAACACCAAATAGGGGGGGGGGTCGTCACTTTTTAACGCGATGGCGTTAAAGAACTCGTT
This sequence comes from Rhipicephalus microplus, assembly GCF_043290135.1. Taxonomy (NCBI): domain Eukaryota; kingdom Metazoa; phylum Arthropoda; class Arachnida; order Ixodida; family Ixodidae; genus Rhipicephalus; species Rhipicephalus microplus. The sequence goes on from NC_134709.1 coordinate 23,864,675, forward strand.
ATGCAGAAATAACGGCGTCGTTAGTTGTGAGCGAAAAATAATCTTTTCTTGACCGAAAAAATCTAGAAAGATGCAAATAAAATTATTTTGCTATGGGTGGGGATCGAACAACGGGTCGTTTGCGTAGCAGGTAGGTGTTCTTCCACACAACGCTTCTGCTTGTGAATACAATGAAATAACTTCCTGGTCTGCTTGCAAATACAGTGAAAGTAAGTTTCATGCTTTACAAACACACGCGTCCTGTATAAATGCTTCACAATCCATGAAATATTGCCCTAATGCGTGGTACAAGTGTACATTGTCATCGTGCGTCAGAGCATAGTATTATCACAATGACTTCACTGTTTAAAGCCAGTCACCCACTAGAAAAGGCACACATGTTAAGGGCACCCTTGAGACCACGTAGTGGGTGCATAGCAAGGTCGAAAATATTTCTTACTATAAGTGTTTGAAGTACGCTCTAGGAACAGAATATTGCTACCGCGTACAACTTTTGAATGTGAAGCTTCAGGGTCCCCCTCCCCTTTTTTGTTTTTATTTAGTAGCACAGGAACTCCATAACAGCGTACTCTTAATGTCTGATCCCAGTGGAACCCCTCGTTTGTCCTATTCGGTGATAAAGCACTGAAGGAAGGGGGAGGGGAGCGCTGACTTAGGCTTCGAGGGGGGGGGGTTATTTCCCCTAGCTCCCCACCCTCTGGATCCGTCACTGGCAGCCGTGGTCCACAAAATTTTTGACCGCCACTGTACACTAGTGAGTACTGCGACTCATTATTCATTCAGGTTCGAGATGCCGTACATTTGGTGCGACGGCTGTGGGAACCGCATGGCACGGGGGTTCACTTACAACGGAGGAGAGTCCGAGGTGGGAGTTTGTTACACGACGTCCATATACAAGTTCCGCATGAAGTGCCACCTGTGCGACAACCACTTAGAAATCAAGACCGACACACAGGCAAGTGGTCATTGCTGCATTCGGAGAATTATGGCTCCTATTTTTTCTTTTTTTTCGTAGCCATCGTTAACTTTAGAACTCAAGCCTGAGTTGTGTTTGTTGTGTCAATTTGTGCTGTTTCTGCGAAGGGCGTGTCCTGCGTTTGATAAGCGCACTTTGCATTGTTGTTTCTGCAACGAGAAGTCACGTACATTGGCTTGTTTCACCATTTCTATGTGTAGATGCATATCTTTTTGTAGTTTATAATCATTTTGCTGCTGGGACCAAAAACTTTAACAGTACAGGCATGAAACATATATGCTTTGAGAAAACTTTCAGCTGGCATTTTACGAAATGCATCTGTGGTACACAGGTTGTCGTGCAGTAACATTTACTATAATGGGAACACAACGTGCCAAGAGCTTCTCATGTGAAAAAAGCTTGCTATGGTAGTGTTACACAAAAATATTTGATACTTATTAGCTCGCTTGCCTGTAGGTGTTTTCGTCATTGGTGTAGAATATGAATTATTATTCGCACTATACCACAATTTGGTTTTGCATATATAATCTCAGAAATACATGTACTCGATCACTTCACATTTAACTTGTTCGTCAAGCCATATTAGATTAAATTATCCTTAACGTGTCGTTTTGTGAAAATTGTTAACCTGCAGTTGTAGTACAAAACTTGCTCTGGACAAAGTTGCAATAAAATTTTCGTTTGTTACACTCCAAGTGGAAATCATCGGGTCTAAAAAGTGTCAGTTACTTTGAAGGTAAAGCGAATTTCCCAAGGCTTTACTGACAAGGTATTTAGTTTTGTTTCTGCATGTGCAAAAGTTGAGGCACTAGAAACTTGAAACTTGGCCTTAAGTTCTGGAACCTGCGTTGCTCTTTCAGCCTAGTGACTGCAGCTTCATGCGTTTTAGTTCGTTTCTTTAAAGCCCGACATCCCTGACTTGCCATCTGTCTGTTCAGAGTGTGGGCTACGAAATCATATCGATAGCAAGGCGTCATGAACGGGCGTGGGACCCAAATGAGATTGAGCAGGTTTCCCCAGATGGGGAGTTTTTTTGCTCTTCTTCTTTCGTGGAGTGTTCCGCACTGAAAATTTTGATGGGCTTACTCGGGAAGAGGGACACGGGAGTGTAATTCGGAACAGTATTGTGCGTCCCTCATCGGTTTGTAGTTGTAAAAGTTTATGCCGCTTCTTGGGTGTGCTGCACACACTGGTAAGAAAGGGAATGACACAGCGGCCGCTCTAGCTCGTGATCTTGCTAACCAAACAGAGTGCCAGGTTCTCCCAATTGAACCGTACTTTGAAGCCCCAAATAGCAATTCTTTAAAATTGATAGATGGCAAGAACAATATATGAAATTTTGTACCTTACGGGGGCCCTGAAACACTTTACATGTAGCCATGGAATGAATTCAGAAGAATAGCTTAATGTTTCACTAATTGACCGCTCCAAAAATGCGGCGCTTTCTGACTATGCTCAGAATGAGTTGCGGGGCCCCTTTAAGCGTGCTGATGGCAGCACATGCAGACTGTTCTCCTTATATTTACTTTATTAAATATGCTTTCTTTGTCCCGTTCTTAATTTTTTGATTGGTGGCAGTTCTGAGTTCGAAAAAGAAGTAGAAGTGCATGAAAGACAGGTGGATAGATGGATGGTGCAACTTTATTGATAATCCCGAGAGACGTGACAAGGGTGCAGTGGGCTTCTCCCATGTTGGGACGAGCAGGCTAACCGCCGTATTCTAGAACGCCCCTTCACTCCCCTTGACTTGAAAAAGCCGATGCAAGAGCCGTCTCTTGGCAGACAAAGTCACTGCATATCGGCAATGATCTGAGCGATTCTTGAGAAGCGCAGTGTCAGTTTAAGTCGAGCAGTGGCGCAGTGCTCAACTCAGTCAAGTGAAGGACGAAATTCAAGTCGAGGAGCGTTCGCGAATACGGGGGTAAGCCTGGCCGCCGCATCGTGGGCTGTCTGGATGGGTGTCGTCAGCCATTTATTGGTGATGACGATGATGAGATCATTCGCACTTACCCACTCAGAGGATTGATCAAGCGTCGGCTGGATCATATAGACTATTTTACGGACGGGGTTTCAGTGCCGCCTTATTGGACTGTTAATTTTTATATTTTGTATATTTTAAGAACTGCATTCGCAGTGTTGTTATAGATGCGTGCGCTTGGAAATGGTCTGGTTGGTGCATACGCTGTTTGTTTTTTTTTTTGCCATTTTAGTTCACGCCGCAACTATACAAAAAGGGGAAAACATCAGCGTAACATCCCAAGATGCTGGCGCCCGCATGTCTTAGGTAAATTAGTGTGTAGACTGAATTATTTTGCAGTGCTAGTGTCGTTTGCGTAGATGTAGATGCAGATCCTAAAAAAAAATCTTGCTCCCAACCGCCCTGAGCCATACAAAGCTAGAAAGACAATAATTCGCCTTTTTGTTTAATTTTTTATTGGAAATATTTGGAAAATAAGAAAGGGGGATCGAATCGATTACAGTGTCCATTCACATTCCTAACGTCTTGCTCTTCCCACCTTCTTTGAGGTACTACTGGAGTCTTCTGCACGATTATTACGTTACATTTTTTTCTTCGGTGGAGTTAATGGTCTTACCACCTCTCTTCATTTCACTACTCCTTATTTTTTTCGTTTTTTGGGGTCTTTTTCAATGTTTTGGCTTTGAATGTTAGACAGTAATCTAGCCGCACTTGGAAAAAGAGCGTCTCCTGGAACGAGCCTCAATCGGCGCATTGCGTAAGCGGCCAGAGAATGGACATGGAAGAGCGGCTACTATGCGGACGCATCCGGTGCCTTTCTGCGTTTTTTTTTACAGATACTGTGGTGAGCCGGCCTTGAGTTATCACACCCGTGTGCAACAGTCACGGACGCCCCCGAACAATTGCGCATGCGTAGTTCATCGCTGAGCCGCGGTTGCTGATCCAGCGGCCGTGATTGAGCAATCAGCCCTTCTGTCCGGTACGGGAATTACAAGTGGACGCGCCTGTTCCCGTTTCTTCGTGGCCTAACCCCCGTATTCACGAACGCTCCTCGACTCGACTTTCACCCTTCACTTGACGGAGTTGAGCAGTGCGCCACTGCTTGGCCGAAAACGACGCTGCGCTACTCAAAAATCGCAGCAGGTTATCCCTGATATGTAGTTACTTGTCGTTCTTAGAGATGGCGCTTCCATCGGCTTTCTCAAGTGAAGGTGAAGCGTTGAGTGAAGGGACGTACTAGAATACGGGGGTAAGAATGGCATCCTGGACGCAGACATCGTGCTTCCAGACGACTTTAAATCGAAACCCGTCACTTCGCTTCACCTGTGGGGCATGGAAGAACGGCCACTCTGCACACGCATCTAACGTTTTTCTGCATTTCCCTAAAGGTGAGCCCTCGTCAATCTTTGCACTGGAAGCGTTCTAGGGACGTCAGCTTGCTGCTCTTTCCATGCCCCAGTGTTCTCAGGATCAGCGTTTGTGAATGTGTGCGTGCAGTTCCGCTATTGTTTTTAGTCGGCGACGTTGAACTTAACCCTGGGCCTCCTCCGCCCGCCGCGGTGGTCAAGTGGCTAAGGTACTAGGCTGTTGACCCGCAGGTCGCGGTATCGAATCCCGGCTGCGGCGGCTGCCTTTTCAATGGAGGCGAAAATGATGTAGGCCCGTGTGCTCATATTTGTGTGGTGCACGTTAAAAACCCCAGGGAGGCTCAATTTCCGGAGTCATGCGCTACGGCGTCTCTTATAATCGTATGGTGGCACTGGGACCTTAAACCCCACATAGCTATCTAACCATGGTCCTCCACACAAACAAAAAAAAAACCCTTCCGATTATAACAAAGATTTAATCACGTTTCTCGGAGTAACAAGCACTAAAACAGAACAAAAACCGTGTGACAGTGCAGTGTCGGATTACTAAAGTGAAACAAATGCAGCTAAGTCTCGAGCAGGAAGTGAACAGCATTAATGAGGCTTACAACTGCCGAGCAAAGGCTTGCTGTAACGCAAAACTCAACCAAATTCGAGACCGTAAGCGCAGAAGCAGACCGCTAAGAAGCAATCAGTCTCGCCAAATGGTGAGACGAGCTCGCAGATCGTTCGAGGGGCGACAACTTGATATTTTTTCTAAGGATTCTTAGACAGTCAGTTTGAATCTGTACTAACCCGAAAAATAAGTGCGCGAGCGTTTCCCCTTCACGCTCGTCATCCAACTATCTGGGGGCACGATTCACCACACACATAGACTGGAGAAATTTTTTTTTCTCGACGAACTCCGCCCCGTTATTGCGAAGTTCTCAATCTTCAGGTTGAAGAGGTATTTGCTGTCCACTCGGTCAAAGATAAGAATTATGGTATTCAAATAACCAAATATTGTTGTGTCGCCACGCGCACTTCACGTAGAAATTGCGTGAATATGGAAAGGCCAGTGGGCAGTGATTTTCTCTTCGCTACAATGAGTTACCTATTTAATAATAAAAAGTTCTACGCTTGTTTCCCGTCATGTGGTAACGTGCGCGAAAAAAAAAAAAAACGGATGGTTCTTCCGCCTTTAGGCAACAGAATCGGTGAGGTTAACGGTCAAAATGTTTTTAGGGGCGAAGCTCCTTAAGACCTCACGATGTCCGCCGTCTGCCATCTGTGCGTAACACCATGTAACCTTCAACCTATAAGCAACAGAGGGCGTTGGTGGTAACCGTTTTGCATGTAACCTTCAACTTATAAGCAACAGAGGGCGCTGTGGTAAATTGTAGATGTGATGACGCTGCTGCCAACGTTATATATATATATATATATAACCACGTTTCATACGACACATCCTCTTCTATCATATGGATGAAGACGAACGCAGGAAAGCGCGACGTGCCGAGTATTAGTCGCCGTCGACGGGAAGCTACCGCGGAGACAAAAGAGAAGGAAGCGGATGCAAAGCGGCGAGGTGACAACAAAGTTCTACACCACAGACTAGGGCTAAGGAAGCAAAGGCTAAGCGGGAAAAACGCCAAGCTGGCGCGCAGTTGAGACAACTTGAAGCGGATGCAAGGCGGCAATACCGACAAAAAAATTCTACACCAGAGAAGATAGCTAATGAAGCTATGATTATGGGGTCAAAACGTAACTCGGAACCTCATATCAGCTATAAAGAAGAATCACCGCTATATCACAATCGGTCTCAGCACTGTCTCTTTGATAAGGAAATATGTATCACAACCACAATCAGTCTCAGTACTATCTCAAATTTAATCACAATAATCCCCTCCGAAAGCTTCGCCCCATAATTATCTTCAAGCATCTTGAAATGCAGTGATTTTTTTCTTTGATCTAATGCACACAGCGTAATGAAAAAGAGAAAGGAGCTGTACTGCCTTATCGACGCGTGTAATGCTCGCATAGTATCACTCACCGAGACGTGGTTTTCTCAAAGTGTTGCGAATAATATTAATGTAACGTGGTCTTCAACATCTATCGTTGTGATCGCGATAATAGATACGGCGGAGGTGTTTTAATAGCCGTTTCAGATCTTTTGCGCTCATTTTTTTCGGATACGTGTTCTTTAGAACTTATTTGTGTACGCATCAACCACCGCAACGTTATTATTTTTTCTACGGCTACCAGCCACCTGTTTTTTCTTCCCCATATTGCGCTGTTTTGCATGCCATATTGTCCTATGTTAATGCGTGATTCCCCTACGCGCCTTGGTGTTTTCAGCTTCCAAAGCATTGAGTGGGTTTCCGCAGGTACTTTCCAAAGCGACTCAGCCCGCGGATCTCTAAAATTTGTGAAATTGTGCAATGATTTTCATTTTTCTCACGTTATCATCGAACCAACCCGAACGACTTCGACAAGCGCAAATATACTCGACCTCGTCGAATGTTTCCGAGCTATGCTTTCTACCCGATTTAAGCAACCATTGCTTCGTGTTCCTCTACTTTGCCTTTCACGATGAAAGTTCAAAACCCTGTTAGCCAACCGAAGGTGATTAGGAATTGTAACAGGACATACTTTGATGCAATTAACCGCGAACTTAGCGTTCCTGGATGAATATATATGCATGCTAAGTTTGAAGAACGCTCTGTTAAAACTAACTAGAATATTTTTAATGATGTAGTTGCAAGTTTCGTTGACAGGTACATTCCATGGCGTGCTATTTCAGATAAGTATTGGTCTCCGTGTTTTACTTTTTCAGTTAATCGCCCGGTAAATAGGAAGAATGCCGCGTTTAAAAAGCCATACACATTAATTAATCAAGTTGATGGTGCCCTTAATTGTAGTGAACCCACTACGCAGTGCAAGGAGGCAGCCGAGAAAGCAAGACACATTTCATGAAAGCACATTTCCGATCGTTACTTGTAGAGAACGCGAAAAAGTTCTGAAACGTCATAGCCAGTCATAAACGGAATATAATCTTCGGAAGTGACAGCAACTGCGTAGAAACTCAGAGTTCTGACTGTTGTTATGCGCTCAATGGTGTATTCCTAATTTTTTTTATGATTAGCTGTTTTCTTTCTCTGTATTAATCAATATAACTTCCACATAATGTATCCTGTTATTGATTTTGGTGCTGCATAGACGCTAACTCGTGGCTTGAATTCGTCTTCGTATTGCGGAGTGGACGGCATAGCTCCAAAATATGGGAAACAATGCGGATATTTATTCTTCAATCTTTTTGTCAAAACCGCTTTCGCGGTCCTTGTCATTCGGCTTAGCAAACCACTCGAGGGATGTGTCCTCGTCTGAAGCATCCCAAGGGCTTGAGCTCTTTATAACTTTGGTTATGGAGGTGGGAAGCACCTACGTTCCTTTCTGCGGTGAGAGACGATCTCATGAAAGGTTAATGAGTGATCTCTGTGCCCGACCTACTCCGAATCGAAAACTGACGCCTCTCCGCCGTCGCATGGCAGAGAGGCTTTATGCATCACACATTAATGTGATCGCGTTAAAGAGCTCGTTTCGCAGAAATTTCCGCATCGTTGTTTGTGAGTGGAACATGATGTTGGCGTGACCGAAAAATCGGCCATCTCTGCGAGACCGCAAAAGCGAGAAAGATGCATGTAAAGTAAACCAACAAAAAGTCACAGTCCCCCATTGCAGCACAGTAACATATGCCTAATTATACTTCCCAAGAACTAGTAAGGAATAGAATTCCCTGCCTGCATCAATAACAAGCATCAATGAATCCATTCAATTTAAGAATGTCTTTGAAACAATGATTACCTAATTACCCCCTGTATGTTGAACAGTTTATTTGTATTGCTTTGTGCCTTCACCATGTAATAAAAATAAAATTAGTGTTATTATTTGCTTTAGTATGATGTGAGTTGTTAGGAGTATTCATCTTTGTACCCCAATTAGTGACAATATTTTTAAGCCACTTGCTTTGTTTTCCTTGTTTTTTCATTGTTGTGCATGCCCTTCCCCTCTGAAATGTACTGTGTACCCTAAGGGTAAAATAAATAAATAAATAATGAACGATTTCGGGTTCGAGTCAGAATCGAACCTGGGTCATTTGCGTGTCAAGCGGTCGTTCTACGACACAGCCAAGCCTCTGCTTGTGAATACAGTGAAAATACCTTGCTCTGTTGAGAAGTGCAGTGAAAGCAACTTTCACGCTTTCCAAACACACCGAGTTTTGTGTACGTGCTTCACAATACAACATGAAATACTGCCGTAATAATGTGTAGTGCAAGCGATCATTGCCATCGGGCGCCAGAACGTGAGATTATCGTGACTTCATCGTCTAAAGCCAGTCACCTACTACGAAAGGCACACACGCTACTTTATCCTTAAGGCCACGTAGTGGGTGCATAGCGAATTCGAAAGCATTTCATACACTAAGTGTTTGAAGTACGCACTTGGAACAGAATATTTCTATCGCGTTCAACTCTTCGCGATGAAGCTTAAGGGCCCCCTGATATTTGTTTGCGTTTTCGTTGAAAGTCGCTTGCTTTCTCCCACTGAAACAAAAATATGGAAGCAGTTTTAACACGTGTGTGGCCTATTTCGACTACATTTACGTCTCCTCGCTCAAGTTCACTCATTTATGACAGTTTTCATATCTTTTTATCTTTCGACCTGGCAACAGTGCCTCTACGATAGTAATGGACTTGACAACAAAGAACGCAATAAAGAAATTTCATTTAGAACTCTTACTGTACTTCATAAAATGACAGCAAGGCACAGAAAAAACAACTAACCAAGAAAATGTTTTCTTCGATACTTCAAGCTGATTGTTTTTCACAACATATGAAGGATTCCATTAACAAAAAATTAGCTCCCAAAGTAGTCCTTCATTGTATGGGTAAAATTCTGCGATATTGATAGAAAATAGATGGAAAGAGTAAGGTCTGCTAGATCATACGCAGTGTTTGAGCTAATTGTGCTTAGCACATGCTCATGAACAGAAGCACTTATGTTACAGGTCACCGATCTATGGACAGAGTCAGCAACCACCGCCTGGCAGTCGCTTTTCCCAATGCTAGCAGCCACATACCGAAGCTAGGACAGAACATCAACGCTCTGAGCCAAATGTCTGGCAGTACGCTGCACCGGAGCCCACCAAGTAACGACATAAGTGGCTCCAACAGCCCCGATCACCCCAACAAGCTCCAGCATACCCCAAGCCTTCATAAGCCTTCATAAGCCTTCATAAGGCTTCATAAGGCCAAGCGGCTTAGAAGGAACCCCTTAGTCGAACTAGGGCTCAAAGCCAGAGGCCAGAGCACCGCTTGGTTTCGTCGAGCGTCCACAGTGTGATTGGGGACCATATCTATGCTCTTTTGACGATCGGCTGCCCCCTTCGCCTCCCTCGCCTCCCCAGTCCTACGCCGTCTACGGAGACCTGTCCGACATAAACCAGCACTCTTCGTCCAGCTACGGCAGCGCTACTGTACATGCTACCTTTAGGGTAGCGGAGCTGTGCCACTGATGGAACTCCTCGCTCGCGCCCCGGATAGCCAAGCGCGCTCACGTGCGCAGACGGCGTCCTTCTGAAAGAAAGCCATCTTCACGGCCGCGCGGGTGCTGGCGACCACCCCGCCACTGGCGCCGCTACCATCGCTGCCCAAGCACTCCGGCGAGGCGATGCTGCCGAGTGAGGAGTATACATCGTTGGTGTTGTGGTTGTGCCTTGTGTGGTTCGTTCTCAGTGAACGTCAGTGTTAATGGTGCCCCGCCATGGTGGTCTAGTGGCTAAGGTACACGGCTGCTGACCCGCAGGTCGCGGGTTCGAATCCCGGCTGAGGCGGCCGCATTTCTGATGGAGGCGGAAATGTTGTAGGCCCGTGTACTCAGATTTGGGTCACGTTAAAGAACCCCAGGTGGTCGAAATTTCCGGAGCCCTCCACTACGGCGACTCTCATAATCATATGGTGGTTTTGGGACATTAAACCCCACATATCAATCAATCAGTCAGTGTTAATGGTGTCTGTGTGGCGGATTGCCATGGCTCAGTGCTGAAAAGTCGCCAAATTCGACCTGCGGTCGAATGCGGTGGTCGGTTTTTTTATACGACTCACTACTTATTCCAGTGCTACAGTATGTTCCAGAATGCACATCACCATAGACGTCATGACTGACTGACGTATGATTATAGAGCGTAGTTATAAATGTCATGGCAATATCCTTGCGACTATGGAGTAGGCGATAACAAAAGGGGTATGTTTTCTTTTGTGTCCACCCGTTGACATACATCAAACGGAACGGAAGGTGTGTGAATTGTGTGCGAGTGAATGCTTGAATACGCAATTTGCAGGTCTGTCAAAGCAGTATAATTAAAACTGGGTGCTATAGGCATTGCGTTCGAAATCTCTCCGAGTGCTTACTTCGTGCCACAGCTAGGCAGATATGCCGAAAATTCTCGCTTGCTTCTGTTGTTTGTAAAACAATGGTGTCGTAGTTCTAGCAATTGTTTTGTCGAGCCACCTACTTGATAGTTTAAAGCGCTGCGCCAAAAAATACGTGAATCTAGAGATCTGTCGAATTTAATTCATCGAGAATCTTGCACATAGTTCTGCATAAATTAGGAAGAAACGGTTTTGCTGCTTGCTATTTGAAACAAAAATATTGTTGTCTATCGTGCTTGCCATCGAACAAGCTACAGCACCAGTATTATTTAAAGCCATTATTTGTTCGAGGTTTCCCTTTTCTTCGAATTGAGTCATTTCGCTAGCGATGGGTTATGAACTAGCGAGGAAGTGCAAGGAGTGGCTCGGCCACGTCCGCTCCTACAGTCGGAAAGGGGGCTTCGCTGCATGCTGTGGATGCCTCAGCGGGCAAGATGGTGGACCTATGCGCAACTCTGCAACCTAAAGGTATACCATGCACAGTAACTCTAATATACGGCTACGACCAGCAACCCTTACTCGTCACGCCACATCCGGGCAAGTACCAAGTCACGACCCTGGCGCACGTCATATGGCGCTTCCGTCGGGGACTATGCTTTCTCCTCGCCGGAGGTGCCGCACTACGCCACAGACCAGCAGCGGCAATATGATTCTGGCCATCGTAAAAACGACATCGTTGGCTTCAACGAGCCCCCGAGATGCCGTACCAGGCTGCTATCTATCTATCTATCTATCTATCTATCTATCTATCTATCTATCTATCTATCTATCTATCTATCTATCTATCTATCTATCTATCTATCTATCTATCTATCTATCTATCTATCTGTCTATCTGTCTATCTGTCTATCTGTCTATCTGTCTATCTATCTATCTATCTATCTATCTATCTATCTATCTATCTATCTATCTATCTGTCTGTCTGTCTGTCTGTCTGTCTGTCTGTCTGTCTGTCTGTCTGTCTGTCTGTCTGTCTGTCTGTCTGTCTGTCTGTCTGTCTGTCTAATGTAGCCGCCCGCGACTTTAGCTCTCCTGGTCGTCTCGATAATGGTATCGATAGCAAAACTGGTACTGCATGACGTGACTGTATGACGAGCATATTTGACTAGTCATAACATGAAAATTATGACATTGATATCATGAATGTCATGACTTGCATTTCATGGCCTTACGAGGTGTCTCCGACAGGGACGTTACCGGAATTTTGGGAAAATGCTAATATAATCTTGACCCATAAGAAAGGGGTCGACGAGGATTTGGAAGAACTACAGGCCGATCAGCTTGCTCTCAGTCGTATAAGAGGATTGCACAGGGGTGTGACACACGAGATGGCGCCAGCGTCGAAGAGGCAGCTTGTCCGTGTTTGTTAATCAACACAAGGGGTACTTGGAGGTTAGTTCGACTAAAGGTACTGTGCTCATAATTGCACAGATTAATTACTGTTGGGTGAATAACGCACACCATGTATATTATTTGCATAATGTTGCTGTACAATGTCTTAAAACCGGCACCACCAAGAGGTCGCTGTGTGGGGGATATATATAGCCCATCGCAAGTATACCTTTTATCACTTTTCACTTCACTCTCGAAAAGTTACAAAAACGCGTTAGGCTTAGCGTCAGAGGACACGAGAGTAAAAAGATTATTTTTGGAATCGGCTATATATACCCCTGCCTAAGCGACCTCCAAGTGGCGCTGGTGAAGGCATTCGCGGATGCACACTATACACAGTAAGGACAAAAGATGTACGTGAATTACCTCGCTGCAGCTAATCTATTCGATAATGAGCGTACTACCTTTAAGACAACAAACCTCTATGTGCCACATTTCTTAGAGTTTCTGGCAGATTGAGTCCACCGAAGTGCGTGACCGATACCATAAACGCGCCCTACTGTACTTCTGACCTGCCAAGACGGCAAGTATCCTATGGCAGCGAGTGCCGCTGCTTTCGTTCAATCGCTGACCGTCGAAGGCGCTTGAATAAAAACAAAGGGCAAACAGGTTATAAGGTAGCGCCACTAACGGTCAGCGGTTGAACGAAAGCGGGATCACTCTCTCCCATAAGATACCTGCCACGTGGACAGGTCAAGAATACAGTAGGGGCTGTGTTATGGCATCGATCAGCAGTTTGGTTGACTCATTCACCAAAAACACCAGGAAATGAGGCACATAGAGGTTTTCTTGATTAAAGGTACTACGCTCGTTATCGCATGAATTAGCTACGCCGAGGCAGTTGAGGGGCAACTTATGTTTTTACTGTGTAATGTGCACGTCCGCGAACGGGTTCACCAGCACCGCTTGGAGGTCGCCTACGCAAGGGTATATATAACCGATAGCGATGATAACCTTTTTACTCTCTTGTCCTCTGACGCTAAGCCTAACGCGTTTTTTTTTGTCAGATTTTGAGAGTGAAGTTAAAAGTGATAACAGGCATATATTTCAGATCCGCTATATATAGCCCTCACAAAGCGACCTCCGGGTGGTGCCGGTTTTAAGACATTGTAAAGCAACCTTGTGCAAAGTATATACATGCTGTTCATTATTCACCTAATGCGAAATAATCTATGCAATTATGAGCACAGTACCTTTAGTCGAACAAACACCTATATGCCCCTTGTCTTCATTAACCTTTCCGTGTAAATCTCTGCAGAGTGGACATCACGGCGGTAAATTTAAACTGCCCTACTCTATGTTGTTTATTAATTTTTTGTCAAAACGCGTCAAAAATGCCCAAAACATTTTCCCACGGTCTGCATTCAGGAGAAGCCAAGCATTTGCTCTGCGTTGCATTATGGTTGCGGTGGCTCGAAATTTAAAATACCTTACATTGCTAAATGTAAATTTCGTGGTATGTTGTCTTTCCCGCACCGCACGTTGGAAACTAGTCGAAAAAATTGAGGCCCTTATCAGCCCTGATAAGACCAAGCATTTGTCTGACGTCACACCAGGCGTTGAAGGAGTTATATGCGTAGTCGATTCGGCTTCTTGGTACTATATATAACGGAAAAGTGTAAGGTATTTTTAAATTTCGCGCCACCGCACCCATAATGCAACGCAGAGCAAATGCTTGGCTTCTCCACAATGCAGACCGTGGGAAAATTATTTTGCCAGTTTCTGACACCTTTGGACGAAAAGTAAAAAAAAAAGATTGGATAGTGCAGTTTAATTTTCCCGCCGCCATGTCCGTTTTGCAGAGTCTTACTCGGAAAAGTTAATAAAGATAATGGGCACATAAAAGTTTGTTCAACTAAAGGTACTGTGCTCATAATTACATAGATTAATTGCTGTTAGCTGAATAACGCACACCAAGTATATTATTTGCATAATGTTGCTTTACATTGTCTTAAAACCGGCACCACCCGGAGGTCGCTTTGTGAGGGCTATATATAGCGGATCTGAAATATATGCCTGTTATCACTTTTAACTTCACTCTCAAAATCTGACAAAAAAAACGCGTTAGGCTTAGCGTCAGAGGACAAGAGAGTAAAAAGGTTATCATCGCTATCGGTTATATATACCCTTGCGTAGGCGACCTCCAAGCGGTGCTGGTGAACCCGTTCGCGGACGTGCACATTACACAGTAAAAACATAAGTTGCCCCTCATCTGCCTCGGCGTAGCTAATTCATGCGATAACGAGCGTAGTACCTTTAATCAAGAAAACCTCTATGTGCCTCATTTCCTGGTGTTTTTGGTGAATGAGTCCACCAAACTGCTGATCGATGCCATAACACAGCCCCTACTGTATTCTTGACCTGTCCACGTGGCAGGTATCTTATGGGAGAGAGTGATCCCGCTTTCGTTCAACCGCTGACCGTTAGTGGTGCTACCTTATAACCTGTTCGTCCTTTGTGTTTACTCTAGCGCCTTCGACGGTCAGCGATTGAACGAAAGCAGGGGCACTCGCTGCCATAAGATACTTGTCGTCTTGGCGGGTCAGAAGTACAGTAGGGCGCGTTCATGGTACCGATCACGCACTTTGGTGGACTCAATCTTCCAGAAACTCTAAGAAATGTGGCACATAAAGGTTTGTTGGTTTAAAGGTAGGACGCTCATTATCGAATAGATTAGCTGCAGCGAGGCAATTCACCTGTATCTTTTATCTTTACTGTGCAAAGTGCGCGTCAGTGGATGAGTTCACCAGCACCGCTTGGAGGTTTTTTAGGCTGGGGTATATATAGCCGAAAGCAAGAATATCCTTTTACTCTCTTGTTCCCTGACGCTAAGCCTAACTTGTTTTTGTCACTTTTTGAGAGTAAAGTTAAAAGTGATAAAAGGTATATACTTGCGATTGGCTATATATAGCCCTCACAAACTAACTTCCGGGCGGTGCCGGTTTTAAGACAATGTAAAGTAACCTTATGCAAATAATATACATGGTGTGCGTTATTAACTTAACGGTAATTAATCTATTCAATTATGAGCGCAGTACTTTTAGTCGAACAAACCTGTATGTGCCCATTATCTTGATTACCTTTTTCGTGCAAAACACTGCAAAGCGGACATGGCGGCGGGAAATTTAAACTGCACTATCACATCTTGGTTACTTTTCGTCCAATGGTGTCAGAAACTGGCCAAAAAAATTTTCCCACGGTCTGCATTGCGGAGAAGCCAAACATTTGCTCTGTGATGCATTATGGGTGTGGTGGCGCGAAATTTAAAATACCTTACATTGCTAAATGTAAATTTGCCGGTCTGTTGCCTTCCCCGCACCGCACGTTGGAAACTAGTCGAAAAAGTTGAGGCCCTTATCAGCCTTGATAAGACGAAACTTTTGTCTGACGTCACACCGGGCGCTGAAGGAGTTAATTGCGTAGTCGATTCGGCTTCTCGGTACTATATATACCGGAAAAGCGTATGGTATTTTTAAATTTCGCGCCACCACACCCGTAATGCAACATACGACAAGTGGATGGCTTCTCCTGATGCAGACCGTGGGAAAACTTTTTAGGCCGTTTCTGACGCGTTTAGACAAAAAATAAACAAATAAACAAGATAGAGTAGGCCAGTTTAAATTATCGCCGCCATGTCTGCTCTGCAGATATCTACGCGAAGTTAATCAAGATAAGGGGCATATACAGACGTGTTCTACTAAAGATACTGTGCTGATAATTGGATAGATTAAGTACTGTTAGGTATTTAACGCACATCATGTATATTATTTGCATAAGGTTGCTGTACATTGTCTTAAAACCGGCACCGCCCGGAAGTTAGTTTGTGAGGGCTATATATAGCCGGTCGCAGGTATATACATTTTATCACTTTTAACTTTACTCTTAAAATGTGACAAAAACGCATTAGGCTTAGCGTCAGAGGACAAGAGAATAAAAAGGATATTCTTGCAATCGGCTATATATACCGCTGCCTAAGCGACCTCCAAGCGGTGCTGGTGAAGTCATTCGTGGTCGCACACTTTACACAGTAAGCACAAAAGATGTACGTGAATTGCCTCGCTGCAGCTAATCTGTTCGATAATGAGCGTACTACCTTTAAGCCAACATACCTCTATGTGCCGCATTTCTTAGAGTTTCTGGCAGATTGAGTCCACCAAAGTGCGTGATCGATACCATAAACGCGCCCTACTTTACTTCTGACCTGCCAAGACGGCAAGTATCCTATGGCAGCGAGCGCCCCTGCTTTCGTTCAATCGCTGACCGCTGGTGGCGCTACCTTTGACCTGTTCGTCGTCTAGTGTACGATGGTTTGGACGGCGCTAGAGTAAGATTGTTCTCCAGCTCTAGTGAAGTAGTGTATAAGAGGCATATGGAGCTTTGCTCGACTAAAAGTACTGTGCTCATAATTGCATAGAATAATTAGTGTTCGGTCAGTAACGCACACCACGTATATTGTTTGCGTAATGTTGCTGTGGATTTTCGGAAAACCGGCACCACTCGGAGGTCGTTTTAAGAGGGCCCCATATAGCCAATGGCAAGGATATATCCTTTATTTCTTCTCACTTTCATTTTTAAAAGTGCGAAAATTGCGTTAGGCTTAGGCTCACATGAGAAAACACCAAAAATATTATTCTTGCTATCGGATATATGTACACCTACTCAAGCGAGCTCCAAGCAGTGCCATTTTTTGCTTTGCGCACGTGTTTACACAGTTTTGTCACAAGGTGTTCAAGAGCTTCGACGTAGATAATTTATGCGATAATGAGCATACTGCTTTTAATTAAACAAACTTCTCTGGGCCCCGTTTTCTGGTGTTACTGACAAGGTGTGTAAACCCAAATGCGTGTGGATGCCATGGACACGACCTACTGTACTGACCTGCCCAGGTGGCGGGGTTCCATCGGTAGGGAGTGTCTCCGCTTTTGTTCAGCCGCTTACCGTTGGTGGCGCTACTTTTAGCAAGTTCGTCTGCTACTCCACGGTGGCTTGGACGGTGAGAAAGAGTAAGGACAGGTGCATTCTTCGATGTGCTGGCATATATTCGACTATTCACTCAGATGACTGGTCAAGAAAGCTGTTTAGTGTGGTTATTTATTTATTGCGCACTCGTTGACAAAAGTGGAAATCCGTAGACTTAGTGTAGGACAGGCCCTGTCCTACCCCAATCCGTACATACTGTCAAAGATAGATCCCGACACACACACACACACACACACACACGCACACACACGCACACACACACGCACACACACGCACGCACGCGCACACACACACACACACCTGTGCAGGACCTGCACCAATAAAACAGCTACCCTATACCACATGGTACGGGGAGTGTCCAAACAATCCTTCTTTGTAACCCAGGCTACAACACTGAAGGTTGGAAGGCAACTTTGTCCACACGTTTCACGAGGACCTCTTGGTTCTTGGGATCCGAGCTGAAGACAGCCACCCGCGCCAATGGGATCCCGGACTAAGGATTCCACTCACCTTTCTACTTTCGCAAAAAATCATAACATTTTATTCTCTCTTTCACTGGACAAAGACGACGTATGGTAGCACTATAGATTAGAATGGTAAAAAGGGCAATGTTTTCATACTGATGCTTACTTTCAATCGAACGAGTCATGCAGTGACCGTAAGCTCAAGCCGAAGGAAGGGAAAGTACACAAGGGCAGGGCCCTATATGTACTCGTTAATTCTGGAGCAACACTTTCCAAGAGCAGTGTACATCAGCATATGTGCACAGCAGCAAGTAAACAGCAATTTAATACACACTTCTAAACATTTTTATTGAAGTACATCAGACTAATAAACGCTTCAAATGAATATCTGAACTCTGCAAGACTAAATTGTACAACTTCTGAAGACAACAGCGTTTCCTCTTTTAAAGCATGACACACATAGGCCTGCACCAATCAGTGTGCACAACAGGCTGACGTTAACAGATGAATGGACGATGACCTAAACTTTTGGAAAGCATTACCGTGTGCATGAACAGGATTAGTCACCAAGGCGATTGGCTGTTGTACTTCAGTCATCTACAGGTACGTACAATTGTCATGTGCAACCTATCAGCGTTTTAGGACCAGAAGACCAAAAGTCTTGACTCCGAGGGAAGAACCCTGCTTTGCTGCCGCACTTTACATAATATGGCCTGGCCCATGTTTATGTTTCCTACAACAGCAGAGAAATACAGCAGGAACAGACAAAATGAATGTTAAGCGCAACGAGTCACACATTTGAGGCACCTATAAGTTTTTTGCTATGTATATGGCTCGCCGCCACATACCCCTGCTTCACTGCGCACTTTCTTGCATATTCATGCTCTTACGTGCTCACTGGCAGGGCAAAGCATGCAATTATGATTGTCAAGTTAAAAACCATATACCAACAAAAACTTGGGGAAATCTGACGCGTACTTGGATGAAGTCGTGGACCCCAAGCGCATGTCTAAGTGTTAACATTGGACCATATGTACCGATGCTCCGAATTCCGTCCAACCCGGATTCCGAAGCAAACGAATTCTCAAGACGTTAAGACTATGGCTCGCACCCAACGAATAGAAATTGTTCAGCTGAACCACTTATTTGTACAAAGAGCGTGCTGAGACGGTCCGCATAGTAACTTCAAGAGCAAACCAAAGTAGCACCGTGTTGAGCCGGGTATGGCTGACATGAAATAGCGTGTAGTATACACAGTATAAAGCTTCCTTGTCTTATAGATAGATGAATTTGTTCCAAGTTCACAAACTTTTCGTGCAGCTTGATGCAAACTAGCATATATATATCACTACATTGCACAATGTGAACGGATGCCTCTATCATAAGAGAAACGTTCCATATGCCATTGCAAGAATTCCATATGTTTCCGTAGTACACTTACAGAAAATTCAATTCTGTGAATGGAGATAAGGATTTATTGGTATAGATCGAATATGGAGGCTAAAGCCATATATATGGCTCCATGGGCTTTCAATAGGGTTTAAGCCATATATATCGCTTAAGAGGTGCACATGGTGTTACGACCAGGGTTTGCAGGCACTGGAGGTTCGGGATGAAGTTGTCGAGGCAGGAGGAAGAGATACTTGAAGGTTTATTTACATTATATACAAGGTGAGCTCTCGTACATGACGAGTTCTTTCTTACATAGCAAACTTTCGAATCTAGCGTTCCTCTACATGGCGCTCCTTCGAATGAGCAGGGTGGCTCATTATAAAGGGTACGCTCCCCAGATCATGGACCACGTGCAGATGGTACTGTCCAATCACAGATCACGCACAACTGGCAAGGGGCACGAGCATGCACGGCCCACGTGAAAGTCCAATAATGAGGCGTGATCACTGCACTCAAAGGAGGCGCCAGTGGGGCTCTTCCTCGTCGTGTGTGGGCCGCTGGTCAAGGGGTCCCAAGCTCACGACAGCATACATCAAAGGGTCCGCCGATCTGTTCGCTCAATTGGCAGGTCGATTTGCGGCGGCTGCCACGGTCTCTTCCAATGATGATGCTGTATTTGTTGTCCTTTCTCGAACGGATTACGTCGTCGTGACGACACGACGTCTCACCCTCCGGCAAGGAGGAACAGTACCTGGTGGTCATAGGCAGCCAGCTGGTCGGCTACTTGTTTGAGGATCCAAAGAGCACCGGTCCATCGTCAGCTCTGGCGTCAGTCACAACAATGGGTATATCGATCGCACTGCAGTCGCATAAGGTCGTGAAATAGGAACATGATGAAACATTGTACCAAATGCTAAGCTTATGTCAATAAATGCAGAATATAAGTCATTTATATTAGAAATAGTCGGTAAATACACTAGATTCACTGTATGGCCCAGGGATCTCACGGAAGCATGTCTCACGGAAGCAACACAAGATGCTGTCTGTGACCCACTCTTCACACACTGGCGGTCACGGCGGAGTGATGAACGGCAATCCTGAAGAGAGTCCTCACACAGATTGAAGACCGAAAGACAGACCATAGCAGTGGACTTTCTTTTACGATGCATTCACCAGAAGACAAGCTAGAGGCAAATCCTTGTGGACATCAGAGACACCTTGTCTGTATGATAGAGGTATCTGGAATATTGCCTTGCCCATCCACGAGGCACAGGTCTAACGTGGAAGGCAATTATGGTTTGGTAAGCAAGAGGCAGGAACCAGGAGGCGAATCCTTGTGGACGCAAGGACGCCATGGCCGCAGGACATGGGCATCTTTAGGATTGGCTTGCCCATCCAAGAGGCATAGGCCGGGTTTGAAAGGCGATGCGGGTTACGACGTTGCATCCACTGGATGGTACCAGAGGCCGGAAAGCTGTAAGAATACCAAGCTTTCACGATCATATGTTTTCCAGATACACAGCTATAGGGTATGCACAGAAATCAAAGTTAGCATGGCAAGTCCGGACACAATATTTGACAATGCCAAATGGTGGCATTGCCCTAGAGATGGAAAATAGAGCGGGGTTTATTGTATTTTACAAGTGGGCGACTACTGTACGGAATATTCAAAAGTAGTGGGCTTCATTTGCACAGAAATAGGTGGATTTTTCAGTCATCCAATTGAAGTCAATTACTTCACTACAGTAAAATACGATGTACCCCACGCTTTCCTTCAGCCAATTGATTTATTTTGTAGTTACTAACAAACAGATGAGCCTCTGAATTTTTTTTAGCTCATAGCAAGCCTCATTCGACAGAACTTATTCGAACTGTCCGTAGACTGATGCACCGCAGAGTGGATTGAGAGACAAACACCTCGAGGAAGATCAACCGACGACGCAGTGCTTTTACGTGGCTAGTGCGGGCCCTGGCAACGCCTGTCATAGAGGCAGAGAACTCTCATTAGTCCTTTTCACGAATGAGTGGCAATATCCAACATACTGGCGCCGTGCCGCGGAGCGCAAACCAGATTCGCAGCGAACATATTCGCATTTTTTTAGCGGATATACCGACGTAAACCGAGTTGTCATCAGATGTGTGGTAATTTGCAGGCAAGTCTGCGCCGCTACAATATGCTTTGGTGGTGGGTTTCCCTCGCATTCCCAAATTGTTATATGAGGTAGCCTTTAGCCGGCATCCACAACAATACGGGCAGTTTCTTCTCTCGAGGTGTAGGAGTCACCCGTGTCGGAATCTGACTACCGTGTTCAGGCAGAAGCGATTAACTGGACCGAAACAGTTGTAGCAAGCTTTTGACTCCCACCTTTCGAACCAACGACAAGATGAACTCGATGACATCGTAGTGCCATCAATAAAGTCATTTCTTTTTCAATACGCTTGATTGTAAGGAGACGTTTAAAAAAGAAAGCACGAACTGGACATGTGCAAAGAGAACACCCACGAGCACGCGCTGCGTTTATTTACGTTTTAGTGCAATTTTTCTGTTCTGAGCACCATTCAGAATATCAGCTGCACGATGTTATTGGCTTTGACAGAGATGACTTCATATGTCGTAGTATTAATAATAAGATAAGCTTATATATGTTAGTATCATCCGAGCGCTTCCCGATTTCAGCTAACTGCCCAACCATTCACCCAATAAACACGGCTGTGCTAACAAAACTGCAAAAACTTTCTTACGAAATTGGCGACACCAGCGTTTCACCTGCTTAGTGCTCATGATAATCAAACAAGTCCTAGCTTTGTATTCTCGTGGCCTAAATGATTCCAGTTTAAAAACGTTTCCAATTATCGAGGGATAACCATATTCCTTTACAACATTACAGCTTGAAGCAGTTTGTTTTCGCGAGCGACAAAGCATCGCGTATGGCATAGATGCATGGTGCATTTCTACCTATTTCGTCTTTGCAACCTGCCCATGTGGCCTTTCAAGACACTAAGTGCGTGAGCTGGTCACTCTACATAAAATACAAAGGCCGGTGTTTAACTGGTAGAGAGTGCAAAATGGTGTGCATCGTCGCAACATTTATTCATGGGAAACCAACAAGACATCTGCGGACACAAGCAGGCCAGTGCAGCGGAGAATTAAGCGGTAAATGATGCTCGCAAATTGTGCTGAAGTTTAATATTTCCCACCATATAAATTATTGGTTTGCTACATTCTACTCATTTACCATTTCTTTTAATGTGGAACCCGATGCCACGCCATTAAAGCACCTGGCGTGATTACATTTGTCAAAACAAGCTCTACAACACGCCTCTACGTCCTCCTGCTCGCCCGCTATCATCCTCCGGATCACCGTGTTAGTTTACTTTGCGCGCCACCTATAGGCCTCGGGCAGTGCGAATACTTTAGGCTACCGTATGAAGGTTTATTGTTGAGCAGCAGTCTCGTGCAAAGGTCACTTACCACCCTCTGGTGAAAAGTTTCACACTCGCCACCTTCACTACAAGTGGTGCTGGCCAACATTCCTAGATAGTAAAAATTTAAAGATATTAAACATGGTGGACAGGGGGGTGCCCATCAGTTTGCAAAGAAAAGCCGCACAGACGTCTCTTGAAGGTTGCCGGTTCATGTCTCGCCGATAAACTAGGTGATATTTTGACCGCATACTCATTTCGTCCACTGTCTTGAACTACAAATGAGAACATATTATGTCCCTTACGTTTACATTTGCTTAAATGGCTTTCGGATTCATTTGGCAAGGTCACATCGCAACATGTTTTTGTGAGACACAACAAGAGAAAGCAAAATGTCTGCTCAGGAGAGGAAGAGTTGCATTTCAGTCTTTCATAGCTATTGTGACTTGCACGATCTCGTAATGGCAAAAAAAACTGATACATGGTAGAATTTTTGTCCCTTTAGCATGTGGCGGTCTCCAGGTGAGCTATCTTCAATATTTCCAGCTGTTGCACATGTCCGCTTTGGTGCAACGTATTCAGTTACTCGAAAAAGATGGATCTCTTCACCACGTTAATGCACCAAACATACCGGCCCATTCGCAGTGTGAAGAGAATTGAAAAGAAGGGTACGGTAAGAGGCCTCTTAACTCGACAAGTTTGAACTTGTGTATGAAATTTTCGAGCTATTTAAAGAACAATGCAGGGAAATTCAAACCGACTTTGAAGGTGTGCCAGGCTGGTTACCGTGTTAAGCCTAATTTAAGAGCCAACATGATTAGAGTTCATGCCCAGCCTCTGAGGTGTGCGTTCAAACGCATATCTCTGGAGCTAGCACTCGTTGCGGGGAAACGCATTCAGTCTTTCCCATTTGTTTCGAGCATTGCGGGAGCTTCACGATGTCTAAATGACGTTGCGACTTGAATGCCTGGAAACGGGAAGGTGCACTGCTTGCTGAGCTCCAATTAATCAGTGGAGGCTGAAGTAGACAGTCCACAAGGTGGGCACATCGAAAATAGTGCCCCAGGTGCACTGAATCCATATGAGCCAAGTCCGGCGCTTGAAGTGTCACGTAAAAATACTTCATATTAGAAGCTGCCTGAAGTTCTACCCGAGAAAAACTAACTGGAACTACAGCCGCGAACACATGCACTTATAAAAACAGACTTGCAGGTCGAAAGCGTCATTTGCACATGACTTGATTGCTGTACACTGTAGCGTAATTACTGGAAGTAAAAGCAGTGTTACTAAAATAGTAAGTGCAGAAAGCTAAATGGTTTGCCTGAAAAGTAAAGCAATGATGATTTTATCGACCCGGTCAGTATTATTGGTCTTCAAATATGCATGGATCCACAACTGTTAACGCGATTACTATATTGCAGACGCTTCCCAAAAGTCGGTTGACTTACGTAAACCGACTGTGTTCACTAAAGATGGCCGGGCAAGGCTGCTCCTGAGCACTCGTTCTCCGCGTACCCACACACAGCCAGTGCATCAGCCAATCGGAGAGTATCGGTACAGCGCCATCTAGAAGATCTTCACTCAACTGCGGTTTGTATGGATGGATGGATGGATATGGCTGTACCCTTTAGATCGGGCGGAGGCTAGAGCCACCTAGCCGTTATACTTAATGAAGCAAAAACTAGATTTATTTTTTTTCCTGAATAGTGAAGTTGAGGATTCGTACTTTGCAGCGAAGGGTTCAATTTTCACTCGGGCCTTGACTTTAGCCACCAATCAGATAACCTCCTTCTAGTTAATTCTACCCGCTTAAAGTCTATTTTGCCCTCACTGTCCCTAAACCCCTGTGCTTTGAAAAACTCTGCGCCATCAACCTGCGCCATTTGTATGAGACAGCGCCGTCTATTATACTGTTCGGGAGATACTGCCTTCTTTTCTTTCTCGTCTCTTCTCTCGGTTACGCGTGACAGCGTTAGACAAAGAGGAGCTTCGCCCCTAAAAAAATTTACTCGCCTGAGTGTTTGCAGACCGTCAAGCAAGTTTTGGAAGGAAAGGCTGGACGTCGATCTCCCAGGACCTGAGAGCTTGTTCATTGCACCGGCCACACAGAGGCTGGAAAGCCAGGAAGTAAAAACCATCTTAATCGTTGCGATACATGGTTCACCTGGTTCACCAATACACTAGCTTGCAGATGATACATATCTATTTAACGCTAAGTCTAGAACACCACCATATAACACGCTGACAGCAGTCACAGCTGTAATTCCACATTCGAGAGAGGAAATTCGCAAATATCGGGCTGAGGCGGCAGCTATAGTGGCTGTCTGTGCGCGCAGTGGTGAGTGCAGTGGCAAAGAAGTTCTGTATCATTTCATCGCTGCCGCAATTATCGCAAGCAGCACTGGAAGATTTTCGAGGACCTACCGGTCTGTCTCTGGCGTGCACCTGGTGCGAAGATTCACAGGCTGGAAAGAAAGGAAGCCACCTTCATGTCTATGTACAGTGCTTATAGATTGAAAAAAAAATAGAAGAAGTGGAGGGCCCTTAATCTTTGCCTTCTGGAGTTGAGTGCGAAAGCGACATCCTGCTCTTAGTGCGTATTTCAAAAACACTTATGGCATGAAACCTTTTGGAATTTGCTATGCACCCGCTATACGTGGCCTTGAGGGAATAGACGCCATGGAGCCTGTGGCTTTTGTAGTGGGATACCGGCTTTCAACAACGGAGCCATTGTGGTAATTACATATTCTGATGCCCATTGGCAATGGACGCTTGTACCACGCATTATTACTGCAATATTTCATGTTGCATTGTGAAGCATGTATTCAGGACGCCAGCGTGTGTGAAGCATTAAAGCTGTTTTCACTACATTTCCAAGCAGAGGAAGTTATTTTCACTGTTTCCACAGTTAGGGGCGCGGCCGTGTCAAAGTTGGCAGGCTTTTTAAACGGCCACGACTCTACCTGTGAAAACAGGGAAAAGAACTTCCTCTGCTTTTGTTCATGTTGGCCCTTTGATCTATATTTGTCAATGTTGTATGTACACAGGCAATAAAGAAAGAAAAAAACAGGCGTGGCAGTGTGGTAGAACATCCGCGTGCCGCGCAAATGACCCGGGTTCGATTCCCACTCGAACCCAAACAACCCTGGTTTGGTCCCCACTGTGCTCCAGGATGTTTTGTCATTTACTTCGTTATTTTCATCGTTCCCAATTTTTTATGTCACTTATAAGATGCCGATTTTTCGCTCACAACCTACGACGCCGACACCAACGCCGAAATTCCTGCGAAAAGTGCTCTTTAACGCTATCGCGTTGAAATTTAAAGTACATAACGGGTATGAACAACTACAAAAAAATGCTCCATGGAATTAAGAATCTGGTTACTACAGATAATGTTTATGCATGTGCGAATATTAGAGCGCCTGGAATATTCGAACGCATATTACAGTGCTCGAAATCGCTTCGATACAGTGTTGAATTATTCGATATTTCGAAGTACTCGAAATAAAGGAATTGACAAACCACGTGCCTCTCTAAAGGTGGTTTCACTGCAGTAAGGACGTGATTACACTAATCCAGGAAAAATTCACACTGCTGCGAAGCCCCACTACGAGGTTAATTGGACAGATCTACTTCGCCAAGTTTTATAATTTTTTACGTTTGAGACCTTGTTACTGGGTTGTATGCTTTAAGTATGGTAAATTCATCTTTGATTGATTGATTGATGGGATTCGATCCCGCGGCGACGATGAAATAGGCGATCTTCTTCGCTTTTTTTATTTCATATTTTCTGTTGTTTCTATGCGTGCCTACAAAAAGGCCCTGCATTTGAAACAGTAAATCAGTTGTGAGTACAGCGCTTCGTGTGTTTTGTTCTCTAAAAGTTCTGTTTTTTTTTTGCGCTGATAAATCTGCCTATTCAAGAACGCCATATACTATAGTGGTCGGGAGATACTGTCTTCCTTTTCTTTCTCGCCTCTTCTCTCGGTTGCGCCTGACGCAGGTCTAGATTAGACAAAGAAGCTTCGCCCCTAATGATTGCCCAATATTTGTTGCAAGTGTGCAGCACGTACCGCGCCTCTCCGAAGAATCATGTAGTGTGGCGTAGCAAATGCCCGTCTACTGCACAATGATTCTTGGCGTAGTGGGCACCCTGCAACTGTGCTTGCATCAGCTACCAAAAAAGTGTTTAGAAAAGGCCCTGAAAGGCCGCTCTGCCAGCTTTCGTGGCGACTGCTGTGCATTCTGCGGACGCCTGGTGATTTTTTTTTGAAGACCCACTGTACTTCCTCCTGCATCTGCCGTGTCAGTACGTGACTGGTACCACCATTGAAGTGCGAGACATTTTGGGATGAAACACATTTACAGGGTTTAAAGAGGTACTGACGTGAATTTCGGAAGGTGAGTTAACTCTACCAATACGAATATTCTGCATACAGAGAAGGTTCCACACAAATTTGATGCTTAGTAAATGTTCATAAGATATTTTACTTTCATGTTAACGGCAATTTCACATAGTGCCCCTACTGACAAACACTAGTGTGACGTCAGGCGTTAGTCTGATTTTTATTGACTTAATGCACCAGCATGGCTAGTTGTAAGTGTCAGGCACCAGAATATTTAATGTGGCTACTTGTACGTCTCAAGACAACACAAGGAATGGCCACCTGCGAGTCGCCAGCAAAACCATAAAAGGAGCAGCCGGGGAGACGTCACAAAATTCGGTAAGTACACATGAAGAGCTAGTAGAACTCGCTGTTGGGCTAGTTGGTGCATGTCATGATTAAATATTCAACGTCGCACCAAAAAACAATTATACACAGAAAGAAACGAAACAGCACCCGTGGTGTCTATGTGTGTGGTTGTTCTTTCGACGCGACGTTGAGTATTTAATCAAGACAAGAGGAGCTCATACCTTTTTGTGAAAGAATACAGTGGGAACTAAAACTAGCTTTTAAAACATACTGCAATTAGTTTTTCGAGGTACACTCGCACGGAGCCGCGCGGAGGAGTAACTCTGCTAGTGCAAGATTTTTCTATCTTCATTCGTGTTTCCATAGAGGAGTAATACCATTTTCGTAGCTCAGTGTGGCAGATGCCGATGTCCTCAAAACACACCTTACACCAGGAAGCGAAGGTAGCGCCGCTTCATTTAGCTCATGCAGCATTAACAAGGATATGGAATGAAATGGACATGAAGTGTTTAACAAGTGAATAGGTGCGAGAGAGAAGGTCCTGTTCATCTCCTTCATATGCACATCCTGAAATCAGGACATTACGTGCCCCATTCATACCGCAACACTGTACTAGATGCATGACATGTGC
Source organism: Rhipicephalus microplus (assembly GCF_043290135.1). Lineage (NCBI taxonomy): Eukaryota > Metazoa > Arthropoda > Arachnida > Ixodida > Ixodidae > Rhipicephalus > Rhipicephalus microplus. The sequence goes on from NC_134709.1 coordinate 23,892,442, forward strand.
ATTGACAGGATGACAGGGAGGGGCGTCGTCTCACAACCATAGTCAAAAGACAGCGCCCATCTGGTTCATGCCGTTCATGTGGATGTCCTGCTTCCAGGACAGTACATGTCCCGTTCAGCCTTTAACTCTGTCGAGTACGCAGCAGGCGCACGAGGAGGAGAAGGACATGCATTGTCTCCCAAGTTTAGTTGCGGGACTGCGTAGGATCCCTTCTTTCCAAATGCATATTTTTAGAAGCCAGGAGAGAACATGTCTCATTCAATCTTTAGCACTGTCTTCGACTTTTACGAGTGCTTGCCAAAATTGACAACGTATGCAAGCCAATTGGCTCGGCTGTCAATTTCAACGCTAACCATTTCATTTTTCCAGCACAAGTAGGGGAGCACGTTACAGGCCCCTTGTAATCTGTTGAAAATGCAAAACGAGTAGGTAGACATGGCCGTCTACTCGACAATGTACAGGATGCCGGAGTCCCAGGTGAAAGACATGATTGTCACCAGAAAGACGATTCGCCATATGTCGCCACTGAAAGGTAAAAAAAGGAACAAAAAATACGCTACTCTTCTTGAAATGGGTGAACTAAAGTTGTGTTCACATTTGAACACTTGTTTAGGCTTAGGAGGTAGCTGACAATACGCTGTGTCGTGGAACAAACGCTTTGCAGGTAAATTATTGCATCTGCTATGTATAAAATATTTGCCATTTGTTATTTCCGTAATACTCCGCAAAACAAATATGAAAGATTAGTTACTTCTGATATTAAAAAGAACGCAGCGTGCTATCAAAGCATAGACATGTTTCTTAAAAGCCGCCAGGCCTAATCGAAACGCGTAGCTCAGCCACAACGAAAGCTGGAAGAGTGATCGTTCAGAGCTTATGTTTAACACAGTGTGTTACAAGCAATCTTTAAGGGTACTTACTACGCGATAACTACTGTATTAGAGTTTTAGGTACGTATTCACTATGCCATCCTTTGTCAATCTGCAGAGAAGCATAGCACAACTATATAGATGCTTGCAGGAATTTTGTGCAATTTTTTATGCTGTGGCTGACTAAGATGAATTACGCCTGACGCTTTTGTAATGAAATGGAGCATTTCATGTCCCACTCGTTACGAAATTCGCACTGTGATGCCTGGTTATAGCTTTGCTGTGTTGAAACACTTCATTACTCATTAACGCGATTTCTTTCCCGACCTCACGTTCCAAAGGGAGAGGGGGGGAGATTAGAGGCAAAGGCACTAGACTGCTAAATCCCCGCTGCAGCGGTTGCATTTTACATGGAGGCGAAACTGCTGCGGGCCCATGTGCTTAAGTTTGGGTGCACGTTAAGAACCCGAGGTGGTTGAAATTTCCGGAACTCTGCACTTCGGCGTCTCTCAATCAAACGATGGTTTAGGGATATTGAACCCCGTGCCAATATACTATGTCCAGACATCAAGACTGCCTAAGGCCAGTTTGCAACGGAGTTTCAAGAACTAGCCTGGCTCGAGCTGGCACCCATATTGCGCTGGCACGCAAGAGACCTGCGTTGGAATTTTGTTGGTTCACTGATGCTTTTCATTTACTTTTTTTTATTTCGCGCAATATATAGTGGTTACAGACACCGGTGGGGGCGGTGAACAATGGCGCACGCGAAAATTATTTTCATCTCATAGCAGCTTTAGCTCTAATGATGTTTTACTAATAGTAAAACGATGAAGACGGTGTACATCTCACTAGATTAGATGTATGGTGTACTGCATGCTTGCACGTACCCATCATGACATTCCATGCGTGACCTACAGTGCATCCCACTTTTTGTGATCATTTGCATGTGGCCTCAGATAGATCCGTTTTGTTGTAGCAGATAAATAAAGAAAATGACCGACCGACCAACCGACTGAACTACGTGACAGACAACGTACCGTACTCTTGGAAGCTTGACCTTTTCCTTGACCGCAGTCGTGGTGCTCCCTTGGTGACACAGGGCACAGGAAGCGATGCACCGGGAGATGACCCAGCCATGGAAGAAAATGACGGGATTGCTGGCAAATATAGTATGAAATTACTCTTTATCCACAATTTCAGAAATTGCCAGCTAGACTTTAGCTGTTGATAATTCGTAGCACTACAATGTCTCCTGTTTAAACAATTCTCCTTTTGGAGCATCTTCAGCTACCTTGGAAGAGGTTTCCTTTAAAAATGAATACCAGAACTTGCGAGCTTGCGTGAAGCGCTATCCAACTAAAATTACCAGTATTAAAACCATACAGTAGCCCATAATGATTTATTACCAAGGCCCAAGGCAACCTAAATTTGTAGAAATACACTTTCAATGGACACAGTTCCCATAGTCTTTAGAAAGGTTACAGAGGCTTCAAAAAGAAGCTGTTTACACAGACCTTAAACATGATCAGGTACACAACTTGAAAGAAAGAGACCGACTTGAGATTCTTTAGGAGATCAAAGACACCCAAGTGAGTTTTTTTCCTGGGGAAAATTTCGATCCTAAACACAAAGAAGCACTTACAAAGACAACACCCGAGCATGGCCCAACGAAGCTTAAGATGTAGTTCAGCGCCTCCAGGCAGCAGTAGCTGTAGGGGCCGAAACTGTAGGGATTGACAATGGCCGCGATTGAGACCATCGCAGTGGGCGCGATGTATGCCAGGCTGAAGAACCACCACAGGCCTGACTGGTGGCCATCTATGGGCTCCATGAGGACCGTGTAGACTTGGAGCCTCTCGAGGAACAACCAGGCGAAGGCGAGCAACAGGAAACAGCATAGGAGACCAGCTACGACCCCGCATAGAACCGGTAGGCGAGTCTGCCGGATGCCGCCGATAAAGACAAACTCGGAGATGAGGAGGTACAGTGTAAGGTTTCTGTGAATCCAAAGCCGGTGGTTATTCTTGAAGCTGTGGTAAAGAGGAAGAAAAATAAAGGCAAGAAAGGCAAGTAGCAAAGAAGGAGGAGGAGGAGGAATAAATGAGGAAGGACAGGGAGGTTAGCCTGTTCTCAGACCGGCTGGCTACAGAACTGGTAAAAAAAACTACCAACCACCACTGCGCCACCATCATCAGCCGAGGCGATGCCCCCTGCAGGGCAAAGGCCTCTCGCATGATCCGCCTATCAACCCGTTCTTGTGATTTCGGCTGCCACTTTATACCTGCGAACTTTTTAATCTTATCGATCCACCTAACTTTCTGTCTCCCCTTTGCACATTTGCCTTCTCTGGGAATCCAGTCAGTTACCCTTAATGGCCAGCGGTCATCCTGCCTACGTGCTACGTGCCTGGCCCGTGTTCATTTCTTCATCTTGATTTGAAATATGACATCCTTAACCCCCGTTTGTTCCCTAATCCACTCTGCTCTCCTTGCCTCTTAAGGTTACACCTATCATTTTCCTTTCCATCACTCGCAGTGTCGTCCTCGATTTACGCTTAACTTTTTTGTAAGCCTCCAGGTTTCCACTCCGTATATAAGTAATATTAAGACGTGGATGTTTTACACCTTCTAGAGGGTTCGTGGTAAAATACCATTCGAGATTTGAGATTGTTTGCTGAATGTGATCCACCCCATTCTCAATCTCCTAGTTACGGCACCCTCATGGTTCGGTTCTGCAGTCCCAACATATCCTGCATAGACATTCCTTTACCACTTACTGCGTCTCTTCAACTATTGCAAAGCGCTGTTTTCTGCCAAGACTATTGCACAATACATTACTTCTGGGCTTATAAATTTTCAGACTTACTTTTATGCTGACGGTGTCTAGTTCAGTAATCATGAGCTGTAATTCAAACTGAATATCAAACTAACCTGTTTCCATTCTGAAGTCATCTGTATGTACGTTTGATTATATGTGGTACATACCTTAATACGTGAAGTATGACGTTCACCAGAAGAAAAAATGGCAGCATATCCACGGAGTGAGAGATGGATAGTGGGGCGAAGCATCCGTTCGTCCATTCGTTCTTGCTCCCGTCCATCCATGCGTGCGTCTGTGGCCGCCCGTGCGTCCATTCGCCCATCCGTGTGTGCGTGCGTCTGTTCGTGCGTTCGCACGTTCATCTGTGGGTCCGTCCCTGCTTTCGTACATGCATCCTCCCCTGCGTCCATCCGTCGGTGCAGCCATCCGTGAGTCCGTCCATGCATCTGTTTGTGTGTCCGTTCGTCCACCTATTCAACACTCCAAGTACCACCATCTCGCATCTTTTCATCATATTCCTCAAATAGAAGCACCGCCATCCAGTAGACATTTCAAGGACTGAACGATAGGAAGCACACGCATACTTTCTTACGGCTTGCTCTTCGTGTCTACTTCCCACCTTTAACCACATCGAGTTCATGGTATATACCAGTTCACTGTATTCATGGCACTGTGGCCCAACGCTCGCTAAACCTTTTTAAAACCTAGGAGGTTACGCCCAGCGAGTATAACGTAGCAACCCTTTCTTGTCTTCTGTGCGTTGCTGAACAATAAAAAACTCGCAGCGTGCGCGTTAACTAAAAGCCGAATTCTCCTGTTTCTCATTCTTCCTTTGCAGCCATTGGCATGTACATTGAGCACTATCTTTTATTGTTCAACTACGCACAGAAGAAATTTCTCACAGGCACCACCTTGGAGGTCAAAATGTTATACTTGTTACACACTACTACAACAGCTACGAGGGACGAACGGGTGCCGCTATAAAGAGATTCGCCCCTAAACAGCTTGCCAGGACACATCCAACACTCGTAATCACACTGAGCGTTTTGGGGTTTGTACTGTTGGCCTTTGGGAAGACCATCTAAAGCACGGTGTTTTTGGTAGTTGTAATTCTCAACTTGTTGCTACGACGAACTATGACGCACATGAACTCGTAATTTCAGAAATCAGCAGCACTTCTGTTGGAAAACTAGAGGAAAGCAATTTTTTTTCTAGGCATGTGCTATCGGACGCGTTATTCGAAGGTCACAGGTTCATATACTGTCGGTCGCAAGGTATATTTTTGTCCGCTTTTCTTTTTTCACACAAACATTACAAATACTATATTAACACTTAAAATGACGTTTATTAATCTTAAAATACATCAATATTTCATTTTCCACTTGCAAAATCACAATGGAATATATCACTTGAAGTATAGTAAACGCTGATACAAATGCATCATTTGCTCTGTTTTTAAATCACCTTTCGTTTGACATGTAAAGTTCTGTATGGTGAACAGCTTTGTAGCAGTCGAATAACGCCTTCCCGTTTTTGATGCATAGTGTATCTCATGTGTTGAAATATTGTACGTGCATGTCTTATCTCTTATAATGTGTTATTGCAAAGCATATTTATTTCCTTTTCCTTGTTCATTGTGGTGTAGGACATAGGATATCGGTAGTTGAAAATTTTATTGTCGGTATTTTAATAATATTCCCACTCCTGTTTGAATCCCGAGTAGGGCCTGCAGTATTTGTATATAAAACAAATAAATAAACATTTCTTATATTTTTCTTGGCGTTATTGTCTGATTCTCAATAATAGTTTGTAACAAAGAAAACGAGTGCTTAAATTTAATCGTTCCTTCTGTCTTTCTACCACATTGCGCAATTTTCTTTCTTAACTATTTCTTTCCACCAAGACAGGCTTTCCTCATCCGAGCGATTAGTAGCTCAACGCTTCAGTTGCAACAAACAGCAATTACAGTCATACAAGCATATCCTGGCAGCAATGAATTGTGGCAACATGACATGCCAAGCGACTCTATAAAAGATAAAATTACCATAATAAAGACGGCTGATGGCCATGAAATCCACAATTGAGAACGTGTCTATTGCCGAAAAACAGCGCCTTCAAATACGTAGGCGACTAATACGACGTCGAAAACCACATTTGTGCAATGCTCGCTTTTTCGCGTAGAGCGCCTCTACAAAATCGCGAGAAAGCAGAACCCAAATGAGGTGGTATAAATCTGCTTCGCGTAACTCTTGACAATGTGGGCATCGAGGAAAGAAACCTCAGAATAAAAGACGCCCTCCATTCCTGGTATTGCAGTACGCCTGTAATTCACATGTGCAACAGAGCAATGATAGACGATTTCCGTTCGAAGCATACGCTCTTTTACGCTGATAATACAAACACTAATCATACTATGAATTATAAATTCGTCGTCTCTTGTTGAAATGCTACGTTTGGCTGAAAGTGAAGTCAGAATTTTCAGTGAAATCCGCCAAGTAAAAATTGGCGATCGAAGACTATCGAAATAAACACGCACCTGTACGACCAAGTCATATGCCTGATATACGTGAAAGGTCCCGAAGTCACGTAAATAAGCGATTGGAATTAGTGGGATATTTATAAAAATTCGGCTTGGATGGAACGGTGACCACTGTGGGGGGAGCTTTCATTTATTCCTATAGGCTATAATAGCACACTCGAAATGTCCATATAACCTTTTCTGAGAATGATGGCTGCGATTAAATGTGCGAAAAGCAAATATTCCCTTCAGTTAACTTGCTCATGGAAATATGAGAAAGCGTTTACTCAAGGAATCGTGAAAAGGATGCCTACCCAGAGATCTGCCTCTATGGCACAGGGTGTCTGATGACCGGCGGCGCTGCTAGGCAGAAGTAAATAAAATTTTTCTTGAAGCGCAACCCACTCATATGGATGCGAAATTTTTTTTTTCGCCAGTTCATGGGGCTAGTAGCCCTAAAAGAACCAGGTAACAGTGCGGAACTATACGGCAAGTATTCACGTTGAAAGACTGCTCATGCGAGCACACACATAAGAAGAGAAGACACCATAAAAGTCGATTGTAATACAACACGTCATTGGAAAGTAAGGATGAGTTGAACATTCTGCGTAATCACTATTTTTACTGTTACCTCAAGTGCTACACGTAAGTGCAGTCAACCACTTAAATTTATTTATTTAAAAGATGTTGCAGACCCAGTAAGGGTCCAAGCAAGAGGGGCAGAAGAACACAATGTAAACAGATATAAAAATAAAAAAGCGCTAACATTGAAAAGTTTAAATCAACCAATAACTGGGTATAAAATACATTGCGAAAATGAACAGCTTGAAGCAGAAAATAAGGCAACAGTTTAAATGCGCAACAATACTATAGGTGTAAATATGTTAGAGTAACAAGAGATTCCCAAAAAGGAACGACATCCAACAACTATAAAGCATCTATTGCGTTAGTGCTGCCTAAATTAGGTACAGATGAGTCTTTCCAATCAGCTATGGTACGGGGAAAAGGTATTTGAATAAGTTACTTTTCGAGAGGTACGGCATTAAATATTCTGTAGTTCTGTAAACCATTGGAGGCACTACTTCGTTCGTTGCCACGTTCTAAGGCTAATGTCAGTAGTATAGTTACTGTTTGCACTAAATACAACCATAAAAATAGCAGATGCATCTGGAATTTATAAGATTTGAATTTTATGTACACATGAAACAACGAACGACTGTTCCATAATTAAATATTTACACAGACTAATTAGATATATTCACCTGAACTAGAAGCAACCAAATTGACTTTGCTGTAATGTTGTTTGCAAATGCTTAGAATTGTTTGCACTGCTTCGAAATAAATCAGAAGACTATCACAATTTGTGCATGAAGAAGGTTAAAAAAAAAGTCAAAAACATTCTCACAAAATAGAGACAACATCACTACTACTGCATCAAGACTCCTTAGTAAGAAACAAATCATGAAAGAACGATGCGGCCGATGTCACCTTCAATTTCCCACAAAAAGTGCCAAGACACAAATTTTCATCATATCTGGTGAGTGCAATGTAGTTTGCAAACAGTAAAAAAAAAGTACGTCGTCCTCTGATATGGTCAGAGTTGAGATAGCAAGGTAGAAGAAATGCCCCGCCGTGGTGGTCTAGTGGCTAAGGTACTCGGCTGCTGACCCGCAGGGCGCGGGTTCGAATCCCGGCTGCGGCGGCTGCATTTTCGATGGAGGCGGAAATGTTGTAGGCCCGTGTGCTCAGATTTGGGTGCACGTTAAAGAACCCCAGGTGGTCTAAATTTTCGGAGCCCTCCACTACGGCGTCTCTCATAATCATATAGTGGTTTTGGGACGTTAAACCCCACATATCAATCATCAATCAAGGTAGAAGAAATGTCTCTGGAACTCCGCGACGTCACATGAACCATTTGGCGGGAAACTTAAAATGAGTGACCGAGATTCGCTCCTCGAATAGACATAATTGTGAAATCAATGGCGTAAGAGTTTCCAGAGTAGAATTTATCACTCTAAGTGCATTGATCATTTCACGTTAGTGACCCTTAATTTAAAACTCACGAGTGAATTTAAAGCTGTGCTATGAAACAGCATTATAACAGCCTACCGCCTGTTAAAACTATTAACAGCCTTACCACCTCTTATAACAGGCAGTTAGGCTTCCGCGTGTTCAATTTTACACCAGCCTGTTATCTAAGAAGTCCACCAAGCCTATCTAAATAAAGAACTGTATTAGGATTCTTTCCAATTTCCGAATGAAAAAAAAAAACGCTTAAGACTCCTTAAGGCCACATGACTTCCGCTAATGAGCCAAGTGGTAAAAGGTTTTTTTTAGATCGCTAGGACTTTGAAATACCATGGACAGACACTGTTTCAACTTTGTCTCGTTGGCACAACAGCTAAGGGACCAGCGCAGATATTGACGAGGACGAAAGGCGCGCAGCGAACAAATGCCGCGCAGACGACACACATCGTTTACTATGCATGTGCGCGGACAATTGTACCGATGACTTGACAAACCAAACAGGTGTCTGTGCAAATGCATAATAAACATTACTTTGAGTTTGTGGCGCATTTATTTACTGCGTGATTTTCGTCCTCATCAATATGTGCGCCGGTCCCCTCACCACGGTCAAAGTGAGGAGCACACAAAACGTGCCGTTTGTACACATGTCGGCGCCGCCATGACGTCACGTGTGGAACACTTTACCTGCGGGCGTCACGAAGCAAGTGATCTCTTTTTGAGCTGGCGGCTGACGAATAATCACTTGTGTACTACCATAACGCACCCAGTGACAGGACGAGACGAAGTGGCTTCGACTAAGCAAAATAAGAGAAAACAGCCGCACCGCAACTGTCTATTATATATGGCGCTGCAGTTTTCTCTTTTTCTAATTCCAATCCACTTCGTCTGGTTCTATGAATGAACAAAATCGAAGGGGAAACTCAAGGGCCGGACGTGCTATGTTAGGTACAGAAATAATTAGAACTAGCTGACTAAGTGTCCCGAAAAACTTTAAGGGCAACACGTATCTGAAGAGCCATGAATTAGAGGAATTGACTTGTGACACCTCGATTCTGATACATTACTATTAGCATTCCTGAGCCCCACAGTGTAACAAAAAACTCATTCTAACACAAGAAAACCTTGGCGAGTGTGAAGTTTTTATAAGGGTAGCCAATTTCAACTTCAGTGAGTACACTAACTAATAGTGTTTGCTACCGCTGCAGTGTGTCTTTGTGTATGCCGCTGCAGTGTATGACTATGTGTATGCCGCTGCAGTGTAAGTGGTCTCTAAAAGCTAGCAACAGTTTGAAGTGTGGTAACAGATCGGCAGAAATAAAACGGGTAAATTAACGTGTTTTAAAAAGTACCACGCGCACCAGCAAGTGTTAACCAAATCCGTGCGTCTACCATGGCGGGCAACGATAACCTCAGGGCGTAAGTGGCAGCTTATCAATGCAACGAGTCAGCAGCCAAGCCACTATATGCAGTGAGTGGTTGAATTGTGACAAGACCGTATTAACCCTTAAGAGAATAATTGCTGCGACAAGCTTTACGCAAGGTGGCCCTACGCGTTTAATGTGCTTACGGTGAAATGTTAAACTATAGTGCGCGAGCAGAGACTGTCAGCGCCGTACGACTGAGCCGAGTCGCAAACAGCGCGAGGGTAAGCGCATGCCCCCAAATTGTGTTCCACTAGGCCCTACAGCATGCGCAGACGAATACTTTGTCTTATTTTCTTTTCAGGAAATGAAAGTTGCAGCGATGCATCGAGGAAATGACATTGCAAGATACGCCCACGCACGAATTGACAAGATAAGCAGCAGAACGTGGTTCATCTGCTGCAGTGCGCTGGTAAGTAGGAAGAGCGTGACAGACGACGTGCCGAGCTGAGCGCAGTTTGTGGGTGTGCGCTTGTTCTCGTCCAATATCATTCGGTTCCGCCGTACTCGCTCAATCGGTAAGGATATGCATGGTCACCTGTACTATTGAAATACGAAAGGCACGCTTACTCGATGCAATGCCGGCAGCACGTCCGCACCAGACTCGGTCCGCGATGGCGCGGAAGGAACGCCAGAGCGGCATGGGGCCTGTCAGTACGCACTACGTCGACGCTCCTAGAACGAAAACTTGTTAGAAGATGAGAACACGTGTAAAAAATAAGTGTGGTCTTGCAAATAACGCTTGAGCACGAAGCCATGGCTGGTCGATGTGCACTCTTATGAAGCAGCTAAGTTGAAGCTACAAAAGAAGGGAAAGGAAGGGCAAAGGTTAACACTGCAAAGTGACCATGCAAACCGTGAAAAAGATTCCAGCTACAATGAGTGGTACCAACTCCAACACATGTGTTAGAAAAGGAAAACACCTGCGCTCCATCTGTAGGAGGTTTCCCCATCCCCCTCCAATGCGCAGGGTAGCAAACCGGCTGCCTATAGGCTGGTTGACCTGCCTGTCGTTGTTTTTCTCGTATTTTCCTTCATTTTTTCTTCTCAACGCGACGCATTGTGCAGATCACTGTGTTAGCTAGGTGCCGACAAAGTTCAAACGTTGCCATTTCCTCCAAGTGTGGGGACAAAACGACGCTAAACACCTACACGTCACATTGCGACCCTCGAAAACCAAGTTACGCCCCAGCAAAACAAATCTGACACGAAAGGATGGCCGCAAGTAATAAACGGGCATTCCCGGTCGGGTTCATCTCCCGTCATAGCTCACGGTAGGGCACGTAGGTAGCTTTGTTAGGCCTAAGCCCTGCCTGTGTCTGCACGAGTTAAACCCACGGTGTTGTTGTTCAAGGAACGTGCTCGCTGAAGTTCCAGGCCACCTTAAACTTTGGTTGAACTGGGAATCTATGGTGAGCGATGTTCGGTGAACAAGCTCCCAGACCTCACCGGCCTGTAAAAAGGGGCTTATCCAATTTTTTTTGACGCCGAAGACGAAGCTCGCAGTGGTCATCGAACACCAGGCGACATGGTTCGTGGTACGCAGCTTCATGAGTCCAGGCAAAGTCCACGCAAAGAAAAAAATCGAAAGGCTACTCGCTCATGCTAGAACTTTTGCACGCCCCGTGCCTGCAGCAAGCCTTCCCTTATGGCGCCAACGAACTGCCGTCTACGGAATGTTCTGCGTGACAGGCAGCGCATGAAAAAATGGAGACGTGCAGCCCAGCCCACATGTAACATTTCTAACGCCAATTCTCTGATATTCGCACATGCGCTGTGGCAGCCAAATCTCGTGGCGCCATTACGTCACGAAATTGTTCTTCGTAGTCTTATCACCGAGGTCTACGCGTGGCGTTTACTGCGAAGGCAAGAACCATCAACCGGCAGATAAAGAAAGCGCGGCCAATTTTCGCCTCATACAATAGCAAACGAATCAAGCCACGATCATCGGACAAGCGTTGCTAAATTGTGCTCCCGCTGTGGTCTCGCAACGGGTGATGCCGCCAAAAGCAGACGCGCTGTCTTTGTCGGCTGATGATGCTGTATGCAGCCGCCGCAGAGCACAGGCCACGCGCTCGCGCGTTCCCTTTCATAAAAATGGATACTGTAAAAAATCGCGATCTCCCGCTAAAGAGAACTGTACGTATAGGCGGAGCAGCAGGCGCTAACGCTTACACTGGCGCCAACGTTGACGCTGACGTTCATCACGGCGTCGCGCAAGAGGGAAAACTGGGGTGGCGCAAAGCACGCAGTGATGGACCAGTGTTTCATACTGGAACACTGATATTGGGCAGTCAGAGACAGAAGACTCCGATTGGACTTGGAGACCTGCACTCCACTTTTAGTTAACGCGCACGCTACAACTTTTTATTCAACAACGTAGACGAGAAATCTGCCACCGGAACTACCTTGGATGTCAAAATCCATTCTTCACTCTATATACGGGGTGGCCAGTGAACGCTTGTTCAGTGCGAGCAGTCCATGTTTTAGGTGCGAATGCATTTCTTAGTTAGGGTTTGTCAGGCGTCTGTCGGTGTCCGCGCTCCGGCAGGTGTTATCTCTTCACTCTCATTCCCTCTCCCATAGCAACAGCCGTGGGCGCACACGCTCATGCTCACCCCTAGCAACCAGTGGAGGGGATGCGGGCGGGGTAGCGGATAGTGAGGGGAGAGAAGGAGAGCGCTCTTGCGTGTGAGGGCGCTCGCATCGCGGAAGCGGGGTGAAGCCTTCGTGATCCCTATTCTTTCATCCACTTGCTCGTACGTGCATATATAAATGGAGTGAAGCGCGCGCCTCAGTCTCGACCGTTCGTTGCCCGATGAATGTGCAAATAATTGGTTACGGTAAAGATCCTCGTCTTGTCATTATTTTTCGCCATCGAAAACACTGCGCCGTGTATTCTCGGCGCAAGAAATGCATTTGCATTTCCTCACGATTCCCTTCGGGGAGGTGGTGGACATTTTTTTCTAATCAAGAAGCTTGCAAGCAGACGCCGCCTGCATCGGCACTGTGAGGTGAGTTATGGGAAGAGTAGGAGGCTATACATAGCCTTCATAGATTACGAGAAGGCGTTTGATTCAGTAGAAATATCAGCCGTCATGCAGACACTGCGAAATCAGGGCGCAGATGAAGTATATATAAACATTCTGGAAGAAATCTACAGGGGATCCACTGCTACCATAGTGCTTCATAAAGAAAGCAATAGAATACCAATCAAGAAGGGTGTAAGGCAGGGGGACACAATCTCCCCGATGCTATTTACCGCGTGCTTACAGGAGGTTTTCAGAAGCCTAGAATGGGAACAGTTCGGGAGAAGAGTTAATGGAGAGTACCTTAGTAACCTGTGCTTTGCCGATGACATTGCATTGCTGAGTAAGTCAGGGGACGAATTGCAACTCATGATTACGGAGTTGGACAAGGAGAGCAGAAAGGTGGGTCTTAAAATTAATCTCCAGAAAACGAAAGTAATGTACAACAACCTCGGCAAGGAGCAGCGCTTCGAGATAGGTAATAGTGCACTTGAAGTTGTAAAAGACTATGTCTACTTAGGGCAGGTAATAACCGCGGAGCCAAACCACGAGATTGAAGTAACTAGAAGAATAAGAATGGGGTGGAGCACATTTCGCAAGCACTCTTAAATTATGACAGGTAGATTGCCACTATCCCCTAAGAGGAAGGTATATAACAGCTGTATCTTGACGGTGCTTAGCTATGGAGCAGAAACCTGGAGACTTACAACGAGGGTTCAGCTTAAGTTGAGGACGACGCAGCGAGCGATGGAAAGGAAAATGGCAGGTGTAACCTTAAAAGACAAGAAGTGAGCGGAGTGGATTAGGGAACAAACGGGGGTTAAGGATATTATAGCTGAAATCAAGAAGAGGAAATGGACATGGGCTGGGCATGTAGCGCGTAGACAGGATAACCGCTGGTCATTAAGGGTAGCTGACTGGATTCCCAGAGAAGGCAAGCTGGTTAGGGGGAGACAGAAGGTTGGGTGGGCAGATGAGATTAAGAAGTTAGCGGGTATAAATTGGCAGCAGCAAGCACAGGACCGGGTTAACTGGCGGAACATGGAAGAGGCCTTTGTCCTGCAGTGGACGTAGTCAGGCTGATGATGATGATGATGATGATGATGATGAGGAGGAGGAGGAGGAGGAGGAGGAGGAGGAGGAGGAGGAGGAGAGAGACTGAGGGGACGCGCATGTGCAGTGGTGGTGTAAACGCCGTGGGGAAGAATGCATAGAGGAGAGGGTGAGGGGGAGCGAGCGCAGGTTAGCAGACGCTCCCTGCGCCAGCGTTGCGAGGCGAGGGGCATAGGAGAGAATATAGAGGGGAGGGGAGTATAGAGGGGAGGTGTTGGTTAACGCCACTGGGAGGGATGCTTAAAGGAAAGAAGGGAAGAGCGAGTGTGAGCAGGTGAAGGAAGGGTAAGAGCGCACTCAATACGAATACACAAAGAAAGGACACACACATACACACACATAGCGTATGTGTGTTCTTTCTTTGTGTATTCGTATTCAGTGCGCTCTTACCCTTCTTAAACGCGGAATACCAACATGCCCACCTTTCCACCTAGGTGGAAGGAGAGAAGTGAAGAAAGTTACTCGCAGCTGTTGGAGAGTGGGAAGGAGGAGAGGTGCGCATGCGTGGTGAGTGGGGACGCTGCTGACGCCACGGAACATAGGCCCGAGTAAGAGATGCTTCGCATATAAAACGGAATCGCACAGGACATGGCCCAGCCGGTGCGTGATTTTCGGGCTCGGAAAATGGCCAAAAGCGCCTAAACCAAGAGGGCGGAAACTCCCTATACCTCCCATGTATTCGCTCTCGGCTGCGGCGGCGCCGCGTTTACCACTGGCGGTTGCCGGACGTCTTACTAGAAATAAATCACAAACATAAAACTTTCTTCATGACGTCGCTGGTGACGCCTCGAGATTGAGGGAAAGGGTAAAAATTTAGAGTAGGAGGGCAGCTGTCAAGCCCTCCTTTCCCGTGCACTTCGCTATCAAGCGGAATGCGTTGGTGCCTTCTTACAGGTCCGCTGGAACTTTTTTTTTGATACAGAACGTGTAATAAATAGTTTATAATATTTTTACCGATAGAGCTCCGTCTTACTGCGAAATCAGGTACCTTAACTTTTGCCTCTTCAGAAAACATGAATAAAGTTTAAAAAGAAAAGATTAGCAAAATGGCCGCATTACCCAAGCGGCCAGCGTACCTGGTGATGGTTAGAGGAAGAATAGGCGTCTCATTTTTCCTCTAACCACCCCTAGGTCCACTGGCTGAAATTGGCCGAAACAGCAATTAAAATATCATCATCATCATCATCATCATCATCATCATCATCATCATCATCATCATCATCAGCCTGTCTATGTCCACTGCAGGACAAAGGCCTCTCCCATATTCCGCCAGTTAACTCAGACCTGTGCTTGCTTCTGCCAATTTATACCCGCAAACTTCTTAATCTCATCTGCCCACCTAACCTTCTGTCTCCCCCTAACCCGCTTGCCTTCTCTGGGAATCCAGTTAGTTACCCTTAATTACCAGCGGTTATCCTGTCTACGCGCTACATGCCCGGCCCACGCCCATTTCCTCTTCTTGATTTCAACTATGATATCCTTCACCTCCGTTTGTTCCCTAATCCACTCTGCTCTCTTCTTGTCTCTTAAGGTGACACCTACCATTTTTCTTTCCATTGCTCGCTGCGTCGTCCTCAATTTAAGCTGAACCCTCTTTGTAAGTCTCCAGGTCTCTGCTCCGTAGCTAAGTACCGGCAAGATGCAGCTGTTATAGACCTTCCTCTTGAGAGATAGGGGTAATCTACCTGTCATGATCTGAGAGTGCTTGCCAAGTGTGCTCCACCCCATTCTTATTCTTCTAGTTAGTTCAATCTCGTGGTTTGGCCCCATGGCTATTACCTGCCCTAAGTAGACATAGTCTTTTACAACTTAGTTTTTTCATGTTTTCTGAAGACGCGAAAGTTAAGGTGAGTGATTCCGCAGTAAGACGAAGCTTTGTCGGCCAAAATAAAATAAATTTTTTTATGCGTTCTGCAATTGAAATATAGCTGGATTATTTTTGCGTGATTTAGGTTTTACTGGAACGCCTTAACTAGAACATCGAAGTCAACAATTCCGCCATGTTTGAAAGCGGGAGAACATGGCACTCACTGCAGAATGCTTTTTTTCATTGCGGGCCACATGACTCCACATGATCGAGAATGCTAGGGCACCAAAAATGGTGGCTCTAATAGTAGCGAGAATCTTTAAAACTATAAAAACAAACGTGCATTTTAACGCACACGAGCTTCGAAGGGAATATAGAAGCTTTGTCGTCATCTACATGCCAAGCTCTCCTACACGCCAAGGTAATGCCAAGCTCTCTTCTCCGCCGTATACAATAAACCTACGACAGAAAGGCAATAAAAACCTTCATGAAATCTCTTCGCAATTTTTTTTACTCTTCTTTCTTGCTTGCGATACACGATATGCCCAGGATTTGCAACTAACGTAGCCGTGTGCAAGTTTACAACTAGATGGAATGGAATTGAAAAACTTTATTTCGGTCCTGCAGGACGCGCTTAGCGCGTAGCGGGCGTCTCCCACGTAGGGACCGACAGGGAGTACCTGGCGGCCGCTTCGTGGGCCTGCTGGATAACTTATTTTTTTCTCTTTCTAATTTTTTTTTACCTGTTCTTGACTTCGCACTGCCGAGAAATGACTCACTGGCAGATAGCGCGCTGAGCAAGACATTTGACGTCGCGGTAAACGCTGATACGCTGATATTTCCTTCTCGTCCTGCGTGCGGCATTGGCTGGAATCGGAGATAGGGAGCAAAATCAGGAGCACCCGCTTACGATAGCAGTTATGTGACCGCTCAGTTCCATTACGAGAACGTACAGTCACCGATTTCGTCATGACATGCGCAATTAGATATTTTAAACGGTTTCGGAGGGTGGCTGTGCAAGCACAAAGGAAAAAAAAAGTACGGACGCAGGGAATACTGCGGCGTGGAGAGTCTTAGGCAAGCTCAGCGATCGTAGGAGTGCGGTCGCCCATTCAGACAGCAGATTACCGTGTTATTTCAGCTTGTGCAAGCGTGCTATTCTGTTTTTATTTCGCTGATTGTTGATTTAAAACAGCTTTCGTTATTTTATTTCAGTTCGCTTCGGAGCATATCGGTTTGGAGTTGCCGAGGTACTATGGACCTGAACCTCTCCACTGCGTAACGAGGGAACAGAACAGACAGGCCAGCGCTAACGCTGGCACTTTTATGCGGCATTGCCCTATACTCCGGTTGAAGTTCAACGAGTGTAGGGTTGCATGCTGATGCACGCGATAGGGTTTCTCAGACACACGAGGTTTCCGTCTCAGCTGTCCTCCTTTCCAGCAAACCTATCGTTGTGTTCCCTCTTGTTGCGCTCAAGCAGCCATGTTATCGCCGCACCTCTAAAGACGCTTATCAATAAGAGCGTCGCGATTCGTGCAGCCTTGTACTAGTATCTTCGAGTGTGCTGTTTGCCGGCTGCGTCGCTCCTCATTCATTTGGCTACGGTTGCACGTCGGGGCTGCGCATATCGGCTGAGATACTTACCTGAGCAGGTAGTCCTCTTATTTACAAGCTTTCATGCCCTGGTTTCACAAAACCGTTTCCTGGCCCTTTTACAAGCTTTATTACTTGTAATTTTTATGAATAAGAATATGTATTTGGTATATATACATCACAAATTATTTTTTTTAGTTTGTTATCGCAAGTTTGCTTTAATGAACATTTACTTCTTGCCTTGCACTCGTTTTCTTGCACGATAATTCAATACTTTAAATTTTTTTTACTTCTGAAAAGCATCAATGTTTAAAGCTAAAATTGTCGAACGATGTCTATATGAAATGGCGTATATTTTCAATGCGGATGTTGCTTTTCCCGTTGTCTAAAGAGTAACGAAGATTTCATTGTGGATGTGTTACGAAATTTTTGTGGAATCATAATCGTTCTTGCAAGTTTAACGGGTCACGAAACGTTTCATTTTTTTAATGGCGTTCTGCGCCGAAAGGTGCTGACGAGATGACAAGTCGTCAAAAGTAATTCCTGCAATGTGGCCATTTTTCTTTCTGTCAATTCGGTATTACACAATCGCTGCTAAATCGACCATATAACGCCATTACAGCGGCAATATTGACAAGCTTATTCTCACCCGAGCCAAGGTTAAAAACAAGAGAAACGTAAGTTTTGCTTAAGCTTTCCTCGAACGAAGTCTAGGTGATAAGAAAATACAAACAAAACATGGTGCCCTTCTTTTCTTTTCAACCTCTTTTGTAGCTTACCTCTAGATAGCAGTGAACTTTTGCAAGTTTCACACAAACTTTTCATTTCGCACACACTGTTAAGGTAAAAGGAACTTGTCTTCAAATGAGCAGGTCGGTATGGTCTGGGTGAAGTTTTTTTTCTTTTCAAAACTTTGGTTCTGGCAATATCTGCTGCTCGAGCACTGCTTTCAATCTTGTGCATGTGCGTGTGCAGGGATCCCCGTAAATAGAGGGCGGGACGCAATTAACATTTGATCAATATCAGCGTCTCCACACACCTCCCACATGTGTAACATGTAGATTCAGGCCAATTTTTGTCTTTGTATTTGTTTCATTTTGATAATGACTGCTCGTTACAACTATGCAATGGTGCTGCAAACATGGCCGCTCAAGGTAATCCGCCTCAGATGCGAGTGATGGGGTTAAAACTACGCCGATATGATACGAGTTGTAAACGCTTGAACTGAGAGTATGGACAGTAATTATTAGACCCGGATTAAAATGTTAAAAAAGTTAAGGTTGTGCGTGATTGTCACACAGGCTGCCTTATTCTATATTTTTCTTTTTTTTTCTTTGCTCAATGGTGACGACGAAGCCACCAGGATGCAGCCGCTCATAGGGACCGTAGTTGTCCTCACAGTTGTCCTGGCCGTGCCAGTGGCGATCGCCCAAGGACCACCCGAGGACGAAGTGACGCACCTGCCGGGTTTGGCCAATCAAACAACGTCTTTCAAACAGTACTCGGGCTTTATTCAAGCGGGAGGAACGCGACGTCTGCACTACTGGTGAGAGAAACGGCAAAAAAAAAAAAGGTCCCCACCACTTGTGCCTTCAAGCTGACTATATTTGTCCGGCTTTAATGGCAGTTGTTTGGTCTGTTCTTCCAATTGAATGAATATAAGGCCCCTGTATTTCCTTTCGTTATATTGTAGTCACTTTACTAGGCTTTTATTCACAGTGACATATTCTATTGTATTTACTCGTGAGAAAATACGTATGTCACAAATTTATCACGCATCCAAAATCTTTAAAACCAAGCATTGAGAATAATAACGTTCAGTAGCTTCACGTCCAATACATCATCCTTACTCTGTTTACATGGAATTTCATCCGTTTAGAAGCTAAGTAAATATTTTCTCGCCATTCTTCTCTATAATTATGTCAATGGAATACTTCCCATTCCTTTACTACACTAAAGTCAGTTTACCCAGGTGTCACCTACTCGTTTTGCAAAGGCTATATAATAACTTCCTTTTACCCACACTCAGGACCAATTATGGCAGAATTAGCGTAAAATATTCGTCTAAGTAGATTCCTTGTAATGTTTAAAGAAGTCTTGCGGGGACACTTACTGAATTCTTAGTTGTGACTATTATACAGAGTATGTTATTGTATTGTTTTGTTCTTTTGTGCTTATCTGCATTTTTCGTACCTATGGCGCTTACCTGTATTTTATATATCTCAGTTTATTTTCCTCACCATGATAATGCTTAATATTATACTGAGTGATTGTTATTGCATTTCTTATTAGTTTCATTGTACTAATCTACACATTTCGTATATATTATACTCGCTATTATGTACTTATCTGTACATTTATACATTCTTATTTTTGTATTCTTATCACTGTTTACTGTTGCGTTGTAACTCAGATGAATGATTTTTCAGGATGTCTCAGGCACAGTCTCGTCACTTTGAGACCTCCTTCTGTATTTGTAATCATTACATAGAATTTATCCTTGTATTTCAATTTCAAATGAAATTTCAAATTTTATTCACACGAAATGTTGAGTAAGTAACAGCCACCTACATAACGTTCTTTTGACTTCAGTTCTTGTTTAACGTAATTAGCTTTAAAGAAAAGCTTGCCTTTCATACATCCTACTACAGTATCAACATTCCTTTCTTTTTTTCGCTTTCACGCTGTGATGCTCATTCTTGTATTCAAACGTTCCCTTTTCAATGACTCCGTTTTAGATGACATCCATTCGAAGTCCTCCTCACGTGTAACGTTTCAGGTTCATCGCTAGTGAAGGCAACCCCGAGACTGACCCGGTCATTCTATGGATGAACGGAGGGCCTGGTTGCAGCTCTCTGCTGGGACTGATGTCGGAGCAGGGACCTTTTCGAGCGGTCAGGAGGGGAACAAAACTCATTGTGAATCCCTACAGATGGAACAAGGCGAGTACGAAGCGAATCTGTGTGTTTAGCTGTTTATTTCGTCGTGGTACGTAACAAACTTTAGGAAACAGCGTCTATACATTGAAAAAAAAAACGCCAGGCCTGCATGCGTGGAAGGAGCACCACAGTCACAGCGAAAGCTAGAAAAGCGGCCTTCTAGAGCTTTTTCTAAACGGTCATTGGGTAACTACTTCAAGCACACTTGCTGATACCCACTAGGGCATTATTAATAAAATTTTTGGGTATTACGCCGACATTCAGTATGCTATTTTTCATTATTCTTTTGACAAGCGTGGTATCCACTAAAGACTTGCAAGTATTCTTTGCCAATTGTTCATGCAGTGGCTGACGATGAGAAAGTATGGCTGAAGTAGGTATGCACCCCAGTAATAAGGGAACAAGAAGAAGATTGTGTAATGTGTTATAGCATTGGACGACCAATTCGTTACGCTATTCGCATTGTGCGACAACTGGTTGTTCTTTCGCTCCTTTAAAATGCTTGATCAGTCGTATTAACATGACTGCTTTCCCGACATCAAGCCTGCCTAAGTCAAGTTTGCCAACAAGTCCCAAGCACCACAGTGGCTCAGTAGAAGAATACTGGGCTGGCACTCAGCGGATCCGGGTTTGAGCTCCAGTGTGTTATTGGTGCTAGGTTTTTTTTTTTCTAAACTAGCGCGATGTGACTACAGACAACAGCGGTGGGGGCGGCGGCGGACAACTGCGCGTGACCCGAGTTGTGATCTCATAACAGCTTTTGCTGTGTGTTTAGAAAAAAGTTCATTCTATTGTGGGACGCAACAAACCTATGGAACGAGCGTCTATACAACAAGCACAATAGCCAACAAATGGCAAAGCAGAACATACATGACACACTTAAACAATAGTGTCCTTAACCGTAGGGTGTCCCTAACCCATTTTGCTAAGGCATACATATATACACTACATATATACAGTAATCACAATATGGACAATGTACGTGATCATATATGTACAGAATGTACAAGACTTGGGGAAGATGTTAGTAAGTATATAGCACAGGTATCAAGATTCGTGAAATTTACCATTGACAGGGTTAGAATGAAGTGCATATGTACAAGAACTCACACCTATATGGGGTGCACACAAACACATATAAATAGTAAACACATACAGTGACATGCACTAATCAGACACTGACAGGTGACCTCCATCTGGCCTGGCTATAGGAACTAGGCCAGATGTAAGGCTAATCAATCACGTTTGTCAACTACGGACAGAAAGTGGCACAACCATTGTCGTAGAAATTCTTCCTCCCCAAGGAAGAACAATTCCTCTGACAGAAACAATAGAAGTTCAGAGTATAAGCGTTCCAGAATCAGAAAGAGAGCACGACGACGATGACCTGCCGCAACAGCCTCGCACCTATTACGCCACAAACAAAAAGCGCCCGCAGCTATTAGAAGGCGTGTAAAGCGACTACGCGAGCAGTGATCAGATGTGACAAAGCGTTTAACACCTAGGCCACATAAACTAGTGTTAACAGCCTTCGCAATGACACATTGCTGCAGCATATGATGGTTAGAGTGTGTGAGTACATGGTACTCTGCTGTGGGGGTGCATAAAGTTGTGCACTACTGAGTGCATGGAAATGCGTCCTAGAGACGTGCGCTGGTGACATAGTTTTTATATGCGTGATAGTGCAATAACTGATGGTATATCTCGATCAATGACTTGTCAGTGTGTCACAGGTCCCATTAATTCGGGAGGCGATCGCCGGGCTAATTCCAAGGGCCGAAGTATCGGCCCTCCGAACCGCACCACGAAAGCATGGACAATTTAGAAGTGGTCCTTTTTGGCGCGCCAGCGGACGCCGGCTGTGGCCCAAAGAACAAGTCAGAGCCGAGAGTTGATAAACAAACAAAATTATATTCTCAATAGTGGCAGATAGAAAATAATACACAAGCATGCACACTCCACAATAGATGAGTACAATATGTCACCAATCAAACAACGTACTACACAGCACAATCAGCCACACTCGAAACAACGGACACAGACAACAATACGCACTACAATGCAGTCGCATGCATTGAACAACCAAGACACTTAAAGACTAAAGAGATAGAAAACCTATTCAGTCCAAAGTTCTTGGAACAAAAGTCTGGATGATACTCTTCCGAGAATCACTCACTCAAAGTCCAGCGTTGTTGTCGTTCCGCTGCCCCCGAAGTTTCTCTTCCAGGAAACCTCGCCGAAGTTTCTCTTCCAGGAAACCTCGCGTCTTCAATTGGCCACTCTCCAAGCTTCAAACTTCTTCGCCGGAAACACGTCGGCTTCACACACGCAGCTGTGTCCACGCGTCTTCGCTCAATAGCGGTAAACACACACTCTTGCCTGTAGCTCGAGTCGTCACCCTTCAGGTGGAAATCATCTTCTTCTCCTGCTTTGTCTCCACGGACAAAACCTTCGCCGACTACACGGAGGAAACCCTACGCGCTCTGGCGCTACTTCCGTCTTCTCCTGATCTCTCGTCTCGGCTGCTCGATTAAATACCTTCCGCGCGAGATTCCAGAAAGTTCTCATCATTTCGTCGGCGCGATGCGCAGCGAAGGCTGGGGGAAAGGTCGAGACGATACGAGGGCCGTCCCCGACGGATGACTCAACCCGGCATCACCACGCCCCTTTCCATCTAGAAATTTCGAGTGCTTGCTCGGCCGCCGATGTGAGGAGGTTCGTCGGTGAATCCACGCTTCCGAGGGGCGAGGGACGCGCGCCCGGGGGAGGGGGTTTCTGGATGCTTGTTTTCTTTCTTTTTTTTCTCGTTGACCTCTCGGCGCTTCCTCGCGAGAATTTGGCGGCGCGCCCTTTTTTAGCGCTCGTTTTGTGACACAGTGATCATTTGTGTCCAATGTGATAAGCTGAACTTTTATCTAGATTACGCGTCATCCTACGTTGTCGTTGCCCAAATGGGAACGCAGTACCAGAATTGTTGCTGGTAGCCACCTAAATTTCGCTCTGACAAGCACGTGCATATAAGTGAAAAAGCACAAAGGAAGGAAAGTTAGGAGAGAACAATGTGTGATTCTAAAGAAATAAACAACCCACCACGGTGGTCCATTATAGTTGTTATGGAGTTTCACTGCGAACCCACATGTCGCGGTATGGTATAACGACCTCTGTGGCGGCCTTTTCGATGGAGGCGAAAAAGCTTGAGGCCACTGTACTTACATTTAGGCGCACAATAAAGAACCCCGCTTGGTCTAAATTTCCAGAGTTCTCCACTACGGAATCCCTCGTAATGGTTATAAGACGTTAAACCCCGACAAATACTATTGACCAGTCAAGATCTTTGAAGATGTAGCGTGTACCTACGCTGGTGGATTGGCCCAGAACCGGATAATTTTCATGAAAGACGCAACTATAGCCTTAAAAGAAAGCTTACATTGCATACGCCCTACTATACTATCAACATTCCTTTATTTTTTTTGTTTTCACGCTGTGATGATCCTTCTTGTATTCGAACGTCACATTTTCAACGACTTCGTTTTGGATGTGATCCAGTTAGAAACGTTGCTTGTTGGGAGATTTGGAACAAGTCAATCATAATGTAGTGCAGCGCATAAAGCAGACAACAAACGAGCGAGGGGACAAGGACACGTCCCCTCCTTATTTGTTGTCTGCTTTTTTTGCGCTGCACTACATTATGATTAGGCTAGAAAGAAGTACTACAGGAACAAACACGCCAAGCTTCCTTTGCCTCCGTTTTAACGCGATAGCGTGAAGGAGATCATATCGCAGACATTCTGTTGCCGATGTCAGTGGCTGTGAGTGAGAAATGAGTGTTTCTGTGAGCGATAAATTGATTGTGTAAGAATTTAGCGCAACCTTGACTCTCGCGAGCACTCACACAAGCACTCACACATCCACCCGGGTAACACACATACCGATAGTGGGGACTTCGTTGATTCATGAAAAGATTTATGATGTAGTTGGCACTAAGCGACTGTGTTTTCAATGTGCATTATATAGGATAGTTCTAAACGCACAGTTTACGCGTGCAGACGTTCGTTTCTAAGCGCCATGGTTGAAACCAAGACCTGCTCCTGACCTGCCCAGAGAGCCCCTCTCCAGCGCCCACGTTCTAGTTCATATCTTCTGCCACCAGGGCTGTAACCTAGGAGCGGCGTGGCGCTAGCCAGCACCTGTTCGCTGAGTTGACTTTCAGCGTTTGTGGTCATATTTTGGCCAACAGAGAACTTATAGTACCTATTTATTATACACAAAAAATAATTCAGGAATAAATCTACTAAAGATACTTCAGAATATTTTAGCAATTAAAAGGACGTGACACCACATAGGTTGTCCTACATCATGTAAGTCTACGAGTTCCCACGTTTGTCAACCAGTGTGCAATAAACAGTTAGGCGCACACAACAGCTTACTTGACCCACCACCTAAGTAAAGAAATAGTCCCATATATGTCAGCTGTTCACCACAAAATGCAGGCATTTTTACCCCAGTGCCGTAAAAACAACCATAAAATTCAACTACCAATGGTGAGTGGTTGAACGAGAGCGGGTACATGCGCTTCCATAGGAACCCTGTTATCTAGGCAGGTCAGGAGTACAGTAGGTCGTGGTTGAGACATGCTTCGAGCAGGGGTGGTTCTAGTCCTTTCGTTTTAGGAGGGGTGGTCACTTGAAGCAACACCGGAGAGGGGGCGTGCTCCGGACTTTTTGTTTTTGGCAGAACTAAAACACCATCATACACTCTTAAAAAAAGGGCAGTGATATTTACTAACTTTGAGGTAGTAAATTGTTGTCCCCACATTCACTACCTAAGCAGTAACTGCAGGTAGTATACTACAGAGGTCTACTACCCTAGGAGCAACCAGAGGTAGTAAATGTCTGTGGTCTACTACCTGCAGTTACTACTGATGTAGTAAATGTTGTGACAACAATTTAACAACCTCGAAGTTAGTAAGTAGCACTGCCTTTTTTTTAAGAGTGTAGCATTTATACTGTTAATTTGTGCTCACAGTGGTCTCACACATGTGTCTGAACTGGTGATAGGAGGCGGACTACAAGCATTGAAGTGTGGGGGGCGGGGGGTGCCGACACATTATCTGAGGGGTAGGGGTGATCGCCCCTATCCCCCCTCTTGATCCACCATTGGCTCCGAGAAGCAAAGCTGCGCTAGTGATTGAGAACTCACACGATGCGCATGGGCCACTGTTACGTCATTACGTCATCACGTCATTACGTCATCACTTTCTACTCTTGAACGCGAAGCTCAAGTGTCCCATGTTTTTCGCGATAGAGCGATGACTCCTGATTTTTCTTTTTTTTGCTATTTCTTTCCCCAATGAAACAGCTAAAAAGAGAGAGAAGGGGGATTTCAACAAACGTGTGGCGAAGTCCTGTAACTTCTGCACCGCAGTGGGGGTTAGAAGGTAGAGCGTCTGCATTCATGTACAGGGTTCGATGAGCTCAGACATGTTTTTGCAAAAGTTGCAAAATGAAGGTTCACCTTTACCTTCTTCGAGAAGCACCCTGTCCTAGTCGAGCCCACACTGACCAGTTTTTTTTTTCTTATTAGCACCCGGTAGTGGTGCGACCCATCTTGCAAAGTCGGTCCTTCTAAGTTCATTCACCTACACTGATGGATTGATTTTGTTAACGTCGTTCTCACAGCATATCGGGGGTACACACAGCTTATAGTGGGTATGGTGGCAATGTAATACATAGAGAGAACAACAAACTTCATAGGATTCAGTCGCAGGAGCACCTCAACATTTAACAGTGTCTCAAAGTTAGGAGCAGCACAGAATAAGTGGTCAAAAAGTATGCGTAAAAATAACTCGGTAATAAAGTAATAAAGCTTAGATACTAAGCTTTAAAAAGAAGGTGTACTATATGCCTAAGGTAACATAAAATATTTTATTACAAACACTTAAGCTAATAATACAATTGTGTTAACAGAAAACAGCCTGAATTCGCAAGAATGACTACGCAAGGACAATTATTTGACGAATGAAAAAAAAAACTTCATCAGATAGGGCAATTGCTACAGGCCACCCAATGAATTACATTCACGTAATTTTTATGAACTGCTTCCCCCTCCTTTTTTCTTACCATCGAACCTCCGTCGTATCCTCTTGTGAGTTGGAGAAATTAGCCTATTTCCCAACTTCAAACGGCTCTCTTTTGCAGCTTTGGTGGCGAAACCTTTGAGAGAGACAATATACTGCATCTGCGCTTTGCTCCCTTTTCATAGAGAGGGTTCCTCTTTATCTACCGTTCCTTCGATATAGTGAGATTGATTGATGTCTTGGGTTTAAAGTCCCAAAGCCACCAGATCATGAGAGACGCCGTAGTAAAGAAATCCGTAAATTTCGACCACCTGTGGTTCTTTAACATGCACTGATATCTGAGCACACGGGCCTACAGCATTTTCGCCTCCATTGAAAATGCAGCCGCTGCAGTCGCGATTCGATCCCGTGACCTGCGGGTCAGCAGCCGAGTACCTTATCCACCGCGGCGGGGTGACATAGTGAGAGTTTAGCCGATGCTTTACAGTAACTGCCCCAGATTTGCGCTTGATGACCCCTTTAGTGGACACAAAACAATGCCTTTAGAGATAACCATTCATTGTTCCCGAAGCATGCTCTGTTGAAGGTTTATCCGCATTCTAGAGATATATAGTATTGTTCTCCAGTGAATGGAGAAATGATGAAGCGCAACCTATTTGTAATACAGGATGGCCCGGATAACTTGAACAAAGATCGAAAAAACTTGCCGAACCTTATCTACGTGAATGGCGTTATGAGCACGCACCCACATATCGTGAAGAGGAAGTAACACTACATTTGTGCATGAACGACAGCAAGGGGCCGGTTTGAAGGAATGTTTTTTTGTATTTGCTTAATATTGAGACACAGCCCAATGAATCGGAGAAAAGCAAGGAAAATATATTAAGTTGCTTCAGCTGTATTGAAGTGATTATAAGAGAAATGAAAATCAATTACAACCTACGTACAAACAAGTTTGACATTTGTTCCCGAGTCTACAACTTTAAAGTAAAAAAAGTCACACTTCTCGTGTACAGCTTCCAGCTTAACTAGTCCGGATTTTCTCTACCTGACTTCTCTTTTATGGAAAGAAACTTGCGCTGACCAATTTGTCGAGTGATCAAACAAATACATTTAGCCACTTCTACCTTGGTGCTTGCGTACCCTAAGTTTTTATTTGCATTTTTATTTTTTATTTCCTGAATTTTATTACCACGCAAACAAATGTGCCGTACTCGCTGGTATTCCGCATCTCTGTTAAACTCAAATGCGTCACGTATGAAAAAATAAATAAATTACGCACTGCTGCTATATTGTCTGCTGGTCGTGGCGTCGGTGAAGGCCACAGTCGGCGTGTCAAAGATGAAACTCTTTATTTGGCCGAACTCGGGGCCGGGAAACTGAAGGTCATACTATAGCAATTCACACTGGCACCGAGAGCGGCGAACAGAGCGTCGGCCGATGATCAACTGACAAGGGGTGACGCAATTAGGCATTTATGCATGTGCCGTTGAATATTCCAGCGTTATCGCTAACGGGCACAAGGGGTGACGCGATTAGGCATTTATGTATGTGCCATTGAATATTCCAGCGTTATTGCTAACAGCCACGTAAGCTTCAGAAGAATCTGAAATGTTCGCGTTGTGCGCGTAATCGCATCGGGCGTTTCTAAGATTATCTCGATGGTGCTTAGTTAATTGGTATGATTGCGCAAGGCAGCACTTACACATGACGTATAATGAGACGATAACAAACTTGAGAAAGGAGCGTGGCAGGAATTTTAAGCGTGAACGGATAGATAGACAGCAGGGGCGACGCCAGGGGAGGGGTCTGTAATGGGGAGGGGGGTCATGAAAATTTTTACCTGCCCCCTTTGCACCCTACCTGGCAACAGAGCAAGCATAGTCAAAACACAACACTTAAGTCCCCACTTCCTGCCCTCACCCCTTCTATCCTTAAGTAGCTCGTCGTAGCCCCCCCCCCCCCCCAGTAAAATAAAGGTAGCGCCACCTTTGAGAGAGACAATAGACTGCATTTGCGCTTTGCTCGCTTTTCATAGAGAGGGTTCCTCTGACAAAAAAAGAAAAACATGGTCACGTGTCCTGTCTCATCTTTTCAGTCACTTGCAATAAAGTAATTTGCCTGTCCCACTTCCATGCTGCATCAAATTTTGTCGACAAAATCACTTTTCCTCTGGAACTAGGTCTAAATCACACCGAAATGGTGAAAAAGTATCTTTGAATATGTTATGTTCCACGCCATTACAATAGACGACATGCTCGCTTTTGTACACTGCGGTTTTCTGTGATGTTGTTTTTACTTCGATTGATGCGACCTTGTTCCATCTTAATCACATATGTCATTATAGAGTGGGTTGATTTCTCCAGATCGCGAACATCATCTTTCTGGAAGCGCCCGCCGGCGTCGGTTTCTCTTACGATCCGAGCGGAGACTACTCGACCAACGATGATCAGACGGCGGACGACAACTACCTGGCCCTCCAGGACTTCTTCTCGAAGTTCCCCAGTCTCAAGAACAACGACTTCTATATCGCGGGCGAGAGCTACGGAGGCATCTACGTGCCCATGTTGACGCAGCGAGTGCTCAAGAATCCAAAGGGCATCCAGCTCAAGGTAAGCGTAATATGAAACGTTTATAAGGGCAGGAGGTTGGGCCGTACTCGGTGAAGACTCATCTCGTCTACGGGGACGTGGCTTTCGCAAGTTCGTGCCACTCAGCTTCAGGGGTGTAGCCAAAATCTAGTTCGGAGGGGGGGGGGGGGGGTCGACTATATTTTATGCACGTTCGCTAGTGCGTGTGTGTGTGGGTGTGTACGCAAGTAATTTTGAAAAATTTTGGGTCGAAAGTGAACCCCCCCACCCCTTCCTCTCCAAATGTTTTCACTACTTTGTTAAAGGTGGTCTCATTTCTAGTTGAGCTTTTGCTTGCTCGCCGTGCTAACGTGGTTAGAAAAACATACACTTGAATAGTGCGAAGGGTAGAGGTACATTTAGGTTACGTAGCGTACGTTTCGAAGTACCATTTCAGGAATTTTTTGTTTGTAGAACTGACACTGAGCGTTTGGTTCACGGTTGCAAGCGGATCAACGCACGTCAGGTGCTCCATGTCTCGGTCTGAAAACAAGCCCGAACAAAATGGGGTGCTGCCTAAGGAATGAAAAGTGCATCTTGCAAAGTTATTCACATATATATATAAGCTTAATTTTACCCACCACTTCCCGTTAGATTTCTAGTCGAAAAAAATAGAGCTACATTTCTTTGAGTAATGGAAATAAAGAAACTACTATTAACTGCTATTTATTAGTATGCTAGTAGTCAAGCTTTTTGGTTCTGTGACTTCCGCAGCACTGCCGTCAAATGTCCGCGAGTGTAGTCGTTGGCGACTCGTTATGAACAAAGCCAAGGCGGGCAAGCGTGAATGCAAGAGACCAGACGAACGTCGCGGCCTTAAACGCAGATAGTTTTCTATTGCCATGTCAGTTTCTTTTTTTTTTGTGTACCATTGACACACTCGAAGTCGTGGGGGATGGTTTTCCGAACTAATCCCCGTATTCTAGAACGTCCCTTCGCTCAACGCTTCTTCTTCACTTGATAAAGCCGATGGGAGCGCCGTCTCTTGGCACGGCAAGTCACTGCAAATCAGCGATAAGCTGCGGCGACTATTGAGTAGCGCAGCGTCATTTTCAGCCGAGCGGTGGCGCAGTGCACAACTCTGTCAAATGAAGGGTGGAAGTCGATTCGAGGAGCGTTTGTGAATACGGGGGTTAGTTTTCCGAGTGGCTGTCACAATTCACGAAGCACTTGCAATACTTTTCTTGAGAAGTTAGGGACATACTTCAGTTGGATGATTATTACATCAGTTAGGTGCGTGTTATCGGTGCGCTGTTTGCAACGATTGTACGGGGCCGGACAATTTATCGATACACGAGTGTCATGTAAGTATCTTGAAGATACTGTGAGCATCGACATGCAAAATCCATTTGTCTCTCAGTAGTGAAATACTTTTACGATGTGTCGATCACATTGTTGCACAGTGCAAGACAGGGGTATCTCGTGAACTTTTTGCTTGAAATGAGCAGACGTCTTTAAAGAGGGAGAGAAGACTTCTCGTAGCGCTAGCTACACTAGCCGAGCCAAAGCAATTTCGCGTGTGCGTACAAGAGCCGAGCCGTGTTGCTCATGTGTGAGGAGCAGTGACTGCGCCCGCCTCACCGGTGTGCACAGTCCAGAGGAGTGACGTCATAGCCGTGGCAGACGCGTCGTCATCGTACGCCGTGGCTCTTGCATCTCGAGCCACGCTGCTCTCTTAAGTCGCGTCTGCCACAATTCCACCGGACTTATGTCCCGAAAATGCGGCGGCGCTATATTGGTAGGCAAAAGACGCTTTTCCTACCACAGTTTCTGCTGGGTTTTCAATGGTGCATGTGGTGTTCTCAGTCAAGCAGCGAGAAAAAAAAATAGTAAGCCGACGAGCTGCGTCGCGGTTGGATGTGAGTCGCGTCTCACAACTTAATTTTATTTGTTGGCGCAGCACATCGTAGCCCTCAGCGCTTATGGCTTTCGCAACGCTTATGGCGTCTCACAACGTTGTTTTGTTGGCGCACATCGCAGCCCTCAGCTAGAGTTATATATATGCTACCTTTGGCTACCTAAAGGTAGCGTATACAGCAACTCTACCCTCAGCGCTTATGGCGGAAGTTACGTGTGGACGTCGCTATAATTTTACCCTTAATGTCGACGACGGCCTACCTATGTTTACAAACATGGAATGGGTCTATAGCGGGATGTTTGCCCGTATGATATAGCCATAAAGAAGGAAAGTGAAATTGCTGCTCAGCGGCGCAGGAGAGCGGAGAAGCTCAATTTGTCGGATCCCGAAGGATTTGCCTGGCAATCAGCGGTTGAGTGTGCGAAGAGCGAACAGAAGAAGGCTACTACACGTGCTGCGTATGCACCGGAGCAAAGGCAGGAACGTCTATAGCAAAGCGGCGTTGGCGGGAGGTCGATTGACAGACTATACGGTGAAGCTTAGTGGAAGCGTCAGTGAGACTCGAACCTTCGACTTCGTTAACAACTAATTTGTATATGTGGTTGACGTACGTGAAAGACTGTGGCACATGAAAAACTTGACGCTGGTAAGTAATGCCATGCGTGAAATGTTGAGTTTATTGGCGCCTCTGCAGCTCACGCTACTTATATCCTGGCATAGCCAAGCTAATCCACTGCTAGATTTTTTTCCCTATTCCAAGGAAAGGTGCGCTGCCGTTCGTCGACACAGTGAGGGCAAAGTATGGTTTCACGCACTCAAGCAAGGGTCCATGCGGTGATGTGCCCGACACCACTGACGACGAAACCGCAGGAGCTAGGTTGTCATTCTCGGCCGACGAAAGTAGCTGTTTGTCATTGTGGGTGCCACAATCCCGAATTTTTTTGTGGCGCGAAGCCGCTTCTGAAGCTTGCGAGTATTATAGTGAGGCCGAGCGGATGATACGTAAATTACAGCCTAATTGAGAAGCCTTATTATTGTTTCAGTGCTATTCACGCAATAATATACTACAAACCTAACATATCTACGCATTAAAAAAAATGCTGCTTTTAGCTAGACATGCCAGCGATATGCTTGTCTCGGAACATTGAATGCACTGGATCTTTAATCACAGTCTTGTCGGCACCTGATAGATGCATCACAGAGCATCAGTATCGTCGAATAAAACGAAGAACACATTTCAGTATCTGTAGTTTGGTTCCCTTAACTGTATTCTGGGATACTGTCCGTGGTTTTGCAAAATAATAATAATAATAACTCCAAAGTATCCTGTTCAATCAAAATCAACTATATCTCAGTATGTCTGTTTTATGCTTACAGCACAGGTATTTCGGTATTAAACACTCTTCCGCGCACCGGTGTTCAGACCCACATATATATAAAAAAATTTTTTTTAAAAAATCAGGCGTTATGTACTGAGTTGCAGTACTCAAATAAAAATGAGACTAATAAATTTGAAACTTTCAAAAGCTTTAGCGAAATGTGAATAAAGTTAGGGAGCATTACCAGCGCGCTACAATTTAATGTACCCGTTTTTTATCAAGGGTTACGCCGTTGGCAACGGCGCTCTTGACCTGAACATCTTGGGCAACGCCTTGGTCTTCTTCGGATACTACCATGGACTCTACGGACTAAGGTAAAAACAGGCATATACATAGTTATTATTTTTTTTTGCAGGCCACAGGTACAGGAGGCGTGGTTACCATTCCGCTGCATGAACAGTTGAAAAATTGATACAATATTTGAGATCGATTTGGATGAGCGTCAGAGTTAAGTGCGTAATGCCAATATGAGCAGAATAATCCGACACAATCGTGTTACATTTTGTTCGAATATTTTAGTGCACTTATTTTGTAGCATATTTCTCTTAAAAAAGTTGCCGTGCGTGCAACTTATTATATTTCGTGACAAATATTCCATCAATTGCATTTCGCCATCGCCTTCACAGCATGTTTGATTGAAAAGCTCCCGGAATTTCTAAAAACCAAAACTCGTTGATTGAATCATTATATACGCATTGAGGATGCATAGCTTCAGGATATTTGGATTTCAATGACAATTTATAGGTTTGTATGATGTGTTGTGATTGCGATCAGCCGGTAATTGTTATATATTTTAGTATTAAACTGCTGTTTCCATTTGTTACTTTGTTTCTGCCTCGAAAACTGGGGTCATTGACTTAGTCAAACGTTGTCGCCTTTTCATGATCTTCAGCATTGTGCGAATGCTGAAATAGGTTTTATTTGGTTTTATTTAAAAACAGACTACGTAAAAGCTAGCCTTGCTTGTTGATCAAGGTTAAATTATTCAACAGGAATTGCTTGCAACAGACAGTTTCAATTAGGAAGGGTTCCTGTGTATTGCTTAACCAAAGCTACTATGTAGCAAGAGCGCTCACAAACGCTGTTATATCGCTTTCACGACTTCAACAAACGTTTTAATCTTTACTAGTGTTCGTCGAAAAGGCAATATGCCACTCCGGAGTAGTGAATTCACTAATCAAATTTTAGTTGCGTTTAGCGTCGTCCAGCAGTCCACGAGTAGTAGGTGTGTTGTCGACGAAAGCTCATTTGCTCTTCGCTGCGATTGGGTGAATTTCGCTTTGTTTAACGTTTCGGTTTGTTATTGTGTTTCAGTCTTTGGACCAGGCTGACGAGTAACTGCTGCCACGGAAGCGTCTCCCAGCAGTCGTGCGACTTTGTGGAACGTGAGACGCTGGAGTGCGAGGCAGCGGTGAGCAAGTCTCATTTGCGTCTATGACGTATGTGAGCCTTATCAGCGTGAACACGTCAGCGCTTCACAAATATAATCCAGCCTCGTTATAACGAACACTGATATATAGTATAACTGCTTATAGCGAAATAATGGTAACATTGATTTGTCACGCTTCATTTTAGTTACATTAATTCCTGTTATCATAGAACCAAAAACGTGAGAGCGGGCGTAATATCGGCTATAACGAAGAAAAGTTTGGTTGTGAATTGCCTGCCCGCATTCATTTGGCCTTTTATGCCAAATATTGAGTTTAAAGCCAGGCGGAAACTATGTTTTTTTCTTTTTTTGAAGTGCACATGTGTTTATGAATTGCTGTAAAAAGCCCTCACACGCAGAACACAACTTTCATCAAGTAAATGTGAACGGAAGTTTGTTTCGTCAAACGAACTTTGTTTTGTTGTAATTTGGCTTACTCATACTTTATTGTATTTGATTTGAACAGCCACAATTAGACAGGTAAGGATTATGTCCTTTATAGGTGGGTTTGAAGCTCTGAATAATGCGATACGTACCTACGATGCTTGCGGGAGCCAGGCTGCCAACTTTTTTGCTCCGTTTTAACTTCAATAATACAACAAATATCGGTTATAACAGACTGATCGATCGTTTTGACTAAAATCGACGTAGTTTTGAACCCTAGGTGCCATGATTTGCTGTGAACACTGCGGCATGTGAAGCAAGACGGGCGCCATGGTTTGGGTAGAGGCTTGTTGCCGCTTATCACCACAATATTTTCTTGTTATGATTGCGAACGATAAACCAGCCGGTGGCACATGTTGTTCAGCTACCATCTTGTAATAGTACTAGAATACAGAGAGTGTGAGCATTAGCGCTTAACGAGGAAATAGCAGTTATTTCGGCAGGCCAATAGGGAGCATGGTGCAGTGTCAGGGAAAGGGAAGCGGGAAACAAAGGGGAAAGTAGAAGGAAGAAACATAGCTGAAACATGGAAGGATAAGGAGCCGGGGTCTCGTCTATTCATGAACGAGACCGGAGGTGAAGTCAGTGTCCAACAAGTCGTGTGTGCCTAACGGTAGATGGCGATTCCTACCGTTATAAGCACTACATCATATTTTGCAACGTTCTATCCGTGACGGAAGTGCGTCAGTGGGGCCGTGGTAAATCTCGGCATAAAACACTTGCGTGCTAAAAGCTAATTTGCTACTCCACAGTTAGATCTCAGTTGCTCCAGAAGCTGCACCAGGATGGCTTCCATCAATTACGTCACTACATACATTCCACAATTTGCTTTAAGCAACCATGTCCCAGGAAATTCACTATTGGCAATCAACATCAATGTTGCGAAAAGGAATCTAGGTAGGCTTTAATTGATTATTTTTTCCTCCGCTTGTTTCAGGTCCAGGATGCCTTGGAGGTCATATACGACGAGCATCTGAACGTGTACAACCTGTACGACAAGTGCGAAGACGAAAGCGGCAGAAGGCTTCTTGGTTCCCGGGCAAGTCCCTCGTCTCGCTACCACCGGTCGAGACAGCTGATTGCGCACAGCGTCAACGTCACACGTGACCTGGTACGTACTCATACAGCTCCAGTGCCAGGCATTGCCTTAACATGCCCAAACAGCTATAGCACCCAGCAATTTTGTTACACCTATAGCAGAGAAGTTTTAATTCAAACAATAATATCAGTTAACATGACCACATGGCCTCTTAATGGCCTCTTAGCAAAGTTGCCGCGTGAACAAGACAGGGAACAAACTTTGGGCTAGTTTGTTGCGTTCATTGAACATAACGCTGCTAAGACAGGGTCCACAGAAAGACCAAGCTCCCCTCCTGTCTTCCGCCAGTGGTGCCTCTGTCATCAGCGCTATGGCTTCATTGAACGCACTCACTGAAATGTCAGATAAGAAGAATGGTTCTTATAAAGGGGTTGGCTTAGATATTGATAATAAATGTACGGGTCATACGTCAGAAAACCACAATATGATTGTGTGAGGAAGCTGAGTGTGATAGGATCTGTAAATTTAAAGAAGCTGATGTTATTCGACACGCACCTAAAGTTAATTACAAGGGCAACTAGCATTTCGCATCAATCAAAATGCGGCCGCTACGGCTAGGATTTTATCCCGCAGAATTTGGGGCCAGCAGTCGAGGCGGATGCGATTACTTTATCACAGTTTACATGGCCAGTCATTGCCCATTCGGAAAGTGCAACAATTTCTCTTTCAGGACAACTTGAGCTCCACTCCAGCATGCATTGATAGCGAGAATGTCAAACGTTATCTTACACGAGAAGACGTGAAAGTAGCGCTGCACGTCGAGAACTCAACGCTGGAATGGGATGAGTGCAGGTGGGTCCAGCTTATTGAAATGCTTGGCGGAATGGGACGCACAACGCCTACTTGTGAATGAACAGCTTTCATGGTCGCTCGTTACGTATGCCCTCTACCTGTCTAATGAAGTAGATGCCCCTTAATGATGCCTGGGGTCCAGTACTTAACTCTTATAGTCAAAAGGACGAAATTTTACACTGCCTACAAAAGATTAAAGTAAACCACACACGGCAGATTGTGCAAGAATACTTGATTTGAATAATGTAGCGAGTTCATATTGGGAGTATAGCTTTAATAATTGCTGTGATAGGATAGCTAATAGCAGCCCCCATGTCATAATAAGGGGGGGGGGACAATTCTCCAACTTCAAATCAGACGTGCTCCTAAGCAGCGTTTTCTTGTGAGTATGAATAAAAACTTACCATGGTATATCTTCGTGGACACATGAACTTCACAATATGTACTGCAATATAGGCAAACCGGTAGATGCATCATGGAGGTGACGTGACACTATCCTAACGTAAACCAGCGTATCGTGGGTAACGTCGTGGGGCTGGAAGCAACGTCACCATCCTCGAGCGCCAGAATATTTAGCCTATGTATGCTCACGGAAAATAGGATAGACAGAAGATAAAGTGTAGGACAACGTGCGGAGAACCATTATTACCTCTCAGCGATTTGGTTCAATATGGGATTTCGCGAAGCTTCCGTTCCACGTTGAATCGGTTTTTTCCTGTCGCATCTTCGAAGCTGAGTGACTGCATTTAGGCGAATAAGTTTAGCAGAATATATGGAAGGTTTCAAATTAGGATAATGTTTTATGATATTTAACTTCCCGAAACCACGATATGATTACAAGAGAAGCCGTAGTAGTAGGTGCCGGAAACTTCAACCAACTGGGGTTCTTTAACGTGCACCTAAATCCACGCACACGGGTCTTCAGCATCTTCGCCTCCATCGAAAATGCAGCCGCCGCGGCCGGCATTCGATCCAGCAACATTCGGGTTAGCAGTCCTATTATTATAACCACTAGATTGCCGTAGCGAGGCTGTAGTGAGGCTTCAAATGCAAGACGAAGACTAACTTCGCCGTTTGTGTTATTTTAAATCTACAGTAACGTCCTGAATTACTCAACGCAATACCGGTCAATGAAGAATGTCGTGAAAGAGCTCGCGGATTCCCAACAACTGAAGACCCTCATCTACAACGGCGACGTCGACATGGCTTGCAACTTTCTAGGAGACGAATGGTTTGTCAACACATTGGGGTATAAGGTAAGAAGTACAGGAGAATAGACTTCTACGTGTGGATTAACGTGGTGCTACCGTAATTCATATGCTGCATATTTATGCGTGTTGTGGTAAAGTAAACGCGGGGAATTATAAAAGAACGCACTGATGGTTGAACCAGTGTTTTGACAGGTGAACTTGTCTGGCAGCAAGTGGATGCTTAGCAGCATTTTTATGAATGACTATCACTCTTTGCAAGCCTCGGATTTGGAAGAAAAGAACAGCAAGTATGTGCGCAAAAAGAAAAAAAAAGAAACACTAAATTGGGCTATTGTAAATATAGAGGCTGTCATGTCAAATTTAGTGGCAGATCAGTGCAGTACATTACGTAGCAAATGAGAAGTGAGGAACCGAAGGCAAGCGAAGTACTGAATGTATTCATTAGATAATATTCTTATGACTTCTAAACTCCGCTTTTTCCTAACCTTCTGTTGTTTTTCTTCAGAGTTGTATTAATGGGTAGAATGGTATTGGAATTCACCTGTAGACTTGAAAGGTCTTAAAAGCCAATTTGTTCGATCGCTTGGCTAGACGACCTGCGTTGCTGTAACCTTCAGATGACTTATCGTGTAACCCTCACTTGCAAGATTAAATCGATATGATGAAGCCTGTTTTTCAGGCATTAAAATGAATATTTCAATACCGTCATTTTTTTTCCAAATTGTGTTTCAGCCAAAGTCAACGTACAAGCTCTGGAAGCACAAAGATCAAGTGGCAGGATTTTTTCAGACGTATGAAAAGAACATAACTTTCGTGACGATCAAGGTTGGTGCCCGTTTTGATGTTGCACGCGGTCTCTTGTATGTCGCTTTGCACCTCGATTCTCACAAACCACAAATGAACCTTTGCATACGTCATCGCAGTAACTCATAATGAGCCCCTTATTATTAAGGTGTATCCAGAAATAGCTAACACATCCTAATTGTCAACAGATGCTGACAAAACCAAAATGAATCGTGGGCAGTAAAGCTCACCAAGATGAGTGGCTCATCGGCCCTCATGTAATCTACAAAGAACATTAGAAAAACACTATGTCAGCACAGCCAGTCAATTTTAGAGGGACATTATAGCAAAAGAGTCCCCCCCCCCCCCCCGCTACGCCATAGATTCTAACGTCATCTCCTAGGCCTATGTATTTTCTAACCAGTAAAATGTTCCTTTTTAAGAAGCCAGAAACTTAACGAGCCAAGTACATAAATTTCGTTGAGCATTGTTGCCAAAATACGAAACAACTGTAATACGTGGCAACTCCATCAGAAATTCGGGGAGGTAATTGAAAAGCAAACTTTTGATATTAATTTTCTCACCTAATAGTAAATACATGGTTGTAAAAGTAACGCTACTCGAGTTTTCAGAGTTTAATTTATCAGCCTGAACTAATTTATTTCTCCACCTAGTGTCCTTTCAAACACCTGCCAACCGCAAGAGAACTGGATCTGACAGCGCATTTCCCAGATGTTTTATCTCAGTATGCTGTGTACTGGTTCGTTATGCAGGGAGCCGGTCACATGGTACCAGAGGACAAGCCCGCACAAGCCTTACAGATGATCAGTAACTTCATCACCGACACACCCTTCTGATCACGTCTCGATACATCCGGGTTATTGTGCTGAATAAATTCATCCGAAATGCCTGATAATTTATGACGTGTTTCATGGTGAAACTGATTTGTTTCAAAATGCTCGCACGGCAGGCTTATTAAAATAAATGATGGTGGAAACACGGGTCGTCGTGCTTAGCTTTTTTGCGTGTTTATATTAGCCCCGGGTTTTTATCGATGGATCAGTACCAACGAGCTCTCATTAAACACTTCTAATACAAAAGGACGGCATCATATTCATCAAAAGCCACTGCTCATCACAGGCCCTCTCAAAAGATGAATAAAATAAATTACCCATAACGAAATGCTACTTTGGAGAGCAGTAAAAGCGTCAGAAAAGTGGCTACAAGATAGAACATTACGAACGGCATGTGATGATGTTGATGATAATCTATATGCTTCAGAGATAAATTTTTATAAAGAAACAAGGGCTGGTGTGTCTCTTGTCCAAACACACACAACAAATCCGACAGATCCCACATATCTTGGGAATGGATGTTATACGTGACAACGAGAAAAAGTAAAGTGCTCTGAAGTAAACCCCTTTCGTCGCCAAAAGAGACGTCCCATTTACGGAAACGAGGGGCGCCGATGACACACGGCACCCGACACAGCAACTGTCGCTGCCAACGCGGTGCTAGTGACGTCATGCGGGCGTTCGAAAGCACGCCTTGCCGGTTCAAAAAGGAGATGCGGGATATGATTTAGCTAAAAGGATTTTTGACGGAAACTAATTATTTTGCTTGTCATCAGTAATTGCGCCCAAACGCCTTTCCGGAAGATGTACCCTTGCCTAAAGGATAGTGCTCCCGTGTGTCAAGGGTATTATGTGAAGATTGCGGATTGAAGGCGACTGTGTAGCAATT
The DNA here is from genome assembly GCF_043290135.1 of Rhipicephalus microplus. Taxonomy (NCBI): domain Eukaryota; kingdom Metazoa; phylum Arthropoda; class Arachnida; order Ixodida; family Ixodidae; genus Rhipicephalus; species Rhipicephalus microplus. The sequence continues at coordinate 23,932,026 of NC_134709.1, forward strand.
TTTCCATTGAGCTTAACATTAAGACTTGGCGCTACATATATGTAGTAATGCATGCATATACACATGTTTAACAGCCACATATGTTTCATATAATCACTTTTTCACAGATGCGTGACGATGCCAACAGCAACATGGATGTTAGCAACACCAGAAGTGGTAAGCTGATACGAAGCGCTGGTGCTAATGATGATGGTTGCCATGACCCTGGTCACTGCTATGCATAAATCAACTTTAGCGGATGGCACCTAACCGTAATTGACAATAACCCGATGGGACGGCTGTATCATAGGAGCATAGGTCCGTGAACTGATTCATGAATCGATGCAATATGCTCACACAGACTCGAATGCAGCTGTGAGTAAGTCTGAGAGAATTCGGGTGAGTAATATTTTGGTGAGTTTGAGTCCGAAAATATTTTCGTGAGTGTGAGTCTGAGATAGTCCGAGAAAGCGAGTGAGCGCAACAACTTCATTTGGTTCATAATGGACGCGTGTTAACTCGGCTTCACCTGGCTAGGTCCTCTCGGAAATGGCCAGGCTGAACCTCACTGCCCTCGCGCGGGCATTTTGGACAGCCAAAAGTCAAAGTTTGAAAAGTCAGGTTTTGGACCTTAATGAGCTTGTTTATTTCCTTTTGGTGGTGTGGGGGTTTTGGACAGTGACTAGCCCGACAACCCTTGAGGGAAGTGGTGGAGACAAACCAGCAACTATCTTTACTACGCCGAAATTCAGCCGAAACTGCTCTCCCTGCCAGCGGCTGCCACGAGCCACGCGCGATCGTCATCTTCGAACGCTTACCACCGAGCACCCCCATACTGCCCCCTCCTCTCGAATAACCCGGGGGAGACGTAAGAGGGCTACGTCACACAGGCAATTCTGCGGCCGCCCGAAGACAAAGGCGCACCAGACTCGCTAAGGTTGACGAACGCAGTCAGGTTGATGACGGAAAACCGCTGCCGTTGCGACGAAAACGAAAACAGTTGACGTTTCGAAACCGCGCTGACGTTGTTGACGTGGGGCCGTAGTCGTAGAAGACGTCTCGCTGCATCCTGTTTTACCGTAGCAGTCATCCGCACCATTCGCGTCGGGGCGAAGACCGCTTTTTCACGTGGTAGTCGTCGTACACTAGTGACCTCGGCAGCCATGGTGGCGTGACGTCCGCATTGAAGGCTTGGCTGCCTGTGATTTTGGTGGTGGCTTTGCCTTTACGGCTGGGCTGCTGCCTGGTGAAGTGCGAGATGGAATCACTAGAGTGTGCTCACCTGCCATCGTTTTTAGAACCCTGTGCTCTAGCCCCATCCATGCCTGTCTTTAGCATTTCTTGTCCCACCAATTCTACGATCTCCGCTTGCTGCTTCTGACCCTTGAAGGGCCTCTCGAGCTCGCCACTGTAAGTGGGTCCTGACGCTTGGCAGATGCCATTTTCTGTGGTCACCGCGTTGCATTCGTCATCGGTGCGATCAGCCTGACCACAACCTTCTTCGCTGTAGTCGTGCGTATACCACTAACCGTCTCGTCATGCCCTGCGCGGTTGTCCGTCACGTGATCCTCTTTTCTATCGCCTTCGGCACACTTTTGGCCCGCACTATTGGCCTTATCCATGTCATGAACGACCTGTGCATAGTCGGCGTCTACGCATTTCATCTCTTCGTCCCACTCGGCGTCTTGCGGCGTGCCGTCACCCTCCTTGTAATACTCGACTTCACCGTTGCTGGCTGCTTCTCAGTTTTCAGCTGCTTCTCGCTTCGCGCCGTCTTAGCATCCGGCGTCCCCCTTAATGACCTCCTCTTCTTCATCCCGAGACTAGATGGTCTCTTCCAAGTCCTGTCACTCCTCGATAACTTCACCATCATGCTTCCACATTTCCTCGTCGCTGTACTGGTACTCTTTGGCCTTTCCTTCGCCCTCCTGAGAGTCTACGGTCTCTTCCACCAAGATCTCCGTGTACTCCTCACCGTTCCCATTCTCCGCGCCTTCGTCAGCCCACTCTTCGTCGTCCTCTGGAGCCGCCTCGTCACCCGCTTCCACTGCGTCGCCGCAGCACTGGCCACGTTCCCGTTGGCGTTATTCTCAGTCTGGGCAGGCATGGAGTGCTCCCCCACAGCCGCGCTAGTACTGTTCTCGGCATCCACCTTGCGGTTCTCGCTCGTGATGGCGAGCGGCACATTTCTTCCCGGGACTTCCGGACCTCGCTCCGGGTGACTGCACCCTCGATCATCATTGGCGGACCATGCATCACTGCCGCGTCGCTTGTCGTCTCGTGATGTCACCCCTCAGGACGAGCTCACCACGCCCTGCATGACCTGTGCGGGTGGCGTGGTGCCAATGTATGAAGCGACGTACCTAAAGGCTACGTTATAACGCCATAGCTCGTCGGGGGTTATAGTCCCGGAGAGAGAAAAGCTGGGGAGGGTCTCAACCGGTTGTTGGAGCCGAAACAGTTTGCAGGTTCCAAAGATAAATATATCCAAGAAGGCCCGCTTCAGTTGCCAGAGCTCCTCGTAGGTGATATCGCCTTCCAAGAAACTGAAATCGCGTGCCGGTGGGAACCATAGAACGGATATTGGGGAAATTATCTTGTGGCGCGGTCCTTCCCATTGGATGCCAATTGGGGTGGTGCCGGGCGGCGGCTAACGCAATAACACCTCAGGGAAAAGACATGGATAAACCGGCAATCATATTTACTACGCGGAAGCTCAGCCACCACTGCCCGCTGCCAGCGGCTGCCGCAAGCCACGAGCACCCGCTATATAGTCATTGCCTTTCTTTACGAGTGCTCATCGACAAGCGCTCCCATAGTGGAAAGATTGACTGGCAGGACTGCTCTATATATAGGAGAGAAGATGAAAATGAGCGCATGGGGACCTTAGATAAAGATGATGTTCAGGCATTAGATGCATAGCCAGTGAAGCTGTTGTGAATAATGAAAAGGCAGGTGTAGGAATCGCCTCTGGTCACCTCGGCTGGTCATTCTCAGTGAGGCTGCCAGATTTCACTCGTGTGTTTAAAGCTGATCTTATGGCTATTATTTCGGCGCGTCGAAAAGTGCTCTCAAACGAAATCAGTGCAATCATCATTACATATTCTCTCACTATGTATGCAGCTCTTACAGCTTTGGAACAATCAAAAGCCCTATCGACTATGCTAGTACTGCCAAAACTGAACTCCTGATATTAGTACGTGTCTCAGGCCACTGGAATAGAGTTAAATGAACTGGCCGATTCCTGAGCCTGAAGTTTGATTGATTGTCCTATGATTTCGGTACTCCCAGAATTAGAATACATAACATCCATCAGATATATATAATTAGCGATTTGTAAAAATATGATGGAGAGTATTACTAAATAGATAGGCTATGAGCACCTTAATTTCCTTGGAAACCTGAGCGGAGCCAGTGTAGAAAGTTTGAAGTTAGTTAAAACACATTTTAGTGCCGTGTTCCCCCATTAAACATTTATTTACGGAGAGGTGGTCTGGCAATATCTCCCCTGTGCTAATTTTGCGAAGAAATAGAAACTATTGAGCATTATTTTGCACCGTGTCGGAACTACTCATTGTTCAGGAAAAGACTTGTAGTCATGCCTATATCTTGGGGCATTGCCACAAAAACGTCTTTGATGCAGTATGTAACTTTATTCAAGAAACTAGACGCACTCCAGCGTAACGTCTGCTTCAATATTGTCACGTTTCTCACGACAAACTTGACACAATGGGCTCGTTGAGTCGACTAGCGAAGCAGCAGCTCAGATAGATCGTCTTTGTCCTCTTTCACTCATCGATCTCACCCAAGCAAACCATGTTGCAATAGTGCCCCCCCTCCACCCTTTGAAAGCATCGACTCGATGCTCGTAAAGAAAAAAAAATGAAGGCCTACACATGCAGATATAGAGAAACAAAAGAGGGAGAGTGCCAGTACTCGCAGCGCAAATGAGAAAGTTTCGTCAACGATTGCGCGAAGCGCAAAAAGAAAAGGCATAAAAACACAGGAGAACACAAACAGCAGCAGCAACGCAAAGTCACGGCATGTCGTAGCACGTGAAACCACAAGGATTACTGTGTGAAGTAGGGCTTCAGCCGAACGACATGCACGGTTTCGGGCCGAAGCTGTCGACGGGAAGACGCTGCGCCGTCCGGAAATACCTCGTAGGTAACATCTGTGACACGTCTAAAAACCTTGTATGGTCCAAAATGACGGCTTAGGGGTTTTTCGGATAAGCCTGGTCGCCGGACAGGGGTCCACACCCACACTCCGTCCCCAGGGTGGTAGGTGACGTTTCGATGGCGGAGGTTGTAACATCGTGCGTCTGCATCTCGTTGGTGACTGGTGTTTATGCGAGCTAGCTGACGAGCTTCTCCGGCGTATTGAGTGTATTGCTCAGCGTCTTGAGCAAGTTCATTGCTTTGGCCGCACGGAAGCATAGCATCGAGCATGGTCCGCCCCTTGCGTCCGTAAACAAGTCGGAAAGGCGGAAATCGTCACGTTTGTTTCTTGGGGTGCCGTATTGTAAGCAAACGTGATGTATGGAAGAATCTCGTCTCAGGTGTTGTGTTGTACGTCCACGTACATTGACAGCATGTCCGCTATGGTTTTGTTAAGCCTCTGTGTCAGTCCGTTGGATTGCAGGTGATAAACCTTTGTTTTTCGATGACCTGTGCAGCTCAATTTAAAAATGTTCATCATTCGTGCTGTAAACGACGTCCCTCTGTCCGTAATCACGCATGGCGGGGCACCATGCCGTAGGACGATTTGGTGCAAGAAGAACTGCGCGACTTCAGAGGCCGTGCCACGGGGTAACGCTTTTGTTTCACCATAAGGAGTAAGATAATCTACCGCAACTATAATTCATTTGTTCCCAGAGGACGACAAAGGGAAGGGCCCGAGAAGGTCCATTCCCACGAGGTCAAACGGTGTCCGTGGTGGTGCGATCGGCTGGAGCAGGCCCGTGGGTCTCACAGGCGGAGTCTTGCGGCGCTGGCACTCACGGCAGCCTTTCACATATCGATGTACACTAATTGATAGTCGCGGCCAGTAATACTGTTGGCGTACTCTGGCGAGAGTTCGCGAATAGCCCAAATGTCCTGACGTGGGCTCGTCGTGGCACGCAAGGAGGATCTCATCACGCATGTCGGTAGGAACAACGAGTAGGAAGGCTTTGTCGCTACCATGGGCGTTTTTCTTGTAAGGAATGCCTGTTCTTAGACAAAAAGAGGACAGTTCGCGAGCAATGTGTTGAAGGACCTGAGAGTTGCGGCCTTCCAGGGAATCAATGACTGTGTGTAATTCGTCGTCTGCCCGCTGTCTTTGTCCTTTTTCACCCATCGATCTCACCCAAGCAAACCATGTGGCAATATACATTGGTCAGCGGCCGTTCACCGAGAAGTAGTGCATGCGTGCTCATTTTCTTTCCCGGGAAAGCAATGGCTGTGCTCTTTTTTGGTGAAAGGTGCATGCCTCGGGGTGCTAGATATGTGGAGATGTTCTGTGAAGCTTTTCGAAGTCGCTGTTTGGTGATGTATCGTGACCTTGAAGCGCTTCAGATACAGATGTCAATTCCTCGAGTATTAAACATCGAGGAAGTTCTCTACACCTCGAGGAAGTTCTCAATCCATTTGTTAGGTTCCCTCCTAGGTCAAGATCGTCCATGGTTGCGAGAATGGTACGATGAAAAACCGAGTCGAAAGCTGCCTTGATGTGAAGGAATACGGCTGTCGGGATTCAACCTGCGGAGAGGTCCTTTTCAAGGGAAGATATAAGTGCGATGACATTGTCGATAGGCGACCTGTCTTAGCGGAACCCGTTCATTTCTCTCGAAACTTCGTTGCGGCTTTCTAGGAACCATACCAATCGTTTGTGAATCATTCGCTCCATGAGTTTGCCAACGCAACTCAGTAGGGCGACAAGCCGAAAAGAGGTGCAGCTTGTTGGCTGGTTACCAGCTTTAAATGGGCACCATTTTTGCCAGCTTCCACTCAGCAGGGACCACTCCAGACATCCACGAGGAATTATAATATATTAAGAGTGGTAGGCAGGACGCGTGGGCTAGCTTTGCAATGGTTTCATAGGTTACTTCGTCATCGCCGGGTGATGTGCACCTGTTTGACTGACCGATAGCATTGTTCAGTTCCTCAATTGTAAAAGGTATGTCTAGCACTGGCACTGCCACCCGTGAGTTGCCAGGCTGGTTACCTGCAGATGAGGTCCAAAGCATTGAATTTGTTGATAGTAGTGTGCAATATCCTTCTGAGAGCTCTTTGAGGGAATTTCGTTCGTGCAGGGAGAGTGCGGCGAAAGGGTGAAGCTGCTGGAGTGGCATGCGCATGCCTCTAAAAACCTGCCATATTTTAGACACAGGTTGGTGGGCATCTAATGTTGAGCAAAAGTCACGCCATCTTTGCCAGCTACGTTTATCCAGGTAGCGCCGAATATGACGCTGTGTCCGTCGGCAGGCTCGGAGGTCTTCTAAACTCTTTGTGCGCAGAACTTTCCGTTCAGCTCGCCTGCGAACAGCACACAGTCCTTCAAAATCCTAATCATCTGATGGAAATCTGTTGTTTTTAGTTGAAACGAGTGCATTGTTTTAGGCAATGAGCCATCTTAGCGAGTAATTCACCATCCTTTGCAGCGGCAGTCATTTCCTTTCCTGCTGCGTCTTTGTGCGCATTCCAATCTGTGGATGTCATGACGGTTCTCCTTGATGTCATACTTGCGCTGGCTCATATCATGATTGGGTAGTGATCACTCCCACGCGTTTCCAAGTTGGTGCACCAGTCAAAGTTGCGAGCGACTGAACTTGTTACGAAGGCCACGTTGATCCTGCTGGTAGTCGTGGTGCCTCGTAGGTAGGTGATGCTGCCGTCATTTAGAGGTTCAATTGAGTGTTTTGTGAACAGCTCTGTAAGCTTAGCTTCTCGAGAACAAGTGTGTGAGCTGCCTCATATTTCATTGTGGGCACTGAAGTCTCCACAAATGATGTGTGGGGAAGGTGTTCTTTAAATCAAGTGTTCAAGTCTTGAAGCGTTGAAAGGCCTGCCTGGTTCCAGGTATACTCCGATGAGAGTGTATTCCTGTTTACCAAGTATTGTTATGGCGCACATAAATTCGTTGTCGTACTGGGGTGGGATGTCCATCACGGAGGCTGGAATGCCCTTACGAAAGCCTCGAAAGGCCTGCCTGGTTCCAGGTATACTCCGATGAGAGTGTATTCCTGTTTACCTATTATTGTTATGGCACACGGATACTCGTTGTCGTAGTGGGGCGGGATGTCTATCGTGGAGGCTGGAATGTCTTTAGGAGAGCCGATGAGTAGTCTGCTGATACCGTCAGGTCGCTTTGAGTGATGAAAACAGTATCCGTTGATTCTAAAATTTGGGTAGAAACGTGATTCAGAAATGACGATGAATGGGAATCGGTATTCTCGCACCAGTCACCGGAAGTCTGAGAGTTTCGACCGAAGGCCGCGAGCTTTCCACTGGAATATGGTGCATGTGCGGAAGATATTGTGAATGGTCAGTTCAGGTGAAGATGTCATTGGAGGAGCCCTGCGAGGGACAACGCCCCTGCGGAGCGTAAGACGTCGACACCAGCGGTTCCATTGTAAGAATTGCTTCTACCTCTGGGATATTTCTTGACGAAGGATTTGCGCGGACAAGGGCTTTGAGAGCTGCGAACAGCATCGGGATCAGAATGCTTGCAAAATCTTGGTCTGTGTTTCCGTGTTGTTGCCTTTCGCAGATTTCCCTGTCGTGTTGCGGTAGCTGAGACTCGTGACGGCTGTACTCGACCGATGAGTCTTGTGAGACGCTTTGTGGTGGTTTTGAAAGGTGCGATGTGCCAGTCGGTTTCCCACGTTTCTTTTTCGTCACATCAGCGTACGTGTCGTAAGGTGCCTTTCGGCTTTGTGATGATCTTTCCTGGAAGAAGTCTTTCATATTCGTGAATACAACTTCTGGATTAGGCGGTGGTTCATTGCACCTTGGTGGTTTCCCTTGTGCTTGCTCCGACGAGCGTGCAAGTGTAGCAGCCTTCTTTTTAATGCATCCTCCATACGAAACAGGGTGGGGCACTCCGCAGCTAGCACATTTAGGTTGTGCTCTTGAGGTACACTCTTTGTGCGAATGAGGACCAGCACAGACTTTGCAGCGCACCGGGCCATTGCAATGTCTCGATATATGACCATGCCTCGGGCATTTATAACACTGTGTAGCTGCCCGGACGTACTCGGCCACCGGGTAGCTACAGAACGCAAGCGTAACTCGTTTAGGTAGTGGTGAATCCTTGGTGAATTGCAAAATAACGGATCGACGACGTACCTCTTTCACCTTGCCGCCATCATCGGGTGTGTAGGTGGTGAGTCTCCTTGCCGACACGACGCCCTGATCACGTAGATAGTCTTGTAAGTCTTCATTTGAGTAACTCAGCAGGACATCTTGTATTTTCCCATAGTTTGCTGTGTAAGAGTATGGGACCCGAGCTTACACGGGTACCCCTGCTAATTCAGTCACTGTTTGTAGACGGTTGGCGACCGGCAGGGTCGACACTGTGGCCATCAGGCTTCCGTTTTTGTTGTAGCAAAGGTTAAGAACTTTTCTTGAGCCGACGTTACAACGGCTGATACGACAGTGTTAGGGTTGGCTTTCCATAAGCTTCCTCCATCCGTGGTAGGCCTGAAGAAAACAGGAACGCCAGTACCCCCCCCCCCCCCCTTCCTTTTTTTTTCTTGTAGGATACAACTGTGTAGATTGCCTGGTCCAAATCCTCTGCATTTTCATTTGAAGGATTAAAGCCGTCTTGTTTGTCCCGTTGTCTCTTAATCGCAAGGCCATAACCTGTAGTTCCTTCTACAGAGGCTCCAGGAGTAGTAGTTGCCGTCGCTTCCATAGATGCGGTGTCGAGTGCATCTGGCGGCGATATTCCGTGACGTGGCGGGCAAGGCACAGGCCGTCTAGAAGTACGTCTGACGTGCTTTTCTGGGTGGGCGGGGACCTCCAGGTCAGCACGGTGTGAGTACAAAGCACAAAAGAGTAATACAAACTGTTAGACTGGAAAAATAGCGAAAAATTACGAACTGATTCAACACAGGCAGTGCTTCAGAACATCGTCGTCTTCTTCCCCTGATTCGTCTGCACTAGAAACTGTTTGCCATAAAGGTATCTGTGAAATCTTTGTATTGCTCAGACCAAAGCTAATCATTTTCTCTCAATAGTGGAATAATGCGTTGGGTGCCTTGACCTTCATCTATAAGAGTACCTGTCAGTAGAGTCATTCCACGCCAACTGTTCAAACTAGGGCGCTCGCCAAAAATCAATTACAATAAAACAGTTTGAGAAAACTACACACATTAAGACATTCGTTTTGAAAGTATTTTTCCACGATATTTTTAGCGGCAAAAACTTTTTGCACCCATGACCACCATTCGAAAGTTCATGAAATGGTGGAAAAACAAATTACAAAAAATTGCCTTTAAATTGAACGTTTCGCGCGTTCTTTCAAAACTTGCTTTTTTAGTTTTTATGGCAACTTGCTTTCATTATAAAATGGTTGCTTATTGAACGTTTTTCATACTTTATAGAGTAAACAAATCAGAGTAAAATTGTAGTGTTTCACTTTTTGAGAATTTCGATACAAAACGCAACCATTGATAGAATCCATAAAATACTTCTATCAAACTCTACATAAAATTTACTATTTGCAAATATATTTGTTTAGCCAGAGTGCGGTGCATATATGAACCATATGGTAATCCAAAAAAAGGAGGAGAAAAGCATTTACGATTGAGAACCATAGCGACACTGTTTATAGAAAGTTCTATCGAAGTCATTCTTTTTTGAATGCACGTTAAAGAACCCCAGGTGGTCACAATTTCCGGACGCCTCCACTACGGCGTCTCTCATTAACATATGCTGGTTTCGGGACGTTAAACCACACGCATCAAATAATCATTTTTGTTTTAGTGTAGAAAAAAAGTCACAGTTTCACAGCAAGGGCGAAGCAATGAATGCGATAGCAACAACTTGGAATGTCACGATAAGAATGGCCAGCAGATCGAAACGTGCAGCGTAGTGCTCACGCGCAAATGAGGTGCGAAAACAACACACACGGGACAAGAGCAGCCATTCTACTAGCTTCACATATGCCAAATTTGGTGTTGCGAGACGCAAATGGAAGACAAAGGCATATGACTGGTGCAAACATGATGATAATGACGTGCGTGTTATGTAAGAACAAGACTACATGTTACGCTCATAGCGCACTCGCGGCCGCTTTGCTGGCTCCTCATATACCAAATTTGGTTCCACTTGACGTGAATGCTTTCTCTCTCTCCCTCCACCACAGACAGACAGACAGACAGACAGACAGACAGACAGACAGACAGACAGACAGACAGACAGACAGACAGACAGACAGACAGATAGATAGATAGATAGATAGATAGGTAGATAGATAGATAGATAGATAGATACATAGATAGATAGATAGATAGATAGATAGATAGATAGATAGATAGATAGATAGATAGATAGATAGATAGATAGATAGACAGATAGACAGACAGACAGACAGACAGACAGACAGACAGACAGACAGACAGATAGATAGATAGATAGATAGATAGATAGATAGATAGATAGATAGATAGATAGATAGATAGATAGATAGATAGATAGATAGATAGATAGACAGACAGACAGACAGACAGACAGACAGACAGACAGACAGACAGACAGACAGACAGACAGACAGGCAGGCAGGCAGGCAGGCAGGCAGGCAGACAGACAGACAGACAGACAGACAGACAGACAGACAGACAGACAGACAGACAGACAGATAGATAGATAGATAGATAGATAGATAGATAGATAGATAGATAGATAGATAGATAGATAGATAGATACATAGATAGATAGATAGATAGATAGATAGATAGATAGATTAAAAATTACAACTTTAAGAGAATAGCCTCCCTTCTTCGAAATTAAAAAGGTATCCCTCCTTGCCGAAAAAAATTTCTGGATACGGTCATGTGTTTGCATATCAATTTTAGGCCGACACTGCTGCTATTTTAGTGCATACAATACTCGTCTCCAACGTTGCATAGCCCGTAGTTTATCGCTCCTAGGTGGTGAAATCGTAAGTGATGTCTGGAAAATGGTGTATATGAGCGAAAAAGCTTATGGGACAGGTGATGTCAAAGCAATACGGAAGCCCTTCGCGGTGGTCTAGTAATTATGGTTCTCAGGCGCTTCCCCAGCTAAACAACTGAAATGCAGTGGCCATGTTTGGATGGTGACTATAGGCTACAGCAAGTGCTTTTATAAATTTATCTCAATGTCGATATTTCCGGAGCTCTCCACTACAGAGTCCCCTGTTATTCTAGCGTAAACTATGCACGTAAAATTCCGAAATTCTTAACATCACTTCAACCAAATCACTTCGTAAGATACGACATACTGTTAGTTATGCGATTTCGTTCCTGTATCGTTATTCACTTTTGTGAAAATCCACAAAACAGGGTTGACCAAATTCATAAATAAATAAGCATAATTTGTCACGCGGCATTCTGATTTATTATGTGTCTACTTTAACAGCCTCCTTCTAGGTGGCATAAATTTAAATCTTTCTTTTCAACTTATATAAACGGTCAGAAAAACATGAAAGTATAAATTGAGAAAAGTCATATAATTCAAAAGATCGGTATAAAGTTAAGTGTTCAGAGCCCCTCTCGCGGGCTGCAGTTGAAAGAAACTTTATTGAAACAATTTGAGTGCAATTAAATGAAGCGCATTATTCCTGTTTGTCGATTGATACAGTATCCAAGACTGCATGCCTATCAATGAAAAAATTAAATGTAGAAATAACAGCCCAGCGAAAATGAAGGTAGAAAACAGCTTCATGTCGTCATTTATCAATGTTCGGAATGAGCGGTGTCTGCTTCAGATTCTTCAACCAGTTTCACAAACTTTCGTTACCCCGCAACATGCCGGATAAGGCGCGCACTCGTCTACAAGCGAAGCTTTGCACTTCGAATCCTCGTACGTTGGGCACCTGTAGGAAATTAAACAAGAACCAGAGCAGAGCTCGTCTGAAAGCAGGCATCAATGACAAGATCATATTAACAATAAGTAGGACGTACGAAATTTTTGAGTTTAGGTATCAAGATAATCATTCAATAGCTGTTCGCATCAACAAACCTCCCAGTTCGAGCTTCATTGAGCTCATGGGACTGTATTGCTATCTTTTCAATGAAAATAAGTTATCTTACATAAAATCAAGTAAGCTCCTAGCGTAGCAGTATGGTACTGAGGTGCTGCCGTGAACTTTTGACCTAACTTTAAGAAAAGTAATTAGGTATTCGAGCATAGCGTAATGCTGGTGTAGTATTGAAAGGCCCTACAAATATTTCATTGAAATTAATATTTTGAAAGCTTTAGCTGTTATTATCTCCCAGTAATAGCCACTTAAAATTGCGATGTCGTGCGCCCTTACAACCACGGGGAAGTTCTTTGCCGCCGCAGCACAGAATGGTAACAACTTATCTGAAGCCTTGTAAGTATTCAAATCGGTAACTGGACCTTGTGGCCAACAATTTTAAGCTTGAGCCCCTCTCGTGCTGCACTACTACTGAAGAAAAAAAAAGAAATTGAGCGTTTTAGAGTCCTCCTATCCGGCTAGAAGTCCTATGTGCAGTAACGTAGTTGAACGTCGAACACTTGGGCATCTGTGGTTGCTGATCATCGAACCAAGGGCCATGTCATGCTAATCATGCGACATTTTCGTGCCGTCAAATGGTACTGACACCAATTCGCGAACTGTGTTTTATGAGCATCTATCTATCTATCTATCTATCTATCTATCTATCTATCTATCTATCTATCTATCTATCTATCTATCTATCTATCTATCTATCTATCTATCTATCTATCTATCTATCTATCTATCTATCTATCTATCTATCTATCTATCTATCTATCTATCTATCTATCTATCTACCTATCTATCCATCTATCTATCTATCTATCTATCTATCTATCTATCTATCTATCTATCTATCTATCTATCTATCTATCTATCTATCTATCTGTCACGACGTCGAAACAGAGGTCTTGCGGCAGAAACTGAGACGCCAGAAGCAGGTAGGTTCTTTTAATAGAACGCGCAAAACGAGTTCTTCTTTTTCATCCATTTCGTTGTACTTCATGGCACATGCACAACTGTCATTGTCTTTCTTTTCGAAAAGCACGTGACATTTGCCTCCCTCCGAAAGAGGCATCGTCCCGATGCGCAACCTAGGCGCTCTACCAGGCGTATGAAGTGGTCGCGTCAACTGGATAAATACGGTTTCATACGGACGACGTGTACGACTTCGGGTAAATGATTTCGACGCTTAGAACTACAGTCAGTGTCGGGAACAACTTCATAGTTCACGTCGTTCAAGCGTCGCGCGACGCTGTATGGGCCAAAGTATCGTCTTAGAAGTTTTTCCGACAGTCCACGTCGACGTATCGGAATCCAGACCCAGACCTTGTCGCCTGGTGTGTAGCTAATAAACTTGTGTCGGGGGTCGTACCGTTGTGCATCTTGATGCTGTTGATGACAGATGCGCACACGCGCGAGCTGTCTGGCTTCCTCGGCGCGCTGAGTGAACTCTTCGGCGTCCACATGGATGTCGTCACACTCATGCGGCAACATGGCGTCCAACGTTGTCGTGACTTCGCGACCATAGATCAGACTGAACGGCGTCACTCCAGTGGTTTCTTGTCGAGCGGTATTATAGGCAAAGGTCACGTACGGCAATATCTGATCCCAGTTTTTATGTTCCGTGTCAACGTACATGCTGATCATGTCTGTGAGGGTCCTATTGAGGCGCTCTGTCAGTCCGTTTGTCTGCGGATGGTAAGCAGTTGTTCTCCGGTGAGCTGTACCGCTGAGTCTGAGAACCGACTCCAAAAGTTCTGCGGTGAAGGCAGGTCCTCTGTCTGTGATCACTGCTGTCGGAGCGCCATGCCGAAGGACGATGTTTTCGATGAAGAACTGAGCGGCCTCTGCTGCTGTGCCGCGCTGCATAGCTTTAGTCTCCGCATAACGGGAGAGGTAATCGGTGGCCACGATTATCCATCTGTTACCTGTTGTGGAAGTTGGAAAGGGGCCCAGGAAATCCATTCCAATCTGGGTGAACGGCTTCGCTGGTGCTAGGACTGGATGTAAAAGACCGGCTGGCTTGCTAGGAGGTGCTTTGCGTCTTTGGCAGTCGGTGCAAGTTCGCACGTGATGGTTAACATCAGCGGGTAACTTTGGCCAGTAGTACTTGCATCGCAGTCGGCACAATGTTCGGGTGTAGCCTAGATGACCAGAAGTTGCTTCATCATGGCACGCTTCCATTATTTCTTTTCGAAGAGAGGCAGGCACGACGAGCAAGTGCGGGTTGCCGGTTGGTGAGAAGTTTTTCTTATAGAGAACATCGTTTCGCAAGCAAAAAGATGGCAGTCCTCTGGCAAATAACCGCGGCACGTCCTTACGGCGTCCTTCTAAATATTCAATGAGTGGTAACAGCTCGGGGTCACTGCGCTGCTCCTGTGCAATAGTGGCCGTGTTGACGACTCCCAAGAATGCCGCGTCGATGTTTTCGTCATCACGAGCGACAGTCTCCACTGGCGACCGTGAGAGACAGTCGGCGTCGGTGTGCCGCTTCCCAGATTTATAGACGATGGTCATGTCGAACTCTTGAAGTCTTAGGCTCCAGCGCGCCAAACGGCCAGATGGATCTTTAAGGTTGGTGAGCCAGCACAAAGAGTGATGGTCGCTAACAACCTTGAAGGAGCGGCCGTACAAATATGGACGAAATTTGATGACCGCCCACACCACGGCGAGACACTCCTTCTCGGTAGTCGAGTAGTTCTCCTCCGTGCGAGAGAGAGTTCTGCTGGCGTAGGCTATTACTCTTTCACAGCCGTCTTGCCACTGCACCAGAACGGCACCCAGACCTACATTGCTGGCGTCAGTGTGAAGTGCTGTAGGGGCTTCCTGGTCGAAGTGCGCGAGGACTGGAGGTGTTTGCAGGCGTTGTCGTAGTTCATTGAACGCCATTTGCTGTTGTTCACCCCAAAAGAAGGGGACGTCCTCACGTGTGAGTCGTGTCAATGGCGCCGCAATAGACGAAAAGTCTTCAATAAATCGCCGGTAATAGGCACACAACCCTAAAAAGCGTCTCAAGGCCTTTTTGTCGCATGGTGCAGGAAATTGCGCTACGGCGTCTATTTTGGCCGGGTCAGGTCGAACACCCTCGTGACTGACGACGTGGCCTAGGAAGCTGAGTTCGTTAAAACCAAAATGACATTTTTCCGGTTTTAAAGTAAGGCCGGCCGAACGTATGGCTTGAAGGACGGTGAATAAACGGCTGAGATGTTCCTCGAATGTTGCTGAGAATACAATAACATCGTCCAGATAGACCAAGCATGTTTGCCACTTCAGGCCTGATAGTACGGTGTCCATGAGACGCTGAAAAGTGGCTGGCGCCGAGCACAAACCAAAAGGAAGCACCTTAAATTCATATAGACCATCGGGCGTCACGAAGGCCGTTTTTTCACGATCCCTCTCGTCGACTTCTATCTGCCAGTAGCCGCTTCGGAGGTCCATTGAAGAGAAATAGCGCGCATGACGCAGCCGATCGAGTGAATCGTCTATGCGGGGCAGTCGATAGACGTCTTTCTTCGTGACTTGGTTCAACTTGCGATAATCAATACAGAAGCGCAAGCTGCCGTCTTTTTTTTAACCAAAACCACGGGGGACGCCCAAGGACTTTTCGAAGGTTGTATGACGTCATCCGCGAGCATCTTGTGTACTTGCTTCTGAATCTCCTCGCGCTCTTTCGGAGACACACGGTAGGGGTTTTGCCGAATCGGTCGCGTGTTGTCTTCAGTAATGATGCGGTGCTTGGTCAATGGTGTTTGCTGTACCTTTGACGTACGCGAAAAGCAGTCTTCGAATTGGTGTATAAGTTCAAGCAGGCGCTTCCTATCAGAGGGCGGCAGCGTAGAGCAGATGTCCACCGACAAAGTTGTCGAGGCGGGGACAGCCGCGTCATCTGGTTGCAAGGTAAAACAATCCCCGGCTTGGTCTACATCGTCGTAGTAGGCAATTGCGGTACCCTTCTGGATTTGACGGCGCTCGTTGCTGAAGTTTGTGAGGAGCACTTCTGCCTGTCCACCAGTAAGCGCCAGGACGCCCCTCGCGATGGAAATGCCTTGCGTGAACAAAAGAGTGACTATGTGCTCCGCTATCACATCTTTATAGCAAGGACACCCACTGGACACCGACACAAGGCAGCAGGATCTCGGTGGGAGTGTCACATCGTCGGCTATTCGCAAACGGCCGCGCGGTTCTTCACTGCTGTTGTCGGCATAAGGATGAGCGCAAAACGTCACCATACGTTGAGGGATGTTGATAACAGCGCCATGATCTTGACGAAAATCCATGCCCAAAATTAACTCTTTACAGCAGTCTGGCAACAGGACGAAAGTGGCCACGAAGCTAGAATCTCTGATGCGAAGTCTTGTGGTGCATTTACCCGTGGGTGTCATCAGCTGACCACCAGCACTCCTTATGTGCGGCCCTGTCCACGGAGTCTTGACCTTTCTGAGGCGGTCTGCGAGCTCTTGTCGCATGATTGAGAAGTCGGCGCCAGTGTCGACCAGTGCTGTAACGTGATGTCCGTCAATGAGAACGCTCAGATCGGCACGTACAACTTCATCAGCATTATTATTCGTCGTCGTATTCATCGTCGTTGTCGTCATACCTTCTTGCGATGATTGGGGGAACTTTTCAGTGTGTCGACGATTGGCAACCTTGCCCCCCGAGGTCGCATCAGTTAGTTTCCCCGGCGCGGGCTTGGCGAACGGCCTCTGGTGACGTCCGCGTAGCTCTGAGGGAAGTCACGGTGATGCGCAGGTGATGGAGATCGCCAGCGACGCGGTGGGGTTGCTTGAGCAGGCGATAGTTGATCGGCATCGTGGGCACGACGGTCTTCAGAGCGGAAAGAAGCGGGACGAGAAAAGTTCCCGAACCCAGAATCGCCGTGACGGCAATAGCGGGCAATGTGACCAGGTTCTCCGCAGCGGTAGCAAATAGGTCGACGGTCGACCATGCGCCACAAGTCAGTTCGGCGAACTGGTGGTCGTCTCGTAGAATCTCGTTGCCACCAAGGTACGGCAGTGGGTCGTGGCTGGAAGGGCGTCGCCACAAATGTCGGTGGAGGACGACGGACCACATCAGCGTAGCTCGCTGGATGTGGCTCAGGATTTGGCGTGGGTGGTGTAATGGCTTGCCTCAACTCCTGGCGGACGATTTCGGCAACAGATGCGACTGGCGGTTGGGCAGGGGGAACGCTGAGGGCCCGAAGTTCCTCACGCAGTATTTCTCTAATCATTTGTCGCAGGGAACTTTCGCATACGGCAGTGTTCTGAGCTGCAGCACTTACTGCCGTGTGGTTCTGCAGGCGGTCAAAGTGTCGGCGTCGTTGTTGCAGTGCGCGCTCGATGACTGTTGCCTCTCTTATGAATTCATCTACAGTTGTAGGTGGATTTCGTACGAGGCCCGCAAACACTTGTTCCTTAACACCCTGCATTAGGTGACGCACCTTCTTCGACTCGGGCATGTCAGGGTCAGCTCGTCGAAACAGACGGATCATACCCTCTGCGTACATGGCGGCTGTTTCATTGGGTTTTTAGACACGTGCCTCAATCACTTGCTGTGCGCGATCCCGTCGGTCCGAGTTCAAAAATGTAGCCAGGAGCTTTCGACGGAAGTCTTCCCAAGATTGGAATGTAGCTTCGCGGTTCTCATACCACGTGCGAGCGCTATCTTCCAGTGCGAAATATGCACGGCCAAGTTTGTGCTGTTCGCTCCAGTGGTTGGATACAGCGACCCGTTCGAACTGTTCGAGCCAGTCCTCGACATCCTCGTACTCTTCCCCACGGAAAACTTCAGGGACGCGAGGATGTTCAAGAGTTAGCTGCGAGGGAAGAGTGGTCTGCGATGGCGGGATAACCGTGGATGTCGTAGGAGCTGCCATGCTGGAAAGAGGCGGAACAGGTGCGGACTCTGGACTTAGGCCTAGTAGGCGCCGACTGAATCGGTGCACTGGAGTCGTGACGAGGGGCTGAGTCTCTGGACTAGATGAACGGGTCCGAGCAAGACTGTCCTGCATCAGGTTGTAGGCTCCAGCAGCTCCACCAGTGTCACGACGTCGAAACAGAGGTCTTGCGGCAGAAACTGAGACGCCAGAAGCAGGTAGGTTCTTTTAATAGAAGGCGCGAAACGAGTTCTTCTTTTTCATCCATTTCGTTGTACTTCATGGCACATGCACAACTGTCATTGTCTTTCTTTTCGAAAAGCACGTGACATATCTATCTATCTATCTATCTATCTATCTATCTATCTATCTATCTATCTATCTATCTATCTATCTATCTATCTATCTATCTATCTATCTATCTATCTATCTATCTATCTATCTATATGCCTACATCTGGGTGCTCTCGAGATCAAACCCTTAACTTGCGGTGAACCATATAAGTTCGGGAAGGTAAGACGGTTTGACGAATATGACTCTCTGGTCATGGCAACAATAATGCACAATCCCGTCGCGTACGTCATCGAACTTTTTCCTCCAAATGTATGGCACATAGCCGCGGGCGGTATGTGCCACTGCTTACTGACAGTTCAATTCTACCTAGGAACGACGAGAAAAGACATAAGTATTTTCGAAAAAAAAACTCACGGCATATCTCTAAAGTGAATAATGATAAGTGGGCGAAGCAATGGAATCGTTCGGTGCTACCGTAAATAACACATTACATTGGCCACTCACCCATGTAAATGAGTGGCAAGTGGTGTATATTCAAGGCTTATTGGTCATAACTGGCATGTTGTGCTGAGTTGTGAATTTCGTTTTGTCTTCCTGATTACTGCTTTGCGGTATCGAATGTGACCTGAAGTTGGCAAATACGAGGTCTGGGTATATTCCCCTGGTTGTTGTTGTTGGTTGTTTTCAGTCATACGAAATGCGTCTTATATATAGCATATCGAGACGTTATCTACTGCACAAACCAGCTGTCGTCCGTGATCATCATCTTAATAATCTTAACCATAATCAGAGTCAGCATCCTCGTCATCGTCGCGACGTAATGTGGGTATATTGGATATTTGCTGTGCTGTGATGGCAGAAAGAGTATGTGTGCTCTGCATTGCGCTTTTTCTTTATTGCCATCCGCATCATTGTCAGTCGCGGATATATGGTGCACAACGCTAACACCGAAGTCCAACGAATAAACCTCAGCCATTTGGAAATTCGCTCCTTAAAAGCTGACATAGGCAGCGTTGACTCGACGAATGCAAAGAATAAACGTCAATGTCTCAGCAGGAATCAAAGCCATCATTTTGCGGGGCAATCGAGAATTCTACCACGGATCCACGCATAGTCTTCGAACTACTTTCAAATAAGCCCCGATGTTCGTGAAATGTCAATCGTGGTTGCAGTGTTTGCCTTTTAATATATATATATATATATATATATATATATATATATATATATATATATATATATATATATATATATATATATATATATATATATATATATATATATATATATATATATATTATTTACAGAAAGGTGGAGACGACGGCCTGAGCTACAGTTTTTTCTGGCGTTGTCGTATGATACTGCCGTTAGGCGTCATTCGTTGAAACTGATTTACGTAGTGTCCAGGGCTACCATCTTCGCTACAACCAGCGCTTCACATAGATATCAGCTTACCGATTCCTGCGTTGCTAGTATCCATGTTGCTGTTGGGCAAAGTTACGCAACTGTAAACTATATAATGCAGCTGTTGAACGTACGTCTGTGCGAGCATCACTACATATATCTTTTGCGCAACTTCCTAACGCTTCACTCAATAAAAAAAATACAACACAGTCAATCCGCATGCTCCGCATAACATCAGTTACAAAGGTACCTGGGATCTGCCAAGTTTTTTTTGTAGAGTTATTTCCATTAAATCATTATTATTCATATTGGGTTTCTCACTGAAGCATCCTCAGAGATTATATGATGAGGTGTTAGGAGAATGTCTTTGCAGTTTACGTGGTGGCTTTGAAGCACGTGCATTCCACAAAAGCCTCGCGCTTAGTGTCACCGCTGCAAATGATGTTTAATTTCCACACAAAATGCTAAACGAGGGCATCAGCAGTATTGTTTTTAATATTGGCACTTACGCGAAAGCGTCATAGTAGAACATTTTTTAAGTATTTGCATTTCAAAAGAACAGTTTGAAAACGTTCCGCCGCCCGCTAGTAGTCAACTTACTTTTCTCCCACATGTCTCTATAGCTTGTACCCAATTGCAATAGTGGAGTCAGTTCATTATGTTTATAGCTTCATTGATTATGAAAGCCGGCTACTTACGTCTGCGTTACGAGTATTCCCTTCTTGCAAATGTGCTTCACGCACGGATGTCTCAAGTTCTTTTTTTCTCCATCGTGCATCAGCCTGCCGTCCTGTGTAAGGCACATATCTGCATTTCAAGAGTTAGATCAATGGTATAAATATTGATACCAGTCTTTTTCAGAGCCTAGAACTTAAAGCCTTGCGTTGCGCTGAGTACTGCGAACAGGAGTTGTTGTTGTTGTTTCCCTGTGCAAATGGCTCGTACCCAAAGGAGGGGATTGGCCGATTATAAGGTGAATTTGCCCTATACTTTCAGCATTGCGTCATTCCTACAAAACTTTTGTAACTTAATCAGGAGTTCTCAACATCATGAACCGCTGCGCGTTCTCTTCTTCTTTTTCAACTTCTGCTTATCTCCCGCAACACGTGCGCCAATTGCTTCACCGTGCAATATAAAAACTATAATTGGCGAGTCTTTTACGTGAATAGAAATTACGTTACATCTCGTAGTAAGTGATCACGAGCCGGAAATTGTGTAACGTCATTACGGATCTAAAACGCACCTAAGATCGCCTAACAACCAGTCAGGACACCTAAATCAGGTAACATCACGTAAAAATTAGTCACGGGACAAGTAATGTCGTAACAGTCACGGGACATAAGTCACAGCGTCAAGTAACAAGTTCACATAAAATATCTAGCCAAGTATAGCCTTAGTGCGCTTCTGGAAAAATTTTGGAACCTCTACAGCAAAAGCTTAGAATTACTGGCAAAACTCTGCTATACTTCTCATACTAGCTCCACTGATGCTTCCAGCCTTGCGCCATTAGTGCAAGCTACGCTTTTTTTTTTGTTTGAAGCCGAATACTTACAAGACCAAAATGAGCAAAAAGCGCTGTACAATTTTACTTTGCAGGAAACGCCAGCGATTGCCTGAGTAGATTCTCTCCAAGTAAATCCTTGTGGAGGGGCAGGCACATTTCAGATTTAGTAACGACGTGTTTAGCCACAAGTCTTTTCTCTTCCTTAACTCAGTTTAGTTATCGCAACATTCGACGCAAGAAATAAAATTTCTTGTCGCTTGGGAAGTGCCAGACAAAAAGAACGTGTGTTGAATAGTGATAGTGGGATTCCGAATCAAGGAAGTAATCACTGTCAATCGCTGATAATATTTGGCGGGATGAAATGTCGCTGCTCAGTTAGTGTAATTAATACTTTCAGCAAATTCTCAGTGCAAATCAGTGCAACTGACAGAAGGGGACAGAATATAAGGCACCCATCATAATCATGTACCAACACGCCCAATCCTACAGGCTTCTTAGATTCTCACTACTTCACTCTACCAATCATTGTCATTACAATACTGAAGTATCATGTGGACCCAGAGTGCTACTACATATTTTCGTAATATTTCCAACCAAATACTTTTTTTCAGACACTGCACAGCCATAGCCACAAATACTTCACCACTAAAGTGCGACAAGACTTCGGAAAATTACACACTGCGTTAGTCAAAACTTTGATGTTTTTCGACATTTGCTCAGAAACTTATTTTACTATACTATAGGTGAACGGTGAACATTACAGAATGTGGACATGCGCACATAATGTTTCCTCTCATCAGCGACAAATATTTGATGTCGTAACTGATAGGAAATATGTGACAAAAATATCTGATGTATCAACTAGTTTCAAAAAACAACTTCTGGCTATATGCAACAGGCATGCATCACAACATTCTGGTGAAATTATTGTCGCACTGCAAACCACGTTTTTTTTTTTTACACTGGTACCCGATGTGTTTTCGAAAGGTGACGTTCACTTGTCCTGGCCGCCAAAAGCATTGCAGTCTGATAATTTATTATTAGTAAACTATCACATTCTGTGCCTCCTACGTATAACTGGGCTTCATTTTCAACAACTAAATTTTTGTGAGATATTATTTTTACGCTTTCTTCCATTCCTTTATGGCAGAACGCTGCTGCTATCCGAGATATGCCGTCATTAACAAATGTCCTCTAGGGTGCCTCGATGCGCGCGCCCCCGCTTAGGCTGGAGTCACGCTTTGAAGGGATCCTCGCCGCCAAAGCTGGTTCTCGGGAAGTACAGACGCCATTTTCTTGTTTTGCGTTCGCGCCGACCATCCCCCTAGACGCGCAAAGCAGCTTTCGTCCCACTGTCTCACAGCGGAATGCCTGCGTGCTGCGTTTTGTAATGCACTCTCAAAGCGAAATTGGCTATAACGTTTTTTTTCATTTTCTAAAGGACAAAAAAAAACGACTCCTGTAAACTGAAAATTAAGCGGCACAAGCGATCACCATGAAACTGTTTTTGTATATGTGAGTAGGCGTGCCTTGGCAGCTGCGCAAAATTTATTCATGGACATATTCTTGGACACAAACTTATTCATAGACAGGGTGTGCTCACCACTGTTTCTATGACGCATACTTGCAATTTTAAGTGCTTAGACTAGAGACACTGTGCTGCTTTTGAGAAGCGTGAGGCTTTCTGATATTTCATCATTGCAAGCGAACGTGGCGTCTGAAAGAGGTTAACGACACCGAACACTCGGTGCATTTACAGCTCTTGTATTTTTTTTCACTTGAGATTAGGATTGTACGAGTAGTGAAATTTCATTTATAAGGGCATTCCGATTGAACAGTGCAGTATAATGGTCAACTATATCGAATACGAAATATTTCATTGAAAACTAAACGAAAGCGCAATAATAATAATAATAATAATAATATAATAATAATAATAATAATAATAATAATAATAATAATAATAATAATAATAATAATAATAATAATAATAATAATAATAATAATAATAATAATAATAATAATAATAATAACAATAACAATAACAACAATAATAATAATAATAATAATAATAATAATAATAATAATAATAATAATAATAATAATAATAATAATAATAATAATAATAATAATAATAATAATAATAATAATAATAATAATAATAATAATAATAATAATAATAATAATAATAGAGTTTGAACGTCTCAAACCCATCATATGATTATGAGAGACGCTGTAGTGGAGGGCTTCGACAATCTGACCACCTAACGTTTTTCAACGTGCAACTAAATCTAAACACACGGGCCTCAAAGCATTTATCGCCTCCATCGAAAATGTGGCATTCAATCCCGCGACCTGCGGGTCAGCAGCCGAGTATATTAGCCACTAGAGATCACTGTGGCGGGTAAACTAAAGTACAAAGAAATGAAATCTGCTCATGACCTGGAGACTGTAAGGCGGTGACTGCTACCGCAAGGCCACAGTGGTAAACATGGTTCATCTTACCAGCGCTCGTCTTACTTGCCCTCTTTCTCCATGTCTTACCATACACTGTAAACACTCTCGTGGAATACAAATGAGCTCGTACAAACATTGCTTCGGTAATTATGAGCCTGATCACCAGTGCTCTGGGCCCAAAAATCTTCGGGTGCCTCCAAAGCAGTGTTCTAATTGCGCGCTGGAAAGATACGAGTTTATCTACGGCAGTAGTGAATGTATAGCGTGAGTCGAATTATTCGGAACATCAAATACTAGCTATTCGAAAATCGACTGAAAAATTTCAGAGAGGCATCTGTCTATTTGAATTCTAAACTCGAATAATAATAATAATAATAAGTGGTGTTTTAGTCGCAAAACCAAGATATGGTTACGAGAGGCGCCGTAGTGGAGGTCTCCGAAAAGTTTGAACCATAGAGTTTCCTAATATACACTAGAGGGAAGTCTGGCGCTATAGTGTCTATGGGAGCTGCAACACACGGCACTTCAGCGAGCAAGGGAATGATGGGTAGTACTTAGATTTGTCTAATTTTCGTACTTCTGGCCTGCTTCTGGCTCCATGTGTGTTCGCGTGGCTTAAAGCTGTTTTTTTTCACGAAAACATAAGTTAGCAAATGTTCACCGTTTGTGCTTCACAACCTTATTCTTTTAGGCTTACCATTTCGAATCAAGTCACTAAGTTGAAAAGGGTTTGTTTTTTTCTTTCAAAACAAAACCGAAACACGTGAATAAACGAAGCCGCAAGCCCGATTCGCCACCTGCAAGTACGAAGACTAGGCAAATGTGTCTACTACCCATCATTTCGATGGTCGCTTATCGATTGCAGCGCCAGAGTACCCTCTAGTTGATTTTAGGAAACTCTATGGTTTGAACATCTTGTGTTCCTTAACATGCGCTGGTATGGCACAGTACAGAGGCTTCTACAATTACTCCTCAATCTATATTTATTTATTTATTTATTTACAGGTACCTCAAAGACCCCAATGAGTGGGGTTTTACATGAGGGGTGTTGAAGCACGAAAATTGCACAACTGAACAACAAACACAAAAAAGGAAAAAAAAATATGAGACCGCTGCGGCCAAGGTTGAACCCGCTGTCAAGTTTGGCCTGGAAATTCGTCTGGGCAGACGCCTTTGTGCGTAAGCCGATCCCCTGGGAAGGCTCTCGATACCTTCGGCGGCCAGTCTGACAGACGCTGTCGAAGATTTGAGCAATTATCCAGACCAAGCAGCAAGCAAAGGCGAGTTCCCGTCCTTCAAATGCGGACCCTTTTGTCGTCCCTTCAAGCAGCAGCGTGCCTGATGACCTCGGTGATTCATCTGGCCACGGGGAAGCTGGGAAGTTGTTGTGACCAGAGCCAGAGCTGACAGGAGAGCGGCGCTTCTTTTTAATCCCCAATCACCAAGCCGACCGGCCGGCTGCCTATGCTCGTCAGGCATTGTACGTGCTAGCCGGAGGACAAGACGTCGTGTCGCCAAGACGCCGTTAACCGTTCGAGAGAGGCCAACAAAGACAGCAACTTCCTGGAAGAGACTAAGAGACTGCGGCGGCCACCGCAAATCACCCCGCTAATGAAGCGAACAAATCGGCGGACCCTTTGAAGTATGCTGCCAGGATCGTGGGGACTCTCGACTAGCGGCACACACACGACGAGGAAGAGCCCTGCTGGCGCCACCTTGCAGTGCAGTGTTCACGTGGACCGTGCATGCTTGGCCCCTTACCTGTTGTGCATGTGTGATTGGTGCTCCACTCGGAGAGGAGGAGCCCGACAGGGCTTAAAAAGACGCCGCAGAGTGCTGGACGTCGCTCTGAACTAAGTAACGTTCAACCACCACGCTCGTGGTTTGGGAAACCACTAACGTTTCCTTTCTGTAAATATGTGTAAATAGTGCCATAAACATGTTTTGTTTCTCGTATCCTCCATACTTCCTTCCTTCGACCTTAACAACTGGTGGCAGCGGTGGGATGCCATCATTCCTTCGACCTTAACAACTGGTGGCAGCGGTGGGATGCCATCATCCTTACTTCCTCCCTTCAACATCTTACAACTGGTTGGCAGCGGTGAGATGAACTTCATGACATGGTGCTGTGCTGTGGTGAGTGCTTGGTCTTTGCTTTGACTTTCCAGGCTTCAATTGTGTGAGTTTATTAGAAGCTGGATTGTGTGTGAATTAGGGAGATTACCTTCTGTGAGTTTTGAGTTGTACGGATCACCTAATTATGTGTGAAATGCAGGACCAAAATACAACGGCAATCATGTCGTGGAAGGCAATGCTAAGAGATGAACTTTTGGCTGTGAGTAAGCATCTAGGCATTGAAGTAGAGGAAGGAATGGGCAGGACAGCGATTGTGAAGCTGATCTCGCAAAAAGCCAGTGAGGGCGAGATTAAAAACGCAGTAGAAATTTTTGAAAAACAGGAAATGGAGGAACGGAAAAGAGAGGAATGCGAAAGAGAGGCACGGGAAAGGGATAGAAAAGAGCGTGATCGAGCACGCGCCTTGGTGCTCGAACAACTGGAACGTAAAAACGAGGCAATGAGACGGAAAATTCAGCCATCCGTAAGTGTAGCGCACGAGAAGTGCGAGGTGCAACCCAGAGCTTCAGAGAAGGCTAGCACGTTTAATGACAGCAGCAGGTTCGACGATGAACCAAATCTGAGTGCTGCGAAAGGAGCTGCGTTGAGTAGAGAGGCCGACGAAGGAGAGAGCAAGTGTGACGAGGTGCTGTGCCAGTCAACTGTTAGCGAAACAGCGAGGATAGCTGTAGAAAAGCTGGTACAGGCCTCAACTGTGTTTGTCGCAACGGTGGATCTTGCAAATGAGGTCGAAGACATCAATAACACCGGAGAAAGCTCAGAAAAAGCAGCGAAAGCAGAGAGTGAGAAGAACAGTGCGGTTGTAGACAGCTCCCATGAATGCGAGCGAGATTTTTCTGTGAGAAACAGTGGCATTGTTCTTCAGTGTGTTACGCTGTCCGCCAGTCTAGAATGTGAAACAGATGTTTCTTTAGAAAATCATTTAGACTGCGCGGGCAAGACAGATAACAAATGCTGTGAGAGAGTGAGCGAGTTTGAGATGCAAGCGGGAGGCTCAGACGAGTCGCAGGAAGCGGCGCAGGCAAAAGAGACGTCGCAAAGCTGCGAGAAAGACGAACAGTACCACGCGTGTAAAAGAAGGCGCAAAACCTGTCAACGTAGCGAATAAGAGCTTTGCAGCAGCGTCAAAACTGCGTTGCATGCGTCCGAGCCGCCGGACGAAAAAAAAAAAAGAAAGCGGGAATGCAAAAAGGAGGGAGCAAGCATCGAGGAGACAGAAAAGAGAGTGGCTCATTGGCCAGTTCGCCGGGGAGGCCTTTGTGTCGTGCAGCAAAATGCCAGCGGCGAAACGGTAGGCCGTGGCGCAAGTCCTCGCGACGGTATGCGCGGTGGATGTTTAGAGCTTTTCATGGAAAAGAGTGGCGACGTGGTCCTAGAAGAAAGGCCACAATAGCTAAACACCGCTCAGGAGCTAGACCAAAAAGGACACCGTCACTATTTCCCTTGCATTGCTCGGGTTCCCTCCGCCATATTGACAGAAGTCAGCCGAAATCGCAAATGAGGCGTAACGCTGCCGTTCAGCGGGTAGCACGTGCACGTTGTTGCCTCGGGCGTCCTCGCAATCCGGCAAGACCGCGACCGCCGCGTGTGCGATTGAGATGAGGGACAGCTGTAAGCTGGAGAGTCGGACAAAGGAATTTTCTTAGAAGCATGTTTCTTTGCTTATTTTTGGCTTTAAAGTAGTATTCTTTTGGCATCTCCCCGGCTAGGTCGTGTAGCGGCAGTTTTCCCTTCTAGAGTTTCTAAGGGCATTGTAAGTGGTTTTAGTTGAGTTACAGGGAAATGGCCTATGGTTAGGTGTGCGATTGGTGTGCTAACGGTCTTTGGATGAGAGTATGATGTCGTGCTAGAGCGCACAGCAAAGTCTCGTGCGTTCTTTAAAAACATGGGCTGACATGATACTACATTCAACAAATTGGAAAACAAAGTATTGCTTACCAGGTACCTCAGGTTTTAAATACCCTTGCAGATCAATTGAATTTTAGGGCTAGTAGTGCGACTTTCAAGAAACAAATAAAGAACTTATTCATAACCACCGGTCTACACTATTAAAACTATGTAATGGAGTCTTATGCCTCTGCAAGTGCTGAAATTGTTTATACACTGATATGTCAATTATACGAGTGTATACCGCGGAATTCATTGTATCCGCATGCATCTTATGTCTGTTTTTGAGTTGTTTCATTGATATTGTTTAGTTGTAAATTATAACGAGAGTGACCTCAAATTCTTAAAATGTGTCATGTAAACTTCTTATGCTATTTATGTTTGAATTTTGTGTTTACAATTTCAGGTTGCTTGAAAGCAATGTATTGAATATATATATTGTTTAAGCTTTGCACTGTCACGGACTGCGGAGGGACAAGGGCCTTTGTCAGGCTCTTCGCCTTTAGCCCTTTGCCCCTGCAGTGAGCTCTGTATCTGGCTTACTGTAAATAAAAATACTACTACTACTACTACTACTACTAAATAAGCGTGTTGGTACACGAGTTGCATTTCCCCTAATTATTTTAGTAGGTGCTCAGGGATCAGGTGAATTCTTTCGCTGAGCGTTATGTTATATCGAACGTTGAGATTAGAGATGCGTTTAAATATTTACACAGTTCGATATATTGAGAGCATTGCGTTCACCAAATTCTGAGGCTAGAAATACATTTTACTGATGTATAAAAACGCAGTTCGATCTGATGTGTGAGAAAGATTTGTTGGCGTCAGAGTGACATAAAAGTAGGTACTCTCGACTACGCCTTGTAAGTTTGTAATGAGAGAATAGAAAATGCGCCCAGATACCTTTTGTAGGTTCAGGCTGCATCTGTGTGGAATTTAAGTAGTTGTGTTTCATGAAATTAGTCATGAAGTTAAATGTGAGTTACAACTTAGTAGTGCGGATGGTAGGAGAAAGCTAGTTTTGTAAAAATTGGATTACTGTTATATGGGGCCAAATTGTGTTTGCCTTTGTGTGCTTTTTTTACACGGCGATTTGTTCCATCTTTGGTAAGCATCTCCACATCCTTGATTGTTGTAACTTTGGCGGCACCAAATTGTCTCAAAATTTTAGCGTACAGGTTTTCCTTTTTGTTTTGAGAAGCCTGGAGGGTTTTAAGCGGGTCCAAGGTGCTTGACTTCGGCATGGCATTGTGTTGTGTGGTTGGCCTTGCTGTTGTCGACCATTGTGAGGTGGTTTGGGAGTCGGTTTTGAGTTCGCAGCTGGAGGGAGAAAGCCAGGCCATCGTCCTCGTCACCAACCATTCTCTTCGTGCCCAGCGGTTGGGGGCGCTGGCCAGCCGAGATTTTCCGGGCGGCGGAGGACTTGTTAAGTTTGGCCTGGAAATTCGTCCTGGCAGACGCCTTTGTGCGTAAGCCGATCCCCTGGGAAGGCTCTCAATCTCTTTGGCGCCCAGTCTGACAGACGCTGTCGAAGATTTGAGCAATTATCCAGACCAAGCAGCAAGCAAAGGCGATTTCCCGTCCTTCAAATGCGGACCCTTTTGTCGTCCCTTCAAGCAGCAGCGTGCCTGATGACCTCGGTGATTCATCTGGCGATGGGGAAGCTGTTGTGACCGGAGCCAGAGCTGACAGGAGAGCGGCGCTCCTTTTTAATCCCCAATCACCAAGCCGACCAGCCGGCTGCCTATGCTCGTCAGGCATTGCACGTGCTAGCCGGATGACGAGACGTCGTGTCGCTAAGACGCCGTTAACCGTTCGAGAGAGGCCAACAAAGACAGCAACTTCCTGGAAGAGACCAAGAGACCGCGGCGGCCACCGCAAATCACCCCGCTAATGAAGCGAACAAATCGGCGGACCCTTTGAAGTATGCTGCCAGGATCGTGGGGACTCTCGACTAGCGGAACACACACGACGAGGAAGAGCCCTGCTGGTGCCACCTTGCAGTGCAGTGTTGACGTAGACCGTGCATGCTTGTCCCCCTCACCTGTTGTGCATGTGTGATTGGTGCTCCACTCGGAGAGGAGAAGCCCGACAGGGCTTAAAACAACGCCGCAGAGTGCTGGACGTCGCTCTGAACTATGTAACGTTCAACCACCACACTCGTGGTTTGGGAAACCACTAACTTTTCCTTTCTGTAACTATGTGTAAATAGTGCCATAAACTTGTTTTGTTTTCGTATCCTCCAGCGACCTTCCTTCTGACTCTTACACTGCCCCCTTTGCGACGGCAGCCGAGCACCGTAGTCACTGTTCAACCGTGGTGGACTAAACTCGAACATTCACACACCCCTTCTTGATATTGTTACGCATGCCTGGAAAGAAAACGAAGATGGTCGAACAGGCTGGTTCCTAATGGGGAAAGAAAGATGTTTCTGTTGAGCCATGCAAACGCACGCCGTCGATCATCTTCACAGTGGCGTTGTGAAAAGCTCCCCCTTCCCACCCACACACGCACAAAGTGACCTATGTGGTAAATCGTCTTACACCGTGACAGCAGATTCACGGAGGCAATATTGTGATGCTATGCTGACAAAAGTTGCGGTCTCTCGAGACAGGTATACCACACTTCAAATCTTTTCGAGTGGCGAGCTATTTCATACATTTTTTGTTAACGTCGTACAGGTATTCTCAAAATTATAGTTTTTTGAACAGCTGCTGTTGTTAAGAGCACCAAAAACAACCACCATCCCTGAAAACACACCCTGTCTCTACATTAATGTAGGCTTTTTCCTAATTGAGTGGTGTTCATTAGTAAACTGAGTGAATGCTTGACTGGGAAGTTTCAATGGGGTAAATCTATAATTACAATATTGTCCCTATAAACTATAATTACAATATTTAAAGCACCGTCCCGGCGCTTTAAAGGTTGTTATCTGACGCATTCTTGTAGGGCTTGATCCGCGAGACCATATCACTGGGCCGCATTGTAGATGATGATAGGCAGATGGGGCTGATCTCGTAGGTGACAGGTGTTACCTGACGCAATATACGGTAGGGTCCCGTGTAATGAGACAGAAGTTTTTCGGATAGGCCCAGCCAACGATGAGGGGACCAGAGTAAAACGAGGGTACCGGGAGGGAAAGGTACGTCTTTATGTTCCGCATCGTACCGACGGCATTGGTTAATTTGAGACGCCATCAGCCGAGCGCGAGCAAGCTGGTGGGCATGATCGGCTTGCGCAATCGCGTCGCGGGCATACTCGCTGGTGGACAAGGTGTGAGCTGAGATGACTGTGTCCAGTGGTAAAGTCGGCTCTCTTCCGTACAATAAGTAGAACGGCGAAAAGCCCGCTGTGTCGTGACGGGATGAATTATACGCGAAAGTTGCGTAGGGTAAGGCAAGGTCCCAGTCTCGGTGGTTGGGCGACACGTACATAGCGAGCATATTTGTTAAAGTGCGGGTAAATCGTTCCGTGAGGCCGTTTGTTTGAGGGTGGTAAGCGGTTGTCAGTGTGTGTTGCGTGGAACAAGAACGCAGATTGTCAGCGATGACTTGGGATAGAAATGTACGGCCACAATCTGTGAGAAGCTGTCTCGGAGCACAGTGAATCAATATAACGCCCCGTAACAAGAAGTCAGCGACGTCGGTTGCACAGCTGGTCGGTAGAGCTCACGTAATAGTGTAGCGTGTAACGTAGTCTGTAATAACGGCTATCCATTTGTTTCCCAATGTTGATGTGGGAAAAGGACCAAGCAGGTCTAATCCAACACGCTAAAATGGTTCCGCTGGTATGTCAATTGGTTGAAGATGGCCAGCGGGTAGCAGCGACGGTGTTTTACGACGTTGGCATAGGTCACACGTGGCAACGTATCGGCGTACCGAACGAGCAAGGCCTAGCCAGAAGAAGCGGCGCCGGACGCGCTCGTACGTGCGGGATACGCCAAGGTGTCCAGCCATGGGAGCGTCGTGAAGTTCGGTGAGAACCCAGCGGCGCAAATGCTTAGGCACAACAATGAGAAGGTCGGGCCCGTCTGGTCGGAAATTGCGACGGTATAACACACCCTTTTGAATGACAAAGTAGCGGACGGAAGCATCATTTGTGGAGGATTCTATACGGCTGATGATGTCAAGCAGCTCTGGATCACGCTTCTGTTCTTCCCCAATATTAAGGAAGTTGGACACTGACAAGATAAAGTTCTCCGTGGGCTCGTCAGTGTCCTCAGGATCGTCGACAGGGTACCGGGAGAGGCAATCGGCGTCACGTTGTAGGTGGCCAGATTTGTAGACCACCGAATAGGAAAACTCTTGCAGGCGCCGAGCCCAGCGACCAAGGCGGCCTGATGGATCTTTCAGAGAGTTGAGCCAGCAGAGTGCGTGATGGTCGGTAACTACCAAAAATGGGCGTCCGTATAGATAAGGTCGAAATTTCGCCACCGCCCATACAAGAGCCAAGCACTCACGCTCTGTTATCGAATAGTTACGTTCAGGGACGGATAGGAGGCGGCTGGCATATGCAATAACGCAATCATGGCCATGTTTTTTCTGAGCCAACACTGCACCAATGCCATGCCCACTTGCAACTGTACGGATTTCCGTAGGGGCAGCAGGGTTGAAGTGTGCCAGAATCGGAGGGGTAGTGAGAAGAGCGACGAGAGTCGAGAACGCAGAAGCCTCTTCGGAGCCCCATGAAAACGGGACTTCTTTCTTGAGGAGCTGCGTAAGCTACCTCGCTATGTGCGCAAAATTTTTCACGAAGCGTCGGAAGTAGGAGCATAGTCCGATAAAGCTGCGTACATCCTTCACAGATCGTGGTACAGGAAAGTTTTAGACGGCGCTGATTTTTGCCGGGTCTGGTTGTACACCGTTGGCGTCTACTAAATGGCCAAGCACTGCGACTTGATGGCGTCCAAAGTGACATTCGAACGAGTTGAGCTGCAGACCAGCGCGACGGAAGATTCCCAGGATGGCTGAGAGGCGCTCATTACCCAGCACCTCCACCAAATATGTTACGGGAAGGAGGCTGACTCAGACGGGTAGTCACCGATGTATTTACAGCCGGTTAGGCGAGCAGCGCCAGCCACACAGATTAGCTCGTGCCAGTCTATCTGCTTTGTCTTATTCAGCTCCATGCACTGGCACGTAGCAATATTATCCTTATGAAATGAATGTCCTTACGAAGCATCAGCAAATTCCCGAAATAAAAAACAAAGTATTCTGATCATTTGTGTTCTTGTATCTATATTCCTGTGTCTGTATTCCGGAATACTTTTCTTTTCAAAAATCTTCCAAAGTATGCGTATTTTAGGCTGTCAACGCATGTATTCGAATCTGTATCCTTGTTTGTTTTCCTCGGTATCTATGCCCAGCCATTCCATACGCTAAAAAATGCCTCGCATGCAAAAAGAATTGT
The DNA here is from genome assembly GCF_043290135.1 of Rhipicephalus microplus. Classification (NCBI taxonomy): domain Eukaryota; kingdom Metazoa; phylum Arthropoda; class Arachnida; order Ixodida; family Ixodidae; genus Rhipicephalus; species Rhipicephalus microplus. The sequence continues at coordinate 23,965,178 of NC_134709.1, forward strand.
ATAGGGTAAAGTAAGGAATTTTTTTCTGTCACGTGGGGCACTTCCCGAAAATTAGTTTGCAACACTGTATTGACGGCCCTAAATAGGATGTTCTGAGTTATAAGACCGCAAAATAATCAGTAACTGGCCAAATTCTTGGGACATATGAATTGGTTCCACAGACAGCTTGTCCCGAAATTGACGTGAACATAATAAGCCTAATTTTTTTTCACACTTCCGAGCATAAAAAAGTCAATTTGTACATTCTGTAGGCTGTTGACTACCACCTGGTTGGTACGCCGTTTTTGACAACTGTTGGGTCACTCTGCGATTTTCATAGTCTCCGTCAACTGCAGCCTAATCTTTTGGAATGTGAGCGTTCTTTGTACCCATGTTCACATCATCTTCAAAAAAAAAAGAATTAAGAAAAAATTCGGTCAGTTGTGCGTCAACCTGCCTCATTCGTTAGGTGGCACATAAAAGCTTGCCAGTTCTTCATTATGGTGAAACACTACTGGACCCTGTTTTCATTCCTTAATCTCGGGGCAGAACTTTTTCACCTACTGTATGAACTCTTACTATTTGTTGATCAGCCTTAACTCCCTGGAAACACTTGCTGATTTGTTTCAATAGAATAAAATACTCTTTTCATTCCTCATTGATTTCTACGACCTTTCTTTCCTCGGTGTTTCCGTTTTGCCGAAAAAGCAGGTGAGCGTTGTGCCATTTTAGGTGACAGTTGTAAATATGTTGCCTCCCTATTTCCCCTGTGTCCAAGTGTGATAAATAATAATAATAATAATAATAATAATAATAATAATAATAATAATAATAATAATAATAATAATAATAATAATAATAATAATACTAATAATAATAATAATAATAATAATAATAATAATAATAATAATATTAATAATAATAATAATAATAATAATAATAATACACCAGGCTGTGTCCAGAAAACCTTTATTACTCATGTGGTGAAATTTTCCTACATTTATACTGAACTTTAACTTTTAGAGCCAAAAGTATTGGCTGCGAATGTTGGTAAGAAGTAAGACATAAATAATGCACGCATGTTATATTCCACCTTAATGATTGCCATCTGATGGCATCCTCATTTACTACAAAAAGTAGCTACACCACAGCAGGCCGGATATGGCTCTGTCTTGTTGGCAAAAGAACCTTCACATCTGTCGTCATTGGCTCCATCACACCTAATAAAACGTAAAGATCATCATTAGTTCTCCTTTACGCACATTGTATCTGAACTCCCCATGTTTTGCCTCACACACTAACAATATCCATTTCGAAAAAACACCCGATAAAGAATCTCAATATTATGGCCTTATTCTTCTGAGCAGTAAGATCTCAGGTTTGAAGCCAAAAAAAAAAACCTTCCGACTGTTCCTAGAATCTAAATGTTTGGAATGGTGAAAAAATTCTTGAAGTTATCCTGCTTGGCATCCGTCACATCAATGTATCTTTTCGGGATGACAAATACAAACGTCATTGTGAAAAACTAGAGCGGTTCATCGCCTCCTGTTGGCACAAGCGATAAGCGTTTTGTTTTACTTTTTGTTTTGTTGTATTTTTTACATTTTTTCTTTCTCTTGCTTTTTTTCGCGTCGAACTGTTGCTACCACTCCCCCTCAGTAATGCCTCTTGTCCTGAGAGGAATAATAAAATGAAACAAATGATGATTGATTGATATGTGGGGTTTAACGTCCCAAAACCACCATATGATTATGAGAGACGCCGTAGTGGAGGGCTCCGGAAATTTCGACCACCTGGGGTTTTTTAACGAAACAAATGAAATAAACACTTCCATGTAAAAAAAAATCGGCAGATCCTATGTACCGAGAATCGAGGTTATGCGAAGCATGCGGAGGGAAGGTGACCATGTTGCATATTTTTATTCAGCGACACGTCATGAAGTGACGCTAAATATATGTACAAATCTTGCATGCACCAACATATGTTGAAAAATTAGAGATGTTTATATAACCAGTTGTTTGTACTAGCACAACGATGCCAACTAGAACATTCGTATTAGCCACACCAGAAGCTCATATAAAGCGCTGATGCTCACGAGGATGCTGACCCTGGACAGTGCTACACAAATTAACTTCAGCGCATGGCAACTAACCACAATTGACGTTAAGCCGACGGGACTAATGCATGAAAGGAGCACATGTGTATTTTTTATAAAATTGTGTAGGCAACACTGCAACCACTATTCAAGCTTCACGAAAATTCGCGTCTTTTTGAAAAGTGGTTCCGAGACGTGGCGTAGCTTTGTCGTAAAATGCTTCATTGCCACGCAGAATGCTTGTGCTCGATTCCATCTGGAACCTTTACATTTATTCTTTGCATTCATCGAGGGGACACTGCCGATATCGGGTACATCTTAAACTTGCCCATGTGTGTTCTCGTCGTTTCTAAGTAGATACGAAGAGTCAGTCACATGCGGCGCATACCCGCATACCAGCGGCACGTACCAGCCCATGGATATCTACCATTGTCTGGCGGGAAGTGTTTGACGGGGTACGCGACGGGATTGTAACACTATTCATGTCTTCACCAGCGCGTCATATTCGTCAAACAATCTCACCCTTACATGCTAATTTTGGTTCACGCCAACTCAAAGGGGTGACCATGAGAGCAGCCTAACGTAAGTGGCTAGATAGATAGATAGATAGATAGATAGATAGATAGATAGATAGATAGATAGATAGATAGATAGATAGATAGATAGATAGATAGATAGATAGATAGATAGATAGATAGATAGACAGATAGATAGATAGATAGATAGATAGATAGATAGATAGATAGATAGATAGATAGATAGATAGATAGATAGATAGATAGATAGATAGATAGATAGATAGATAGATAGATAGATACGCTCAAAGTCGCCGAAGTTCGCTAAGAGATGCTTCGCATTAAGAAACAAATAGGTCAAGCTTGTACAGTCGCGCGCAATGTGAAGAATGTATTGTCAGTGTCGACCTACGCACACCTTGAGCTGTACACCCTCTCTCTCTATTTTCATCCCTACATTCGTTGCGATCAAGTGTATTCTTCGCGGGCTCTTATCTCCGCGGGTGATTACAACACTGCTGCAAAATATTTGGTAAAGCTGGTGCTTGGCATTGCTTCGTTCACTTCGATGAGAGGCTGGGTCATGAGGTGACTTGAATGACGCGCAGTAGCTTTTTTCTTGGGGGGGGGGGGGGCATGCGGGCTCTTCAAGGTGCAGGATAGCTACTAACGAGAATAACCAGGAGGACTCTTTGACAGGTGGTATAGACAGATACGATTCCAAAGTGGCACCAATGTCTAAGAATCGTAGAGTCCCGGGCGGAAATCAACGTAGCCAGGAGGGCCAAGCCAATTTAGACGTAGGGTATATTAACATGCAGGGTGGCAAGAACATGCTGAAGTGGGAAGAGATAGAAGAACAGCTAGTGGAGGAGAGGCCGATGCTATATAATTTTGTAGAAACACATCTTAGGGACATGAACCAACCACCTAACAATCCAGACTACGCATTGGAATATTGTAATAGAACAGAATGCAGCAGAAAGGGTGATGGCATTGGGCATTCGTTCTTAAAAGTACAGACTGGCAAATGGTCAAGCAGGAGTGCAAAGAACATTTACGGCTAAAAGGGGAAGTGGCAAGGCAAATAATCCTCCTGGGTTTTGTATACTTGTGGAAAGGGGAAAAAACCAGAGAGGAAAACCAACAAATGATGCAGTGCATAGAAAATGACTTCGACGAACTAGGAGAAGAGAGTGAGGTAATTATATTAGGAGATATGAATAGATATACTGCCCAATAGGCAGAATTCTAATGAATATGTGTGAAAGGCATGATTTAATCATTTGCAACAGCACCGAGAAATCCGAAGGGCAGATAACATGGGAGGTGGGAAGGCTGCATTCGGGGATAGATCACACAATAATGTCACATAGTATGTATGATCGGCTAAGAATGATGAATATAGATGAATGTGGGTCCAGAAGCTTAGGTAGGGATCACAAACGTATCAAGATGATTTTTGGAAGAAAAATGAAATTGTAAAGGTGGCATTACGAGCAACCACGGTAATATTTATTCAGATAGGCAAATAGAAATATCAACTAAAGATATTGAGAAAATAATCACCGGGGATACTAAAACAGAGTGGGCGTACACAAGTCTAACTCAATTCTTTGAGTTAGAGATTGCTAAGGTACGAGTCAAATTAACCGGGAAAAGCAGTCACAAACTCAAGATCTGGGGGGTTGAGAAAGTTAAGAGAGCCATAGTAAGACGTCAGGGAGCCTCCAGGGAACACAGATATGCTAAATAGAAGGGCGAACCGGAAGATGTTATAAAAATGGAAAAAGTATTTTAGCGGTAGAAGGAAAGCATCCGATTTGATCAGTGACAACATTAGAAGAAAGGGGCTCAATAGATGGCGAAAGTAACAAAAAGAATAGCAGGGCAGCTGCAAAGTTTTGGAACCTTCTCAATTCTCTGAGTAATAAGACAAGCCTGAAGCAGAGGTTTATAAATGCAGATCAAGGGGTCAGACTAGAAGCGGATGAGGCAATGAAATATATAATAACAATGATGACAGAAAAATTGAAACACCAAGAAAACGCTGCATGCACCGTACCAGATGAGGATGGACCAATTAGCTCAGTGGCTCCACTGGGACAACGAGAGTGGGAAATGGCAGAGAAAAGGGTTCCAAACAGCACATCAACAGGCCCTGACGACATACCAATCATGCTAATGAAGAAACTGGGACCAAACTTGAAGCAAACTTTGAGATAGGCAGCGAGCAAAGCAATAATAATTGGTGAAGCCCCCAAAGGGTGGAAACTAAGCGGGATGAGCAAGATCTATAAAGGAAAGGGTGACAATTAAAGCCAGTATACACAACTACCGCCTCATAACAGTGACATCAATAGTTTACAGGCTGGTGATACAGATAATGATAGAAAGACTACACACATTGGTGGAAAATGAGGGGGTGCTGGGATAACTACAAAATGGGTTCCTTAAACGAAGGAGGTTGGATGACAATATGTTTTCATTGATGCAGTGTATTGAAAACCGGAAAAGGAACACAGGCTCCTGTGGCTGGGATTTCTAGATATCAAGGGAGCTTACGATAGTGGGATTCAAGAAGACTTGTGGGGAATACTGGACACGCTAGATGTGGAAGATGGAATAACTAATCTTGTAAAAGATATCTATAAAAGTAACAAGGTAGTTATCAAATGAGAAGAACAGGAATCAGAACATATAGAAATACGACGCGTGCTTCTACAGCGATGTCCCATGTCACCTTTGTTATTTATGCTGTACTCCAGACTCTAGAAGCCAAATTAGAGGGGAGTTGACTCGGTTTCAACCTCTTTTTTGCCAAGCAAGGAAAACACAATGAAGAATCATCACCAGCATTGATGGATGCAGATGATATAGTATTAATGGCCGAGAACGAAGAAGATCTGCAGGGTTTGATAGCCATCTGTGGTAATGAGGGAGATAGGTTAAATATAAAGCTCAGCAGGGAAACATCAGCAATCATGATTTTTAATGAAAACGAAGGCAGTGAACATAGGATTCAGGAACTAACACTGTAAATAGTGGATAAATACAAATATTTGGTCGTATGGATGAATAACGGGGCTGAGTATCTAAGGGAGCACGAAAGATGCGTAATGACCAAGGGCACCAAGAATGAAGCTGTAATGAAAAATAGTGCACTGTGGAACTACAATATGTATGATGTTGCGGGAAGGATTTGGAAAGCTGTCATGGTCCCGGGTTTGACGTTCGGCAATGCGGTCTTGTGCATGAAATTAGAAGTTCAAGCAAGATTTTAAATTAAACAATGTGGCCTAGGTAGACTTGCTTTGGGAGCACACGGGAATACCACAAATCAGGGGGTACAAGGTGACAAGGAATTGACATCGTTTGAGAGCAGGGAAGCTAGCAGCAAGATAGAATGTGAGGGGCGATTAAGAAAAATTGGAGAGGAGCGTTGAGCTAGAAAAGTTTTCAGCTACTTTTACATTAAGAATGTTGATACTAAATGGAAGAAGCGAACCAGAAAACTGTCAAGCAAGTATTTAGACAAAAGCAGAATACCAAGCCAAAAGGAAACATTGATTAAGAGGAAGGTGAAGGAAACAAACAGGGACATGTGGAAGATTGGAATGCTTACGAAATCATCACTGGAGACCTGCCGAACTTTTAAGCAGAAAATTGCGAGAAAAAAGATCTACGATAATTCTCGGGGTAGTTCTGTGCTCTTCGAGGCTAGAACGGGAGTATTGTGGACCAAGACGTACCGATCCAAATACGAAGGCACAGACACGGTATGCTGTGCGTGTGAAGCAGAGGAGGAAACGGCTGAACATTTGATAATGTTCTGTAAAGGGCTCCGCCTCACAATCGAAGATAATGACGCCGAAGTTTTCAAAGCTTTGGGGTTTAGGAGCAGTGAAGGCAAAATAGACTACAAACAGGTAGAAATAACCAGAAGGAGGCTACAATTGAGGCGCGAGTGAAATTCAATCCTTAAACACACACTGATATTACTTAACTTTATGGCTAGATGGCTTGATCCACTACCCAGTCTAAAGGGCACAGCCGGATACATCCATCCATTCATTCTTGAAAATAATAGCATTAGGTGGCGTTAATTATCTTCGTATAAAAATAATCACAGCATATCTATGTAGTGAATGATGATGAGTAGGGCGAAGTGTTCATCCATCTGTCTGTCCGTCTCATGCGTGCTCTAGTATGTTAGGTGCGGACGAACGGACGGACAGACGGACGGACGGACGGACGGACAGACAGACAGACAGACAGACAGACAGACAGACAGACAGACAGACAGACAGACAGACAGACAGACAGACAGACAGACAGACAGACAGACAGACAGACAGACGCTTCGCCCCACTCATCATCATTCACTCAGTGGATTTGCTGTGAAATGTTTGCCTTCCACGCCTGACATTCTGGCGCACGCCTTGTAGGAGTGATGGATAAGCTGAAGATTACGATGCGAGTGCACACTGGTTGATAATAAAAAATTTTGCACGTAGTACTCAGCGCAAAAGAAAAACTTTCTACGATCCGCTATTGATAGCAAAAGTAAGATAGGAAAGTAGCGCCGCGCTATGTTTTGTGGGAGAGAAACATAAGTTGAATATGATGCTGCGAGTGTGCACTGGTCCATGATGATCACAATTCCTGTTCGCACTATCCGGCACAAAGAGAAAGCTTATAAAGCTCTGTTTTTAAAATAAAAGTCGAAAAGACCTAGTAATCAACGTACAGACTACGGGCAGCGGGTCTGCTAGTTCGTTTTTGGATGTTTACGTATCCGCGATATACACTAGTGGTTTCAATAATGTTTGCACGGTCTAGCATTTTGACAGGTTGCTGCTATATATTGATCTCACCGTGTGTCACTTTTCCTGGCCTGCATGGTTGCTCTTTAAATGCGAAGCATTTCTTAGTAAAGTTCGGCGACATTGAACATATCCATCCATCCATTCATCCATTCATCTGCCCATCCATCCATCCATCCATCCATCCATCCATCCATCCATCCATCCATCCATCCATCCATCCATCCATCCATCCATCCATCCATCCATCCATCCACATCTATCTATCTATCTATCTATCTATCTATCTATCTATCTATCTATCTATCTATCTATCTATCTATCTATCTATCTATCTATCTATCTATCTATCTATCTATCTATCTATCTATCTATCTATCTATCTATCTATCTATCTATCTATCTATCTATCTATCTATCTATCCATCCATCCATCCATCCACCTAGCCGCCTACGACGTTTAGCTCTCCTGGCCGTTTCGATAATGGTATCGATACCAAGCTTGGTGTGGCATAACATGACTGTATGAAGAGCATATTTGACTAATCAAAACATGAAAAATTGGCAAATCCCACGTACAGGGAGAATCGGTGATATGCGAAGTACGAATGAGAAAAGTTGATATTTAACTTTAAGATCAGCACAACGTTACAAAGTAGAGGTAAATGATGCAGTATATGACTTCCGTGTCATGATTATCATGTTTTAATGTGTCGTTTGCCTTCGTCATCTCTTCACATCCAGTGATACTAAATTTAGTATATGTGAAGCTAGCGAAACGGCCGCGAGCACGCATAGAGCGTGGTATGTTCTCATGTTCGTTCATTACACGCGTGTCAGGATTATCATGTTTGCATCAGTTATATATTTCGTCATCTATTGACAGGACGTAACACCTAGTTTGGTATATGTGGAGCTAGCAAAACGGCCGCGAGCGCATCATGAAGGGCTCAATATACTCCGATGTAGCTTTGACACGCATGCACGCTGGGCACAGCGATGCCACGTTAGCCAAACACGAGCACTCTATAGCCTGACGCGTCACATATACCAAATTTGGTATTACAGTACGTGAATGGATGACGGTGGTATGATACTGGTGCAAACATGACAAACATGAGATGCGTGTCATGTAACAACATGACTACACGCTACGCTCATGATAATCTCGCGGCCGTTTCGCTAACTTCACATGTACCAAACTCTATTACGTGACGCTAACGGACGACATAGGTAAATGACACAACCAAACATGATAATCACGACATGCGTTTCATGTAACCACGTGACTACATGCCGCACTGATGATGCGCTCGCGGCCGTTTCGCTAGCCTCATTCACATATGCTAAGTTTGGTATTACATCACGCCAATGGATGACGAAGGTATGCGATTGGTGCAAACATAATAGTCATGAGATGCGTGTCATGTTCTCACATGACTACATGCCCCAGTCAAGGCTCCAATAGATTTCAACATGACGCGGTGCCCGTGCTCGCCGGCGTTAAGTTCGTCGCGTCACGCCGGCGTTGCCACGCCAGGCGCCGGTCCTGCCATTAACGTTTCTAGAACTAGGTAAGTTGCAAAACTGAGCGATGTTGCGCGGCGCCATCGCCGCTGCCAGCGACAAATGTGGCGCTGCTGTCACACCCGGATTCACTCAATGCATGCTCGCTAGTGTCACTCCCGTAACCTCCGTCGGCTTTGAGCTTACGTGGAGGATATATCCGTGGAGGCTCCTTTCTGCGTGAACAGTTTTGTGCTTCAGCGTGCCCTGTTCTGCTTTGTAGGTGTTGCCTATTTTCATCATGTCCACATGTTGCATTCCCAGCTGTACGAGTGGCTACAAGAATTGAGAGACACCACGACATTTCTTTTGTGCCCCGTGTGTACCTGAGCAGTGAGAGGCATGGAACTACGCTATTGCTCGCGTGGATAAGAAACTGCCTAACACATGGTGTGTGCGTGATATGCACTTTTCATGAGGAAGACAACTTGAACACTTTCACTCACGTCATCAATGGTAAGAAGATGTTTATAGTGCTGTGGTGTGGCATCTTGTGGTGTTTATAGTGCTGAAAAAAGAAAAAATAGCGCTACTTGTGCAGAAATGCGTAGTCGTCGCAGAAGACAAGACAGTCATCATTAGGAGCCGTCACCATCGCTTAGCCAAGTCGGCCGGCAGTGTATATACCATCACCCAATTGGCCAAACTTCTGGAGGGCATGGAAAAGCTGGAAGTGCGTTTATTACCTGTTAACCAGGTAATAAAAAACCTGTTAACAGGTTTCATTAGAGGAACTCGAGAAAAAGCAGAGGAAAGATATGCACAAGAAAAGGGCCGCACGCACAGCTTTTCGGCGTTGTAAGTTACTAAAAAATGTGACCAACATGAAAAAAAAAGCTTCATGACTACGCAACTAGACAAAAGCAACGAGGTTGCGCCACATAGTTGTTTTTTATTTTAAGTCTTGAAAACGAAAGTCACATGAGATGCTAGACATTGTTACTGGATTTCTCGCACCCAAAAAGTAAGTGCGAACGTACATCAACTACCAACTAACGGACAGACTCGTATTTTATGCTATATATCAAGCATCGTTTATTCTGCGCAGTTCAGAAATTCATAAATATACTATATATATATTTGCCTTACACCACGAAATATTACGCAGTAATAATTTCTGCACCAGCACAACAAATCCTGATAATATACTTTTGGCAAAGCTCTTTCAGAACGGCCACCATGGTGTCTTGCCACGACGACTATGTGTTTTCGTCTGCTAGCGGAAGCTTGTTGCGCCGCCAGCGCCACCAAACCGGAAGCTGTTCCGGTGCCATGTGGCGGGTCGTCTGACGCGAGGAGCTTTGCAACTTACCCAGTTCTAGAAATGTTGCCTGCCATGTACTCGCAGGTGCGCTCCACGCTGCGTTGCTTTGACGCATGCGCGTTTCAGCGCGTCCAGCGTCCCTCCGCCACGAAAAGAGGGAGACGCAGTGTTGTCTATGTAACGCATCGGTGCGAAATGCAGCATATCGCGTTTCGCGCCGGTTGCCGTCGGGCCGCGCCGACGGACGCTGGCCGCGCCAGGCGTCAGACTATTAAGTGCTCGCGTTTTGCTAACGTCGCGTCGCTGTGCCCAGCGTGCGCGAGCGTCAACGCTGCATTAAAGTATATTGGGCCATTCATGATGTGCTCGCGGTCATTTTGCTAGCTCCCTATATACCAAATTTGGTGTTATGTGATATTAATGAATGGCGAAATATATGACTGGTGCAAACATGATAATTCTGACCCGCTTGTCATGTAAGTACATGACAACATACCACGCTCATGGCGCGCTCGCAGCCATTTTTCTAGCTCCACATATACTAAATTTGGTATCATGTGAAGTGAATAGATGACGAGGGCAAAAGACACATCCAAACATAATAATCGCGACATGGAAGTCATGTACGGCATCATTTACCTCCACGCTGCAACGTTGGGATGATTTTAAAGTGACATATCAACATTTCTCATGCGTGCTTTGCCTATCATCGGTTCCCACTGTACGTGGGATCTGCCAAACTTTATTTTGTAGCTTTTTTCTAAATCATGTCAAGGCTTTAGGTGTAAGTTGTACTTTTAATATAATAACGGTAACGTGTTATATTGGCAAATGAATATAATATTAATACATACAAACGACATTTTAGGGCATCAGCACTTACTGTTCAGTGGTTAGGTTGCCATTGTTGCATCGATACTGTACGCATGGAGAAGTACTGTTGAACGACTGTCCGTGCATCAGCAAGTCCCCATCTGGAAGATGACAGGCAGCTGGAAATCGGGAGTCACATTTTAGAACGGTATCCAGCATCGGAAGCACTCTGCAAGACATGCAACGCACTCGATGTGCAGGTGTGATTAAAAGTGCGCAGACCACAGGATTGCGTGGCAGAATGCATCGACACGCCAGCCACACGGCTGCAGGGCGCATGCGCGTCCCGTCTTATCACTTGGCTTCTCATGTCGTTCAGTTGGACGTGGTTACGGCACTCGTAGCCAAAACGACAACTGGGTGGTGCTTTCTTTGCTCCATCGAGTCTGTACCGTTCCTTTACGTAGCGGCTGCGACGGGGACTGTTCAAGCGCCGGCTCACATCGTTATTGACACCGGTTGATTAGGATAAGTAAGCATAGCGAGCATCACACAACCTGACAAAAACAAACGCGCAAAGCTAAATTTTCTCAGGCCAGCTTGCCTTTGCCGGGCTACTACAAGTGCAAACCTAAATGAGCTAAGTTAGGTCAAAGTCAAAGTTACCTAACTTGCTTAGTTACGCATTATTAGCCTAATTATGCCACGAGAAATTTCAGTATAGAGAGTACTTTAGTCGGATTTCAGACTAATACTTAGTCATAATTAGTGTTCATAATAACTATCACTAACTACACACACATTATCCTAGTTAGTATGGAGTCAGTAAAGAGTAATAAGTATCTTCCTGGCTTTTACTCCTGTGGGCTCTTGGGGACGTCGACATAGAATATTTGGCCGTGATAAGGTTTGCCTTCATAGGCTAATTTTGCGCGGCTAGGTTAAAAATGAGCATGATCAACTTTGCCTAATTAGATTTAGCAACACTTATTCCGACTCATCTGGGGTCATCTACGTCTAACTTTACTTAACATGAAAACTCCAAGGTGGAGTGGGCTCAACTAACCGTACTTACGCCTGACTTATTTAGGTCATGAAGTGCTCGACTACATTTGATTAGCATCGTCTACATTACATTTGACCTAAATAAGCTTATTTAGGTGCAACATCGATTAGCGCAACGAAGGCAAGCTGGCCTGAAAGAATTTATTTTGTGCGTTTGGCTTCGTGAGGTTATGCGATGCTCGATGCTTACTTAACCTAATCAACTGGTGTCAATAACAACAACACGAGCCAGCGCTAGAACCGGCCCCGTCGCAGCCGCTACGTAAAAGAACGGCACAGATTCGATGGAGGAGGAGGAAAAAACCTTTATTGATGCTGGCTGTGCCAGATAGCCCTTATCCCCACCGGGCTGGTTGACATCCCTAGACCGGAACGTCATTAGTCGAGGCCGCCACCCGAGCCTGCTGGAGTAGAGTTCGCTGTTCCTCTAGTGTGGAGCTATTGAGTAGGGTCGTCTCCCAGTCCTCTTTGGTGGGGTTGGGAAAGGGGGTTAATTTTGGGTTCATGTGGCAGGCCCAGACCATATGGTAAGTGTTTGCCCCTTCCCCACAGTACTGGCACTGTCCACTTATTTTTGGGTCGTAATATTTTATTATGGCTGGACAGAGCAGCGTATTTGTCTGTAGGCGCCGCAGGACGCGCTCCTCCGTTTTCGAGAGTCCCTTCGCTGGTGCGGAATACAAGCGGCGTTGCTCAATGTAGTATTCTTCGATTTCTCGAAACCGTGTTAAAGGTGTGGGACGTTCAGGTCTATCAGGGGAACGGGGAGTTTCCCAGAAAGTAAGCACGCGGGCCGCTGCATGTGCAGCCTCGTTACCCTGTAGACCCTGATGTCCCGGAGTCCATATAAGACGTTTTGGGGTAGGATCGCGGTTCCTGATGCTGAATGTTAAAGTCTATTAGCCAATGGAGAGATTTCTCCAGCAAGATAGCTCTCGCAGGCTCCTCAAGAGTCTGTAACTATTTGTTTTGAGTTTGGATGGGATACTGGCAGTGCAATGGCCACCTCCTCCGCCTTACTTGAGTTGTGGCTTTGAAAGTGAGGCCGTCCACAGAAAAGCGACACCCAGTTGTAATTTTGGCTGCGATCGCCGTAACCACGTCCAACAGAGCGACTTGAGAAGCCGAGTGAATGCACGGGATGTGTATGCGCCTTGCAGCAGGCGTCCCGTCGTGTCTCGTCGCTAGCTGGCACGTCCATGCAAATTCTCGCACGCGATCCCGAGGTCTGCACACTTTTGATCGCACCTGCACTAAGCCGTACAGCTGTACATATCATAGATTCCCACTGTACGTGCACGATCTGCCATTTTTTATATTGTGATCAGTAAGTGAAGTGAGATGGATTAAGCACATTTTGCTTTTTCACTTTAGGCCAAGTATGTTTCTTTTATATTGCAAATACATTCCAAGACAACCGATACAGTATTTAATGCCAATGTGTGATACTGCATGCTAGGCTGTGATTTTTTCCGCGTTTCATGGAGTACAGTGATTTATAAAATGAAACACAGTGACTGCGCTGATGCAGTGTAACACACTTCAGTGCTCTGTGCCGAACTTGATTGCGTTCTGTTGATCAGGAACGACGGAATTTCTTTGAAGCGTGCGGCCGTTAAAAATGCTGACGCACTGGACAGCAGATGCCTATAGAGTCTAGCCAGTGATTCCACCATTAGTCTGCGTGCCTGTTGCTGCACTTGAAGCACGTTTCAGAGCGTTACAGTATGGTAGAATACGACTGTATATGCTACCTTCAGGTAGCAGCATTCCACATTGCATAGACCTCGCCACTTGCGCCCCCATTCACCCGGCACGCTCATGTAATCAAACAGGTTCTTTTTGAGGAAAAGCCATTTTCACAGCCGCGTGTGTGCTGGCGACCAGCCCGCCAACACCACTGGTATACTGCCATGCCAACGCTGTCCCAAGCAATGGTTAAGAGTGCAGCGACATTATCAAAACAACATAGAAAACTTTGACTAAGGCGAATTGATTAACACTGATGCTGTGCCCCCGGCCTTGTTCATAAAACCGACACAAAGCATGGCATTTTCAGTTTACGAACATTGAATCTGTAGGTCTTCTGAGCAGACATCGGTCTTTCAGTACATAAAGTGTGTGGGAGTGCATAAGTGTGTTGCTTTTGTTAGACGAAATCATTGTGTCGTTCGGATCTAAAAATCAAGTGTATGATCAGCTTCAACACGAATGTTAAAAAAGAAAACGTCACAGCTTTGCCGAAAAGGCGAAGCGATGAACGTGATAGCAACCAATGAGATTATCACGCACAGACTGGCAATCAGATCAAAACGTGCCCCACATTTCTCACGCACAAATAACGCTCGAAACGTACTCACAAGTACAGATGAACGCGAATAAGTGTCTCATTTGTTACTTCGTTGTGTCTGAAAAACGCGTCCTTTTCGCAAACGGAGACGGTGCTACGAGTGCCGCGACCATTGTGAGCCCGGCACTTACGGCATGATTGTTCTGACGAAATCCCCAAGCGTGCGATTGTGCCAACCGGAAAATAAGCGAGTGCTCGCGAGAGCGTAACCTCTCCGCGGGGCAAAGCACGCGTGGTATGCGAGAGTGCGTGCCGCCACGTCGTGGCAATTAGGCAACGCACTGATTGCGCCATCTCACTGGTGATGCCGAAAACACAATATTATTCACCTCGAGATGCCCATCACCAACGGTAAGTGGTATACACAAACAGCTTGCTATTCAAGCTGGCACTCCTAAGTGACTCGGTAAATAAAGAAAAAAATCTTAGGTGGCTCAGTGATCAACACCTCGCACTCATGATTCATGGGTCCCAAGTTCGATTCCGCGCGCCGGAGTCTCCTTCTAGATTTTTTTCTTTTTTGCATTTTCATATATGTAGATACGTATACATATACGGTGAGTTACGCCGACGCAGGCGTCGAAATCGAGCCGAGAGTGTTTATGTAATTGCTATCGCAATAATAAACGAACATTTCGTGGTGTTGGGCCGACAGAAACTGTACGTTAATGTTATAGACCAGCGTGTCGTCCAAGTGACGATGATCATGAATGATGTGCACCGAAATCACTCTTTGAGCGTGTGGTTAAGACGTCCCGTAAGACCAGTAGTGGGTTGTGGACAGCTTGTGCTCTGTGGTATAAAACCGAACCATGTTGCCGACAACTGTGGACAAGAAATAGCGTGTGTGGTCCACGAGCCTCTCTTTTTTCACGGAATTCCTCTGGGTAACTTGGGTCTGGGGAAGTTCCCTCCCCGCTTGCTCCGTAAAGATCTCCCTATGTCTAGGCACTACCTAGAAACACGTTTTGAGTTGTTTATACCCAGAAAAGCCTGTTGCTTCATGGCGCGTGTGTTGTCAGCGAAGTTAGTGTGCGCGCGGACGGCGTCCTGTCTTAGAAGTGTGGCGGTTTGGTCTAGTTGGTAGGACATTGAGATAGTTACAGCGCGACAACAGAACGACGAGTAAGGAACCAGAAAAAGACGAGTGCTCGTCTCTTTCGTGTCCCTTTGTCATCGTTCTGTTCTCGCGCTATAACTGTCGTCGTGGTGTCCTGCCAGCAAGGAGTGTATGATCGTGTACTCCTGTCACGCTGTCGCTCTCCGTCTGTTCTAGTTTTTACGACCATCGAATGTTTCGAGATTGCTGGTTGCTGACTTGCTTTATTTGAAGGGCCTCACAATTTCTGAAGTCGATCGCGTAGGCGAACTCTTTGCATGTGGATATGCACTAGAAGTAAGTAGCGGATCTGAACGAGGCAAGCTTGAGTCCAGGACTCCGGGACGTGTGTTTACAAGTGAACACGCTGCTGAATTAGTGCTGACGCAGTTTCACAGTGTACTGTTAGAGGTCGAATCCCGCGTACATTATGCATTCCCACCACTGACAAACATACGTCCTAAACATGAACGGAAGTAGCCTTGCTACTCAAAACATTAATTCTTCTCCATGAAGATGTATTCTTGTCACTGTATGTATACACGCTAGCAGTTCGGCAAAACCACCAGTTGCAATTATTTTAGGTTTCCTGCTGGCGTCTAAGGACCTGCTCAATTTTCGTTTCTTTTTTAATAGAAGCATTGAAGCTATCTTTACATTGAGTTCACGTGCCCTAGATGTTTTACATTACAATCACAGGCACGGGCAGGATAGCTACAGCCGTTGTCACACGGATACGTTTGATAATGATCGAGGTAGACCTAGACCGTATTTTTGTTCACAATATACAATCATTGCTGCTACTAGGTACAAACTAATCCGCATCGAGTTTGGCGCAGCAGTCATGCAAATCGCAATCCGAAAGCTAGATCACATGGCGCAGACTACGATTAATAGTGTCCATGAATCAACACAAAATACAGATCGAGCCTGATTATGATAAAATTTTCCGGTGTGGAACGACGATAAATGAAGGGCTTTCGTTCATGCCAGTTTGCTGAACACTGATACATACTGACAAAAAAACGCACCTGCTGCTGTTTTTGGAAGCTCTCGAAGCGGTAGACGGAAGTAAAAACATGCATAGACATTGATGGCACGGCAGGGCTACACATCTCGTCGGCAGACCACGTGAGCACCCCACCATCCACCAGAAACATTAACAAACCTCGCGCGCCATCCCCGAAAAGACAGCAACAAGAGCTCGTCCAGAAATAAAATGTTCCTAGGTAGTACCTAGGCATAGGGAGATCTTTACGGAACAAGCGGGGCGAAAGTTCCCCAGATCCAAGTTACCCGGATCAATTCTGTGAGAAAAGAAAGGCTGGTCTGTGGTCCGTAAGCAGCTGTCATAGTTCATCATGGAGGAAGACGGCGTAATGAGGAAGAAAATTCGTGACTGGTTATAGCCACGTTATGTCGTAATGTGTCACATAATCTGCAGTGACGGCGATCAACTTATTTCCCAGAGTCGTCATCAGAAAAGGGTCAAGCATATTAAGGCTGACACGATGGAATGGCTTGGTATACTTTAATTGGGTGTGCATACCAAGCATGTGACAGAGGAGGTCTTTTCCAGCGTTGGCTCAGGTCGCAACTAGCAACAAGACGCACAGGGTGGTAGAGGCCAGGCCAGAAGACCCGGCGATGCACGCGGTTGTATGTGCATGAAACTACGAGATGTCGAACCGAGGGTGCATCGGGGAGCTGATAAAAGATAACAGCTGGCCGAGGATGAAGGAGGACATGTAGGAGCTCAGGGCCTTCAACGCTAACATTGATGGTGTAAAGGATGCAATCGTGCAGCATAAACGTACGGAACGTGATGTTGGTGCTGCCATATTGGACAGCCTCGATGATAATGCCCTGCGACTTATTCCGCCGTTTTACCGTGTGAATATCGCTAACGCCAATGAACACCATGACGCCGCAGTCCATGTCTTGCGGATGACATCAGAAGAATCCACTAGATGATAAAAAAGACAGTTTGAGTTTTCGCGGAAGCGTTCAGATATGTACAATGCGGTAAACGAAAATACGGGCAGCAGGAAAGGCTAGCGAGTAATATGCCCAGCGTGATGACAGGTGAAACATCAAGGGTCATTCTGTAGTTTCCACTCAGTCTGATTGCAATAACGCGGAGAGAACCTTCGGCTTGATAGCGCACAGTAGAAGGTCGTTCGCTGACTGGCGGTGGTAACAGAACAAACAGAGTGCTCTAAAATATTACCGAATTCTCGACGAGATATGGTTTGCACGAAAGGAACTGAAAAGGGGATGGCATCAGAGCGGCGCGATTAGTATGCTGCAGCCGCCATCGCTTCTTGTTTAGGACGAACTATTTCTGTCAGGTATTCTGGCGGTGGAGGACGCTGTGACGCCGATTGGTCTTCACACGCCGATATTGATTGATGAGTGGAATGCGTGATTTAACATCCTAAAACCATCGTATGATTGTGAGAGACGCCGTAGTAGAAGGCTCCGGAAATTTCGACCACCTGGTGCTGTTTAACATCCCATGTCAATGTTTCAGGAGTGCTTGGGAGTGTAGCAAACAGCTGTAGAATGCGGTGGTTGTCTCCTTGCTCGGATAGACGGCACTTCTTGATCGCGTCTGCCATAGAACAGCGCTACACATAATGAGATTAAACGCATCGTCTGGAACTCCAGCCCCCTTCAGCACATGTCCTACCTTCTCAACTTCCATCATTTCACTATCGGCCTTTCGGCTACGAGCCAGCATGTCCTGATACATCTTCTACTCAAGGAGGAGAGGAGATGTATACCTCTCATTCCTGTCGAAGTTTTGGCCCGGCAGGCAATTCCTTTTATTTATTTATTTATTTATTTATTTATTTATTTATTTATTTATTTATATTTAAAAGAGTTTATCGGCGTGTGCTGCGACGGTGGCCCTACGATGAAAACACCATCGGTACAGAGCAACGGTCAAGCAGATGCCCGCGATGATCAGCTCGAGATGAGCGAGACAAGCCCAGGACCCAGTACCCAAGAGGTGGCGATGTTGCTTGCCAACGATGCGTTTTGTTCTTAACAATTTTCCCCCGCCGAAAAAGAGCCATCCTGGCGACCTAAGAGTCGGGAGGCAGAGGGCTATGATATGGCTTAAGGCGGGCGACGTGGACGATGTCACGTCCACGCCAGCGCATGTCATCAGATGGGGAAAGTGGCTCAATGAGAAAATTCACCGGCGAGGTTTGCTCCAAAACGTGGTAAGGGCCCTCGTACTTCGGGACGAGTTTCGAGGAAAGGCCAGGGGTTCGGTAAGGAAGAGCCAGCCATACATGTGATCCCGGGGTATAGCTGTGGCTTTGTGAAGAGTCGGCGTTGTTTTCTTTTTGGCGCTGTTCTTCTTGTGACGTAAAGGTGCGTGCGAGTTCACGGCAGTTTTCCGCTTTTTGGGCCGCTTCGCACACAGATAGGCATTCGGATGCGTCAGGACGGTATGGAAGGAGAGTGTCGATGGTGTGGGATGGTTCGCGTCTATAAAGAAGAAAGAAAAGTGAAAATCCAGTGGTAGACTGTGCCGCGGTGTTGTATACAAACGTGATGAAGGGAAGAATGCTATCCCAGTTAGTATGATCAGATGTTACATACATCGCGAGCATATCGCCGAGGGTGCGGTTAAATCTCTCCGTGAGCCCGTTAGTCGGCGGGTGGTATGCCGTGGTCTTGCGATGAACAACATGGCATTCAGAAAGCAGAGCCGTGACGGCTTTTGATAGGAATTGTTGACCTCGGTCATTTAGTAGATCTCAAGTTACAACGTGTAGTATGAAGCGATGGAGGACGAAGGACACTACGTCCCGCGCAGTGGCACTTGGAAGGGTGGCGCTCTCAGCGTAGCGTGTTAAATGGTCCACAGCGACTATGATCCACCGATTTTCATCTGATGCTGTCGGTAGAGGGTCATAGAGATCAATTCTGATCCGATCGAAAGGTTTGGCAGGGCACAGAAGCGGTTGAAGCGCACCAGACGAATGGAAAGGTGGTGATTAGCAGCGTCGGCAGTCAAGGCAGCCCATAACAAAATTTTGAACAAAATTATACATTTCACGCCAGTAGAAGCGATGGCGAATGCGTTTGTAAGTTTTGATAACTTCAGCATGGCCACAATGGGGATAGTCGTGAAAGGAGGCGCATATTTGGGATAGCAAGCTGCGGGGGACAACCAAGAACCACTTACGACCTTCAGGGTCGTAGTTGCGTCGGTGTAGCAGCCGATCACGAATGGCGAAATGAGCAGCTTGACATTGGAGAGATCATGATACCGCAGTAGTTGACGATCCAGAGAGGCAGTCAAAAAGGGAAGCGATCCACGGGTCCTTGTGTTGTTCACTGGCAAAGGAGTCGAGGTCAAGAGATGCGATGGAGTTGTTACCAGTGGTTCTGCAGGCCGAGTCGGGAAGTAAAGGCGAACGGGAAAGGGTGTCGGCGTCAGAATGCTTGTGTCTGCTGCGATAGATGACGCAAATGTCGTACTCCTGGATTTGCAGTGCCCACCGAGCTAGGCGGCCAGAAGGATCTTTCAATGTGGCGAACCAACAAAGTGCATGGTGGGCCGTTACCAGGTCGAATGGGTGACCGTACAAATAAGGGTGGAACTTGCGAAGCGCCCACACTATAGCGCTAAGCACTCCTTTTCAGTGACGCTGTAACTGGCCTCACCTTTAGTGAGCGTGCGACTCGCATGAGCGATGACGTATTCGGAGTAGCCCGGCTTGTGTTGGGCGATGACAGCACCAAGACAAACCCTGCTATCGACTGTGTGAACTTCCGTTGCAGCTGTTGAGTCGAAATGCCGAATAATTGGAGAAGATTTTAGCAAACTATGGAGCGTGGCAAACGCGACGTCGCGGTCAGGAGACCAGGATGAAAGGGCTGCGTCACCGCGTAGGAGGTTGGTCAGTGGTGACATGATCGACGCTAAATTTCGAACGAAGCGCTTGAAGTACGAGCATAGTCCGACAAAACTGCGTAATTCTTTCAGTATAGTAGGTTTCGGGAACTCAGCGACTGCTCACAGTTTTGCAGGGTCGGGTAGAACACCATGCTTGGACACGATGTGCCCTAAGATTGACAGCTCTCGCGCGGCGAAACGGCACTTTTTAAGGTTCAGTTGGAGCCCAGCCTTGGTTAAGCACGTGAGAACCAGTTGGAGCTGAAGCAGATGTGTAGGAAAATCGGGAAAGAAAATGACAATGTCGTCGAGGTAGCATAGACACACAGACCACTTCAGTCCACGCAGTGTGTTGTCCACGAGTCATTCAAACGTGGCAGGATCATTACAAAACCCAGAAGGCATTACGTTAAATTCGTACAGGCCATCTGGTGTAATGAACGCAGTTTTTTGGCGCTCAGCTTCTGCCATAGGAACCTACCCGTATGAAGATCGTAAGTCTAAGGAGGAGAAGAATTTGGCTCCTTGGAGGCTGTCAAGGGCGTCGTCGATGCGCGGTGATGGATAGACGTCTTTCCGCGTCACCTTGTTTAATCGCCAGCAGTCGACGCAAAATCGAATCGATCCATCCTTCTCTCGAACTAGAACGACAGGAGATTCCCAGAGACTGTGCGATGGTTGAATAACGCAACGGCGTAGCATCTCTTCGACCTGGACGTTCATGACGTCACGTTCTGCAGCAGAGACACTGTACGGTCTTTGACTCAATGGCTGGTGGTAACCGGTGTCAATGTAGTGGTGCACTGCGGAAGTTCAACCCGATTGCGGCTAAGAAACGTTGAATGAATTCGCTAAGTGCTGGAGGAGATTAAGAAACTCGGCGCGTTCTTGAGCACTTAAGGTGTCAGCGATGGAACTCGAGAGGATGTCACTCGACGACCATTCCAGTGGTAAAAAGGCACGAAGTTCGGTCGAGGCGCTACTGCACGACTCGTCTGGCATGTTAAGGAATAAAGAAGAATCAAGGTACTCCACTCGACCGAGACATTCGCCAGCAAGTAGCGTAAGCGGTGCAGAAAGGGGGTTGTGGACAAAAATATTGCTTCGGCCAGCAGTGACGTCAAGTTAAACGAAAGGCATGGAAACAGCTGATGGAGACGCTCTAGGTGCCGACCAATGCGGACGTGCGAAGATCGGCTTCTGCTTTCAAGAATGCTTTCCTGTTGTATTCACGAATTTGTCACCGAGTTTTCAGTCCCATCGTGTGCCTAAGTTCTTAAGAAATCAGCAGATACCACCTTTGTGCTGGTGAGTGGACTTTTAAACCGTTTTGGAGCATTTTTACACGACAACGCCACCGGGGGATTTAAGCCTTAGAACCAAGGAGGCGATTGTCGCCGATGCGCCGACCCGGCGTTAACGTGACTCAACACTCTGCGCGTTCCAGGACCTGCAACTGAGAATGGAATATCAAGTAGATGGAGAGGACATTTCTCCAGAGGATTGCATGAAATACATGGGTTGGAAGGAAGCCGAAACGAGACGATCAAAAAATAAGCAAGCCGCGGTTAGCGTTCCTGCTGCCAAGGGTTCGACCAAAGCTGGTGTTGCGGGAGACGCTCGAGCCAGTCGTAGTAGGTATGATACCAAGCATACAATCGTGCGAGCTGGACGCATGCCGCCACTACCCAAGGACTTCAGCAAAATTGTGCTATGACCACGTGGAGGATTAATTATCTCGAGAATTGGCACTGGAGCCGTGGCAGACGCGATAGTAATGGCGGCCGGCATCAAAGAGGAGGAGGCCATGCAGGAAATCATCTGTTCCAACTTGCAGCAGAACATTATGGTGGCAAACACTCAGGACCAAGACAGAGCTTCAAGATATCTCAAGGTCAAGCAAATTGACATTGGAGGCAAAGTTTTCGAGGTTAGCGCGTACGCTACGGCACCCCACGATACTTGTAAAGGAGTGATTTGCGGGATCCCCGTAAGCGATACTCAGGACATTTTGACCCGAAAGATTGTGAACGCGAACAACCCGCTCGCGCAGCAGGCCAAGAGAATCAAGGACACCGGGACAATTATCATAGCGTTCGAAGGACACAAGGCGCCCAGATTCGTGAGATATGGACCTTCACTTTTGCAGTGCTCCCTTTACCACAAGAACATCGATATATGTTACGTCTGTGGAAAGCTGGGACATCGGTCTGACGTCTGTCCGAACCCAGCTGAAACCATCTGCAGAGGCTGCGAGATCAAAAACCCAGATAGCCTGCACCAGTGCAATCCAAGATGCAGGCTGTGCGACGGTCACCATCCCACTGCAAACAAGGAGTGCAAGAACAGGTTCTTAGTGCCATACGTCGTCAGACGCAGACGTTGAGAAAGATCGCGAGCAGCCGCAGAATCCCGGGACGCATCAATCACATCGAGTCCAGACATCAACGACAAGCAGCTTATTCCAGCCTACGGGACCCAGAGCATCCAGACTACACAAGAACAGGAAAGGCGGCGCCACTCCAGGGGTAGGTCGCGTTCCAGAATAGGTTCTAGACCCAAGGCCCGCTCCCAATCACGGGGGCGCTCGAGTTCTCAAGGTCACCATCAGGGTCGGGATCAGCCTGGGCGGCACCCGAATGGCCAGCTGCCTGGCGTTCAGTTCGTGATCACGGCTTTACACCCGGGGAGGACGCTTGCAGTTACATCGAAAGGCAGCTGGGCTGAGTGAGTGCGCAACGGCGCGGCAGAGGTGATGACAGGTAAGCTGCCAGAGCATGATAGAATTGCACAGCTAGAGCAAGAAAACGCGAGACTTACAAAATTGAATGAGAGGCTATCAGCTGAGTTAAAGGAAATTAAAATTCTTCTCACTGAGCTGACCAGCGCGCAGTCTTCACAGCCAATGCCTCAGTCAGTTGATGTCCCTGTGGCTGAAAACGTGGGGGACTCAAGAACCACGAAAAGAGGGCAGTCATGGCAGAACACGTGGAAGCCAACCAAACGACCATGTCAGATATGAAAGAGGTCTTTGACACGCTCAGCAAAGTAGTAGCCAATCTTAGCGAGCAGATGGGTAGGCTACAGTCAAGCGTGGCGGCACTGGAAGAGCATATGACTTTGCGCATTACAAAGGTCGAAGCATATCTGTGCAATACAGCAAGGCCTCCTCATGCACCAAACTCACCCCTTCGGCCACCAATACTAGTGGTACCAAATCTGTCGACAGGTGCAGCATCAGGCTCTGGCCGTCCATGTAATAACCATGATGGCAGCGCTACGTGAAGCATTTCGTATCTGGCAATGGAACTGTAGAGGTTACCTTAAAAAGAAGGCAGCCCTACAGCAGTATATCAGGAGCAGCCAAGAAAAGCCTAATATTATATTATTACAAGAGACCCTTTCACCACAAGCAACGTTGCCTGGAATCCGGCCTGTAATAGGGGATACTGAAGGGAGGGAAGTCTGCACCTTCGTATGCAACAAACTAACGCACGTAACCCACGACCTCAAGAGAGAAGCAGGCCGGTTGGAACACGTTATGGTAGATATCGTGCCAGGTACCAGCAACCGTCAGAGCATATTCATTCTTAATATATACAGCAGTCCAAAGGAACAAAAGCAAGGGTTCAAGACGGTTCTAAAGAAAGCTGTTAATATCACCGAGGAATGCCCACTCGTCGTAGCAGGTGATTTCAAAGCCCCTCATCATGCATGGGGTTACAAGTACAACACTGGGAAAGGAAATCGACTTTGGCAAAGTGCCAGTGAACTTGATCTCACCCTAATCACAGACCCCGGCCTACCAACAAGGCTTGGTACATCTTGCTGCAGGGATTCCACCCCGGACCTTGCATTTGTAAGGATCATCAAGAAGGCCCAGTGGATGAACCTTGCTGTTGACCGAGAGAGTGACCACTGCATTCTTGCCACTACCTTCTCCGTGGAGCGTAAAAAGCAGAGAGAATTCCACTTCACAGACTGGGATAAGTTCAGGAAGATAAGGATGAAAAGGAAACAGGATGGCCACAGACAAGGCTTGGAGCAGTGGGTCAAACAGATTAAAGATGACATCAAATCCGTCTCCTCCACCATTACCACAGATTTTCCAGTTGAAAGAATAGATAGCCGGCTCGCTCATCTTATTGAGGCAAAGCAAGCACTACTGAACCGTTGGAAGGGTCAGCGCCTGAACCGGAGACTGAGGAAGAAGATAGCTGAGGTAAACAGATCAGTCGAGGAACCTTGTCGCGCACTATCCACGCAGCAATGGGACGAAATCTGCAACTCCGTCGATGGTCAGATGCGCAATGGCAAGACATGAAATATGTTAAAGTATCTCCTCAACAAAAACACCACAGAAACAAATCAAAAGCATGTTATCGCTCGGATTTTGCATAAAGAGATAGGGCGCACTACAGAACAGCAAGTTGTGCAGCGGCTCGTGCATAAGTACCTCCCAATCAAAAGAGGATTGGCACCACCAAGTAGACAGTACAAGGGCAGGCCCAATCCAGGTCTTGAGGGCAACTTTAACATCGAGGAGATCAGAAGAGCCTTGCATGATCTCAACAGCAGGTCGGCCCCTGGCTCGGACGGTATATCAAACAAGGCCCTTCGTAACCTTGATGACGATTCAATTGAAACCCTGAAGGATATGATCAATGCAGCATGGAAAGAAGGCAGGGTGCCAGAGCAGTGGAAGCTGGCCAGGACGATCCCTATTCCCAAGCCAGGAAAGCCCCCTATCTTGGACAACATGAGGCCAATATCCTTGGCATCATGTATCGGCAAGGTTGCAGAACATGCCATACTGAACAGGATAAACAAGTACTTGGAAGATCATGACATATATACACACAATATGGTTAGATTCAGGGCAGCGCTATCCACACAAGATGCATTGAAGCTTATCAAACACCAGGTCATCGACAACAAAACCAGAGACGTGAGAGCCATTCTGTGCCTAGATCTAGAAAAAGCGTTTGACAACATCCACCACTCATTCATATTCGAAGCAATTTCCAAGCTTGGTCTGGGGAAAGCCTTCTATAACTACGTATGGTTCTTTCTTACAGATCGGAAAGCCGTGATGAAGATTGCAGATATCGAGACCACAGCAATCGAGCTAGAAGCAAGGGGCACGCCACAAGGGGCGGTGATTTCACCAATGCTGTTCAACATTGCCATGATTGGACTGTCAAAGAAATTATCGAGCATTGAAGGACTGAATCACAGCATCTACGCAGATGACATTACCATCTGGTGCACAGGTGGCAGTGAGGGGCAGATTGAGAGCGCCCTGCAAGAGGCGATTGACACCGTAGAAGAGTACCTTCGTCCTTCTGGGCTCAAGTGCTCCTCGAGTAAGTCAGAACTTTTACTGTATCGGACTGCACGCCGGGGACCGAAGCCCAGGGGATGGAAGCCGTTAAACCAGATAGACATCCACCTCCGTACAAATCAAGGGGATGCCATCCAGAGGGTCGACTCCATCAAAGTCCTGGGCATGCTGATAGTCTAGCGGCACCAACAGCAAATCTATAGCCAAGTTAACTTGGAAAACAGACAGTGCGGTACTCCTCATACGCAGACTGGCCAACAAAAGAAATGGGATCAAGGAAGACAACCTCATCATGTTGATGCATGCGTTTGTTCTAAGCCACTTCACGTACGAGACAGCAATGCACAACTGGTCAAGAGCAGAGTCCGAAACACTGAATGTGCTTCACAGGAAAGTTATCAAGAAGGTCCTGGGCCTACCCATACATACCAGCACGGAGCGTCTGCTTGAGCTTGGCATTCACAACACGCTCGAAGAAATAGCAGAAGCCCAAGAGAGAACACAGTTTGCAAGGTTATCTACAACGAGGTTGGGGAGAATGATCCTGCAGGAGCTGGGCCAACACCCAATGGCAATTAGACGCAATTACAATGATATCCCCGACAACATCAGAGAGAATATCACGGTGTCTCCTATACCAAGAAACATGCATCCAGAACACGACGTCGGAAGAAGAGTAGCGAGGGCCAGGACTATACTTCGTCAAGTCTCAAACGAGGAACGAGGGGTCGTATTTGTTGACACGGCTTCCTACGCCAATGAGAAAGCGTTTGTGGCAGTGGTGGTCGATGGGGCTGGCCATGTCGTCAACTCAGTGACGGTCAGGACGAAAGACCCAATCGTTGCGGAACAGGTGGCCATCGCCTTAGCACTCAAGATGGGTAACGTTGAAGTCGTCTACAGGAATTTCATGGAAGCACTACGGGCGTTCGCCAAGGGGACGGTCTTTGAAGAAACGCTGAGAATACTGCAAGGCAAGAACATAACGCATCATCTTCTGAGTTGGTTCCCAGCTCACCTTGGGCAAATCACCGATTCCCCTCCCAATCTCAATGAAGCAGGACACGAGGCGGCGCGAGAACTCTCCAACCGCGCCTCCCCAGGGATGCGTTCTACCGGTGAAGGGGATAACCGGGAAATTCTTACAACATATAATGAGCTCCCTAAACATTTCTACCTGTCTAGAAAGATTTTCCCTCCACCTCACAAAAACCTCACCTGGTCCCAAGCACTTACATTAAGGCTTTTGCAAACGCGGATGTACCCTACTTTGGAAATGTTACACATCATGTACCCTGACCTATACCCAAGTATTCTTTGTCCACATTGTGGGGAAATAGCTTCATTAGAACACATGCTCTGGCAGTGCACCAAATTCGCTCATATATCGAAACGCACCTCTGCCAGATGCGAGATGGCAATCCGCAGCTCGTCCTTGGCAGATCAGCTCTGGGCTGTCCACGAAGCCCGCGAGGCGGCTGAGGAGCTTGGCATCTCAGTCCCCACCTGGGAGCTGCCCGCAACACAGTGATCTGTGTTTTGGAGGACCAAATAAATGTTTATCCAATCCAATGGAAACGGCTCTGGGGCTCATGAAAATGTCGAAAGGTGTAAACATTACCGTAGCATCGTTAAGGTTATCGCAGCAAACAGGGACAACAGCAAGAGAGGCTGGCGGAATTTCAGTGTCCTCATGCACGACGAGTTTTGGCGACCGCTCAAGAGTTTCATGCAAAGGTTCATTACACAGGTGCGAAAATTGAACTTCAGCGCGTGCACAGTCGATGACGGCATGATGATGTGACAGAAAGTCCCACCCAAGGATAACGTCATGCGAGCACACCGAAAGGACGATGAACTCGACAACGTACATAGAGCCTTGGATGAATATGCGGGCCGTACAGGTGCCGAGAGGTCGAACTGGTTGTGCGCTAGCCGTACGCAGTGATAGTCCAGAGAGTGGCGTGGTCACTTTGCGTAGGGAGTGGCAGAGTTGGACGGCTATAACAGAAATGGCAGCACCTGTGTCGACGAGGGCAAAGGTAGAAACACTATCGACAGATATGGCAACGACTTTAGCAGGTGAAGTGCGAGGACTTGAGCTTTTCAACAACGGCGCAGTTCTTGCCTCTGGAACTGCGGCATTCAGTTTTTCCGGTTGGAGGAAGCGGGTTGAAGACGCATTGGGGACAGTGATCGCCTGCAAGCATCACTGTCCCCAATGCTACTGGCGGGCTCTGTTGCGCACCACCTGGGCATACGTAAGAGGCGCGGCCAGGGGCTGCATAGCCGGCGCATGGGGAACAGGCACGGCCGCAGGCTGCTCGTGGGCAGCGACGGGAACAGCCTGAGCTACCTCTTGGGCAATAACGTCGCGGAGTGGTGAGGGCAGACGAGGGGATGGCGGCTGCTGCGTGAAGGAAGTCAACGACAGTTGCCGAGCTACTTCTTCACGCACAAGGTCCTTAATCTCTTGCAGAGTTGGTGAGTGATCGGGAACAGAAGTAAGACTGCAGATCACGTCGGCGTGTGAGGAAAATGGCCGAGTCAGGGCGCGCTGCTTCCTCAACTCGTCGAAACTTTAACATAATGTCACAAGTTCCGCAATGGTGGCAGGATTACGGGCCAGGAGCATCTGAATTGCGCCGTCATTTATCCCTTTGAGGACGTGCTGAATCTTCTCTGACTTGGGCATGGCAGTGTACATATGGTTGAAAAGACCAATAGTGTCTTCGATATAACTGGCGAATGATTCCGTTGGCTTCTGCGCGCGAGTCCGCAAGCGTTGTTCGGCTCTGGACTTGCGGACAGCGGGTCGCCCAAAAACGTCAGTAAACGATGTTTTGAAAAAGGACCACGTCGTAAAGTCGTTTTTGTGGTTGTTATACCACATTTCGGCCACGTCAGCGAGGTGAAAGATAAAACTTGCCCGCGTCATCCCACTTGTTGTTTGCGCTCACCAGCTCGTAGTTAGTGATCCAGTCTTCCACATCGGTCTCATCAGCTCCGCTAAAGACCTTGGGCTCTCGCAAACGAAGAACACCGGAGTTGCTGGAGAACGGAGTGGAAGAGCCAGGTTGCGCGTTGTTGGTGGTCATAATGGGAGGTGGCGTTCGGTCGCTCAGCTCCAGGTTTAGGCGACGGCGAATGGCAATACCAGGCTCAGGCGATGGGGAACGTCATCACACTTTACCAATTGAAAAAGGGTTTAGTGGCGTGTGCTGCTACGGTGGCCCTACGATGAAAACACGATCAGGACAGAGCAATGGTTAAGCAGATGCCGGTAACGATCAGACGAGGCAAGCGAGAGAATCCCAGAACCCAGTACCCAAACGGTGGCGATGTTGCTTGCCAACGATGCGTTTTCTCCTTCACACTTTATTTTTCGCAGCAACCTCGAGGCTGGCGGATTTCGCCAAATACCTCTCGTAATCGTTTTTTTGCACTGGTCCCAGCTGGTGAGTTCTTCGTTATGTTCACACAACACCTTTGTCCTGCTTCTCAAGTAGAAAAAACGTATAAGCCAGCTAAAGCTTGGGATCCTATCTGTTGGGTACACTCACGCATTCAAACATGGTCAACCAGTCTTGAACGTCGAGGCCATTGATCTCGAAGAGAGTAGATCCTTGAGTAGTACGGAGGCGAACGCTGGTGATGACGTTGACAGAGACGGTGATGCTGGTGTGGAGGACCTAACGCCTGTCATCGTTGTGAAGGCGATGCAAAATCCACTGCGGAGCTTCGTTGCTGGCTGTTCTACCCCACAAATTCCACGAATATGTTACGGTGTTGTTTGCCTACTTAGATTTTTGTGAAGGAAATAACACATACGAAATTCAAGATGGCTGACCAACACACTCGTGCGCTTGTCAACTTCTTAGGCTCTTCGTCTTGCTTCGTTTGATCTCTCCATTAGAATAGCAACAAAATAGTTTGAAAACGTTGTCATCGAATACAGCTGATAGGATGCCTAGTAGCTTTCGCCATAGGTCATCTTATCCTTAGGCAAGGAAATGTAGACATAATTCTATTTCAAGGCCTTCATTTCTTTTCGTTTTTTTAAATATTCATTTTCCCAGTCTCGCGATAATAGCATGTAACCGATTATACGCTTGCTAATCCCTCACCCGCTCAGCTTACTGCTTGCTTTCTCTGTTTCTAGCCAGGATCGACACACTATACTGAGTAAATAACGAAATTCCAGACATTAATGAGTAAAACTCTGCGCATATATGACCTTACACGACATGATGTCCTTAGGGTGACATCTAGAATCTTTCATTCTGCATTTACCCATTGAAGGATTTCAACATGCGCGCATGAGCCCCGTTAGATAGACAAAAGTCTATGTCTCTTCCTGCATTAATCTACGCAATGTTTTGCAGCACCATAACTCCCTTCAATTTCTGCCACTTGTCTTCCCAGTGAGGCTTTTCGAGCCTCTTCTGGTGGCTTTCTGGGATGTTCTGCAGTCTGTGATGAGCGCGTTTATGTAGATTAACAGCAGCGTTGGCACTGAAGGGAGAAAGTGGTGGCTGAAACTCTTTTTTTATTAACTTCCCTTTATTTCTATGAATGGTTCATTATGTGCGAAACATGTGCATCATTTTGTTCAATTTGATTTCAACATTCCTATGTGGGACTTAACGTCCCAAAACCACCGTATGATTATGAGAGACGCCGTAGTAGAGGGCTCCGGAAATTTCAACCACGTGGGGTTGTTGAACGTGCACCCAAATCTGGGCACACTGGGCTACAGCCTTTTCTACTCCCTGTAAAGTGCAGCCGCCGCAGTCTGTATTAGATCGCGCAACTTGCGGGTCAGCAGCCGAGTACCTTAGCCACTTGACCAACACGGCGGGGCTATGTTCAATTACCCCTGGGAAGATTTGTGTGCTGGTATCAAAAAGAGCAGCGATGGCGATAGTGATAGCAGCGATGGCGTAGTGATAGAAGCGATAGCGTAGTAATAGAAGTGATGGCGTAGTGGTTAGAGCATCCGCCTCGCATGCAGAAGGCCCGTGGTTCAAATCCCGGTGCCGCGCAGTTCCCAACCGCATAAAAAAATACGCGTGGTGATGGGACTGCTTTACGAGGCCTGGGGTGCGGCCTCACCGGTAACCACCGCCGGGAACGCACTCCCTCACCAGAGAAGGATTGGCCTCCCTGGTGCAGTAGCTGGCCACTACCTCCCACATGCATACGTCAAATAACTCACGGCCCTCAGTCCCCAGCAACTGCGAAGCAACTGACCATGGCGGCGGTCAGATCTGCAACTCAGCAGAGGGTGCTAAGAATCTCTGGATCCGGACAGGCCACCATTTGAACCTGATCTTGGCAACGTTTAACGCTAGAACCTTATCTAGTGAGGGAAGTCTAGCTGTATTATTAGAGGAGCTAGAGGGTGTTAAATGGGATATAAGAGGGCTCAGTTAGGTTAGGAATACAGATGAGGCATATACGGTGCTACAGAATGGGCACGTCCTTTGCTATCGGGGCTTGACTGACAAAATAGAACTGAGAGTGGGGTTCCTAATTCACAGAAACATAGCTGGCAACATAGAGGAATAATATAGCATTAGTGAAAGGGTGGTAAGTGTCGTAATTAAACTGAATAAGAGATACCAGATGGAGGTGGTACAGGCTTACGCGCCTACATCCAGCCATGATGACGCTTCAGTTGAAAGCTTCTATGAAGACGTGGAATCGGCAATGCGTAAGGTAAAAACACAGTATACAATACTGATGGGAGAGTTTAATGCAAAGGTAGGGAAGAAGCAGGCTGGAGACCAGGCAGTAGGAGATTATGGCATCGGTACTAGAAACGCCAGAGGAAAGCTACTAGTAGAATACGCAGAACGCAATAATTTACGTATTTTGAATACCTTCTACCGAAAACGAGGAAACGACAAGTGGACATGGAGGAGCCCTAATGGCGAAAATAAGAACGAAATAGACTTTATAATGAGTGCACACCCAGGCATCGTGCAGGATGTGGAAGTGGTTGGTAAGGTACGATGCAGTGACCATAGAATGGTACGGTCTCGAATCCGCCTAGACTTGAGGAAGGAACGACAGAAACTCTTACGCAAGAAGCCAGTCAATGAGCTAGCACTGAGAGGGAAAGTACATGAATTCAGAGTCTCGCTTCAGAACAGGTATTCGGCCATTAGTGAGGAAACCAACCTTAGCATAGATACAATGAATGATAATCTGACGAGTATTATTACGGAGTGTGCAGTGGAAGTTGGAGGCAGGGTAGTTAGACAGGACACTGGCAAGCTTTCCCAGGAAATGAAGAATCTCATTAAGAAGCGTCAAATCATCAAAGTCTCAAGTACAACAGACAAAATAGAACTGGCAGAGCTTTCGAAGTTGATTAATAGGCGTAAGGTATCCGATGTAAGAAGGTATAACATGGAGAGAACTAAACACGCTCTAAAAACGGAGGAAGCGTCAAAGCAGTGAAGAGGAAACTTGGAATATGCAAAAATCGGAAGTATGCACTAAGGGACAAAGAAGGCAAAATAACTACCAATATGGATAGGATAGTTATAATAGCGGAGGAGTTTTACAGAGATCTGTACAGTAGCCGGGACAACCACGACTTTAATACTATAAGAACCAGCTGTAACCCATATGACACCCCACCAGTAATGGTAGAAGTCAGAAAAGCTTTGGAGAGCATGCAAAGAGGCAAAGCTGCTGGTGATGATCAGGTAACATCAGATCTGCTGAAAGATGGGGGACAGATTGTGTTAGAAAAACTAGCCACCCTGTTTACGAGGTGTCTCCCTCCTGACGGGAAGAGTACCAGAGTCTTGGAAGAACGCTAACATCATCTTATTACATAAGAAAAGAGATGACAAGGACTTGAAGAATTACAGACCGATTAGCTTGCTCTCTGTTGTATACAAGCTATTTACAAATGTAATTGCTAACAGAGTAAAGAAAACATTAGAATTCAATCAACCAAAGGAACAAGCAGGATTTCAAACAGGCTACTCAACAATCGACCACATTCATACTATCAATCAGCTAATAGAGAAATGCTCAGAATATAACCAACCACTATACATATAGCCTTCATAGATTACTAGAAGGCGTTTCATTCAGTAGAAATATCAGCCGTCATGCAGACACTGCGGAATCAGGGCGTCGATGAAGTATATATAAACATCCTGGAAGAAATCTAGAGGGGATCATCTGCTACCATAGTGTTTCATAAAGAAAGCAACAGGATACCAATCAAAAAAGGTGAAAGGCAGGGGGACACAATCTCCCCAATGCTATTTACCGTGTGCTTACAGGAGGTTTTCAGAAGCATAGAATGGGAACAGTTAGGGATAAGAGTTAATGGAGAGTACCTTAGTAACCTGCGCTTCGCCGATGACATTGCATTGCTGAGTAACTCAGGGGACGAATTGCAACTCATGATTACGGAGTTAGACAAGGAGAGCAGAAAGGTGGGTCTTAAATTGAATATGCAAAAAACGAAAGTCATGTACAACCTCGGAAAAAAGCAGCGCTTCGAGATAGGTAATACTGCACTTCAAGTTGTAAAAGACTATGCCTTCTTAGGGCAGGTAATAACCGTGGAGCCGAACCACGAGATTGAAGTAACTAGAAGAATCAGATTGGCGTGGAGCACATTTGGCAAGCACTCTGAAATTATGACAGGTAGATTGCCACTATCCCTCAAGAGGAAGGTATATAACAGCTGTATCTTGCCGATACTTAGCTACGGAGCAGAAACCTGGAGACTTACAAAGAGGGTTCAGCTTAAATTGAGGACGACGCAACGAGCAATGGAAAGAAAAATGGTAGGTGTAGCTTTAAAAAACAAGAAGAGAGCTGAATGGATTAGGGAACAAACGGGGGTTAAGGATATCATAGCTGAAATCAAGAAGAAATGGACATGGGCCGGGCATGTAGCGCGTAGACAGGATAAAAGCTGGTCGTTAAGGGTAACTAACTGGATTCCCAGAGAAGGCAAGCGGGTTAGGGGGAGACAGAAGGTTAGGTGGGCAGATGAGATTAAGAAGTTTGCGGGTATAAATTGGCAGCAGCAAGCACAGGACCGGGTTAACTGGCGGAACATGGCAGAGGCCTTTGTCCTGCAGTGGACGTAGTCAGGCTGATGATGATGTTGATGATGATCAAGTTATTATTTTGTTGGAATACTTTTGTTGCCCTGCGTAAAGATTACGAAAACCTTCACTTAAGGTTATATACCCACCTATCCATTGGATATATAGTTTTTGTTAAAGAATACTTACCTGTAGCGAAACATTTCACATTACAGCACTCTGGAAATTTTTTATTGGCGTTGTCATCTCTTCTACAGCCAGATCCCGGATCTTCGCACCTAGAATGAATTCAGAACTCAAGGTATTTTAACATGAATATAAGAAGACGCAATCAACCATTTACAGTGCGTATATATTGGGACGACGAACGCGAGGGAGCCGGGCTATGGTCAAAGAAAATACGTCATCTTATTCCATCTGTGTAGAGTATCACCGTCGTTAAACACGACGCAACACTACCTACTGAAGCAGAAGTGCCGGCACTTTGCCTAGGGAGCCAACCACAGCAGAGGATGAATTAGTTTGGTACATGAAGGACGACGCGATAACATAGAAGAAGAGGTTGTGGGACCCTGAGCAACAATTACGTATAAGACTTCGTTAATTTGGCGAAGCCCACGGTGTGCTTCTCGCTCAAGAAGGGAGAAAGCAGCTTCTCGGAAAGTCCTGAACATTGTTCAAGTGCTTCTGTGTATTTCCAGAAGCCGTTAACTTGTATCTCATTAACTGGCAGACGTCGGCAGCCCACGAAACTGCGTCAGGCTCAAAAGATTAATCACTCGAAGAATTTCGCATGAGAACCACGCATGGCACCGCAAGGTTCAAATCACAATCTTCGGCCGACCATCGAACTGATTTCACATAGTAGTGAAAACACTTTCTAAGTATCCCTAGAGTAGCAAATTAGCCATGTTATTTTCTGTGAAAGGGATTCTGCTGAACTTCAACAATCAAGGAATAACGACAAAAAAGTACTACCATTATGTAAATGCAGGTGCGCCCGTGAACACCTGAAAGTAGGGCCGTTGTAATTGTATACCAGATGAAATAGAGCAGTGATATCAGCATGTTTGGTGATACCTTGTCATCAGAGTCTAGATGAAAGTGGTGCATAAAAACGGTGCATAAACTATTTTCATTCATCCAAATCTTCATGAATTTAATTATAATGGGGGTAATTATTATAATTGTAATAAACATTATAATGGCACTCTCTTTTCGGCTACGCATGCGGTCTTCGTGAAAAACGCATGTGAGCGTTATAGCGTTTATAGTTCTTTAAAAAGATACTGAAACGATTTTTAAAGTTTTTTCAGCGCTTAGGCTAGGAAAGGAACTTATCCGCGCCACAAATTGAGTGGCACGCCGTGCACAAAGGCCGCTACGGAAAATTATATCTTTACACTTCTTCTTACCCCTGCCTTGCCACCTTAAATCATGAAACACTGGCATTCTTGGCGATGGAAGCGCTGTCATGAGCACATTCAACGGTTTGTGCTTTGCCCAGTGACGGCCGCCTAGATTGCATACCAACAGGCTGCGCGCAATCTCGGAGACGATAGCCCCAATGCAACCGGCAGCATGCACACAGTCTGGCAACAGAGATGATGATCGCGGAGTGCACCTCCATGGCGTAGTGGTTGCTATCTGCTCCGACAGGCGCCATAACCTTTCCAGCCGATCGTACTTCCACGCATTCCACAGCCAAACAGATCAGTAGCCTGGGTGATGTCGTGCAACAAGAGTATTTGGTAGTTTGTGTAGGTGGTTTAAAAGCGTTTGGCTCAGTCGCAGTGATCGGCATTGATTCGCAGGTTCAAGGCATTGTACTAAATCACGCAGTTTACGCAGGGAGCTTAAATCAGTATGAAAGTGACTCCGCGCCCTTGGTCCACCGGCCAATGCATTTTTCAAAATCGTTTAAACCGTTTCAGGGTCTATGAAAAGCTTGGGCAGCATCGATACAGTGATAAAAAATGGCAGCATATCCAAGGAGTGAATGATGGAGAGTGGGGCGAAACATTCGTCCGTCCATTCGTTCTTGCTTCCGTCTGTCCATGCGTCCATCTGTGGGACCGTCCATGTGTCCATCCGCCCGTCCGTGCGTGCGCCAGTTCACGCGTCCGTCCCTGCGTTCGTCCATGCATCCGCCCCTGCATCCGTTCATGCGTCCATCCATGCATCTGTCTGTGTGTCCGTTCGTCCATCTATTCAACACTCCAAGTACCACTATCTCGCATCTTTTCATCATATATTCGCCATATAGAAGCACCGCCATCCAGCGGACATTCCAAGGACTAAGCGAGAAGTGGCACACGCACACTTTCTTACGGCTTGCGCTTCGGGTCTACTTCCCACCTTTAACCACCTCGAGTTCATGGTATATACTAGTTCACACTATTCATGGCACTGCGGCCCAACGCTCGTTCTACCTTTCTAAAACCAAGAAGGTTACGCCCAGCGTGTATAACGTAGCAACATTTTCCTCTCAGATAGTGCTCAATGTACATGCCAATGGCTGCTAATGAGAAATGAGAGACAGGAGAATTCGTCTTGTACTTTCCTACGGCTTGCGCTTCGTATCTACTCCCCACCTTTAACCACCTCGAATTCATGGTATATACTAGTTCACTGTATTCATGTCACTGCGGCTGAACGCTAGCTAAACCTTTCTAAAACTAAGGAGGTTACAACCAGGGAGTATAACGTAGTGACCCTTTCTTGTCAGATAGTGCTCAATGTACATGCCAATGGCTGCTAATGGGGAATGAGAGACAGGAGAATTCGACTTTTAGGGAACGCGCACGCCGCGAATTTTTTATTGTTCGATAAAGCACAGGAGAAATCTCCCACCAGCACCGTCTTGCAGGTCAAAATGTAACACTGGTTACACACTACGACTACGACTACGAGGGACGAACGGGTGCCGCTTTAAGGAGCTTCGCCCCTAAAAACAACCGAAATGAGCTTTCATTGTCCCAATGTTTTCTTCTGGCGGGGTTCTTTTCGTTGGTGCTCATTATTAAATAAATATTTCGAAAATTCTCGGAACTTCAAACGTTTGCATGTCTTCCGAAACGCATCTTACAATGCATGCCCGTTCTTCGAGTCTGGCTGAAAAGCTCCGGGTACCTGTTAAGTTTTCATAAAGACTAACACTTTTTAATATTCTAGCACCCCTATGTAAATGGTGAACGTTCTTTTTTTCTGGCACAGGGCCTAGTGCCAAGCACATACTACAGTCCTATAAAAATGGACTTCTCTCCAGAAACCTCAGCCCGTTGACTCGAAGTCTTTCACCATGATGCTAAGAACTCGAGAACGTCCGTCTGGGCTTTCTTCAATAACACGTAAGGATGCCCGGTAAATCACGGGATAATCGTCGACAAAAGGCAGTATCTTGCTTGAAGTGGGGCAAAGCTCTTGGTTGATTTTCCTATTTAATGATACAAATTCACTCCGTATTAGTTCTAGGTCAAATGTGATGCACACGCTCATCCTTAATAGGCACTGAATGACTATGTAATCGATAACAGTCGAACATGTGTAGAAAGTCAATAAGCTTGGGAGCTGGGCTAGTTGGTGACTGATTATTATACCGAGTGGTTAAATGGCGCACTGTAAAAAAGTGTCCCTGTAAAAAAGTGCGCTGAACTTTATCGTTTCGCCTAATGAAATGAATGAAAAATGGAATAGTTTTCATTTTGTGTGCACACTCAGGCATTTTACAGAATGTAAAAGCAGATGGCAAGATCCAATGCTGTGACCGTAGAATGGTAAGACCTTGTATTCACCTAGATTAAAAAACAATGACATCAACTGATGTGCAAGAAGCCGATTAAAGAGCTAACAATGTGAGAGAAAGTACATGTCTACAGTGTTTTACTTCAGAATATATTCGAGGCTCTGAGCAAGGTAACCGACCTTAGTGTTGACACAACAATAATCTTACAACTATCATCAAGGAGTTTGCAATGGAAGTCGGACGTACAGTCACTAAACAGGACACTGACAAACTATCACATGGGATGAAAAATCTTATTAAGAGACGACAAATCAAAAGAGCCCTAAGTCCAACCGACAATACATAGCTAGTGGAGCTCTCGAAGTTAATCAATAGGCGCAAGGCAGCCGATATCAGGAAGTATAAAATAAAAAGAATGGAACAGGCTGTAAAAATTGGCAGAAACCTAAAAGCTGTGAAGGCAAACTTGTACATAGGCAAAAACCAGATGTATGCATTAAGAGACAAGGAAGCCAATGTCACCAATAACCAATACGGATAGGATAGTTGTGGTGGCGAAGGAGTTCTACAGAGAGCTTTACAGAAGCCAAAACAACCAAGATGATATCGTTAGAAGCTACAAGAGCCCAGAGGAACCAGTAACGACAGGAGAATTAAAGAAAGCCTTAGAAGGAAAGCAATGAGGCAAAGCCATTGGTAAGAATTAAGTAACAACAAACGTGCTGAAAGATGGCTGAGAAATTGTGTTAGAAAAACTGCACACCTTACATACGAAGGGTCGCTTGATGGGAAGAGCACCAGAATATAGGAGGAACACCAACCTCATGTTAATTCATACAAAAGGAGACGTCAAGGACTCGAGAATTTACAGGCCTATCAGCTTAGTGCGCGTTCTCTGGAACTTATTTACAAGCATAATATCTAATAGAATTGAGGTACCATTAGAATGAAATCAACCAAAGAACCAAGCAGCATTTCATACAGGCTCCTTCATGATAGACCATATTCATAATAGCAATAAGGTAATAGAGAAATGCGCGGAATACAACCAATCCTCATGCATAGCTTCCATAGATTACGAGAAGGCGTTTTACTCAGTCGACATCAGCAGCAATTTAGACATTCCGGAATCAGGGCATTGACGGATTCTGCATAAACCTACTGGAATAAATCTACAGTGGATCCACAGTCACCATAGCACTTCATAAAGAAAGCAGCGACAAAATCCGAATAAAGAAGGGTGTTACGGAGGGAGACACGATCTCTCCAATGCTATTCACCGCGTGTTCACAGGGGGTATTCAGGACCCTCACAGGAGGTATTCAGAACCCTAGGCTGGGAAGAGTCAGTAATAAGAGTTAATGGAGAGTTTCTTAGTAACATGCGGTTCACTGGTGACATTCACTAGTGACTTGAGTAACATTGCCTTGAGCTCAGAGGAAGAATTCTAGCTCATGATTACAGAATTAGACATGGAAAGCAGAAGAGTAGGGTTCAAAATTAGTATGCACAAAAGTAAAGTAATGTGCAACACTCTCGGCAGAAAACAGCACTTTGTGATGGGTGGAGAGACGCTGGAAGCTGTAAAAATATATGTGTACTTAGGACAGGTAGTAACCGCTGAGCCGAACCATGAGAGTGAAATAACTAGAATAAAGATATGGTAGATCACTTTCCGCAAGCATTCTCAAATTATTAATGGTAATTTGCCACTAACCGTCAAGAGGAAGGTATATAATAGCTGCATCGTGCCAGTACTTGGCTACGGAGCAGAAACCTGGAGGCTTACAAACGGGGTTCAGTTTAAATTGAGGATGACGCAGGGAGCGATGGCAAGGAAAATGATAGGTGTAACCTTAAGAGACGAAAAGAGAGCAGAGTGTACCAGGGAAAAAACCGGGGTTAAAGATATCATAGTTGAAACCAAGAAGAAGAAATGAACATGGGCCGGGTACGTAGCACGTAGGCAGGACATTCGCTGGTCATTAAGGGTAACTGACTGAATTGCCAGAGAAAGCAAACTCCCGAGGGGAGACAGAAAGTTAGGTGGGCCAATGAGATTAAAAAGTTCGCGGGTATAGCGTGGCAGCAAAAAGCACAAGACCGGGTTGATTGGTGGTTCATCGGAGAGGTCTTTGCCCGGCAGTGGGAGTAGTCAGGCTGATGATGACGATATAATGAAAAAAATCATACGGTATAATGTGTAGAAGGCACACGATTCCATGAACGCCTAGACACAGACACCGCAAATGGCACACATATCTTATAGCCTTCAACCAATGCTGCATTACATACAATCCATAAAACCAAACACTTCTACCGCTTTGATTTATCGGAACAGGCAAGGCGACCAGCACCGAAGAAAATGAACATGCTGCTATTTACATTATAAGCACCAGTAAAACACAAAATTAAGAATTTTTCTCTCAGAAGTATTGGACTGTTTATTCTGTATTGCTATACGACATCTTGTAAAATATCTCTGCTGTTTGGCACCTATAGCACCATCTGACGTAGATGCTCGCTCGTTGATGCCTAATGCCACAGCTGCGACGCAACGACTAACGCCCGTGATCATGATTTAACTGTTGGGGTTGCTGAAGGTGTTTACATACACCTGGACACTAGATATCGTTAATCGCGAGAAAGTGGGATATCAAGAAAGATGTTATGAGCACGAGTACTCAATATGATCTTTTTCAAAGCATCGTCAACTAAAAAAGAGAAGGAGGACTGCGTGTGCTCCTGAGCAGTAGGGTAGCCTACGCCTGCGACACCGTGTTTTATCAACGCGGGATGCAGAGGTTGATAGCTTTAACCATGAATGGTGAATTCATTTCATATCCCTTTCCGCCTCTGGCACTATAACAAGGCACGCCAGTCTCACGTTCACATCGCTGCCCTGTTCACATCTGTCTCGCTCCAACAAGGCACGGCATTCGCACGATAACATCGTTGATTTATTTACCTCTGTCTCGCTTAAACAAGGCATGACACTTACATAATGACAATATTGCCCCCTTCACCTCTGTCTGGCACCGATAAGTCACGACATTCGTATGTTAACATCGTTTTTGTGCTCACTTCTGTGTCACTCCAACAAGGCATGACATTCGCACGCTGACAGCGTTGCTCTGTTCTACTTTTATTTACTCCCGTGTGCCTGCAATTTCGCGTGTGTTATATGTGCTATGACGTGGGTGCCACGTACTCGCGCGCACTCTCACGCCCAGCGCTATACGTCACAGTTTTGCGTGGTCGCGTGGCCAGCTGTGTTTACTATGCCCTGAAATTCCTGCTGCTTAGCTCCATGCCCTTTGAAACCGAAACAGACTGAGTGCTCTAAAAACATCATTTAATAAATATTCGTCCAGCACTTGAACATGCGAGGTTCTCAGCCATGATAAGTGGGTCATAAGCTACCTAGAACAACAACAAAAAAACTAGCTTCGAAAGTTTTTTTTTTCATTGCTCCTTTAAGTCCTCCTTCTAGGAATTTCCAACATACCATTGTTAAATGGTGTTTTCCTCCAACAACCATAACTCAGGCACTCGTGTACACCCACTTCCGTCTCTCGCTTTCCCCAACACTACATTTTTATCTTTTTCTTTTTCTTGCTTTTCTTTTTTACGGAATACCTTCTTCCTTCTGACTCACCCAATTCGCCACGGTGGCCTATGATTGTCCCCCTCACCTTTCGTCTTTGCTCTCTCCCTTCCTTTGTTACGATGAAGGATAGGGTGTGAAGCATGCACCCACAAGCACAAAGAAAGACAGCTGCATCCTTAAAAGAAATAAGTCCTCTTGTCGAAACATCATCTCCGGCTTCCCAACAATGATCAGCAAATTTATGCAAACTCATTCGTGAAGCTCTCGCTGCGATGAAGTACTTCAAAGTTGGACGGTGCTATTTGTCGATGTTGCACAGGAATGTTTTTTTTTTTTTTTTGCACTGGGGCTGTCTTCGCTGCCGACGCTCCGAGATTACGGTTGCATTCGCTTTGAACACTGATTCTCCCACTCCGATTTTGCACTGTGCTTGGATCTGCTGATCGTCAACCAGGAAATCAGTTCTTCCTATCGAATACACCCTACAAAGCTTGAAATAGCGTGGTCGCCGGAAGCACATGACCGGATTCATGGGTGAAGCACAAGAGGGGCCTTTACCTTTGTAGGCGTAGTCAAGTTGATTATGATGATGGGGTACGGGTATATAAATACATGCACTTGTTACGAGAAGCTATCCTGCAATAAAACCTAAATATACAAATTTTTTTATCTGTTTAAGCGATGAACGTCACTTTTAATGTAAATAGAGTTAAAAACAAGAAAACAAGCTATCACGTACTGCAGGAGTAGCACAGTGCGATTGTAGGCGTAACACCACCACTCCTCACAAGTGCCGTTGACCTCCATTCTATCGGTGAAGTTGGTATGATTATAGTTGCAGGATTCTGAAAAAACCAGAAACGCATATCAGACATTATTGTTATTTTATTTAAGTCAACATCAATACTATATTTTATTTTTAAAACTCAACGTAGGTCCAGCGTATGTTATGATAATCCAACCATCTACAAACAAAAATTGATGCTTTCTGCGCACAAAATTATGAATCCTAGCGGAAAACAAAGCCAGACCTCCTGCATGGCAAGTAGGTGTTCTGCAACAAAGCAATGCCAGTGCTTTAACTTGTTTTCAAAGAAAAGGTATGCGTGCGCCCATAAGCTCAAACTGTGCTCAATGACTCGCACTCAGCCACACGAAATTTTCCCAAGGGTAATATTTCGACTGAATTCCTTCGCGTACTGTGGTGCATGTCGGCAAGAATTCCCAGGCTACCTTGATCTGGATCCCTGCCCATATTGGCGAGGCCTGCCCACACTTCCCCAACCTTAACGAGGTAGCGCTTTCCGCCGCACGCGACGCAACAAACCGTGCAGGAAGCGATGGCCTTGTATAAAAGTATACGAACCGGGATCGACTTACGGGATACAACGAACTATCTGTATATGGTCTGCCAGACTGAGACACAGCTAGGCTTCCACACATGCTCTGAGAATTCAAGGTTAAATGAAAACGTATTAGTCCCGATATTTTTTCGGCGAGGTAAGAAGCTGCTCTGCGGAGCTCTGAGCCCGCCGACGAACTCTGGTAAGTCCAGCAGGCCCATGAAGTGTAGGAGAGGCAAGGCCTTCACGTCTCAAAATCAGAGATCTGAGCCCGGGCCATTATTCTGCCGGACACTGAATTAAGTTTTTCCATCTATCCATCTATCTAGTGTGCGGGGCGTCATTAAAATATTGAACATTGCGTGGTCGATTGGTAGGGTTCCACAACATTGTCACACCATGTGAGTTGCACAACGAGTGGGTGGTTTTAAGGACCACCCAGTACAAAGCACTCAAACTTATTGAATCATCATAATCAACAGCAAGATGATCAATAAAGTGAGTGGCTTCATAGGTGTGTTAATTGCGTGCAGACACGTAGAGAGTTTGCAAAGAATGAATTAGTTGTAATTCACCATATCTTGGGCAGAGAGTTGTGAAGGGTTGTGTATTTCTGTGGAGTTGTGAACTGCCCTCCACGCTATAATTCGAAAAAGCACGAATTATGGCACACTGGGCAATTGACAGCTCTACTTCGATAAAGCGTTTTAGGATAGATGAGAACGATCAATGTTGCGTGCACAGACGTTGCTGTCTTCGGATAACTGTTTAAAGTGTCACCGAACACAAAATTCAGGCTGGTGAAAGCGAATGCAATGCGAACAGTGCCCGTATAAGCTATCACAATTCACGACAAAAGCTGTTATGAGATCAAAACTCTGGTCATGCCCGGCGCCATAGTTGTCCGTCGCTGCCGCCACCAGTGTCTGTAACCACTATCGCAGAAAAAGGCAGAAAAAATCTAGTACCAAGGATACAGTGCGGCGCGAACCCGGGTCCGCTGCGTGTCAGCCCAGTATTCTACCATTGAACCACGCCGGTGCTTGGGACTTCTTCGCAAACTTGCCTAAGGCAGGTTTGATCTCAAGAAACGAATCACAATAATATGACTTCTAAAGTGTTTTAAAACAGCGAGCAACAACCAGTCATCGCACAGTGCAAATATCGTAAGGCGTGGGTCATCCAATTCTCTAACCCATTAACAAATCGCCAGGTCTGCGCGGTAGGCGCCGCACAGTCACAGCGCAACCTAGAATGAGTGTT
Organism: Rhipicephalus microplus; assembly: GCF_043290135.1. Taxonomy (NCBI): domain Eukaryota; kingdom Metazoa; phylum Arthropoda; class Arachnida; order Ixodida; family Ixodidae; genus Rhipicephalus; species Rhipicephalus microplus. Next base: position 24,009,066 of record NC_134709.1, read on the forward strand.
TTGAAAGGGCCTTTCAGAGCCCTTTTAAAACACTCATTGGGTAACTACTGCAAGTACACTTGATTGCTTAGTACCCACTTGGGCATTATTAATAAACTTTTTGGTAGTGGGCCGGCATTCGCTATGCTATTTTTAAACATTCTTCGGAGAAACGTGGTATTCGCTAAACACTTGCAAGGAATGTTGTGCTAATTGACCATGCAGTGGCTAATGACGATGAGGAATTATGGCTGTAGTGGGTATGCGCCGCAGTTAATAGGGAAACAAGAACAAGCCTTCGTAATGGGTTGAATCATTGAACGGTACACTCGCATGCTAATCACGTGCGACGACTGGTTGTTCTTTTGCTGTTTGAAAACGCTTTAAAAGTCGTATTAACGCGATTCCTTTCCCAACATCAATCCCTGCCTGAGGCAAGTTTGAGCACAAGTAGCAAGCACAGGCGTAACTCGGTGGTAGAATATTGGGCTGTCACCTACCGGACTCGGGTTCAAGCCCCACTGTGTCAATCATTGGTGCAATGTTTTTTTTTTATTTCACGCGATGTGGTTACAGACACCGACGGCGGCGGCGGTGGACAACATGCAACTGCGCGTGACCCGAAAAGTGATTTCATAACGACTTTCGCTGTAGAAAAAGCTTGTTCTTGATAAGTTATTAACTATGGTGCGAACCCACGTCAGGCATAATTCCTCATCCTTATCAGCCACTGCATGAACAATTGGCACAAAATTTCTTGCAATTGTTTAGCGGATACCACGCTTTTCAGAAGAAAGACGAAGGATCGCATAGCGAATGCCGGCCTACTACCCTAATTTTTTCATTATTAATACCATAGTGGGTACCCTACAAGTGCGCTTGCAGGAGTTACCTAATGAGTGCACGTTTAGAAGAAGCACTCAAACGCCGCTCTTCTAGCTTTCGCTGTGATTGTGCTGCGCCTTCCGCGCAAGCCAGGCGTTTTTTTTTCTTCCTACTGAGGCAAAATTACAACTTTTTCGAAATTTTGTTGTTTAATTCCGCGCACCTGCTCTTCTCTACGTGGTTTTATCTTTTTTTTCTTTTCCTCTACGCATAGCGCACGTAGGATAGCAAACAGGCTGTTTCAATTCAGCTTACCTATTTGCTTTTCCCGCATTTGTATCACTGTCACTCTGTCTGTTCGTGATTGACCGAGAAATTTTACCAAGTACACTTTACAATCACCTACATGGTAAAATGAAATAGCAGCCTTCCACCATTGATTAAACCAATAAATAATTCTTCGGAGCGCTTGCACCTAAATATACAAATACTTGTTTGTCAGTCGGAATAATGTGGCATTCCCACAGGGTCTGACACAAATAGTACGTTATTCACGTTCTTTTTGCATTTTCTTGTTGCTTCTCAGTTGTAACCATGCGCAACAACTTCCTAGTTTTTTTTTTTTTTTAGGACTGCCAGAAATAGGTGATCTGTGACCGACGAGCTACCAATGTTCACGACTTCAATTGCAATGTGCCCTGCCGTGGTGGTCTAGTGGAGCTGCCGTGGTGGTTTAGTGACAACTTAAGCAATTATCGCCCAATATCTATACTACCAGTTTTCTGGAAATGCTTTGAAAAATAATAAACGGTAGAATTGACAGCTTCTCGAGAAAGCCCAATCTAATAACCGAATACCAATACGGTTTCAGAAAGAAACTTTCAAGAGAAAGTGCCTTATTAGCACAAAAAGAAATCATACTTTGCAATATCGAAAAAATACTTTTGACACTTGCATTGTAATTGGACTTTAGTAAAGCATTTGATCTTGTATATCAGGAACTGTTCCTAAATAAATTAGAATGCCATGGATTTAGGGGTACACCACTAAAACTTATGCAGTCATATCTAAGTGCACGGTCTCAGTATGTTGAAATAAATTGTTTGAAATCGCGCACAAAACAAATTAAAACCGGGGTACCACAAGGTAGTATTATGGTGTCTGTATTGTTTTTATACTACATAAATTATATAGTAAGAATTGGTGAAAATTGTAACTTCATAATATATGATGATGACTGGACATTATTTTTTAATGGAAAAGATTTTAGTACTCTCGAGGCTTTAGCGGCCAATAAATGTTATAAGCTTCGTGATTGGTCTACCAAGAACAATTTATGTTAAATGAATCAAAAACAACATGTGTCTTTTTCCGAGCTCTCGGCATATCCCTGCATGTATCAAATTATGTTACCCTAGGCCCCTACAAAATTGCAGTGACCAAGTCAATTAAGACGCTTGGAGAAGTTTTTTATGAACATGTGTCCTGGAAAGAGCATACAGAGCATATTGGTTTAAAGTGGAGACGCGTGAGTGGCACTTTAAATCATTGTCGACGCCTTTTGCCCGTTACTGTAAAGCGACTATTATATCAGGCTCTCTTCCATGCCCACTTGAACTACTGCGCTTTAGTATGGGCAAACACTACGTCAACAAATTTTAATAGGCTAAAAATACTTCAGAAAAGAGCGATCAGGGCAATAGAAAACATACCATACCTTGAACACGCTGGACAACTTTTTGTTAAACATAAAATTGTTAAGGCAAATGACATATAAAAATTCAGGTTGTTACAATCCAATATTAGCGCAAACAGAAGAAAACTCGACGCATTTCTGACACTTGCAAATCTTGAACATACTCAAACCATTTACTTCCATCAATATAAACTCCCGTGGAAAATTCCGTTATCTCGCACCAATTACGCCACCCAAAGGCTTAGCCACATGCTACCTACTATACTCAACTCATATGAGCAGCAAGGCATAAAAATTTACAAATTAAACAATATCGATGTGCAAACATTATTCTTGTAGATTTGTATTGTTTACATAGGTCACTCTGTGTTGTTTTGCATCATTTTTGTGTACGTGTATTTTATTTATTTATTTTTTGTGTAACCTCATTGTGTACATTTCTTATGTACGAAAGCACTGATACATACTCTGCGAATTACTGTGCTCATGTGTTTATGAAATATTCCTTTTTGTCTGTATACCTTGGCCTGTAATTTACGTTGCCTTTTGCTTGTATTGTTACTTGCGTTAGAGGATTTGTTTATTCCTTTTATTGTATTTCGTTTTTACGCTGTCATAGGTGACGTAGGGTGGACGGTGCTTAGTCAAGCTGCAATAACTGCAGCTTTTTTGCCGTCTCCACATTTTTCGCCATTTTATCTGTTTTGGTGAAAATAAAATAAATAAATAAAATATTAAATTAGGAACTCGGCTGCAGACCCGCAGGTCGCGGGATTGAATCCCGGCTGCGGTGGCTGGATTTCCAATAGAGGCGGATATGTTGTAGGCCCGTGTGCTCAGATTTGGGTGCACGTTAAAGAACCGCCGGTCGTCGAAATTTCCGGAGCCCTCCACTATGGCATCTAGCATAATCATATGGTGGTTTTGGGACGTTAAACACCACATATCAATCAATCAATTGTGGTGTGCCCTATGTGACTTCCTTGGTTGGTATGCTGTTGCTTTCTTTATGAAGCACTATGCTAGCAGTTGATCCCCTGTAGATTTCTTCTAGGAAAAATCTATAGAATAGCAATCAGAATACCAATCAAGAAGGGTGTAAGGCAGGGGGACACAATCTCCCCAATGCCATTTACCGCGTGCTTACACGAGGTTTTCAGAAGCCTATAATGGGAACAGTTAGGGATAAGAGTTAATGTAGAGTACATAGCAACCTGCGCTTCGCCGATGACATTGCATTGCTAAGTAACTCAGGGGACGAATCGCAACTCATGATTACGGAGTTAGACAAGGAGAGCAGAAAGGTGGGTCTTAAAATTAATCTGCAGAAAACGAAAGTAATGTACAACAGCCTAAGAGAAGAGCAGCGCTTCGAGATAGGTAATAGTGCACTTCAAGTTGTAAAAGACTATGTCTATACTTAGGGCAGGTAATAAAGGCAGAGCAGAACCACGAAACTGAAATAACAAGAAGAATAAGAATAGGGTGGAGAACCTTCGGCAAGCATTCTCAAATTATGACAGGTAGATTGCCACTATCCCTCCAGAGGAAGGTATATAACAGCTGTATCTTGCAAGTACTTAGCTACGGAGCAGAAACCTGAAGACTTACAAAGAGGGCTCAGCTTAAATTGAGGACGACGCAGCGAGCAATGGAAAGAAAAATGGCAGGTGTAACCTTAAGAGACAAGAAGAGAGCAGAGTGGATTAGGGAACAAACAGGGGTTAAGGATATCATAGTTGAAATCAAGAAGAGGAAATGGACATGGGCCGGGCATGTAGCACGTAGACAGGACAACCGCTGGTCATTGAGGGTAACAAACTGGATTCCCAAAGAAGGCAAGCGGGTTAAGCGGAGACAGAAGGTTAGGTGGGCAGATGAGATTAAGAAGTTTGCGGGTATAAATTGACCACAGCAAGCACAGGACCGGGTTAAGTGGCGGAACATGGGAGAGGCCTTTGTCCTGCAGTAGACGTAGTCAGGATGATGATGATGATGATGATGAAGATGATGATGATGATGATGATGATGATAATGTCCATTCCGCGATCACTTCTGTGTACGTATGTTTTTTTTCCTTTCGTTTTTTTTATGCAAACACTACCACGGCCACTTAAGATGAAGTACAGCGATACCACCACGTTGTATGGACCAAATTGTGTCAAGTGCGCTTGCTGTTTCAGTAGCTCTGTAACCATGAGAACAATAATGTAAATCTTTCTTGTGCAAAACAGAACAAGGTAATTTTTCCCTCATGCGATTTTGGTGGCTGGTGTCGCTCTGAGGTGCTAACGCTGGATCACCAGCTTTTGCTTATGATGAGTATACACGTGTTGCGCAATATCCCGCGTAACGAGGCTGGATTTAAGGTGGCTCACAGGCTTAAAACAGCTTGATCTACACATGAGCAAAAAAACACACGACCTAGAACTGCTATTTTAAGTCTCGTTGAGCAGTGCACTTAGGTGATGAGTCATTTAAAGCATATACTGTCTTGAGTTTAAATTTTTATGGCCCCAGGGTGCATCGATCTATGTTCGAGGAACTGTTTTTCGCAGCGCCTCGGAAGTAAAGACGCAGACTACCTTCACGAGGAAAGAAGCTGTATGTTGAAGGAGTAGTATATCAACACATCCGCATCAGGCGTATTTAAGAATTGACCATTTTACTTTGTGCCGTCCATCACGAGACAGGAAATTAACGCTTATTATGTCTCAGGTAATTGTGGCCTGTTTAACACATACGTCTTCTCGCGTTCGAAAATGGCTTGCAAGGCATAGCAGTCAGCTGCATTGCGTCTGAGAAATAAACACTTCCGTTCTAGTGCATGCTCAAGAGGAGAAATAAACCATCACTTCTCACCTACATTCATGGCACACCACTAAAGCGCCATGATACTGAGCTTGAGATACCCCGCGCGACGTGTATTCAATTCTATGCAGCACCAAAACGCAAACCAACCTTATTTTAACGCTATAAGGTGCCCTTTCATACGGAAGAGAAAGGTTTAGGCATTGCGTTTCAGAAACCCACCTCATTAGGCATTCTTTTGGAAGGCGGCCTTGTCATACGAAACGGACGTGAAACCGAGTTATAAATTAATGCTCCTGAAAATAATATTAATAAAACGGCCCCTTATCTGAGTGTCTCGCTGCAACTGCCATCGAAAGATGATAGACTTCTTCTGGCCACACTGCACGAGTGCTGGTCTCATCTTCGGCCACCCGTGATGCTTTTTTAGTATGATTTCCGACTTGGCATGATAACCTCAACGAATTTTTGTTTCAACATAATTAGTTCACCACAGTCTCATGAATGACATACCAAGAGTTCGTACCACCACGACATGTCAGCAATGTTTCGGTCACGTGTTGTACTGTACACCATGATAGTTTGCAAAAAATAACGATTTGTCGCCGAAGCTCAGGAACGCGTGCAATTGACCCGACTCACCACCACCAAGGCGGGCCACCCTATTCTGCGTGACCTCGGCTTCTTCTCCCCGACCGGAACCGCCAGAATTTACTCTAATTCCCCGTGAAATCCACGACATTATCCGATCGCTCCCATTCCGCGAACTGTACACACCCAATACAACAGAGGCAGGCGCATTGCGCGGGCGACCATCATTTTCAAGACATGGAAGGGTACAACATAGCATAGACATGGAAGCATAGACATGGAAGGGGACAACGTCTCGTTCGTGGACGCCGCCGCCTATCATAAGAACCAAGCCTTCGCCGCGGTCGTGGTTTCATCCGCGCAGCAGACTCTTAACTCTGCCACAATCCTCACCCAAAACCCCGAAGTAGCGGAGCAAGTAGCTATAGCTATGCTCGACAGCAAACGGGAATTCATCTACAGTGACTCCAGACCGGCCATCAAAGCCTTCGAACGCGGAGTCATCTCCGACAAGGCGTTACGTATCCTGCGCAAAGCGGACCCGAGTGCCCTGAAGCACCACACTGTCATCTGGTTCCCCGCCCATCTCCGCCAGGTGCCGAGTGCCCTATCCCACCTCAACGAGATCGCCCATGATGCGGCGCGCGCACTTACCGACCACTCCGCCACAGGGCAACCCCATCTTGCTGAGTTAGAGACCAGTCGGGATGCACCCATTACGTACAATGAAATTACAAAGCACTTTTACCTGGAACGCCGCATTTTTCCACCCCCACATCCGCAACTTAACCGACCGCAGGCATTAACCCTACGCCTATTAAAGACACACACGTACCCAAACCTTGCCACGCTTCACGTTTATTAACCCGATGCATACCCCAGCAACACATGCCCATCATGTGGACACACAGCGACGCCCCGCCGCGGTGGTCTAGTGGCTAAGGTACTCGGCTGCTGACCCGCAGGTCGCGGGTTCAAATCCCGGCTGCGGCGGCTGCATTTCCAATGGAGGCGGAAATGTTGTAGGCCCGTGTGCTCAGATTTGGGTGCACGTTAGGGTACCCCATGTAGTCGAAATTTCCGGAGCCCTCCCCTACGGCGTCTCTCATATTCATATGGTGGTTTTGGAACGTTAAACCCCACATATCAATGGACACACAGCGACACTCGCACACATGCTCTGGGAGTGTAGAACAACTCCTCCCGGCTCTACCTCAAAGAAGTGGGAGAGGTACCTCAGGAGCTCACTTCTCGCCGTCCAGCAGGCCCACGAAGTGGCCGCCAGGTACTCCGCGTTGGTCCCTACGTGGGAGACACCCTCTACGCGCTAAGCGCATCCAGCAGGACTGAAATAAAGTTTTTTTCATTCCATTCCATTAGACATGAATGTATGTTGTTACATGGAAATGTAAATTGCTCTGTGCATTGGTGCACCGAAGTAGACGTCTGCCGAAGTAGGTAGCACCATATCGTCAGCAGAGTGCTATTTCGTGCACAGCGTCGCATTTTGAGCTAAGCGTGAGAAACACTAGGGTCTTTATCATTACGTCTCCATTTGTTTTATAGTGAAAAAAATTGGTAGATGCTACGTACAGTGGGAGTCGATGACATGCGAAGTACGAACCAGGGAGGTTGAGTTGTCACATTCAAATCAGCACAACGTTACCAGACGGACATAAATTATGTCGTACATGACTTCCATGTCGTGATTATCATGTCTGCGCCTTGCATTTGTGCTCAGTCGTCCATTCACGTCACGTAATACGAAATTCAGTATAGAAGAAGCTAGCGAAACGTCCGCGAGCACGCTATGAGTGTATACCATCTACTCGCGTTTTACGTGACACATGTTTCGGCATTATCATGTTTGGACATGTCACTTATCTTTATCGTCTAATCACATAACGTAATACCAAAATTGGTATATATCAAGCTAGCGAAACGGCCGCCAGCGCATCATTATTGTGGTATGTAGTGATGTTCTATACATGACACTTATATTATGATTATAATTTGCACCAGTCATATATCTTCGCCATCCACTCACGTCACGTAACGCAAAATTTTCTATATGTGAAGCTAGCGAAATCGCCGCGAGCACACTATGAGTGTAGAATGTAGTCATGTTTTACATAACACGCATGTCATGATTATCATGTTCGGACTTGTCTTCACTTTCGTCGTCCATCCACGTAGTTTATTACCAAATCAGTCATGCCTCTCGCGCAGCTGATTCTAGCTCGAGCCCTGTGAAAACAGAACAAGCTCACGCACCTGGCGTGCCGGACGCTGGCAGCCGCTGCGGCTCTACTTAAAGCCTGAAATTAAATAGCGAGATTGGCACGGTCACATCGGCCGCCTTCGACGTCGTCTCACGTCCCTCACCTCCATCGCTACACTGTCTTCAAGCTCAATTAAGCAGTTTTGAACAGACCGAACTCTTGAAGCAGTACGACACTGAAGTTAAAGTGCACGTGAACGAAGATCACGTAGAGCCAGTTTAAGAACTACTGCCGAGAGAAAATGGATATCCTGTGCCCCATCACGCAGTCATCTACCGAGATGCCACCACAAAGAGCTTCGCGCCGTGTTTGAACTTCACCGCACGCACTAGGTCATCCCTGCCAGATTGATGTCCGGCTCAAGAGTACTAAGCTCGACGCTGAGGTTGTACAGCTACTCATCGTATTTGGATGTCAGCCAGTCGTCGAGTGGAAGTTCATGGGTGATGAATCTCCTTGGTGGAGTGCTAAGTTAGAGCGTCATCCGGTCGGCCAAAGCTGGTAGGAGCGCCTCATCAGATCGGCAAAGAACGAATTGAAACGTTCGCTTGGGCGCAACAGTCTCGACGTCGAGGCCCTCGCTACGGTGTTATGCGAAGTAGAAGCGGTCATAAACAGCAGACCTCTTACTTATTTTAATAGCAGGCTTGATGAACTGAAGCTGCTGACTCCGTCACACTTCTTTCTCGAGAGACGCCTCATATGCCTTCCGCAAGAAGGCAGAAATACTCATGGCATGTCATCGACGAGAGAGGACATGCTCTGTCGCGCGTGCTATCGTGAACGTCTTACAGCGTAGCTATGGAGCCGATGAAAGTGGTCCAACCTTCTACTTCGATGCGCGCACAGCGAGCCTCATCGTAAAATACCTCAGCTACGCGAAGGTGACGTTGTGCTTGTGCATGACGAAGGCACACGTGCGCTACTATGGAAGCTGGGAAAGGCTCTGGCAGTGCACCCGGGTAGGAATGACATCGCACGCATCTGCACCCTTCAGTTAGCATCGGGACACACAATGAAACGACCCGTTCAGAAGTTATACATTCTGGAGGCAAGTCAACAAGAATAAACCGCCTCGTGATCACCTTGGCTCCTTGGGAGTTTGTTGCGGATGATTGCTGCAGCGCGGTAACAACCAGGAGGAGAGAGTAGAAGGAAGAAGGGAGCACGAGCTGTAACAAAAAAAAAATGGGGGGTTGAAGGTCTTAGTCTGATGCTCGGGTTCTTTTAACACGGCAGATTAAGGTGATGAAAAGGTAAGAAGGGCGAAAGATAAGTACAAGGTTGGCTTGTGAATACGGGCCTAAGAGAACTTTCCGACTCAAAATCGGCTATGTAAGCAACATAAATAGAAAACTGTGGGCTTTAGTGGGCTAAAGATGATACAGTCAATAGCATCAACAGTTACGCCAGTGCCTTTTCTATACACGACGACTTTTCTGGCTAATTATAGCTAACGTGCACTTAGCCGGTGGCGCCACGCTGTCACAGTGAACGAAGGGACTTTGCGTGATGTGTGCTGCAGTCAACCCATGAGCGGAGCCTTGTCAGGTTGTAAGCGGTGCGTCGCAATGTCACGTGTGAATTGCTTTGTCGTAAACTGTGCCAATAAGCATAGCAACTACGCAACTGGAACAAAGTTTTTCAGTTTTCCACCTTGACAGTGCTTCAGAAGCAGGCGGGAACACTGAATTAGTGTACGCCGCACGAAGCAAGTGATCACGCGGGCACGTTTATGACGTACGCGCTGTAACTAGTTTGCTGGAAACTGGCTCTCCCCGCAACTTAATTGATGTGTTTGCCATGCCGAAGGAACCAAGGGGCAGACAGAAAAGTGATCACGAGTCTGGAGTCCGACATTCATTCGCAAAAGCAATCAACACATCTAGCTATTCTTCCTCGTACGCTAGTGCTGTTTTTCCGCTGTGCCTCTGTTCGCCTAGCGGTGAAGCTTGGAGGGTGCGCACTTCGTAGAGTAACAGTGTGCCTGGCGAACTGCGTCGCGGACCACGAGAATTCCCTGTGTGCTGTCATGGCCCTTAACAGCCCTGTGCGGGCAAGCTAAACTGTGCCATGCTGTTATGTCGCGCTACATGACAGCTAAGATATCACAAACAAAGCTGGCATATGACAAATTTGTTCAAATACTCATGCGGCCCGAGCATCGCTACTACAAAAACAGCTGAACTACTTCCCAGAAAACTACGCGAAAATAGCGTGCACTTCTAAATGCAACTCCTGTAGTTCGGTAACTCTATGTCTTACTTACGCGCAGAGCAAAGAGTTGTTTAACGCATGTCAGACACAGATGCCATCGTTTACTCCGCATTAAGCGCGCAAAATGACAAAAAAATATGTTTGCAATCACCGATGGTGACGGCCTAGCTATTCTTTCATCTTTACGCCGGCGGACCACACGAATGCCGCCTTCAAAACACTCCGTAGTCCGTCTATGCTACGTCACTTTGAAAACATGACTGACTGCGTAAATTTGTGTTCTTTCTCTCTGTTTGGTGTCCAAAAGAATCATGCACCGTTACCTTTCTGGAAGAATACACGTTAAACCTGTCAACTTCACGCACAATCACGAGCATACAACAAGGGTGTAACTGACGGAGAGACGATGATTCGTAGAACACCAGTTGACACTGAAGGGGCCACAAGTCACCACTCACGGCGCTGGTGACGCAAAAGTGCACTGGACTGCTGCATCACGTCTAGGTGCTACACGTTTTCTACTATATGCGTTCATTTCTAATGCGGAAAGGTACGTTATTACGTTTACACAAGACTGCGAAAATAAGAGATAAAATCAAAGTGCATTATCAGGCAAATAATTATCCGTGTGTCAAATGACACAATGACAAAACAGCATGGTACTAGAAAATAGATAACTTACGATTTGTCACGGTTACGTTAGGAACCACCACATATTTAACATATGCATAACTGCTCCCTTCACATGATGAGAGCCATAACCACCATATGATGGCAAGTCCTTTCAAAAGCATGTTGCTAGTGTAAGTTTTGTATGTAGAATATCACCTGAAATTGGCAAAAGTTGATGGCTAGAATTAAAAATATTTGCACAAAGAAGCAATCTATGCCTCAAATTTTTTAATGGTCAAAAGAACGGTGGACTCAATCAAATATTAGAAAACTTATGACACTACCGCTCCCATCGGTAGTGTCAATAATACCGCCCTCATCGCACTTTTGACTACGACGTAGACATAACCAATGTGTAATATAGATGAAAGTAGGCCACTAAGGGCTTATCTCCTTTGTTTAACACATCGATGCATCCAACCAAGAATTAAGCCAAGAAAACTATACGAGTTATTATTCGAAGTACTCGTGATATAAACGGCAAGATATCAAAGTGCGAGAGAACAACTTCATTAGTTGCAAGGATCTCACTCAGGTAGACTTCATGCCTTTAGTCGATTCCATGACGCCAGGAGGCAAAAAACAAAAAAGAGTTGCACATTCGTCATCATGGCTATGAGCTGCACTGACTAATGCTCCTAAGTTTAAATTTAATTTTTTTATTTGCTTGACGACACATCATGGTCGTGGTGCGGAAGAGGAAAGATGGTATTATAAGTCACCTGAATATGCCTCTAGCACCAGACTGTACATTCTTCACAGAGCAACTGCATTCGTAAAAAAAAGAAATACAAGAACAGACGGACATTGCGGAGAACCAGGATTAAGCTTATACAAAATAAAAAAATAAAAGGCCTCTAAAATTGCTTGCATTAGATACACGAATTATTGCATAGCAAATAAAGAAAAGAGATAAAAACAGCAATAGTAGTGCAGACACCGGGGTTCCATGTGGTAGCATAAATAAAGGCTTTTGTACTTGAATAGTCTCATGATACGGTACATACATAAGATTTTACGCATGCATATACGAGAAAACTGGATAACTCTACTCTATTTCACCACTTTGGTCCAGCACTACCAAACTTACGGGGTGTGAGAAAGCCACACGCTTGCGCAGCGAAACGTAGTCTCACATAGGAGTGCCTTAAAAATGGCAGGGTTGTCTCAAATTGGTGTTTGTTTAGTGTGTGTTGCGCCAAATCAATACGCGATATGCGTTTCTTCGTCGCATTTATTTGCTACGCATTCAATTAGTTGTGCCGGTTACCGGCAGAAACTATGGTTACAAATCAACATGGCAACCCCCATGCAGAAGCGACCGCACGCTTCGATCCGAACTTTCTCCTGCTAAACGTCCACAGCGCTAACCCCAACAAAACAATCATGACATCAGTCATCAATTTGTTTCATGTTGCTCTGAGGATGAAGCATCAGGTACGCTTTGTCGATATTAGCGAGATATGCTGCTTGCTTAGACACACTTGCTAAACTTAATGCACCGAGGCAGTTTTCGGACTGTGTCGTCAGACCAACACCCGTTTTCTAGAACCTCCCTTCACTCAACGCTTTGCCTTCACTTGAGAAACCCGATGGGAGCGCCATCTCTAGGTACGGCAAGTCACTTCGGATTAGCAATAGTCTGCTGCGATTGTTGAGCAGCGAAGCGTCATTTTCAGCCGAGTGGTGGCGCAGTTCTCAACTCTGTCAAGTGAAGGATGAAAGTCGAGTCGAGGGGTGTTTGTGAATATGGGGGCAAGACCGCTGTATCTCCAAATATCAGACATGCAACGTCGCACAGCGTTCCGTGCGCGTCAGATCCTTCTTTGGTAAAAACAAAAAAGAGAAAAAAAGGCAGCATATCCACGGAGTGAATGATGGAGAGTGGGGCGAAGCATCCGTCCGTCCTTTCGTTCTTGCTTCCGCCCGTCCGTGCGTGCGTCTGTGTAGTCGCCCATGCGTACATCCGCCCGTCCGTGCGTGCGTCTGTTCATGCGTCCACACGTCCGTCTGTGCGTCCGTCCCTGCGTTCGTCCATGCATCTGCTCCTGCGTCCGTCCATGCGTCCATCCGTCCGTGCAGCCATCCGTGCGTCCGTCTATGCATCTGTCGGTGTGTCGGTTCGTCCACCTATTCAACACTCCAAGTACTACCATCTCACATCTTTTCATCATATATTCCTCATATAGAAGCACCGTCACCGAGCGGACATTCCAAGGACTCAACGAGAGGAGGCACATGCACACTTTCTTACGGCTTGCGCTTCGTGTCTATTTCCCACCTTTACCCACCTCGAGTTCATGGTATATACTAGTTCATTGTATTCATGGCACTGCGGCCCACCGCCCGCCGAACCTTTCTAAAACCAAGGAGGTTAGACCAGCGAGTATAACGTAGCAACCCTTTCTTGTCAGATAGTGCACAATGTACATGCCAATGGCTGCTAAGGGCTAATGAGAGAAGGAGAATTCGGCTTTTAGTTAACGCGCTCGCTGCGATTTTTTAGGGGCGAAGCTCCTTATAGCGGCACCCGTTTGTCCCCCGTAGTATGTAACAAGTATAACATTTTGACCTCCAAGGTGGTGCCGGTGAGAGACTTTTTCTGTGCGTTGTTGAACAATAAAAAATAGTGCTCAATGTACATGTCAATGGCTGCTAATGGGGAATGAGAGACAGGAGCATTCGGCTTTTAGTTAACGCGCAGGCTGCGATCACCATTAGCAGTCATTGGCATGTACATTGAGCACTATCTGACAAGAAAGGGACGCCGGCTGTGGCCCAAAGAACAAGTCAGAGCCGAGAGTTGATAAACAAAACAAAATTATATTCTCAACTATGGCAGATCAAAACGATACACAAGTGTGCACACTCGACAATAGTTGAATACAATAAGTCACCAAACAAACAACGTACTACACAGTACAATCAGCCACACTCGAAACAACGGACACAGACAACAATACGCACTACAGTGCAGTCGCATGCATCGAACAACCAAGACACTTAAAGACTAAGGAGTTAGAAAACTTATCCAGTCCAAAGTTCTTGGAGCAAAAGTCTGGATGATACTCTTCCGAGAATCACTCACTCAAAGTCTCGCGTTGTTGTCGTTCCGCTGCCCCCAAAGTTTCTCTTCCAGGAAACCTCGCGTCTTCAATTGGCCGCTCGCCAAGCACCAAACTTCTTCGCCGGAAACACGTCGGATTCACACACGCAGCTGTTGCCACGCGTCTTCGCTCGATAGCGGTACACACACTCTTGCCTGTAGCTCGAGTCTTCAGCCCTCAGGTGGAAATCCTCTTCTTCTCCTCCTTTGTCACTGAGGACAAAAGGCTTCGCCGACAAGGCGGAACACCCTACGCACTCTGGCGCATACTTTATTCTTCTCCTGCTTTGTCACTAAGGGCAAAACCTTCACCGACAGACACGGCGGAATTACCCCACGCACACTGGCGCTAACTTCCTTCTTCTCCTGATCTCCCATCGCTGCTGCTCGGTTAAATACCTTCTGCGCGAGATTCCAGAACATTCTCATCATTTTGTCGGCGCGATGCGCAGCGAAGGCTGGGGGAAAGGGTGAGACGGTACGAGGGCCGTCTGAGAAAGATGACGCAACCCTGCATCACCACGCCCCTTTCCATCGAGAACTTTTTAGGGCTTGCTCGGCTGCCGATGCGAGGAGGTTCGTCGGCGAAACTACGCTTCCGAGAGGAGAGGGACGCGCGTCCGGGGAGTCTTTGGATGCTTGTTTTCTTTTTTGTATCGTTGACCTCGAGGCATGCTTCCGGCGTTTCGTCGCGAGAATTTGACGGCGCGCCCTTTTTGAGCGCTCGTTTTGTGACACCTGAGGAAGTGCGAAGTACGGGCCCACAGTGATTGTCGTTCGTACAGAGTTCCTACAGATACGCCTACCAGTAAATGACTGCAATTTTTGAACTATGGGCTCCACCCTAGAATGAAAATCTCTTATCCTTGCACAAACAAAAGTTTTCTATCCCTCTCTTGAAATGAACGTGAGGGGCTTCCCCCACACAAGTGAAATCTGGAGAGGCAGATTCGTGAACTCTGTGTGCGATATGTGTACTCATTTTCGCTGCGCTTTATCGACTTCCGGCGTGTCGCAGCAGTTACGATACGTGTATCTTCAGCGAGTTCCATCAGGTGTTTTGCCCTTCAGATTTAGCGGTGCAGGGGCCTGAAAAGCGGTGGGGTGTATACAAGTGAAGTTGCGTGAACTCAGGTGGAAAGCATACGCCAGTGGCGTCCTACTCGTCGGCGCCTCCCTCCTAAAGCAACGCACGCTGTCCACATTACCGGCGCGCTAGCCACGTACACAGTGCAGGATACAAATATTTACACTGTGGCCACGAGACAACAACGGATAAGAAAGCTTGAGGTGCACGCCCCCACTGGCTACAAACGAAGGAAGGTGCTTGGGTGTGGAGAATGACGCCCAGTTCCTACGACAACCTAGTGTGACGAGGAACATGAGAAAAAGCAGGCGCTGTTTCGTGGTTTGCTTGAGCGGCAGCCGATGGTAACGACAAAAATAGCGCAGGGAGCGATTCAGTCGGCATCGGAAGAGAAGCCTTCACGCTCCAAGAAAAAAAAACCAAAGAGAAAGAGAGAGAGAAAGGGGGAGAGAGAGAGAGAATGCGTAGCAGTGTGTGAAGGAGGGCTGGACCACTAATGTGTTCGTGCTCTAATAGCGCGTTAGGTGTGACGGTGGCAACCTCTCGTATGGCGAGTTTCTCAATCATATGTTCGCGAAGTATATTTACCAGTTTAAATTTAACTATAGCGATTAGATTTTGGTTACTTATGTTGAGTAGTTAAGTGAGACCTTGTTAGTTTATTTCACTCACATTTTGAGGACTATTAGCTTTGTTCTAAGCCTCTAAAAGCCATGTAATATTAAACGTGAAGGTGCACGCAAGATACCGGACGACAGAGAGAATCCATAAAGTGCTACTATAATAAAATTTGAAGCAGCTTCACTCCCTTGTGAGACATATGATAGGGCAAATTGACCAAAAAGAGGGGGGAGGGGGGATTTCAAGATTTTGTTAGTAAAAAAAATTGGCAGATCCCACGTACAGTGGGAGTTGGTGATATGCGAAACACGTATGAGGAAGGCTCATTTAATTGTCACTTTAAAATCAGCACAACGTTACTGGGCGGACGTAAATTGTACCATACATGACTTTCATGTCATGATTATCATGTTTGTACGTGTCATTTACCTTCGTCGTCTATTAACGTCACGTGATACCAAATTTGGAGTATGAGAAGCTCGCGAAATGTCTGCGAGTGCATCATGAGTATTTATTTATTTATTTATTTATTTTATTTTAAATACCCGAAAGGCCTCGAGAGGCATTACATAGAGGGGGGGATACTGTTAAAAACAAGGTATACATCAATTCATATAAAAGAAACACACACAGCGATCAGACATAACTAGGTAAAAGGTGCATTTTACGACAAGGATGTAACACATGGCTCATTTCACATCTCCAGTACCTTTCCATTCCAGGAATCTGCATGGCACTAGTTCTTCATCGTTTCACTAATACACGAGATATAACAACAGGGTAAGATAGAGTAGCAGTAGACGAACAGTATGACATGTAGTCATGTTCTTACATGGTATACATGTCATGATTAACATGTTAATCATGTCATGAAAACCGAACGCGAACAAAATAGAGTCCGCTTAGTCTCCCGATCGATATGTGGGATTTAATGTCGCAAAACCACCATGTGATTATGAGAGACGCCGTAGTGGAGGGCTCCGGAAATTTCGACCACCTGGGGTTCTTTAACGTGCACCAAAATCTGAGCACACGGGCCAACAACACTTCAGCCTCCATCGGCCGCTTAGTCTCCCATCTCGCTCTCCTTGGAGTAAAAAATGGTGATGTATAAACGAGCTCAGAGTTCCTTTGTATGTTTGAGTATTTCTCGAGCAAATTGCATTCATCTATTCAAGCAACAAATTGTACAAATTATAAATGTCATTCCGAATGATTCTCGCGGTGTCACGTACTAATTACTAGGACGCAAGCAGGATCACTCCTTGTTGTACGTTAACTTACGCCCGTAGCCACGAATATTTTCCACAAGAGAGGGGGGGGGGTTGCCCCAGACTCCCACTCCCTGGCTAGGGGCCTGCGTTGCCTCCTCCCTGTTAGGGCGCGCAGCCGTACGTAAAGGAAATTGGCGTTCAGCCTCACATTTCACCTCGTTCCGGTGCGAGTAATATCGCAATTCTTGGCAGACGTGATTGCGAGTACACTTGCCATCTCAAAATTTTCAAACCTGGTGAGGGACTCATCAAAGTGTTCCCAGACAGAGGAGAAATTGACTCTGAGCGATTAGACCCCACACATAAGGGGTTAAAGGACCTTTCTGGCTTTCTAGCGGTCTGGATATTTGCTCCAGTGCTGGCCTTCTCAGCCATGGCGAAAATAAAGTAAACCAGGAGTGGATTTATTCGATGGGCCATCATGCTTGGAATAAAAGGAGAGACTACGGGATGCAAATCATGTGTGAAAAAGGGCAATTTTGCATGACTGAGTGAAACCATTGGCGCCTTTGTGCCATCATAAACTTTTTTTTTTGCTTTGTTGTCGCAGAGACTGCTACTGCACGTCTCTCTTAAAAATTTTGATTTTTTGTAAAAGTTTGTTGTGTATATATTTAGAATTTGGCGGCCTAAAACAGTGTTTTGCCTGCCTATTTTCGGCGCCTAAAATGCTATTTTCGGTGCCTTAAGATCCGGCCTCTACTCATCACGTTGAAATGTCATTCGGAGCAATGAATGCCATTCGATCTGTGGTGGTGTTACACAAGTAAAAAGTAATGTCATTCGTTCATGATATCATTGTCAATATTTCAGAAAAAAATTTACTGGTAATGTTGAGCAAAGTATACATGCAGAGTGATAGAGAAGTGAAGCTATTCGCTTTAAAAGACATGCCGGAAGTCACTTAGATAAATAATTACGCATAGAAATTGCATATCACAGAATATATGGCCACCATAGGCCAAGACGATCCGCTAAGCCAATAGCCATAGTTGATAGAAGGAACTATAGCGAAGAACACAAGCGCCACGATACACGCGGCGTGACGAGAAAAATAAAACGGGTAAAGAAACGCATCGCGTGTATTCAGGTTTTTTAGATCGCGAAGTAACAGATGCACACGTGGTGGAGTTAGCAGAGAGACCGCACACTTGAAAGCTTAAGGCGTTCCGCGTCTGTGTTCTTTGAAACACGATCTCACATGCGTTCATGCATGCAGGCAAACAGCTTGCAACGGAACTGCCGTAGCCGCATGAGAGCATACGTCCCCGCCTGGGATTATTGCGCTCGTGCCGCTCGTGCCACCGCTGCAGGTACACGCATACGCGAGAACAAAGACGCCTGCTTGGTTGCATCATGGCCGACAGCGCCGGCGCCCAGAAGCCAAATGGGGATGAGGGTAAAGACATTTTACGACAGCCTTCCGTCTAGAGCTTTGTCAACATTAAAATGACAGGGCCTTAAATAAGCAGCTTTAATAGCGAGTTTTCACAAATGCGGGTAAAATTGAGAATTCTAAATGCAACCTTTTAATTAGTCTCGGGGGTACAGAGCATACATTCGGTTCGACTGTGACGGTGAATCTGTTTCTCGAAGTCTTTCGACTGCTTAAGCCATTTGATTCTAATGACATTATATATCACTGTGTAGCAGACATGTAATGTCATTAGAATTTTTCGTTAACATTAAAAATTAACATATAAATGAGCATTTGTATATTTAATGTTATCTGTGGTCTTACGTGCCAAGACTAGTATTCCATCTGAGATTCCACTCACGATCAGAAAAATGCATGCGTAAGAGCACCCTTCGCAAGTAAGCAGATAAATTTTCCGTTTCATTATACTCTACGCGGCCGCACAGTTAAAAAGCGAAGCTTTATATGGCTGTAGACAAAACGAAAAATTCGGGAGTCTTGTTTACTAAAAAAATTTATCATCAGCATTAGCATATATGTGCCACAAAATCGGGCGAATCCCATACTCCACCGTGGTCCACTAGTCATAAATATAAAAAATAAATCAATTAATAAATACGTAAAGTGAATAAATTGATATATTAACTAAATAAAACACTTTCATAATGAAATAACAGGAATAAATAAAAAATGTACAGATATACTAATAAATTAAATAAATCTGTATGCTCCATTGCTTAGCTTGCCATCCATCTGTCCTGAGGGTAATGATAACATTCTAATTATTCTTGTTAGGTTGCTTAAACAAAAGAAGTCACACAACAAAATTATTAACAGGCATGGTTTGGACATGTATGGGGACAGTACAGGTCTTTTAGACGAGATAAACTTAGTTTGTGCTAAGTTCAGCGTTTCGAGATAGGGCTATTAACAGCCAAATTGGCTTACTGTTATGGTGTGCAGGCATGCAACAATATGATGCGTTATTGTTATATTCGTGCTCTATATTTAGCCAATTATGTTGTCATCCCTACCAACCTGCGATTTTCTTCTCTTTCATACCTCTCAAATCTACGCTGTCCCGGTGCTTTTTTGGTTGCGTTCCCTTCATTTTCTTTTTCATAAAAACGGGGAAGGCAAGGAAACATCTCAACCTATGTACTAGGTGTTTTTTTTTTTTTTGAAAAAATACAACTTTTGGTCCCTCACTTTGCTCCAGAAATGTATGTGGTTGTTGCACTCACCAAAATTTGAATTCTGCTTCTCGTGAGTGATGCGTGTTTGACGGTCACGGATGCTATGCTGCCTTGAAATCAGTCGTAAATAATCTCTCATACGACACCTTATAAACGATTTTCACTGCACATAAGATCAGTGATTACCCTTTACGGATCGCCATAGTTCATTTCATTGCCATCCCCTCTGCCCTTTCTTCGTGTAGTGTGGCAGGATATTGTCCTAAACTCTTTTCTTTCACATTTGTACAAAGACGACTGATATTTTTCCTGTACATAGCTTGCACGTGACGTCACAGACAGGGTCTCTGCGATGGGCACCTGAAGATGGCGGCCACCATGACTTTTTATTCTATTTTAGAGTACCAGTGCAAGGGACAACAGAGATCCGTTCACTCCTCGCATTCTTTTGTGCTATCCCCACTTCCTGCAGTTCGTCAGTCGTGTCAAGGGTGAAAGGGGCACCGGCAATAATCTGATGTCACCGTTTCTTGCTCCGCGCGGTCGAGCAAACGCTGCACCTCAATTAGCTGGTACCTTAAAATGACGACCACAGTGACGTCATTGCAAATTATGCATATTCTAAGGAAAGTTTCAGACGCTTAGGCATCAACACCGAGACTAACGCTTTAGAGTACAAGTTTTTAATGTACTATATTTTACTTCTCGATGTGGATCATGATGTCACTACGTTTTAATGTAAATACTCGTCGCAGCTCTAGAAAGGTCCCCACGTAACCTTTCTACAGTACGACGACTTCTAAGAAAAGAATTTAGAACACGAAACAATAACTGCCACATGCTTGCTATTTGTATAGAGTTCAGCAAAAGAAAACACATTTCGTGTGCTCATGTGTGAAAGCCAGTGACACCATTGAAACTGAGCTGTGATGCGTGTGCGCTTCCGCAGCACACTTACTGTATTCAGCTGCTGGTAAAGGTCGGCGGGTCCGATCCCGGCAGTGGCGGTCGCATTTCGTTGGAGCTGAAATTTTCGAGACCCGTGTATTGTGCAATGTCAGAGCACGTTAAAAAACACCAGATTATCTGAATCCCCGGAGCCCTCCAGTGAGGCGTGCTTCGTAAGCATATCGTGGTACTGGCACGCGAGACCCCAGATAGTATGCTACTATTATTAGTATAATTATGAGGCACACCGAAGATGCGGAGGTTCTGATCACATGGGTCTCCTCAAGAAGGATTGATTCTGACTGCATAAGGTCCCTTAAAGCGCGCGGTAAGAGTTCCCAGGCGTCCTTGCATTTCACCTCTATCGAAACGAGATCACATTGACCGAAACCGAGCTTACATTCTCGGACTTGACAGTGCAAGAGAACAAAAACTAGCAATCAACAAACGACAGCGGCGAACGTCGTACAATTCGCTGTTGAACTGAATGAGAAATTTCTCCGTATTCCCATTAAGCTGTCGCATGAAGGGTGAACCGTTCTGTGGACAGAAGACGACGAAGAGAGCTGTCTTGCCCGCTCTGTGTGCTGCACTCTGATTTTAACGGTGTCAATGCACTGACAAATAGTCACGTCCCGTCTCATTTTACGCAATATATTTGTGGTGGAGGTGCTGGTCCTTTTCTGTACCCATCACGAGGCTCCGCAACGACCACATCATCACGGGTTCTACCATGTCACAAGCTCAAGGTACATCGTCTTCACTACCCGCCTCTTCTGTGACTCCTACCTACGTTGTTCTACCTCGTGCTCGTGATCCTGGCGTATTTTCCGGACAGGATGGCTTTGACGTTAAAGGGTGGCTCAACGTGTATGAATGGCTCAGCGCCAGCTTTAAGTGTGACCCGACACTTATGCTTGCCAACGGACTTTTTTAACTTTGATGGCCCTCCGCGGGTGTGGTTTAAAGCGCACGAACCGACATTACCAGCTGGCACACTTTCGAGCAGAAGATGCGGGGCCTTTTTGGGATCACCGGTGCACGACAGATAACTCCGCGAAATCGGTTGGGTACTCGGGCACAAACGTCTACCGAATACTACGTCGCGTATATTCACGACGTCATCGCCCTTTGCCGCCAGGTTGAGGAACACATGGCCGAGCCTGAGAAGGTATCGAATGGGCTCAAAGGCATCGCTGACGATGCCTTCAATTTGCTTGTCTACACTAACGTCACCACCATCGGTGAAATCATCAGAGTGCCGGCGCTTTGAACACGCCAAGAGCCGCCGTATCACGCAGAGATTCACACGACTGCCCAACACGGCCGCAACTTCATCGTATGAAGCCACTCGCCAGCTGCCCACCTACGACCATGTCACCAGAATTGTTCGTCGGGTGCTTGAAGCTGCCTGTCCAGCTCCCATTCAACAGCCTGTTTTCACAAACCAAGCCACTGGCACATCACAGCTATCCGTAGCCTTAATTAGCTGTAGTCAGGCAGAAGTTTGCCTCAGTCAGCATGTACCGTAACTCACCCTGAAGTACACCCATACTCCTCAGGTAACGCTCGCCAATCTTCTCCATCATTGCCCTTCCGGAACCTTATGCAATGGCGAACCCCTGACGACCAGCCTATCTGCTTTTCCTGTCATCAACTTGGGCATATTTCTCTCTATTGCCGTCACCGCTTGTACAACCCATCAAGTCAGAGCGACCTTACTTATATGCGCCCTACCACTTCTAGACGTCCAGTCGCTGCATCGTCCAACTTTTACTCGCTGCCTCTTCACCAGCCTCTCCCCACTGACGCCCCTTCATCCGGTCGCCACTTCTCCCCCTCTCCGCCGCCTCTGCGCTTTTCCTCGCCGAGTTTTTCTGGACGATTGCAGCAAGAAAACTAGATGTTGCAGCTTAGCGAGTTGAAGCTGCGATACCAACGACGCCCGGAAACCCTCTACTGACGCTGCCCACACACCACAGTCTCATTGATGTAAAAGTCGACAACGTTTCTATGTATGCCATTGTTGACAAAGGCACCCACCTATTTATTATGAGCGCACATCTACGCCACCGTTTGCAGAAGATCATGATGCCCTCTATGATTCAAGTCATACGTGTTGCCGATGGTGGCGCCGTAGAGGTTGTCGAAATCTGCAATGCTCGTGTGAGCATTGCTGGTCGTCACACCGTAGTCCTTTTTGTCGTTCTAGTTCGTTGCCTCCATGACCTTATACTAGGCCTTGATTTCTTGTCGCCACACTCGGCTTGAATTTACTGTTCTTCTGGCACGCTTAGTATCTACCTTCCCCAGCTCTCTGGTTCCTGTGAAAAGCCCGTCAGTCGCTTGGGTCTAACCACTTTTGTTAGCTTGCCGCCTCGAGCTGCGCCATGCGTCTGTCATCGACCCCTCCAGTTCCCGACGGAGACTTTGTGTGAAAAAGAAAATTTGTGACGGACACTTAGCACGTGAAAGACTTTGCGGCACTCGCACGCCCTCTCACAGACCTTTTCAAACACGACGTCCCGTTTTGTTGGGGTCCTCTTCAAGCTAACACTTGCTCTCGACTAATCAACGTTCTAACGACACCACCGATACTTGCACACTTTGACCCAGATACTCCTACAGAAGTGCGCACAGACGTTAGCAGTCACGGCATCGGCACAGTTTTTGCCCAAACTCAGCGGGGCACTAACCGTGTAATTGCATATGCAAGTTATCTCCCTTCAAAATTTGAGCGTAACTACTCTCTAACACAACAAGAATGATTTGCCCTTGTCTGGGTGGTTTCGAAATTTCGTCCTTACTTGTATGGCCACCAGTTTTTTGTCACAGATCATCACATCTCTGTGATGATCTGTTGGCTTTCTTCACTGAAGGACCCTTCTGGAAGACTTGGTCGTTGGGCGTTGCTTCTACAGGAGTACTCCTACTCAGTTGCCTACAAGTCTCGACGCCTCCATCTGGGCGCCTATAGCTTGTCCCGCTACCCTGTTGACCGACAAGATGAATCGGTCGTCGAGCCTGGCCCCAGCGTCATGTCCATGTCTAGTTTTCTTCAGATTGGTGACGAGCAGCGTAGTGATGCCTCTTTGCGGTCACTCATTGCCCGTCTTGAATCTGACCCTAACGACGTATCATTCCGCATGTTCGTCCTCCTAAATGGCACGCTGTACCATCTTAGCATCTAGCCAGATGGCCCTGAGCTACTTCTAGTCATACCTAACCTGTCTCCGTTCAGCGGTCCTGCATGAGCTTCGCGACGGACCAACTGCCGGCCACTTGGGCGTATCTCTCACGTACGACCACATCCGGCACCGCTTTTTTTGGCGTGGTCTCGCGTGGTCTGTTTGACGTTACGTGGCCTCTTGCGATAAATGCCAACGTCGAAAATCACCTGCCACACCCCCTGCTGGACTCCATCACCCGATCTCCATCTTTACCGAACCTTTTTTCTGTGTTGGCGTAGACCTCCTCGGATTCTTCCCTGAATCAAACTCTTGGAACAAGTGGGTCGCTGTTGCTATAGACCAGGTTTGCCATCACTAGAGTGCTCCCCACTAGCTCTGCTACTGACGTAGTCGACTTTTTTCTCCACGATGTAATTCTACACCACGGGGCTCCTTGGCAATTGCTCAACGATCGTGGCCGTGAATTTTGGTCACGCGTACTCGGTGACCTTTTGCGCTCTTCCTCATCGCAACACAAACTGACCACTTCCTACCATCCTCAAACAAATGGCCTTACCGAACACCTAATCGCACCCTCACGAACATGCTCTCGATGTGTGTCTCATCTGACCACCATGAATGGTATCTAGCGCTACCTGACGTGACGTTCGCCTATAATTCATCTCGTCATAATACCACTGGTTATTCACCTTTTTATATGCTCTAAGGCCGCAATGCGACCTTACTATACTGGACAACCTGCTACACACTAATACACCCCCACCGAGCGAATACGCACGTGATGCTTATCGCTCGTGGTGACCACGCACCTCAGATTGCCCGCTCTATGCTATTGGCTTCACAAGCAACACAGAAGGCTCTCTACGACAGCAAGCATGTCGATGTTGACTTCTCACCTGGTTCCCTAGTTCTTCTCTGGTACCACTTCCTTGTGTTGGATTGTCAGAGAAGTTGCTATCTCAGTACATGGGACCTTACCATATCATACGATGGGCAACAAAAGTTACGTATGAGGTCATTCCAGTCTCCGGGACTAATCTGTATCCAAACATTCCCAGTGACGTAGTCCACGTCAGTAGGTTGAAACCATACCATCCTCCTTTTGAAGAACAAGTATAAAGTGCACCCAGCCGGGTGTTAATGCTACGTAGCGGCGCTCCGATTCAATTGGTGTCAATACAATAGACCCTTTTTGTAAAAGGGCGCCCCAAGCGCCCGTTACACGAGCTACTCCTTGCCGCCATGTATAGGGCGCCGGAGCAGACGACACAAACAGCGTTTCATGTAGACGCAGACGCCGCTCAGCGTCTGGGGTACACGTAAGAAGGTGGGACTTTCTCGCGCGCTCAGAAAGGTGAAGTCACAACGCGTAAATTACAAGAAATACGAATGTCTTACTGGTGTGAGCAGCGTTTTGTCTCAAATAGCTCCACAAAAGAAATAACACAGGAATTTTCATATTTCGCGTTAAAATTACGGGCGCTATTGTGGAACTACTTTCACTGGTGGTAGTATGCACATGCGAAGCGCACGCACACACCGCCTGCCCTATACATGGTGGCTTCTATCCCAGAACCCTTTGTAAAATCGAAACTGACGAAAAGCTCACCGTCAGGCGGCGTAATTATGAAAAGGGTCTATGGCAAATAGTCACGTCCCGTCTCATTTTACGTAACAATATGATGGGATTCAGAAGGTTTTATTATAGTGCATTTGAATATTGCCGATAGGCTGAATTATTTCGGGGATGTCATTAAGTGCTTGGTGCATTGTGCCTCTTGACGACTCTACCTGGCGCGAACGCGCACTTTCTGAACTAACAGTTTGCTTCGCACCTTGCAAACCGTCGTCAATGTGCTCGCCTGGATAACGAGGCAACTCAACACGACCACATACTGGTGTGTCAACTACCAGTAATTAAGTCATACTATGGCTACCAGCTAGAGCTGCTGGAGTTAGCGAAAAGATTTCTTTCTGTTTTATCGGGCCCAATAATCTTTACATAAGCTTTCTGTACTAAAAAAAGTGCTTGCTGCAGTAGAAACCAAGATATTTGTAGCTTCTTCATAAGGGAAGGTTACCAGTACAACCCTATATGACAAAGGATATCGCGCACACCGGTATACGTATTGTTTAAAATGCCGGAAAAATGTAAAGACTGCGCACATGTTTCTGGGATCAGTGTTTTACCATGCGATATTTCACGACATATAGCTTAACAAGGACACTGAATAATTTTCAGTAGAGCACATTTGCTTAATTCTGAAACAAAAAATGGCACACCTTTTCACAGGCATGCTCATAGGGGGAGGAGGGGGGAAGAGGACAGGAGAGGGCAGCCACCTGCCTTTATCGAAGGCCGCGGCAATTACTTCCCATAGCTTTACTCAGTTGGGCGTCTAAGGACATTGGAGTGGGTGTTTCTGGCTCTGCAGGTGCTTGACAGTAACGGCGACAGAAAACCCGTTCTTTCAATTTGGAAGAACTGCCGTTTACATTTCAGCTCAACCCCCTGGAAATCCGGGAACTAAAGCAGATTGCTGTGATAAACACCCTGCTGCGTATTTTTTTTCATTTTGCAGTCACAGAGTAGTTTATTGTTTTTCGACCTATATGGGAGCGGAGGAGGAAAGGGGGTTCTGTGGTGATACTTGTCACCCTTATTGGTGAAGGTTCGAACACTTATGCATGTGCGCGTATCATTGCGTGATGTATTTCACAGCATATAAAAGTGGAGCATCCCTGACCGCTAGGAATTCAGGCACTGGCACGTGCATCACGCAAAACTAATTTCAAAATGACTCTAAATTATTATTTTCAGAAAAGTTTTCAATACAAAGCAGTATTTGGAAAACATTGCACGTAATTTGTTTCCTTTCCCTAATTTTTTTTCAAGCTTTAAATAGGTACGTTTATGCGGACGTCTTTCTTTCTTCGTTTATTAACCGTTATTAAAAAGTATTGTTCAATAAGAAGCACATTACAATAGACTGTCGTGGTGTAATCGTAATTATACCTCTAGTATAGGACTTCTGTAGAACCCTGGTTTGTTGTAAGTACTTCTTGTTGTAGAAACGCTCTAGAACCTTTGTTTGAAATTTCCCACATCTGTTGAAATACTATTTTTCTTTCATTTAGTATTAACATTATTTATTTCATGTACTTCCTACATATTTTTCCGTTGTAGCCTTTGCATTTGTTCTTGCGTCAGGGGAACTTGATATCGTGGGTGGTCTATTCATGCTCGCGATTCTCGCATTTTCCCCCATAATAAAGGTTAACCTATGGTTAGCCATGCATCAAGTTAAAGATCTTTTTAATACGGACCGATATTCCTCGTTTACAATTTGTGCAAACTTTAGGAGCACACCTAAAGAGATCTATTGTACGCTGTTTAGCCTTCATTTACTAGAGAACACAAGTCCGTACAATGAAATTGGCTCAGTTGAATGTGACAGGGCATCGCATTCACAGAGCGTCGAACAATGTGAATGTCAGAAAGCCCACAAGCCTCACCTTTCTTCCGATAAAGCTTTCAGAGTTTAAAGAAATCAGTTGAATTTTTCGTTTGAGAATCCTGGCATGGTGCACCGAAAATCCAGCTTAAACGAATAGTCCCCGACACTGTTAAAACATTATTACATACTTGAACGTAACTCAAACATCAATGCATGCACACTGTCGCGTTCATTTGTTTTCTCTTTGGGTGCGGTTGGGAATGCGAAAGAACGCAAGGGTGTGCTTATGGTCGTCGCCTTGAGGTCCTCAGCACCGAAATTTTCAAGTGTCATTTCGCAATCCTAACTATTGATGCACAAACAAAAACGTCTGAAAGAGACCCAATGTACTATGACGCATATCGTCGGGCACTGTCGGTGTCTTATGTTTTGTTTTGTTCTTTTTTGTTTTCGTTTTGTGATTTCCGTAGAGGTTCCAAAGCATACTCAGCGTACGTCCCCTTTATTTGTTTCCCAGTTCACCTGCAGTGCGCAACGTTTGTTCGTGGAGGGGTCTAAACAGCCCACTATTTATCATGATCTTTTGTAAGGGGGTTAATCTCTGCGCGCTCGCAAATAATCTGGTGAAATTCAGGCGCATTTGGTCGACCACCCAATGAAGAACTGCACATATTAGGGTACCCTCGCGCCGTGGCCAAACAAGGTGCCAGCTGCGCGATCTTCTGCATTCCGGTGAGCAATTTTGTAGTGGGATCAACTGCGCGTGAAATCAAGCCATCATCGTTTTTGTACAGTGAAGCTAATGCTGTTCTCCGTCCACGACGTGTGAGCAGCAATGATCATCATCACGAATCATCACCTGCCCTCTTCGTCTCCTTTCTTGTTTTAGATGCGGAGCATCTAATACTCGAAGCTTGTAGTGCGGCGCCGTCCGCAAGCTTCCTCCTCCTTCTTCCACCATCTGTGCATCCCTTCCTCCTCTACACACCGCGCGCGCTTCACTTCTCCACCATCTGTGCACCCTTCCTCCTCTACACACCGCGTTCGACATCTACAATTCTCCTGATTCTCCAGTGGACGCGCATGCGCCGTCGCGCTTCGAGAACATTCAACAGCTGACAGTGCATGCGCCGTCGCGCTGTCACGCCGTCGCGCCGCCGCGCATGCGCCGTCGCGCTGAGCGAGCGAGCGCGACTCAAGGTCGGCGCTCGCTCGCTCAGTTGCCGCTCGTCGGTTGGTTTGTACGGCGCGTCGACGTCCAAGGTCGCGGTGAAATGAATTCCAACGAATCCACAAACACAATGATCGACGTCCCTTCGACCAGCGCCGCCCTTTCGCATACGTGTGTACGTGTTCACTCATTTAACACCCCATTTCACAACCACGTTAACCAATTTAGCCATCGACCTAAGTAAGTCGCACTTTAACACCCCGTTAGCCAATTATATGCTCCGCATCCTCCTCAGTGTTCCCCCGAGGGAAGCTGCGGGCAATTTTTTTGTCCTCTTCATCTACTGCATTGCTCCCAGAACACGCAGCCCGATTCGTCGAGCGCGAGATGCCGTAGCAGAGAGGCCGCGTACGGACAAGGAGAAAAAGAAAGGGGAAAGAACTGTTGAAGGAATGATAGATGATAGATATGTGGGGTTTAACGTCCCAAAACCACCATATGATTAAGAGGGACGCCGTAGTGGAAAGCTCCGGAAATTTCGACCACCTGGTGTCGAATGAATGAATGAATAAATGAATGAATGAACCTTATTTAAAGTATGGCAGTTTTACCAGGCGAGGTGGAGGAAGAGGGGATCAAGGCCAAACCACATAAGCGCGAAAATGCACGCGACAGCGACGAGCGACGCTATGAGCGACGAAACAGGGCGTTCGCGCGACGTGTCGCGTGCTCATTTTCGCGTGATCGCTCGGTTCTCCAGATTTGGAAACCGTCGCTCATCGCCCTGAAGTGCTGGGCTCAAGCAGCCAATAGCGAAATACCGGAAAAGACAAAGACTACACAGGTGCACGTGACCCTGCCCGAGTCACGTAGAAATAACGCAATGTTTATTACGCATGTGCATATAAAAAGTGCTGCAAGGCAATAATAAACACTTTCCGTTCCATTACACAACAATATATCTTATTTTTAAATTGGAAACCGCTCGCTACGCGGTTTTCTTGATGCGAGTAGACGGCCTCATGCCAGCAACAGTGGAGTTCGCTCGCCGAAGCCGTCGCGTGAATGGGGTTTGCCTGCGCTAGCGTCTGATCGCGCGAAGACGATCTACGTCGCGTCGCTCGTCGCTGTCGCGTGCATTTTCGCGCTTATGTGGTTTGGGCTTTAACCCCTGTCCCTTCCCACTCTCCGTTGATTATGATGGCGGTGCCTCAGGTGACTGCTCGAAGTACTTGCACCCGGGCGGCATCTTCAGCTTGCCGGATGGCCCAAAGCTGGTCGACCAGCTTGTCGCTTGTGAGTGCCGCCTCCCAGCGGCAGCGTAGCTGACGCCGCCGATCGGCAACAGTGACCGCAGCCGCGGCAGAGGCCGGCCCCTGCCCTTGCGCGGTGGTGGCAGCAGAAAAAGAAAAGGTGAAGCTGAAAATTTGGTATAAAAAAAAATGCCCGCAGCTTCCCTCGGGGGAACACTGAGGAGGATGCGGAGCATATAATTGGTTAACGGGGTGTTAAAGTGCGACTTACTTGGGTCGATGGCTAAATTGGTTAACGTGGTTGTGAAATGGGGTGTTAAATTGTGACTTACTTGGGTCGATGGCTAAATTGGTTAACGTGGTTGTAGGAGGGGCTGTTAAATGAGTGAACACGTAAACACGTATGCGAAAGGACGGCGCTGGTCGAAGGGACGTCGATCATTGTGTTTGTGGATTCGTTGGAATTCATTTCACCGTGACCTTGGACGTCGACGCGCCGTACAAACCAACCGACGAGCGGCAACTGAGCGAGCGAGCGCCGACCTTGAGTATATATACAGCGCGACGGCGCATGCACTGTCAGCTGTTGAATGTTCTCGAAGGAGAAGCGCGCGCGCGGCACAGATGGCGACGGCGCGACGTTGCATGCGCTGTCAGCTGTCGAATGTTCTCGAAGGAGAAGCGCGCGCGGCACAGATGGTGGGCGACGGCGCGACGGCGCATGCGCGCGCGTCAGCTGTCGAATGTTCGAGAAGCGGTGCGGACGGCGCGGACGGCGCGGACGGCGCACTACAAGGCGCGAGTATAAGATGTTTCCGCATCTAAAAATCACCGCCATATCCAGAAAGTGAATGATGTTAAAGGAGCTTGCTCAGTGGTGCACGAAACGTTTTTTGGCAGGACAATTTTTGTAAAAAGGCTTGTTAACGAGCTGGCGCATGATGTGGACGTCGACGGCAGCGTTGTTGGGCATGTTCCGCGGCCGGCACGGCAATGTGTTGGTCACGTCAATCAGCACGTTAACCACCTGCCCCCTTATTCAGTACTGGCCGCTGCCGTGAGTCAAATGTCTAATGCCCATAAATGGTAGACGTGGAGCTATCAGGCGTTCTTCAAAGGGGTTGAGAGCAGGTGGGTGAAGGGGCTTGGAAGTATATCGGCACCCGTGCGTTACACTCATCATAATAACTTGTTACTTGCTGGCATGCCTACGAAGCTACGATCCTCACCCAGCCGCCCGGCCTGGCAGTTTTATTTCTCTCCACCCAGCTCAAAGGCGGCGAACACCATTGACACCCTCCTCTTTTCCTCGCTCTTTCATATTCCTTTCTCATACCCACCCCCCTTGAGAAAGAGAGACAGTTACGACACCACACTTTTCACTTCCCTTTCTTACGAAGCCACATTGAGGAGGCGAACGCTCGGACCTTCGAAAATCGGGTAGCGGCGCGCCATCTAGTGAGCATTGTTGGAACCATTGGAGAGGCAACCCTGAGTGCAACCGCAAAAGTGTTCACACTGGCAACACTGATGTACACGCCAGCCACCGCCGTAGGACAAGCCACGAGCAAAAGAAGCATGCTCCTAAATATTTCTTGGTGAGACGAGATTTGAAGGCCCATACCCACAATCCGAAGGCGAGCGTCCAAACCTGTCGACTATTCAGGCACGCAGGCAGAGCATAGCATAGCCTTGTATAGCAGAGTATGGCAAGGTCGTGGGAAAGGGATGTCAACGAGAGGAAGAGAGGAAAAAGTAAAGCATAATACAGAAAGAATGAGAAATAGAGGGAGAATGAAATGCAAACAAAAAGGAGAATTGAGGGAAAAAGAAAGTAGATAAAATTAGAAAGCGAAAAAAGCGAAACGAAGATGGAAAGAGCAAAAAAGCAAAAACGAGAACAATATGCAGAAATATGAATGAAATGAACAAACACACAAATATTTATACAAAAAGAGAAACAGAGGAAAGCAAGACAGAAAAACAGCAGTAACAGTAAAAAGAGAAAGCGAGCAGAGGAAAGCAGGTGTAAAAAAGTGTTTTGTTTATGGGGAAATCCCCCGTACCTTGGAAACCAATGTTATGCGAAACATGCGGAGGGAAGGTGACTATGTTGTAATTTTATATTCACCAAAACGTTACGAAATGACCCTAAAATATGCAAAATGTTGTATGCAGAGGCTTGTGCACAGAACAATAAAAAAAATAAGAGGCATGCGCTGGAACCTGCTCGTGGCTTATCTTGATCAGCCATGCACCGACCAACATCGGTCAAAAACGTCGCTCGGCCCTGCTCCTTTTGTGTGAACGAAGCAATACAACACTCGCATCTGCTGTCACAGTCACTTTCCTTTCTCACCTACTTGCTATACTGAACATTGCATGTTCCTTAAATATGGCCTCGCCAAGCGTGAGGCCAACGGGATGGCTTTTAGCTCTCCCAAAGTAGAGTACTAAGTACTCATATCGTTACCCACATTTTTTAAACACAATATAAGTGCGCTAGTATGCGACTGCACTATACTAAACGAGGCTATGCTAAGGTCAGTGAGCGTGCCTAAAAATTCAATCATAAAGAACAAAAATGGCTGGTCCTTCTTTCTAGCAATCGGTATAACAGCAAGTGACTCGTGTCTTCACACAGGTAGTTGAGCGGTTTTTTTTTGTTCTCTGTGTGCATTGTTTCGCCAAAAGAGCAAAGGAATCAATGCCACAGCAAAAATGGTAAAGCTACGCGAAGAGCGACCATCATCTCGAAACTTGTAGCCCACAGCTCAAGGAGTAAGCAACCACGAAATGAGCGTGCACATGACGAACGCGGATCAGGAACTGTCACAGCTTGACACTAAAAGCACGCTATTCAAACAGAAAAACTCACGGAGCGAAAGATCATCTCGAGCAACGATTGCAATTTTTACTTCGTGTGTAAGCAGCGTGCTCCTTCCGTAAACGCGGCCGCGCCAGCGAGCGAATTGACCTTCCTTTTCTCCTTAATCACGAGTCAAATGAAAGCGTTGGAGAGACCACGCTCTGTGGAAGCGACAGTCATTAAACGCTAGACATCACAACCTTGAGAGCGCGTCTTCTAGCTACTGATGACAACAACGCACTGAAGTTACAGAGCCCTGAACAGCGCCGAAAGGCATATGGGGTATTAAATGACTTGCCGTTAGCCGTGTTGGCAATGTACGCTCCGTGGCCTAGCGGGCAGCGCCGAGTGTATCTAGAGCTCGCTGGTTCGACGCGCAGCAACTTAACCTTACACTCATTTTTTTTCTCTTTGAAGATTTGTGTCATATTCGTGACGTCATTTATCGAGACGCTGTAACTGCATCGTAGCCAAATCACTCTCGATCAGCCCTCATCACTGTCATGACGCAGCACTTCACTGCTCACAAACGGCGGCACCGACCCGCCCCACCTGGCCTAGCCAGCGGAGAGCCCCACGAGAGATAGGATATGTGATACATAAGACGCATTTGTGGAGCATCGTGCATATGAGGTCATGGCTCGGTTCAGTGCATGAAAAACATTGCAATTTAAGATTCCTTTATAATAAGCAGGAGTTATATCCTCTCCAACGAAAGCTACTATCGGCCTTACAATACGCAGTTCACCATCGCATTACAATATACTGATAGCTTAACCTCGTGCATACACGTAGGTATAGGTAAATGATATTTACGTGGATATACTGTTATACAATAATCTGAAGCAATACACGAATCAAAGCACAAGGTAAAAACGCAAGTGAATAGTACACTGGAGAAACATTACATGGACACCTTGTGAAACACTACGAATGATAATCACTATGCATTAAAAATTGTCCAGCATAGCTTTACGATATGATACGCTGTATGTAAGCTGTAGGTTTATGCAGAACAGAGGTATGACTATGTAGCCGCAATGTTATCTGCATACCTGTAAGTATTTTTGTTCAATGCGTAACATAGTAGACAAAATTAAAATAGTTTATTCGAGAGTCGCGGACGTCTGAAAAACAAATAAAAACTAACTTTGCTTGTTATTGTGTTCATTGCGCAGCATTCGAGGGCCGCATTGCCTAATATTACGCACTTCGCAGCTTGTTTTTTTTTCTGTCTACTACTTCAAATCATATGACAGTACCTAATATACTTTATAGTACAGCATGCAAATGCAAGCTAGGAATAGCAGTTCGGTTAAGGATATTGAACTGCGCCTCTCTGTCGGGGGAATGTAGGCTGCATGCTTCATTTTTTCAATTTTTGGATGTTGAGTTTAAAGGGTGTCCACGATAAAGTGCCCTGACCCTACGTCATGTGCGCTTCTAGGATGCTTGCTTTCAAGTTTTCACGTGGCAATGGTAGACATGCCCACATATATTAGGATAACTATACGGTCAGTTTCCTTGTACGCGTTGAAAGAACCATGTCTCCTCCTTGAAACCCGTGCCTGATTTCGCATCTGTATATCTTTGGAATGCTAGAGGTTCGTATAACGTGTGGAACTTAACGTTCTAACATCACGATATGGTTATGAGGGATGTCGTGGAGGAGAACTGAAAGGTTATACCATCTGGTGTTCTCCAACGTGCATTGGCTTCGCACAGTCCGTGCGCCTCTACCATTTCGCCTCCATTGAAATGCGACAGCCGCAAACAGAGTCGAACCCGTGACCTTCAGGTCAGTCATCGAACGCCCTAACCGCCACATCACCGTGGCCGATGGGCATGCTTCAGAAGCATGCTAATTGGTTCGAACACATTTTCTCACAAATGTATTTCCACAAAGCATGGAAAGAAATTACAGCTCAAACATGGCAGGACTACGGCATTCTAAAAATTGTTCTCATGCACTAGAGAGCCCAGACCATGCGTGGTTTGGTATAAAATAAATGCCAGATGTTTACGGCATCTAACATTTTCTGTCGACGTCTCCAGGCGTCAAACTTTGCTGGAAACTACATGATGCTATTGCTTGTTTTTTAGCATGAAGAATTTATTCTTTGAAAATGCTGGCCCACTTCATTGTACGGTAGCGAAAAGGTCAATAAAATCGGCCTAAAAACCCGAGTACGGCCAACAAAAAGCAATATAAAAGAAAATTAGGCATTTCGCTTTAGTATTGTTCTGGGTTTTAAAGCAACTGAACCTCACAAGTGTGTTCGGTTATTCACCTTTCATGGCCAAACGACTCGTGCAGTTCAATAAACAAAACCATGAGCAATCAAATAAAATAATTACTTTAGTAATCACTCGCCGCTAAGCGAACGAATATTAACGGTTGTGTAGAAGGTGTCAAATTCCATCTCAATTAGCTTATCTCGCAATGGTGTTGGTTACTGACGCGTTCAATCTTTTAATATGAAGCAGTTCTTAGAGCACCAAAGGCACTTAGAGCATTTCCATCTATCTATCTATCTATCTATCTATCTGTCTATCTATCTATCCATTCATCCATCCATCCATCCATCCATCCATCCATCCATCCATCCATCCATCCATCCATCCATCCATCCATCCATCCATCCATCCATCTATTTATGTGTGGATCTCTCGTGATCGCCTCCTTAACTTCCGGTGGACCGAAATTGCTATGGGAGGAAAAGAGGGATCGATAAATATGTATGGCGAGAACAAATATTGGTCATTTTAACGCGTGAGCGTTAAGAAAAAGCTTACTATGGCAGCTCTGACACAATGAATGCAATGAATAAACATCAGGGTCTCAGGAGGAATCAACCCAAGCATTCAAACCAAAGTCAGGGCTCGAGCTCGAAGAAACAGACTTACGACTGCTACGTATAATATTTACGTCATTACTGTAACATGCTCTTCTTTTTTATAAAAGAAGCAGTTTTGCTCTTACGTGAGCACTAATATTTGGTCAGTCATACGCACGATATCCACACACCTACTCCATTACAAAAACACGTTGATCCACCTCGGAACGCTGCACTCATATCCAAAGAATGCATGCATAGAAACAACCTCACTGGCTTCGCATGAAGCCAATTTTCACAATGAGCGGGACTTGCCGAATTTGTTTATATACCAAGATAAAATCATATTGATTCACTGGAACAGAAAAAAAATGTCCGAATTCACAGAATGTCGACTTATTGAAAATATTGTTACAAGGAGACCGACTCGGAAAAGTAGACACAGATATATTTACAGCCGGTTAAGCGAGCAGCGCCAGCCACACAGATACGCTCACGCCAGTTCTGTCCACTATCGTTATGTTCTTCATCCTGTATAAATCGCTATGCCACTCGTACGTGGCATAACCCTCGGCAGAGTAAGAACCGTACCGGTGTTTTTAGGTCGTCCTTAGAAGCAGAGCTGGAGATCGTGAGCCGTGACACGTGAACATCACTCCACTGAACTGATGACGACGGAAAGATGGGGCCAATCTCATAAGTAACAGGTGTTACCTGCCGCAGTACACGATAAGGTCCAGTGTAACCACACGAAAGTTTTTTTTTCAGATGGGCCCACCAACGATGAGGAAACCGAAGTAACACAAGGGTACCCGGAGCGAAATATGCATCGCGATGCGAAACATCGTAGCGACGTCGTTGCTTGCTCTGCAACGCCGGCAGACAAGCACAGGCGAGCTGACGGGCATGGTCGGCTCGTGCAATGGTGTCACGAGCATACTCGCTAGTGGACGAGGTGCTGAAAATTATGGTGTTCAATGGTAATTTCGGCTCCTGTCCGTACAGTAGGTAGAAATGTGAAAAACTTGCTGTGTCGTGTTGGGACGAGTTGTACGCGAACGTCGCGTAAGGTAGGGCAAGATCCCAGTCTCGATAGTCCAGTGATACAGTTTATTGCAACTATATCTGTAAGAGTATGATTAAAGCGTTCCGTGAGGCCTTTGGTTTGTGGGTGGTAAGCTGTGGTCACTTTGTGCTGCGTGGAACAGGAACGGAGGATGTCGGCGACGAGTTTGGAGATAAATATACGGCCATGGTATGTGAGCAGCGGTTTTAGTGCACCGTGAATCAATATAACGTCACCTAACAGTATGTCGGCAACGTCGGTCACGCAACTCGTCGGTAGAGCTCGATTACGCCACGCTTAGCGCGTGGCGTAATCACTAGCCACGGCTATTCACTTGTTGCCTACTGTTGATTCGGGAAAAGGACCAAGCAGGTTTATAACCCAATGCAGTTAAATGGCTTCGTGAGTATGTCAATTGGTTGGAGATGGCCAGCGGGTAGGAGCGATGGTGTTTTGCGACCTTGACATAGCTTATACTCCGTGACGTATCGGCGTACCGAGCGAGCAAGGCCTGGTCAGTAGAAACGGCGCCGCACGCGCTCGTGCGTGTGAGATACGCCAAGGTGTCCTGCTGTGGACGCATAGTGAAGTTCAGCGAGGACGCTGCGCCGTAAATGCTTGGGTACGACAATAAAAAGGTCAGGCCTGTTAGGTCGAAAATTGCGGTGGTATAGGACGCCCTCTTCAAATATCTAGTGACGGACATAGGTGTCTGTTGGGGAAGACTTCATAGGGCTGATGATGTCGAACAGGAATGGATCCTTTCTCTGTTCTTTCCCAATGTGAATGAAGTCGGACACTGAGAAGATAAAGTGCACTGTGTTCGTGTTGGGGTCAGCAGGATTGTCCACAGGGTATCGGGAGAAGCCATCAGCATCCTGGTTCAGGTGGCCAGAGTTGTACGCGAGTGAGTATGAAAATTCTTGTAGGCGCAAAGACCAGCGGCCAATTGATGATTGATTGATTTGTGGGGTTTAACGTCCCAAAACCACCATTTGATTATGCGAGACGCCGTAGTGGAGGGCTCCGGAAATTTTGACCACCTGGGGTTCTTTAACGTGCACCCAAATCTGAGTACACGGGCCTACAACATTTCCGCCTCCATCGGAAATGCAGCCGCCGCAGCCGGGAATCGAACCCGCGACCTGCGGGTCAGCAGCCGAGTACCTTAGCCACTAGACCACCGCGGCGGGGCGACCAGCGGCCAAGACACTCCGAAGTATCTTTAAGGGAATTCAACCAACAGAGCACGTGGTGGTCTGTAACTATCGGAATTGGGCGTACGTATGGCCTGAACTTGGTGACCACCCACGCGAGAGCGAAACACTCGCGCTCTGTGATAGAATAATTACATTCGGGCATGAATGAGAGGCGTCTGGCGTATGCGATAACACAGTCATGACCACGTTGTGGTCGGACTAGCACTTCATGCACCGATGCCATGGCCACTTGCGTCAGTACGATTCTCGGTAGCACAATAGGGTCAAAACGGGTCAAAATCAGAGGAGTAGTAAGGTGCGCGATTAGGTTCGAGAAAACAGATGCCTCTTCGGAGCCAAGGGGACGTCTTCTTTTAAGAGCTGCGTAAGAGACCTCGCTATGTCCGCAAAATTTTTGATGAAGCGACGAAAGTAGGAACACAGTCCGGGGAAACTGCGTACATCCTTTTCATAACGTGGTACAGGAAAATTTTTGACTGCGCTGATTTTGCTGGGTCGGGTTGTATGCCGTTAGCGTCCACTAAATATCCAAGAACAGTAATTTGGTGGTGCCCAAGGTGACACTTGGATGAGTTCAGCTGGAGGCCAATACGAGGAAATATATCTAAGATGAGTAATACGCGCTCTATATGACTTTCAAATGTAGGTGGTAAAACAACGACATTGTCCAAATATCACAAGAAGGTTGACCATTTAAAGCCTCTGTGCAGCGAGTCCATCATCCATTCAAACATGGCTGGAGCGTTACAGAGGCCAAAGGGCATGATCATGAAATTAAAGAGGCCATCTGGAGTAACAAAGGACGCCTTTTCCCGATTCATGGCATCCACCTCAATCTCTCAGTGCTTAGAACGTAGGTTTTGAAGGAGAAATAGCGGGCACCATAGAAGCAGTCGAGATCACCATCTATTCGTGGCAGAGGGTACACGTCCTTTTATGTAATTTTGTTTAAATGGTGATAATCCGACACAGAAACACCATGTACCCGTTTTTCTTGCGTACTAGAACGACAGGGGATGCCCAAGGACTGCATGATGGTTCTATGATATGCTTTGCAAGCATTTCATCGACCTCAGTTTGGATAACCTGACGTTCTATCAGCGACACACGATACGGGTGCCTATGAATAGGAGGCTCAAAACCAGTGTTTATGCTGTCGCTCACTCCAGTAGCTTTCCCTATGGACGGCCTCGGAGGTCAAAAACGTCGACGTAAGACAGCAGAATGCGGTGGAGCTCTTCAGCCTGCTGCGCTGTTAGATTAGGAGCAAACATTGACCTAATTGCACTGTCGGGGCAATGAGTTGAGAGGGTCTTGGCAGAGGGGTCGGAAGAAGCGGCCACAGTAAAAACATCCATTGTGCTATCTTCTAAGGTGGAAATCAGTGCCAAAGCGATACCTTGCGGCAGCACTTGTGGTGCCCAACAGAAATTCACAGTTCTCTGCGACAGACAGGATGGTGTGCGGTAGCGTATTACCACGGCGAATGAGGACATCGGCGATGGGAGTCCCTACATAGTCGCCGTCGGGAACTGGTGGGTTTGATTCGAACCGGGTGTAGGTCAGTGTTTGAGGTGGAAGACTAGAATATCCGGCAGTGCAGAGGCGACTCGGTCGTTGTTCAGCGGGGTCTGCGATGGGCAATCGGAGATGGAGCGTACTAGCCGAGCAGTCAGTGAGGGCATAATGCGCCGACTGGAAGTCGAGGCCTAGGATGACGTCGTGCGGGCACATTTCGAGGACGGCGAACAGAACAACTGTGTGACAATTAGCGATGCTTACATGAGCGGCGCACATTCCAAAGACAGATGCAGTTCCACCGTCAGCAACATGGACAAAATGAGTCGTCGCAAGCATGATCACTTTTTTAGTTTACGGCGAAATAAGTCATTACAGAAAGTGTCCACCAGAGCAGTCACATGCACACCGTCGATTTCCACGTCAGTAGGTTACGTTTTGTCTGTATTGTCTGTAGAGAATTTTCGGTCAGTCCAACTGATGCAGCACCACCTACAGGGGCTGCAACATTTAGTTTCTGTCGGTGAACGTCGATGGTAGGTGGCAGAAGGTGGGCGTTGGGGTTGTGGAGAACGATGCTGTCATCGTTGGGTGGATGGAGATCGGGAGTAGCGGTGATCTTGATGATTCTTGATGGGCAAAATGGCCGGGGCTGGTCGCCTGACGATAAGCAGGTTGGGCATTGAAGGAGCGCCGGAACTGTTGCGCAGTAGGACCCCAATGGCTTCTGCAATGACGAGAAATGTGCCCACTATGGTGAGAAGAGAAGCATATGGGCTTGTCATCAGGTGTTCGCCATGCGGAAGGATGGCAGAACGTCGATGGAGAGTCAGACAGTGGTGGACGTGCCGACGAGAATTGTTGCCGGCAGTCCATATGGGAAGGCGTCGAAATAGACAATAGAGCCATCTGGCAATTTCCTGTCGTACAACGGCTTGAATAAATGGCAACAAAATTGATGGAGCGGAGTAAGGTGACGTTGGTGGCACTGTAGCAGGGGCAGCCGCTTCAAGTTCACGCCTGACGAGTCGTGTTAAGCCGTCACAGGTGTCGGGTGGACGATATGGATCGAGGCCCAATGACGTCGCTGCTCTATTCGAAAGATGCTGGAACTGATGGGAGATGCGCTTGTTTTCAGCATGTTAGAGTCAGTGGCATTCTCGAATTATGGCATCAACCAAAGACACATCATTGAATGCATCGTCGGCGAAACCCTTTATAATATGCGCAACTTTGTCAGACTCAGACATGTTTTCGTCAGCTTGGTGGCATAGTGCGAGGACAGCCTGAATGTAACTGATTTGGGATTCCGTGGAAGCTCGTGCGCGAATCGACAACTCATTCTTCGCAGCTGCACGACGACTCAGCACCTCCACCAAATATGTTACGAGAAGGAGACCAACTCGGGAGAGTGGACACAGATATATTTACAGCCAGTTAAGCGAGCAGCGCCAGCCACACAGATTCGCTCGGGCCAGTTCTGTCCGCTGCCCCGCCACGGGGGTCTATGGTTAAGGTACTCGGATGCTGACCCGCAGGTCGCGGGATCAAATCCCGGCTGTGGCGGCTGCATTTCCGATAGAGGTGGAAATGTTGTAGGCCCATGTGCTCAGATTTGCGTGCACGTTAAAGAACCCCAGGTGGTCGAAATTTCCGGAGCCCTCCACTACGGCGTCTCTCATAATCATATGGTGGTTTTGGGACGTTAAACCCCACAAATCAATCAATCAGTTCTGTACGCTGTCGTTCTTCTCTTTGTCCTGTAGATCGCTACGCCACTCGTACGTAGCAATACAAAGTAAACAAAGAAATGCCTTTTGCATCAATATTTTTTTATTTTCTTGATGAATACTCAAATCTTGCACGTATAGGACTAGCAGCTCTTGTTATCCTGTGACTTCTACAATGCGACCATGGCTCAAGTTCCCTTGTCTTAATAAGCCCAAAACGGGCTCTTCACCTCTTTCGTATTACGTACCGTGAACGTTAAGACATATTTTTAAAGACAGTAATCTTTCTTGGGATACTGCAGAGCAGAGATGTTGGTCTATCCATCCATCCATCCGCTTATCTGTCTGTCTGACTGTCTGGCTGTCTGGCTGTCTGTGTGTCTGGCCATCTGTCCATCCGTCCATCCGTCTGTCCGGTGGTCTGTCAGTCTGTCTGTCGGCCTTCCATCCATCCGTCCGTCCGGTGGTCTGTCTGTCTGTCTGTCTGTCTGTCTGTCTGTCTGTCTGTCTGTCTGTCTGTCTGTCTGTCTGTCTGTCTGTCTGTCTGTCTGTCTGTCTGTCTGTCTGTCTGTCTGTCTGTCTGTCTGTCTGGCCATCCGTCCGGTGGTCTGTCTGTCTGGCCATCCGTCCGTCATTTTGTCTGTCTGTCTGTCTGTCTGTCTGTCTGTCTGTCTGTCTGTCTGTCTGTCTGTCCGTCTGTCCATCCGTCCATCCGTCCGTCTCTCTGTCACACGATTATGCAACCCGGCGAAAGTTATACCCTTGCCCAACGCCCAGCCGTCTTGGTCTGGTGGCTGCGTTTATACTAGCAAACTATGTCGATCAAAAATCATTAGGCATACCTGAGGTGCAACATCAATACTTAAGTATTCGGTGCTGTATTTCCTTAAATAAAATGCATAGATAAGTAAATTTAAATAATTTGGTGTTTCTTACGCTGCGCCTGCAATGCGCCACCGTGAACGAAAAAATGGGAGATTCCTACGCTTCGCTTAGACGGCAGGGAGCTGCCACCTACCAGTGCCTCTGCGTTTTATACAAGCTTTCGTTTCCCGACATTACTACCATATCGCGTCCTTACCTCACTCAGCGCCTCCCGACAGAAGACCATAGTGTTTCGATGACATTTGCAGCGGAGGACGTATACATACGCGGCCAATTTTTTTTCGCCTATAAGATGGCTGGCATCTCATTTCTCGTTTCTCGCAACGTAGAGAGAGAGAGTTTTATGCCAGCATATGGAGCGCTGCTGAAAGCTTCTCTTGAGCAGCTTGTGCCACGTTTGAGTTTTGCTACATTGCGCGTACATTGCAGCTAGTCAGAACTAATTGACTGAGTACTCCCACCCCCTCTCCTAATACGCTCCGTCACACTCACATGAATGAAATTTCAGAGCGAAGGCATTGCATTTCTTACATAATGGACTATCTCTCCAAAAGAAACCCTAATTGGATGTGAAGCAGCAGCCGTGCGCACGGCGTTGTTCCAGTTGAAACAGATGTCGATGCTTGTGCTGGAAGAACGGTTTTAAACGAAACTCGGTGTAGCGCTTACTCGAGTAAACGTTTGTTTGAAACGCAAGAACACGACAGGCGGGTTGGGTTTCGTGAAAGATAAACGAACCGAAAGAGTGTTATCTCTCGACATGCGGTCGAGCGTTGCGGACGCGGGAGATGTTGAAGCGAGAGATAAGTCTTGCGAGCGGGCAAAGGAGCCGGCAACTGCGGGAGCTGCGGCGAGCGCACTGCCGGTGAGAGAGAGAGAGTGACGTCAGCGAGCATCTGCGAGAGAAGCGTGCGAGGGGAGCGTAACCTCAACAAGCCGCTGCAACGTGACTTACTTGGCACCACTCCAAAACCTGAGGTGAGGGGAACACGGTACGGTGCGTTCGTACGGATGCACTTACGTACGTCGTTACACACGTGAGTCAAAGAGCTCCTTCGCATCTAAAAGAAAATTATTTTTTGTTTCTTTCATCAATTGTTTTGTTTCGTTTATTATTGTGTAATAAACGTTGGAAGATGACCATTTATTACCTCCATTGGTTTGCGTTTTCAAAATCAGACTTTACTGACAAAGAACGCATTAACCGCGGACCAGATCATTGACAATCTAAGAAATACTGGGTCAACGGGTGAATTCTGTGACCAACATTAACTCGTGGGCTGCATTCTCGGTGGTGGAAGCTCAAATGCGTTATTAGTGGCAAATAAACTGGGCCTAGTGTACTTGAATTGTGCATGAATAAATGTCACGCGTTCTTCGTCGCAGTCTGCAAAACTCTGTATAAGCGTTTTTTTAGTATGATTGTTAGGTTTTATTGGTGCTAGGGTCAGACGTGGCCAAATGGTGCTAACTACATTGTTAATAAAACAACATGAAGTGAATAATGGCAAAGCATAGCACCGCCAACCAAGGGACGAAGCATGGTGCCACAAGCATGGTGCCATTAAGCAGATTGACGTATTCACTGATCCCTTAGGAGCTATTAAAGAGCTCAAAAAAGTTCACAAGGAGATGGAGACCTGCGAGGCGATTCATAAAATGAACCATAATACAGCTACTTGCGTAAAGGTACATTGCATTCAAGGCCATGCTGCTAACCCATAAAACATTGCTGCTGACCAGTAGGTGCGCTGCCCTCCGTACTCAGACCTTCCAGCTGTTCCCCTTCCACCTCAGCCCCTAAACTCACTCCATACACGTAAAATTGTTCGCCGGCAGGATACACGTGCTCGCATTCCACCATGTGTCTGCTCTCTCCCCCCTAACCTTACTAGGGCGGAGGAAGTTGTGCTTACTAGGCTTCGGGCAGGCGTGGCCCCTACACCGGACGTTATATCATCACGAAACTGGTCGCATTTACCAGTTGGGGATACGTTTCCGTGTTGTGTCACTCCAGTGACACAACCAGATGCATAACACCTTGATTTGATCGATGTGTGGGCTTGAACGTCCCAAAATCACCATATGATTATGAGAGATGCCGTAGTGGAGGGCTCCAGTAATTTCGACCGCCTTGGCTTCTTTAACGGGCATCCAAATCTGAGCACATGGGCCTACAGCATTTTCGCCTCCACCGAAAATGCGGCCGGCGCAGCCTGGATTAGATCCCGCGACCGGCGGGTCAGCAGCCGAGTATCTTAGCCACTAGGCCACCACGGCGGGGCAATGCATACCACCGTATATGGACATGTCAAGGGTTACAGCCAGAACGCTCCCGTCACCTCCTTCAAGCTGGCCTTCGCTACAGCGACACAACCGGTTACAACCGATGGATACATGACGACACATTCAACATGACGCTATATACTTCACTTCATACAAAACACCGGTCTAAAGGCACATATTTAACAAACATACTCGCAATATATTATGCCATGAGGCCAAGTCTTTGTCGCAATAAATAAAAATAGGGGAGATCAACTAGGGGACGCTCTAACACCTAACGTAAGGCACAAAACGCATGTAATATCGACACTATTAAAATGTTAAAGAGGGCTCGCCTGCACTGTACAAACGCTCACCAAATTCTAAACAACATTTAATAAAAACGTAGCGACGCACAGCATATTTTATAAATAAGGTCGAGGTCAAAGCGGTATTGAATTGTTTTTGATGTGCATCTTGTACTTTCGCCATAGGTCATTGGCCACAATGTAGAACAAAGAAGTCATGGCACATGTTTACAACCTTCCTATGGAGAAAAAACTCCACACTACGTACTATTTATTTATATCTGAAAGTGAACTTAAATTTACACGATACAATCTATCTTTCAATACATGACCTCAGAGTTTAATTAAAAGGCAACAAGCCTCC
The DNA here is from genome assembly GCF_043290135.1 of Rhipicephalus microplus. Taxonomy (NCBI): domain Eukaryota; kingdom Metazoa; phylum Arthropoda; class Arachnida; order Ixodida; family Ixodidae; genus Rhipicephalus; species Rhipicephalus microplus. Next base: position 24,053,923 of record NC_134709.1, read on the forward strand.
GATGTTTGTGCAACTGTATAATGGCACACTGACGTCACACAAAGAGGGGTACGATTGTAATTGTGACAATATCTGTGGTTCTCCGCAGCGAAATTATTATGAGATTTTTAGGGTGGCTTTACTGGAGAGTTTCGGCAGGGTGTCAAATTTCAATGACCTGGTGTCCTTTAACGTGCACGGATATCACACAGAACACCATTGTCTACCATTTTGCTTCCACCAGATAAGTTACCGCCGCTGATGGGACCAAACCTGTGATCCTCAGGTCGACAGCTGAGCGCAGTAACGAACCACTGATCCACCGCGGCAGACAAAGGGGCACCTTTAACACTTTAATGCCTAAATTATGACATCGGCGAAAAATGAATATTGTTTTCATTTTCTAGCTTTAACTAGCGAGTTTTAATTTCATTCCGCAGTAAAATTATCTAAAATGCAACCTCAATGCACATTTTTAGGTACGTCGCGAATTCGCGACATGCCGCAGAAGAGAGATCTTGCAACACAAAAAAAAAGGTACTTAAGGACTACGTAACATGCCTTGTGTCACTTCTTGGATGTGTACATGCCAAATAAAAAGCATATAGAAATTTTCACTTACGTCCTTCACACAAGAAAGAACAATGAAGGAAAAACTGCTACATGGGCTTCACCAAGGAGGATTTCCTTGGGCTTCACACTCTCTGCCATCAGCTACGCAACACTTAGGCCCGTATTCGCAAACCAACCTCGGCCTTACCTCACGTTTTCCTCAACTTCCTGTACTCTCTACATGCGTTATAAAAGGCATAAAAAATGGAAACATGGCGAAGGATAAGGACAAGACTGATTTATCAATACTGGTCCAATTGTTTATAATGCGCAATAAAAGTTTAAAACCGGCAAGGAAAACTCGAGAAAATCTTGAGGTTGGTTTGTGAATATGGGCCTTAGTTCTAGCACAGAATATACCTGACATTGGACGATGCGAGATTTTCATGCTGGAAGCACCGGTCCCCGTGAGCACTTGACAGCCGGCATTGAAGGCTGCCTGACTTGCTTCCTCGAAGTATTTCGGTATGTCGTGATTACGCGACACTTGGCACTAAAAGGTTTATGACAATCTTTTAATGACCACGTTATTTTTGACAAAAGTATTTACTTACAGACAGACAGACAGACAGACAGACAGACAGACAGACAGACAGACAGACAGACAGACAGACAGACAGACAGACAGACAGACAGACGGACGGACGGACGGACGGACGGACGGACGGACGGACGGACGTATGCACCGACAGACGGGTGCACGGAGGGACGCACGGTCAGACGCATAAAAGCAAGAATGAATGGACGGACGGGAGCACGGACGGACTGATGGACGCTTCGCCCCACTCATCATCATGCATTCCGTGTATATGTGACTTTTTCTTAGTTTTTTTTTTTTTCAGCCTGCATTACCACCCACACGAAATCATTCTTCCTTCAGACCGTAAAGGAGTGAAATCGTCTTCCTGCTGACGAGGTGCACTACGCCAGCCATATATCTTTCAAAACACCAATGAAAACCATCATGGACTAGTTATGCCCACCTCTCATTTAATACCCCTCACGTGCCAATTGAAGTAATAATACTTACCTAAATATATTTATTTTATTTTATTTATTTGGACAATACTGCGAACTTTGAGAGGTCCAAGCAGGAGAGGGATGTACACATCCAGAAGACATGCGTACGGATGCAAGATCGACACATGAATGTGAGGGTACATAATCAACAGGTAAGTATACAATCATTATACATTGGATGACAGCAAGGGTGAACACTCTGGCAAAACATTCCAATCGGAAACAGTTCTGGAAAAAATGAATATTTATGAATAAATTTAAAAATAATAATTATTCTTTATTGTTAATTAATTAATCAATTAATTAATTAATTATTTATTAGTCCGCTTTGGTGAAACAGTGGCTAGGGTGCTCAGCTGCTGACCGAAGGTCTTCGGTTCAATGCCGGCCGTGCAGATCACATTTCAATGAAGGTGAAATGGTAGAGGACCATGTGCTGTGCAATCTTAGTGCACGTTAGAAAAGTGACAGCATATGCACGAAGTGAATGATGACGAGTGGGTGAAGCTCCGGAGGAGCATTAATATCCCTGTACATTGTCCACTTGATCATGGAAAGACGTGACAACACGTGTGTACAGTGTATACAAAATTTTTATTGATCACAACGCACACATGTTCATAGCCATATCAATATCCAACCGGGTGTCCATATTCATATGAATATACATATGGATAATTAGATGTATATGAATATGCTTATCAGTACACATATGGGTGTCCATAGGGATATCTATATGCATATGGGTATCCATAGCGTGTCACACCGATGGACGCTGATGACTCGACGCTAAATAATTTCGCCCCTAAAAGCACTGTCGTCGTCGTCGTCGTCGTCGTCGTTGTTGTTGTTGTTAAAAGGCAGCACGTACTCCCCCACCTTTCCCACCGAGAACTACCCATCCCTTTCCAAAACAAAGTGTGGCCAACGTTCATGCTTCAGTACCACTTTACTTCTACATAGAGTGACAACGTTAATCAGCATTTCTTTCAAGCTCGTCTCTCTCCAGTCATGCTGTCAATATTTTACCAAATAAAACACGAATTTGTTCGAAGGTGCGATACCCCGTTTCGCTTTCAGGTCGTTCCCATGACCCCGCAGTTTACTGAGTTAAAATGTTTCCTGAATCGTTTAATCTTCCCCCATCCTGTTCCTGTGCGTGCGATAGCAAACGTGTAGGTCATGACTGGCTAACGTCTCTCCCTTTCCTTCTTTAGTAATAACTGTCCTGTTCTCAATAACTCGACACACTTCATTACACATGCGCTATAACCACAATTGTTTGCAATGTAAAGCCATGCCTTTAACTACCATGATTACCCCGCTTGCCATTTCTTTTTTTTTAACTTCCTACTTCCCACAACTCACTTTTAGGACTTGTAAAAATAGTAATCATGTTTCCGCCCTCATTGGAAAAATTACCGATCATCAACGTTACAGGACGAGATTTATTCAATTAACTTATTAGATGTTCCTTTGTTGTCTTGGTGCTCTCTGTATGTTTATATTTACCTGCCTTACACCATTATATGATGACACTACCTTTTATTATCTTTCAGCCGTGAAGATACAAAAATGAAACAAAGCCAAGAACGCTGTGTCATGCCGGACGCGCACCCATTATTCGCGACCTCAAAGTACCGGGAAAGCGGCGAAAATGCAAAGATGAACATGAGAGATATATATGACTGTTGTTGTTGATGTGAGAAAAAAAGACGTCCGAATTACTGCGACCTTTGTGCCTAAGGGTGTAAACAATATGGCATGGTTTAGTAGGGCGCGGCATATTCCTGTTTTTGACAAACCTAAAATTGACGTCCGTCTTGAACCCTTACTGCGATATCACGGTAGTAATTATAAGGTGGTTGTTAATTATCTACGAGAAATGGCAGCTAAGTCATTAAGGATGGATTAAAAGAAAGTGCCACGCATCAAACCGTTTCAATACTTGTCCTGAAATTTCTGAATCACACATATATTTCATAAAAGAAAATAAAGAGGTGCGATACACTGCTCCTTCACACTTTCTATTTTACTAGGCCGTGGCTGGCGCTCAAGCAAAGTTCAGCAGATAAGTTTAAACTGAACATTGACTATCAAAACTGCAAACGCCATGCTTGATCCAGCGTATCTTCTGGGCATCGGCCTTTATCAAGAAAGTTTTTGTTCGCCAATTAAAAGTAATATTCCAATAATGACATCGTTGGATAGTTTTCCAAGGCAACAGCTGGCCCTATGATTACAGCTATTTAAATGCTTGAACATTTCAAGCTCTCTCATAGAACAAATTTGTTCACTTCAATTGTACTGAGGGTTCAATACATCACTCAGAACTGTTTCCTTAGCTTAGAAATAAACCATCTCCTTACACTTGTGAACGCTTAATACAAGAAATCATTTCATAAGGAATGTGTTAGCGAAACATGTCTGCACAGTTTTTTCACACGTTGAAAATAAACTGAAAATAACGTTGAAAACAACATTGAAATTAACATTGAAAATAATATTAGTCAGGTGAACGACGTGCAAAATGTTCATTTCTAAAAGCATGGTAAGCTACGTAACGTGTGCCTACAAGCTTTAAACAGCTGGCAATTACAGAGTTACAAAGAGTTTAACATATAGACGCGAAACAGCTTTTGTTCGGGGCTGTGTGCGTCCCCGTACACAAGCCGCTGTACGCCCTCTTCCCTCCCCCTCATCCAACTTCGCTTTCTCGCACCCTTAACATACAACGCTAGACACAGCTATGCTATGCTTTACCTTCTCTCTTGCTCTTCCTCGCACTTCTCTTTCCCGCAACTTTGCTACCACTAGCTATGTTTCATTTCATTTCATTTATTTACTTTCAGGGCCCGAGGGCATTACAGAAAGGAGTGGGGTTTCACAACTAAGGCGCGCAACAATACATTCAAAGCACTTCTTGATGGGTGATGACCTTGAAGTCATTTACATCTGTGATGGAGGCGATGGCGGCGGGAAGGTGGTTCCAGTTCCTTCTTGTTCGTGGAATGAAAGAGTCATAATAAAGATTAGTTTGACTAGATGGCACACCAACTTTTAAACCATGATCCAAACGGGATGAAATGTAGGAGGGGTTTGTGAAAAGCTGTTCTTTTAAAATGGGGTTGTGATGAAATATTTTGTGAAAAAGTGAAAGCCGAGAACATTTACGACGCAACGACAGATCAGGCAAGTTTAGGGACATCTTCATTGTAGTTACGCTAGAATGGCGGGAGTAGTTAGAAAATACAAAACGAGCTGCGCGGTTTTGAATTGATTCGAGGGCGAGGATTAGAGTATGTTTGGAAGGATCCCAGATGGCGCATGCGTATTCTAATTTCGGACGTACTAGCGTTTTGTAAAGAGTTAGTTTTAGTGATGAAGGTGCAGATGAAAAATTGCGACGTAAATATCCGAGCATGCGGTTAGAGTTGTTAGTTAAATAGTCAACATGCATCTGCCAAGACAGATTATTTGTGATATGAAGACCGAGGTATTTATATGAATCGACGTGCGATAAAGAAGCGGCATGAAGACTATACGTGCACGTGTTAGCAGTATTATCGCGAAGCGAAATTCGCATGCATTTGCATTTGGACACGTTAAGACGCATGAGCCATTTATTGCACCACTCGGATAGGTTGTTAAGATCGCTTTGAAGTTTCAAGGTGTCAGCTGGGGTAGAAATTTTCAGATACAATACACAATCATCAGCAAAGAGTTTAATGGTTGAAAAAGTGATGCAGTCGGGAAGATCGTTAATGTAAATAAGAAAGAGCAACGGCCCCAGTACTGACCCTTGAGGTACGCCAGACGTTACAGCACAAGAGGGGGATAAACAGTCATTAGCGGTTACGTACTGGGTTCGGTTAGAAAGAAAGTCATTAATCCAAGAGAGAACATTAGGGTCAATGTTGAGTTTGGTAAGCTTCAGAATTAGTAAGTCGTGAGATACAGCGTCAAATGCTTTCGCAAAATCAAGAAAAATGCAGTCAGTATCGAAACCTTGATCAGCGTTAACAAACAGGTCGTTAGTAAAGGACAAAAGCTGGGTGTCGCATGACACCATCTTCCTGAAGCCGTGTTGACAGTTGTTGAAAAAGAAATTTTCTTCAAGAAAACTAACTAAATGTGAATATATTATGTGCTCTAACATTTTACATGGAATGCTTGTCAATGAAATGGGACGGTAGTTCTCCGGTGAATTAGTGTTACCTGATTTGTGAACCGGAACCACCTTGCCATTTTTCCAGTCGCCAGGTAGGGATGAACACTGCAAAGACTGATGAAAAATCTTCGAAAGAATTAGTGATGAGTACAACTCTGTACATTTCAGTATTTTGGAATTTATGGCATCAGGACCCGCAGAACAAGACATATTCAAGTTGTTGATCAGTTTTCTAACTCCTACCAAATCTATTACAATATAGTCCATAGGAAAAAAATTATGGCTAGGGGCTGTTGGAACAGAAGACGAAAAACTGCGCAGAAAAACTGAACAAAATGCATCGTTTAAAAGCTTGCAACATTCATTATTTGGAACAGGTTCGCCACAGTGTGTTAATTGCACTATCTTGTTTTTGTTACCGTTCACAAGAGACCAAAATTTTCGTGGATTGTTTCGTAGATAAGAGGGAAGAGTAACGTTAAAGTAAGCATTTTTTGCATTAGCAACTTCATGGAGGTATTCGGCGTTAGCGTTTTGGTACTCGGACCAACGGCTGGGTCTGTCTACTCTCTTGGCAGAGCGAAACAATCGCTTCTTTTTGTTGCGTAAGCGTCGAAGTGTAGCATTGAACCATGGCGAACGGGGATTAGTGCGGACATTTCTTTGTGGAACGTAACGGTCAGCTAAATATAAAAGTTTATTTCTAAAAATAGACCATTTTTCTTCTATTGATCGTTCTTCAAAGTTCGCCATGAATTCATCGACAAATCGCTCCATTTCTTCTGTAATTGACCTGGTGTCTGCTCTAGAGTAATCCCGGATGGTTTTAACACTTTTGTTAGAAGAAACACGTGCCTTTAGATTAAAGTGTAACATGGAATGATCACTTATTCCTTGAAGGTAACTAAGGGAAGTAACCAAGTCTGGCTTCTTTGTTAGGATCAAGTCTAAGGTGTTGGAACAAGTAGCTGTAGTGCGTGTGGGTTTATGTACGAGTTGGGTTAGATTGAAGTCAGAACATACGTTTATGAAGTCAACACACTCAGACGAATTTCGAGTAAGGGTTACAATATCGCTTTGTCACTTTATGTTTGGTAGGTTGAAGTCTCCCAAAAGAAATAAGGGCAAATTCGGGTAACTAATAACGACACTGTTTAAAACATCATGTAGTTCGTCTGAAAACGATGGCGAGGCGGTGGGCGACCGGTAACATGCGCAGAGAATTAAATCTTGGCTTGGCAGACAGATTCGTACACAGATAAGTTCTAGGCCGGAAGATACATTAACCACATAAGATTTCAGAGCACTGCTGACACCAATCAATACACCTCCCCCAGAACGTACGTCACGGTCGTAACGATAAATGTTGTACGATTTTAGATGCGGAAGCATCTTATACTCGCGCCTTGTAGTGCGCCGTCCGCGCCGTCCGCACCGCTTCTCGAACATTCGACAGCTGACGCGCGCGCATGCGCCGTCGCGCCGTCGCCCACCATCTGTGCCGCGCGCGCTTCTCCTTCGAGAACATTCGACAGCTGACAGCGCATGCGCCGTCGCCATCTGTGCCGCGCGCGCGCTTCTCCTTCGAGAACATTCGACAGCTGACAGCGCATGCGCCGTCGCGCTGTATATATACTCAAGGTCGGCGCTCGCTCGCTCAGTTGCCGCTCGTCCGTTGGTTTGTACTCACTCTTCACTTTACCGACCACAAAGCCATCGTCCTCAAAGTTCGTCGCAATAAATAAAACACCGCCCTTTCGCATACGTGCCGTACGTGTTCACTCATTTAACACCCCATTTCACAACCACGTTAACCAATTTAGCCATCGACCCAAGTAAGTCGCACTTTAACACCCCGTTAACCAATTATATGCTCCGCATCCTCCTCAGTGTTCCCCCGAGGGAAGCTGCGGGCAATTTTTTTTCGCATTCAAATATTTCACTGTTCTTTATTTTGGCTGACAGCCAAGTCTCTGTACAAACAATAATATCTGCTGAACATGAATCAATTGTTGAAGATAACTGCACCCGCTTGTTCATCATGCTCCGTGTATTTGTGAAAAGTACAGACACGTGCTCGACATGTGGCTGCGATGAAGATAGCCATGGATGGGGACTGGCGCGGGGAGTATGCACTGACGCGCTACCACTCGATGCATGCGACACTTGGTTAGGAGTGACGTCACAAACCTCATCGGTCGCCGCGCAGTATACGTACGTTTTCTTGTTCATTACAAGTTTGCTGCTACGCAGTGAAAAACGCTGACCGCTTGCATTGCCAAATTCAATTAGCTTCTTGCGCGACTGTCGAGTGGTTCGGCAAAAGTCCTCCCCCACTGACACGCCTGAGCTTTTAAGTTTGGTTTTTCGTGAAAGGATGCGGTCCCTCACTTTGGAAGAAGAAAACCTGACGATGATGGGTCGCATTTTTGTGGCTGAAAAAGCGCCCAGCCTATGTGCTCTCGAGATACTACCAGAAAGTTCAGAACTTTGCATTTCAAGCTGAGAGGCTAGGTTACACACGTGTGCTTCAGATTGCTCCTATGTCTCCGTTTCATTGTCAGCTATTCCATAAAAGATAAGGTTGTCCCTTCTGGACCGGTCTTCAAGCTCGTCCATCCTTGACTTCAATTCCGCATTTTCGCTTTGGACAGCGGCGGAAACAATGTTTGTTATGTCAGCGGCACATGGTCCGCGGTCAAGGGTATCGACAATTGACTCAAGAGCGTCCATCCTAGTTGCTAACTCGGAGACCGTTCGCGTCCAATTTTCTTGATTCTTTTTAAGGTCAGCAAATTGCTGCAAAACATCAGCGTAACGCGACTCCATTTTGGCGGAAAGATTGGCGATAGCTGCTAGGACTTCCGAATTAGGCCCCGGATTCGTCTCCACATCGCCGCAAAGCAGCAACTGTTTTGTTACAAGAACGCATTCACAAAACATCGCGCAAAGGACACTTGGGCACGGAAAGAGCAGCAGGCAAACGTTACTAGAACGTTTACAGTACAGCGACGGAATTTCACTAACCTGCACAACAAAAAGCAGCGGCTTGGTCAGTGACGAACACATGCCTGCCGCTCCCTCGTGCCCACTAAAGGCTGGCGTACGATGCCCGTCCTTTAAGTATAGTTGGTGTCTAGTGTTGACCATGTCGATGACGCTTGCCTGCCAAGAAAGGGCTTGAAGGCGGTTTCAAGATCCGGTTGGTGACGAAAGCATGGCTCGTCGATAATCGGCGCCGGAGGCACCAGCTGAACTTGCAGGACTGGAACAGTCGATGCGTCATGCTGTGGTAGAAGCCATGCGCCAACCAGGAAAGACTGCACAACAAAAAGCAGCGGCTTGGTCAGTGACGAACACATGCCTGCCGCTCCCTCGTGCCCACTAAAGGCTGGCGTACGATGCCCGTCCTTTAAGTAGTCGGTGTCTAGTGTTGACCATGTCGATGACGCTTGCCTGCCAAGAAAGGGCTTGAAGGCGGTTTCAAGATCCGGTTGGTGACGAAAGCATGGCTCGTCGATAATCGGCGCCGGAGGCACCAGCTGAACTTGCAGGACTGGAACAGTCGATGCGTCATGCTGTGGTAGAAGCCATGCGCCAACCAGGAAAGACTGCACAACAAAAAGCAGCGGCTTGGTCAGTGACGAACACATGCCTGCCGCTCCCTCGTGCCCACTCCTCCGTGACGTTACACGCCACTTCCTCCGTGACGTCAAGCGATGACATGGGATGACGGCACATGATGACAGCATACTCCCTCACACGTTATCCTCATTTTCCTTCCCCTCTCCCTTTCCCTACACGACTATATATATATATGCTATACAGTATTCTGCGTGCTTTATTCCATTCACAGCTACGCTATGCTTTACCCTCTCCCTTCGCTTTTCGTTTTCTCAAGGTCACTACACTTTTCCACCCCCTTACTATCTATACACGGCTATGACGCCAATTTCTCATATTTCCGAGAGAAAACATTTTTTGGTCACGTAGTTGTCTTCTGAACTTATTGGAATGTCGTTTCGATATTGTTTGTGGAAAACTTTGTTTTAAAAGCACTGCTCCTTGTTTTTATACCAAACTTTGTCTACATGATTAGTAAAGGTTTTTGTGTAAGGTGTTTGAAGCTCAGTAATATTAGTGCATTTTTACTGGCACATACGCCTCCGAGAATTCAACCAAATTGTGTTATATTTACATTTTTTTCTATTGCGATACTGTACTTTGTATGAATATCCTAGTAGTGAATACTCACTCAACAAAAGTTTTTGAGAAAAAAATATATTTTGAGACCTCTCAAGCTGGTAAAGTTTATGAAAAAAAAATAATAAATTTTGCAAAATTGTCAATTTTGTTCATATTGAGACGCGAATTGCTCCATTGAGTGGTCCAATTAAAAATCATTTTTAAAATTATATCGAAAACAAATAAACAGTTGTTTTATATGCCACATTTTATCATTACACTTTTTTGTTTTAAGGAAGAATATCATTTTTGAAATTTGCCAGTGATGGCAATGGAGAATTTTAAGGTGGCAGCTGTTTTATGACTGAATGGGAAGATAGGCGCCGATGGTAAAGTTCATAAATTATTTTCTTCCTTAAAGCAAAAAAGTAACGATAAAATTTGTTATATCAAAATAACTCTTTTTTGCTTTTGCTCTATGTATAAAGGTAATCTTTACTTGGGCCACCACATGGTGCAAATCACGTCTCATAGGAACAAAAATGATGATTTTGTGAAATTCATTATTTTTCTCGTAAATTTAGGAGCTTGGGAAGTCTCAAAATATTCTTTTCTCAAGATATACCTTTTGTGGAGTAAGTATTCACTACTCAGGTATTGATACAAAGTGCAGTATTGCAATAGAAAAAATGTGAACACAAGACATATTGGCTAAACTCTTAGAGGCGTATGTGCCAGTAAAATTGCACTAATATTACTCAGCTTCAAACACCTTACACAACAACCTTTACGCAACATATAGACTAAGTTTGGTATAGAAACAAGAAGCAGTACTTTTTAAAAAAAATTCCTCAAACAATAATACTGCAACGACATTCCGGTAAGTTTAGATAGCAACTACGTGACAAAAGCTTTTTTTTTCTTGGAAATATTCTACCGTTTCACTGTTTTCAATGCACTAAATCAGTACTTTTTTTTTTCAAGGGCACTTGCAATGGTCACTAAAATATCTAAGATGTTTGGCGTGGAATGACCCATTAGTGAATCAACAAAAGTTTGTGCATCACCATCCTATTGGTTTATGTGTGCAGTTTAACGTCCTAAAACGACCATATGATTATGAGAGACGCCTTAGTGGAAGGCTTCGGAAATTTCTACCACCTGGGGCTCTTTAACATGCACCCAAACTTGAGTGAACGGGCCTACAGCATTTTCGCCTCCATCAAGAATGCAGCCGCCGCAGCCAGGATTCGATCCCACCACGTGCGGGTCAGCAGCCGAGTGTCTTAGCCACTAGACCACCACGGCGAGGCTATCGTCATCCAATCCGATACAGATGCGCCAACCGTCATTCTAACTTCTAATTCACTGTACTCTAACCTCACAGCAAAAAAAAGGAAATAAGTAGTGTGGTTTAAAAAAAAAGGTTTCGCACCCCTTTCAAAGACGCGCATAATGCTTTTTAAGTCACTTTTGCCACAGTACGCATTTGCTCTGCGAAAAAGTGCTTTATGATTTGGAGATGCCTACTCAATACTCGCTGTCACATGACACAAAACCTTCTTTTCCCTTTATTACTCACGCATGCAGATGTCATACAATTACGAGTACTAATATGAGTGGTGGCAGTCTTTCAGAGTAATGTAGGAGGTTTCTGCGGCCTTAAAAAACAATAAAGAAAATCGTATGCCACTTTTTCTTTTCTTTTCGTCATCACCTTGAGCTTCTCTTTCACGAATCTCTCGAATTTCCGGTTCGCATGTCAAACAGTTTGACAAGCTCGGCAAATGCTATTGTGAGTTTAAGCTTTGTCTGCGTTGTGGGGCAGTTCTAGAGACTGCTTTTATTGAAACAGCTGCACTCTCGTGTATTTTGAATGAACTAGCGGATGCTGAATAATTTCTACATATATTTTTCCTTTTGCCTAATTCAGACTTATTTCTTGTACTACTGTAAATTAAGAATTTCAGGTTAAAAATGCTGCGTTTATTTTTTTTGAAACCTGCTCTAAATTTAAATGTTCTTCCTGGAAAAGCAAATATGATGCTCCAAAATATTGCTCCATATCCTAGCTTGGCTGTTGCACCTCTGCTAGCTGTAGGTGGTTACTCTTTCATTCTGCTTTTGCGTATTCATTTTATGTTCTTTGATGTTGCATTGTTTCAGGGCGACATGTTATATGTGATGCACTTAATATTTTACATCTTTACATCAACTATTCTGCATGGTTAGCATATAGTGACCCTGTAAAGTCATTGTAATTTTGCCTATTGTTTTCAATCTTGTATTAATGTTTCTCCAGTGTTCTGAATCTCTGAACACATAAGGGTTATAAAACTGTTTTAAGACTGTTTAGTCATCATATTCATTAGAATACCACTAGCCTTGCATATTATGCATAAGGCATGTCACAACACGTGCAAACTGGGGCATATCAATGTGGCAATTGCAGTGTGTTTTCATGTATTATTTCAGTATATTGGAGAATTAAGGCATGCTGCATTGCACTACTGTTCTTGCTGTTTGTACGCTTTACTGCACTGTACTTTTGTGTTGAATAGAAGCATATTGAAAACAGATTTATTTTTAAGTGCAAATAAAGGCTCTTCTGTTGTACACTGATACGCATGCCTTGGTCGTTAGAGCTCTGTGTCATTCCATTCACGTCTGATTTCCGGTCATTTTCGGCGGCCAATGGCAATCCGCTCTGCACACTCGAGAAAGGCTTTTGATCAATCTACAATTGGTATCTGAAACCTGTATGTGCTCACTGCTTAAAAAAATAAAACTTGATTTCATTTTGCACTATGGGATAACTTTGTCAACGTCGTGTTATATGTGACAGCTCATTTTGAGTGATGCCTTTGTATTCAGCTAGGATTACATGTTAAATGTGAGAGCCTTATATGCCGTGCTTCATATATGCGCCATAAAAGCAGTTCTGGGGCCAGGATTTCCCCACTGTGGCAGGAGTCACTACAATAAGACATCTGCGCCTGAAAGGTCTAGATAAAGGGTAAGCTTTCTAGTGCTTCCACGGGGGCCTACTGGAAGTGGGTAACACTTGATCTATGATATTTTTTGCATGAGTGTTGAGGCGTAATTCTGCATGAACACCCCCGCACACTTTTTGTTGTGTGGGTGTATTACACCCCTACACTACTTTTGTTGTTTGGGTTAGAGCCTCCTATATTTTTTCATGCCCGCCCAGATGCGAGCAGAGCGAGGCGCTCCACCCATACCTTCTAGTTCAAGCGCTCGTCACTACACCGCGCTGCCACCCCATACTCAGAAATTAAGCAACGTGGAATAGGTAGGCTTGCTTTAGGAGCTCACGGGAATACACCAAATCAGGGAGTACAAGGTGATATGGGATGGACATCATTTGAGGGCAGGGAAGCTAGCAGCAAGATAAAATTTGAGAAGCGATTGAGAGAAATGGGGGAAGAGCGTTGGGCTAGGAAGGTTTTCAGCTACTTGTACATGAAGAATGTCGATACAAAATGGAGGAAGCGAACCAGGAAGTTGACTGGTAAATACTTAGAAAACAGCAGGTGGCCAAACCAAAAAGAACTATCGGTTAAGAAAAAAGTGAAGGAAACGGAGACTGACATGTGGAGAATGGGCATGATTAAGAAGTCCGCACTAGAGATCTATCGAACTTTTAAGCAGGAAATTGCCAAGGAAAGGATCTATGATAATGCTCGGGGTAGTTCTCTACTGTTTGAGGCCAGGACGGGAGTACTGCGAACCAAGACATATCGGGCCAAATACGAAGGGGTCGACACAGTATGCAGTGCGTGTGGAGAGGAAAAAGAAACTGCCGAACACTTGATAATGTTCTGTAAAGGGCTTCACCCTATAGTTCAGGATGATGGCGCAGAGTTTTTCAAAGCACTGGGGTTTAGGGACCGGGAGGGCAAAATAAACTTTAAGCGGGTAGACTTAACTAGAAGGAGGTTATCTGATTGGTGGCTAAAGTCAAGGCACGAGTGAAAATTAAACTCTTCACTGCAAAGTACGAATCCTCAAACTCACTTTTTAAGGGAAAAAATAAATATAGTTTTTGGTTCATTAGGTATTACGGCTTGGTGGCGCTAGCCACCGCCCGATCTAAAGGGTACAGCCATATCCATTCATCCATCCATCCATCCATCCAGTCCAAGAGCAGACGACGCGACTACGCTGTTGCAAGCATGCTTGTGGAGAGAAACTTGTCTTCGCATTAGAGATGCAACTGTAAAATAAATGCGCAGGTTGCATTGGTGTTTGTTTATGATGTACAGCGGTGATGAGAAGAAACACAAACAGTGCGGTTCGATGTTTTCATCTCGCTGTGTCCTTGGAGGAAATAAAAAGATGCTAGAATAGTTATTTATCATGCAGGCTACAACCACTCACAAATGAACTGTGAAACAGCAGAGAATGTCGAGGTCGCATTGTTCGCGTTTCTTTCGATCCCCGCACTACATTGAAAGAAAGCAACACGAGACATATTGCGAAAACTGGACTTTTCACTTAGGACCACAGCTGTGAGATCAAGCTCACATTTTCAAGGTCTTTCGCGAGAGTGGCTTTATTTCGAAAACTTTGGTGACGCTTTGCTTGTCTGCCGCTATCAAGCCGAAATTGGTGAATATTGAGCGAAAGAACTTTGTAAGCAGTAGTTTGAGCAAATTTGCGCAAACTATTCTGAGTGTTATCATAGGTCCTTTCCTTGGCAATACCCTGCTTAACAGTTCGATAGATCTCTAGCGCAGACTTCTTAATCGTGCCAATTCTCTACATATCGGTCTCAGCTTCCTTCACCTTCTTCTTAACCGATTATTCTTTTTGGTTTTTCCTCACTGCTGCATTCCTGATACCTTTAGTCATTACGTATATTTCGTGTTCCCTTCGGTTCCCTGAAATCTAACCTATCTCCCTCATTACCACAGATGCCCATCAATCTCTGCAAATCTTCTTTGTTGTCATCCATTAGCACTATATCATCTGCGTAGATCAATGCTGGTAGTGCTCGTTCAATTACTTTTCCTTGTTTGACGAAAGAGAGGTTGAAGCCAAGTCCACTCCTCCCTAATTTTGCCTCTAATCCTTGTAGGTACATCAGGAATAACAAGGGTGACAGGGAACACCCCTGCCTAAGCCCCCGTTTTATCTTTGTGGGCTTGGACACCTATCTTTTCCATTTTATAACTACCTTCTTACTTTCATAGATATACTTTAAAAGCTTACTGACTCCATCCTCCCCACCTAGTGTGCTCAGTATTCCCCACAAGTCCTCTTGAACCACGCTATCGTACGCTCCCTTGATATCCAAAAATGCTAGCCACCGGGGCCTGTATTTATTTTCTCCTATTTCGCCGCACTGCGTCAGTGAGAACTGATTGCTTTCCAACCTCCTGTGTTTCTGAGAACCAATCTGCAGTTCCCCAAGCACCCCCTCATCTTCTATCCATGCCTGCAGTCTTCCCTTTATAATCTGCATTCCGAGCCTGTCCACCACTGATGTCACTGTTATAGGACTTTAGTTGTTTATGTCAGCTTTGTCCCCCTTTCCTTTATAGATCATGCTCATCCTGCTAAGTTTCCATCCACCGGGAACTTCACCATCGATGATTATTTTGCTTACTGCCTATCTCAAAGCCTGCTTAGACTTCGGACCTAATGTCTTTATGAGCATAATTGGAATGCCATCTGGGCCTGTTGATGTACTACTTGTAACCCTCTTCTCAGCCCTTTCCCACTCTCGTTGTGAAAATGAAGCCGTTGCGCCACTTGATCCATCTTCGTCTATTAAGATGCATAAGATACTTCTTTGTTGATATTTTTCTCTCACCCTTGTTCTTATATATTCAATCGCTTCGTCCCCTTCTAGTCTAACACCTTGAGCTGTAGTTATAAGCCTCTGCTCTAGGCTTGTCTCTTTTCTAAGGGAGTTTAGATGGCTCCAAAATGTTGCAGTTCTAATCTCTTCATTCATCAGAAGAGATGCATTCCTTCTACTGCTTAGAAAGATTTTCCATTTTCTTTCAACATCATCTATCGGTTCACCCCGCTGCTTAACATGTCTATGTTCCCTAGAGGCTTCCTGACGCTTTGCTATGGCTCTCTTAACTTCCTTATCCCTCCAACTTTTGGGTTTGTGTCTCCTTTTCCGGAGTGACTTGTCACGTGCCTTAGCAAGCTCTTGCTCGAACAGTCTAATTAGATTAGTGTGCCTCCACACTGTTTTATTATCCTCAGTGATTACTTTCTCAATTTGTTTAGAAGCTGTTTCTATTTGACTTTCTGAAGAAAATTTTTTCTGTAGTAGCTCATGTTGTCTCATTCCCGTTTTTATTGCTCTTCTAAAACTTAGCTTGACACGTTTGTGATCACTACCCAGATTTCTGGAGCCACATTCATCTATGTACATTACCCTGAGCCTATCATACATCCTATGTGACATCAGTGCATACTCTATTGTCGAATGCAGCCTTCCTATCTCCCATGATATTTGCCCTTCACATTTCTCAGTACTGTGTCAAAGTATCAAATCATGCCTTTTACACATATACATGATCATTTTGCCTGTTGGCTCAATAAACCCATCTATATCTTCTATGTGGGCATTCATATATTCTAGTATGATTATCTCGCCCTCTCTTTCTAATTCCTCAACGTCATTTCTTATACACTCTACCATTCCTTCTTTTCCTCTCTGGCCTTTACTTCCATCCACAAGTACACTAAACCAAGGAGTGTCAATTGCCCGGCTACTTTCCCTTTTAACCATAAATGTTCCGTGTGTCCCTGCTTGACTCTTTGCCAACACATAGCTTTATGTATAAATTCCCCTATTCCAGCCCCCTCTTTTTTTGTCGCCTTCTGTTCTTTTGCAATATTCCCATACGTATAGTCCGGATTGCAAGGTGGTTGCTCCATGTCCCGAAGGGGCGTCTTCACAACCCCATATACCATCAGCTCCTCCTGCATTAACTGCTCTTCTATCTCTTCCCACTTCAACCTATTATCGCCACACTTGCATGCCACCCTTGCAGCCTGATTTAGCTCGACTTTTGTGCTTACGTCGATTTCTCCTTGCATGGGCCTCACGTGGCTTGAATATTGGTTTCCCTTTAGAATCGTCGTTGGCAACACTGTAGGCCTCAGGCCTCTGGGGCCCGCGGGCGCGCATGCATGTTCCACGACAATCATGATCATATGGTGGTTTTGGGACGTCAAACCCCACATATCTATCAATCAATCAAGCTTTCCTTGGGACTGTTCGTCATTCGTTCTTCGGACGCATATATCACACAGGCACCACAATACTTTCCATCATTCCTTCGTTCGTTTGTTCACTCATTGACTCTGACTCACTGGCTTACGCGCACCTCACAAGCATCGTAGTTGCATCGCGTTGTGTTTTATTTAACGCGCATTAACATCGCACAATATATACGGACGTCTAACTATTTGTCCTCAATTTGAAATGCGACCGCCAGGGCCGGGATCTAATACAAGGCTTTACCTGCGTTACGGCAAGTGACGACGACGAAAGGCTATGACAGCCGCAACCCTTTTTAATGTTGTCTAGCGTATGGTATGGGATCTGAAGCGCTTATCAAACAATGCACAATGGAAAGATGTTATTCAATCTTTGTACATAACAATGTCTTCTTTGAAACAAGTGTGCGTCTTTCATGGTCATGACAGCATTGAAAAACATTGCACTTGCATATAACACGTGCTACATGGAACTTTAAAGGATATGAAATTTGTTTTTTTGGGTTCGTAAGAGATAAGCGTTTTTCTCTTTTTAGAAGTAGACAGAATGAGAGAGGTCTGTAAGTCTCGGTCGACTCTGAAGCAAGTAGCAATAGGGGTGGCTGTTTGATATTTTGTGAATAAGAGAGGAGGTTGTTCGCTTTAAGATTTTATGACAGCAGCGACAAACAAGTATCTTATGTTCACAATAAAAAAAACACAATGTCATTTGTTCGAGCAACACAAATGAAGCATTAGTCTTGTGTTATCTCTTAAATGGCTTTTTTACAACATTTTGCCACCGTCATCGTAGAGGTGTGGTCAGAAAGTTCACCATGCATATTTATTTTTTTATAAAGGATATGTAATTCACATTAGGCCTGAACAAAACAATGGTGTTTTATCCGGGATTTCACTAGCACTGTTCATTTACATTTTTTTGGCATTTAACTATTACAATCAACATTAAGGCAACTTCTTTTTTAAGGCATTGGAAACATTTTCTGCACCACAACATGGGGCTATGCCCGATGGCCACCGTGCATAGCACCCCTCGTCGCACGTTTCCCTCTGGTTCCCTAACACAGGCACACATATCTCACAATGTTTTGGTCACAGACAAAACAGTCCGTGTCCCCAACTTGGCAGAACAGCAGCTCCGTTGTTTCACCAAACTTCATGCAGGGGGAAAGTGGGGTAAGTTTTTTTTAGGAACGAAGTTGTTAAAGGCGTGCGTTTGTTCATCCCTTGTATGTATGTACGTGACCACTTCCATTGCAAACCGACCACTACTTTGTCCTTGCCAACATTCCAGTACGGCCCATCACCGATCCACCATTTCACTGACCATAAAGCAAATACTGTTGAGAAGTAGCTAATATGATATACAAGATGGTCGTGTATTTGTATCCAGATGCGCGTTAGAGAACCATACATATTGTACCACAATATCCATTCCTTATTTGTATGTTACCGCCTATAGTTCAACCTTTGCAAACTGCCCACTACTTCGTCCTTGCAAACATCCCACTACGCCCCATCGCCGATCCACCACTTAACCGGCCATAAAGGCGTTATAAGGAAGGGGGAATGGAAGCGACCTTTGACTACCACTTACGAATAATAAAATTTCGTGTATAAATATATACAGAGTTTGTCATGCTTTTGATGATGTAGTGGGTGATATTCGCGGATAGTTCGTGGTTTAGCGATGAAACCCCCCAGCGCTTCGCCCCTCTCATCGTCATTTACTCCGTGGATATGCTGTGTTTTTTTAATGGCAATGCATAACAAATATGGAATGTCCTAGAATGTTACATAAGTTATACGTGATTTAGTGACTCTGCTTATTATCTCTTCACTAAAATACGCACATGTCCAAACATATTCTGACTATCCGAGGCAATAGTCACGCCACATAACAACTGGACAAGATCAAATACAACGTGGCTATCTTTATACTCGAGTGTATTCGATGTTTTGCTCTCTTCCTCGTTTTTCCACGTACGGTTTCCCTTATACGCCTTTCAACCTTGACAGACCTTTGCTGCACCGCAGCAATAAGGGTAAGGGGCGCAGGGATCTATGTTGGCGGCAGCACACTTCGAGTCCTCATACCCCTGACATCTGCCAGAAAAAAAAACGAAATCATCACTCGCCATACACTCTGAATAAAAATCGAGTGATCTCATTGAGTAAGCGGATATTTTAATTGAACAAAACATTCTCACATGCTAAACTTTCAAATGATCAGTAGAGCCGTGGAAATGAGCTTCAACTCTTGCATTCTGTTTGATTCGTGCGCCGTTTGTTTCAATCACAATGACGCTTCTCACTGTTTAATTCTGAGGTGTAAACATTCTGTCGCAAGGTCTTCGTTCTGTGGGGAGGCAGTTATTGCAACACGCTTGACAGCAACGACCTCAAAGAGCATCGGAAGTGGCTTAAGGCTATACGAAAACAGCAACTTGAAAGCACCATAAAGTATAACCATGCTTATTACTACAGTTAACATAATTCTGCCAGCCCAACCACTGTACCCATCTATATAGCATCGGATACACTGAAAATAAGTCTATAAAGTCTTGGCATTTCTAAAAGAATCTCACTGAAGTTTTCTCACTGTTCATTAGGCATACAGAAAATTATTGGCTATTGTCGGAATGTCTGTCTTATATTGAGCCCTAAGACACTATTACGAATCTTTATCATCAATGTCCCGAAGGACAGATAACACTCTTGAAATGTACAATCGCACTCCCTGCTACCTGAAACACGCATAACACGTATACGAACGAACTGCCAAAATGCACATGACATTCACTCACACGTGTTTCAACAACCAAATGTTGTTAGTTTGTTTCAGGTGACTTCAACATGAAGGGACATCGTTAACTTGTATAAATGTGAGTAACGCACCAACGTCTGCTGGGTTTCAACATCTCAAAAGCTGAATATGTTCATAAGCGACGCCTTAGTGGAGTGAAACATTGACCACCTGGAGTTTTTAAACATTTACACGGGCGTCTAGTATGTCATAATAATAATAATAATAATAATAATTATAATATTAAGAAAAAGAAGAAGAAAAGAAAAAGAAGAAGAAGAAGAGAAAAAGAAAAAGAAGAAGAAAAAGAAAAAGAAAAAGAAAAAGAAAAAGAAAAAGAAAAAGAAGAAGAAAAAGAAGAAGAAAAAGAAAAAGAAAAAGAAAAAGAAAAAGAAAGAGAAAAAGAAAGAGAAAAAGAAAGAGAAAAAGAAAGAGAAGAAGAAAAAGAAAAAGAAAGAGAAGAAGAAAAAGAAGAAGAAAAAGAAGAAAAGAAGAAAAAGAAAAAGAAGAAAAGAAGAAGAAGAAGAAGAAGAAGAAGAAGAAGAAGAAGAAGAAGAAGAAGAAGAAGAAGAAGAAGAAGAAGAAGAAGAAGAAGAAGAAGAAGAAGAAGAAGAAGAAGAAGAAGAAGAAGAAGAAGAAGAAGAAGAAGAAGAAGAAGAAGAAGAAGAAGAAGAAGAAGAAGAAGAAGAAGAAGAAGAAGAAGAAGAAGAAGAAGAAGAAGAAGAAGAAGAAGAAGAAGAAGAAGAAGAAGAAGAAGAAGAAGAAGAAGAAGAAGAAGAAGAAGAAGAAGAAGAAGAAGAAGAAGAATAGTCAGCCTGGCTATTTCCACTGTAGGACAAATGCCTCTCCCATGTTCCACCAGTCAATTCCGTCCATCACCTGCTGCTGCCCCTTTATACCCGCAAACTTCCTAATCTCGTCTGCCCACCTAACTTGCTGTCTCCCTTTAACCCACTTGCTTTATCTAGTATTTCACCTCTGTCAAAATGCAGCCGCCGCGGCCGGGATTCGATCCGACAGTCTTCGAGCTCTATCAGTCGAGGGTCTTAACCACCGGACCACCTAAGCAGGGCAGTTTTAAAAAGTGTGAATGGGACCACTGTCGTGGAGCTCGTATGACCGCGATATCCACGTTGCAAGTTGCATTGAGTGCGTTTGTACATTTTCTGGTAGGTGTGTTATCTGATTAAAAGAACAGTTTTATCGCAAGCCATTACCGATAAGGGCAAGTTACTTACGTCTGTGTAACGAGCGTTCCTTCCTTGCAAACGTACCGCACGCATGGCTTCGTTGAGTTCAATTCTTGGCCGTTCTTTAACATCCTGTTGTCGTGGGTTTGACACATGACTGCGTATGGCACAATGCGTAATGATCAGTGGTCGTTTGGTCACTCTCGAGGAATATTTCTTGTTTATTTTTTTTGAGACACCATTTATATGGACACTGTCGCGTGGTCTATACCGTCGCTGTCATGGCCCGTATATATGTATATATAAAGCCACAAAGATAAAGTAATTCTATAGAAGCGTGAATTCGAACGGGTGACCTACCACCCCGCCACATGTGGTGGTAGACGGCTCGCCCATGAAATCCTTTGTCCTTCAACATAATAATGGCGGGCTATTTATATACACAATTTACCACTGGCGCACCACCAGCGATAATGCTGGTTTCTTGTTTGTTTGTTTGTTTGTTTGTTTGTTTGTTTGTTTGTTTGTTTGTTTGTTCAGCTGCGTTTTGCAGATCAGCCACCTCTAGCACAGCCATGCCCACTACGCCATTATTAATCATAATTTCTGGGTAGTAGGCCAGCGTCCACTATGTTATCTTTTGTCACTCTTCGGAGAAGCGTGGCATCGGCTGAGCGCTTGCAAGGAATTTCGTGCCAATCATTCATGCCGTGGCCGAAGACGATGAAGAATAATGCCTGAAGTCGGTATGCGCCACAGTTAATCGGTGGTCAAGAACAAGCTTTTGTAATGGGTTGTAGCATTGGACGCCCCATGCGTTGCGCTATTAGCATTGTGTGACGTCTGGTTATTTTTTTGCTGTTATGAAACCCTTTATCACTCATATCGACGCAATACCTTTCACGACATCACGCCTATCTAAGGCGAGTTCGCGAACAAGTGCCAGGCGCTGGCGTGGCTCAGTGGTAGAATACTGGGCTGGCACGCAGCGGAGCCGGGTCTCAACCTCACTGTGTCCTTGATCTTTTTAGGGGCGAAGCTCCTAAAAGTGTGGGTCTGTCAATTCCTTGTATGTATGCACGTGACCGCCTATAGTTTCAGCAATGCCAATTACACACTACTCAGTCCTTGCAAACATCCCACTACGCCCCATTACAGATCTACCACTTCACCGACCATAAAGTGAATACTGTTGAGAAGTAGCCAACATAAAATGCAAGATGGTCGTGTACTTGAATCCGGGTGCGGGTTAGAGAACCATAGATTGCCCCGCTGTGACCATCCCTTCTTTGTACGTGACCGCCTATAGTTTCATCTTTGCGAAGTACCCGCGATACTTTGTCCTTGCAAACATCTCACTACGCCCCATCGCCAATCCACCACTTCACCGGTCATAAATCCGTTATAATAAATGGGAGACGGAAGCGACATATAGCGACCACTTACGAATATTGAAAATTTCTTGTATAAATACATGCAGTGTTTGTCACGTCTTTGATGATTTAGTAGGCGATATTCGTGTGTTCACAGTTTAGCGATAAAACCCTCCAGCGCTTCGCCCCACTCATCATCATTCACTCCGTGGATATGCTGTTTTTTTTTCTTTACTGAGTTTTTTTTTAATGTCATGTGATAGTGGATACGGACACCGGCGGCCGCGGACAACTACGGCACAGCGCGTAAGCCGTGTTGTGATCTCCTATACCAGCTGTCGCAATAAAAGTGTTGCAGAACCCCTTTACGAATAACGAACTTCCCGCAAGTCACGAACGCTAACAAAAGGAAGCGTAGTAATGTTCAACTAAGCCATGCACACAGCGGTATTGGGAAGTAATATTCAAAAATGACACAAATGCTGCAAGGACTTACATTGACTTGGATTACACACGGTGTTACAGCACTTTGGCAAGGGATCATTGCGAAAGCCTATAGTGTCACAGTGATCTGGAAGTTCGGCACACCTAGAACATACCACCACGACATTTAAAATCATGATTTCACCATGCTGGAAAGGAATGCGAGTTATTTACACTTAAATGTAAATACTTCATATAGTGCTGTATTTTTGGCGGGGATTTCAGTAGAACTTAGTAAAAACAGGGTAAGTTGGTGATGCTTTTTTCTTTGTTTTTATTAAGAACGAGTTAGATACTTCGTGTAAATTGTGTTCTTTTCAAACTCGACTCTCACATGCAACATGCACTGGTTCTGCATTTTATGGCCAATGATAAATGATATTTGCCGAGGCATACCAATATCTTCTCGTCAATCCATCCCAAATGCAATGATTAGAATTTCGGCAAATAACACATGAGGAAAGTATTGTAAGCTTCTGATTCAAACGGCTAGATGCGGTAGAAATATTCAAATCAAGTTTATTCAGCTTAATTTAATAATAAAGTACTAAGTCCTGCCCGACTCTGACCGCATACACGTGTGACGTAAAAGTATGTATATCGTCTCAGAGTGCCGTGTAACATATTTCTTATAAAGCGTTTATAAAATGTAAAATGTAAAAGAGGTTGGTGTCAATGCATGGCGCCAGCTACTCCTGTGCTCTTGCACATTAATTGTCGTCGCAAAGCAGAATACAAATACAAGTTTATACAAAGGCATGTAGTTCAACACTTACGCATTCAGTCCAAGTTCTTCAGTACAAAATTCTGTCCCCGCAACACAAAACTTCACAAAAATCCAGTATTGGCGCAATTGAAATGCTCTTACAAAACAGAAAAGTTCACTAAAATATTGACATAGCCCATTATGACACTTGAAAAATTCTCCTAAATACTGTACTGTTACTGCAACAATTAGGTCTTCACAAATGATTTCCCGCCCGAACAAGAACACAAGAATGGTGTGGCCAAGCATAGCGGTTAACAATAAGTAGAACAAAATTTTGTCGGGATTTCTACTTTGTGATTGTTCTCATTTCTCCATAAAAGGCGCTACTGCACGTGCAGCGGATGTCTCTTTCTCTCTCTTTAATTTCTTTTGGCCATCGGCCCATTTCTTCACCGTACCTGCTGCTTTACGTTGTACAAACACTGAGTTGTGGACCTCATTATCCCTCCCACCTTCGACACCAAGAGTCATCATCATTATCATTCGCCTGACTATACGCCCACTGCAGGGCTATAGTATATATTCTAGGCACTATAACAGGGCCAAAACCTCTCCCATGATCTGCCAATCAACCATGCCTTGTGCTTTCTGCTGCAATGGTATACCTGCAAACTATTTGATCTCACCGGCCCACCTAACTTTCTCTCTCCCCTTCGTGCGCTTGCCTTCGCTGGGAATCTAGTCTGCGATCCTTGATGATCAGCGGTTATCCTGCCTTCGCGCTACGTGCCCGGCCCCCAACACTTCCTTCTTAATTTCTACCATGATGTCCTTAACATGTGTTTGTTCCCTGACCCATTCTGCTCTCTTCTTGTCTCTTAAGGTTACCTCTATCATTTTCCTCTCCATCACTCATTGCGTCGTCCTTAATTTAAGCTGAACCCGAAGGCTTACGAGGGTAAGCCTTCTAATTTCTGCTTCGTATGTAGGTACCGGTAAGATTCAGCCGTTATATACCTTGCTCTTGAGGGTGAGTGGCAGATTACTATTCGTGGTCTGAGAGTGCGTGCCGAATACGATGCATCCCATTCTTATTCGTCTAGTTATATCGCTTTCATGTTGGCTCCGTGGTTACTATACCTGTACTAAGTAGACATATTCCTTCACATATCATAAGTTTGGGATGAATGCGTCTTCTATAGGTTTGAATGTTCAAAACCAAGTCCTGGGATATACGCACGTGCAATACCTAAACTTGCAATTAGTTACCGATATCGGTAACTAATCCCTATGAGTATAAATTTTGTTTATGTTTCATCACCACAGTTTTATGCAGCACATTCACGAGTTTGTATGTCTGTTCAATTATGGCATCTCCACGCGGCTCAATGCTCAAACTATATTAAAGATTACCATGTGAACCACTTTACGCACGTACTACAAATAGGGCAACGACAACAGTTCGTAAACCGTTTTCGTAGCCCGTTGGTTGGTCGCTTTGGAGTTTCACACTCCTTACTGCATCTCGTAAGAAATACAAAAAGCTTCGAATACGTCTCGCATTACACATATATGTTTTTGCTGTTCATTTACAACGCAATGAACACAATTAATGCGTAACGTAATCAATATGGGAGCCGACATGAAGGAACACGGAGTGGCAAAGATAGGTTTTCTTGTCGAAACGTCGGCCAACCTGTCTGAGGCCCTTTCACTGTTCACCTTGATTAATTTAATAAATTAATGCGTAGTTTTACGATGACACCAAATCTTTAAAAAAACACAAAATCCTCGTATGAAACCAGAGTTTCCTTGCCAAATTTTTAGTTATTTTAAAAGTGTGGTGAACCCTTCCACATTAGGAACAATGACTTTATCAGATCATATGCTTGTCTAACAGAAAGCATAGAAGATATGATAAAGTCACAACGCCCTTTTTCAAAAATTGGCTTGTTTTCTATTGATAAGATCAAAGTGCACTGAACAATCGGTATCATTCGTTTGAAGCGTGTCTACTGTATACATGTACTTATTTCGTGTTGAGCCGTCATCTATAGCTGCATAAAGAATTTCTACATACTTAACCACCACCACAGTGTTGATATTAGCATAACAGGTCCATCTTTCACACTTGTTTGGTAATCGCATTCGTCCTGTAAAGTTCCTCCCAAAAAGATAGCAGTAATCTGTAAAAAAACACGATAGAGCATCGTACGAACATATTATCGTACAGACATCATACAGATATCGTACAAAAATATATTCATAGAAGCGTTCCTTTCCAAATAACTTTGGGTCGTAGTATTTATCGATGGCAAAATGTCAACACGCGAATGAAATCTGAAAAAAAAAAACAGCTGCGATAATTTTTTTAATTCATGTGGGAAATACGCACCGGCTATCTAGAGATAGCGCCACGTGCTGCGCAGTGGCGTTGCGCGTGTCCCACCTGCGTGAAAGGGTCAGCCTTCCTGCTGCCCAGGGAAGAGGTGCCTTGGCTGCGCCGAAGGTCTGATGCTGCAACCTGCGCTGGCTAAGTGATGGTGCCCGGAGCTCATGGTTGCCGCGCCGATGTCTCGGGTTCCTGGACCGACTCTGCTGTACACCACGTTTAGTTATAATAAATTGTGTTTGTTTTGACTTGAACCCTTCGTCTTCCCTACTTGGACTACGGACGAGACGCAGCAAGCCGGATACCCACAGCTATGAATCCTGCCTGTCTGATACAATGAGTTAGGCCATCTGGAAGTCGCTCCTTGATTTGAAAGGGACAAATAAAAAACCAGCAAGTTCTTCAACTGGTTAACGACTGTTACAACGCTTCTGGAACGTTTCGGCAACTGGGACGGCTTTCTGCTCTTTCATAGTAGAGTACCAAATACTCTCAATTGTTGAACACTTTTTTTAAACACACGTTATTATTCAGCGCAAGCTGCTACTCTATTTGAAGAAATTTCCTTTGCAAGTGCGACGCCAATAGCGGTGTACATTCTTGATTGATTGATTTGATTGATTGATATGTGGGGTTTAACGTCCCAAAACCACTCTATGATTATGAGAGACGCCGTAGTGGAGGGCTCCGGAAATTTAGACCACCTGGGGTTCTTTAACGTGCACCCAAATCTGAGCACACGGGCCTACAACATTTCCGCCTCCATCGGAAATGCAGCCGCCGCAGCCGGGATTCGAACCCGCGCCCTGCGGGTCAGCAGCCGAGTGCCTTAGCCACTAGACCACCGCGGCGGGGCGCGGTGTACATTCTTCAACTTAGGCGGTCCACCGCAGTGGTACAGTGCTTACGGTCAACAAAAGCTCACAGCGTTTCTCATGCTCTCGCCTAAGATGACTCGAAGTCAAAAACCTTCTTTTCTTCAAAGTCGATGTAGCGGTTTGCCACCCCGCCGCGGTGGTCTAGTTTCTAGGGTACTCAGCTGCTGACCCGCATGCTGCAGGATCAAATCCGGCCGCGGTGGCTGCAATTTCGATGAAGGCGAAAATGTTGTAGGCCTGTGTGTTCAGATTTGGGTGCACGTTAAAGAACCCCAGGGGTTCGAAATTTCCGGAACCCTCCACTATGGCGTCTCTCATACTCATTTGGTGCTTTTGAGAAGTTATACCCCACATATTATCATCATTATCATCATCATCATCATTATCAGCCTGAATACGTCCACTGTAGGACAAAGGCCTCGCCCTTGTTCCGCCAGTTAACCCGCCAGACCCCACATATCAACCATCAATAATTCTAAAGACCATAGTGCTTCTTAGGGTGTGATGGAAATGCAATTCTGTGCACAAAAAAATCTTCTGCCGACGACAAGGTGCTGTGACCTGCCAGTGGTCCCGAGTTCTGTACAAGCTCCTGTTTCCTGACATCTCTGCCAGATGGTGTCCATGTCTCAGCAGCTCGTCCAGACAGAAGACTATCGTCTTTCGACTACATTTGCAGCGAAGCAAGCAGGTACGCGGTCATTCTTTATTCCTGCCTTCGCCAAATACTTCTACAGCCAGCCAAGGAAGTCAAGACCTTCTCAATTCAAGGTTGTCGCAGAGTATCTGAACCAGCAACGACGTCTCGTCATCAGGCATAAGCAGGCAGCGAAGGCCAAAGGCACACTAATTGAGAAGACCTCCCACTTAGACTGAAGTGGGACTAGGAGTGCGATGTAATCTATATTAAAAAAATCTATATACTCTTCCGCCGCCGCACTCGTACAAGCTAAGGTGACCTGAATATATAAAACAAATTTTGAAGGCAAGCGGTTTGGCCCATTCGTCCCCTTCCTTACCCATAGAAGCTGAACTCACCTCCGAAAGTAAGGACGTCGTTAATTGGAACAACTAGGACGTTGTTAAAAAAGATCATTGCTTTGGCGAGTGAAAAGCAAGAGAGGTATACAACAACCACTCCTTTGGTAAACATGATTGAAGCTTCTGTCACGTTCGGCAAGAATGATCTGAAAATGTTCAGACGCGGGTAACGAATTGTAGCAAAGAGTAGATCATTCACTAATCGCACTCATGATCACGTCACTTTTGATATGTTCAGTGTAAAAATATAGTTGGGGTAAGCCTTAATTACATGCGGTTTACAAGGCAATAACTCAGAAGTTCAGGTACTGAGCTTACAAGCTACGTAGCCCTAATCTATGCACAAGTGCACAGTCTGACAAGCAGGAAAGTATCCACCAGTAAAACTGGACAAACAAACTGTCACCCATCCGAAAATGACTGTGTCATATGTGTAAAATAATCCGCGTACGACTCACAATCACTCATATTTAGGCTTTTATAAGTAAAGCTAACAATTCCTTTTGTGGGAAAATTGGTGATAACAATCTACGTATCAGTAACACTTGGATGTGCGGTCAGCCATGTCCTATCAACGATTGCTAAAAACTGGCACTTGCCGACTCGTATACGACTGGCCACCCCGTAATTTGCGTCAATAAATTTAGTACCATTGCGTTTTACAATAATCAGAAGCCTTCTGTGAGTGAGAAACCTGGCGCGCTCTTTAATCTTAGCCGGCAGTAGTCATGTCATCATTTTCTTCTTAGCTAAGAATTCCTTGCAATACTAAACAAGTAAACTTTTTTTGCGATCGCATTGCGTACTACCTACTATGGCCTAAAGGGGAAAAGGGGGTGGCGTCCTTTGAAGAATCGTGTACAGGAAAAAAAAACTTGTCTACGCTGTCAAAAAAAAAAATTCTTGGGAACACGGGGTGGCAATGGCAGCCATGAAGAAGACGCGTTAGCTTGTCGAAGCGTCAGTTCCCCCACTTTAGTAGCTATTCAATTTACAATGTCGTCTCTAATTGTGAAGAGTATTTTCGTACTTGACATTACATTACATGCATGTTTATGCTAATCCGGAAAATTATCGTTCATTTTTCTTGTGTTCTCCGGCATCGTCCGTTTTTTAGAACACTTGCGCAACCTGTGTCTATCTTTCTCTCTCTCTTTTACTCCCCTCTCCTCCTCCCCATGTGTAGGGTAGCAAACTGGACGCATAGTCTAGTTAACCTCCCCACCTTTCCTACATTCCTTCTCTCTTCTCTCTCTTGCGCAATAATATTAGAGACGAGAAACAAAGTTGTACAGCTTATGCCACTTTACCAACTTGATGACTAATTCTGCCACGTAGATCCATTGTTCTGTCTGCACTACTGCGTTTGTTTTCTTCAAATAATTACAAAATTAACTCCCCTTTGCCAACTATTATGTTCATCCTAATATTTTCCGTAAACGTAAAATTTTGTTGACTCCCCACAATTCCAACGATGAGGCGTGCATTAAAAGAAAAATGTAAGTGTAAATTAACACATAATAAACGGCCTGCGCCTCACCTCTTTTTCCTCGTGGTTAACGCAATCTCTTCATGAATACTCACTAGTAAAAAATAGGCTGGATCTAAGCCAGAGCAAGTAGAAGTTAGCACCTGCACAGTAATCACCTCACAACAATGACTCAACTGCCCTTTTTGTACGCCAGATTATAGAAAGCCGTTGTCTCAGATCTTGTCATTGTCCAGTGTTTCAGTTGACCACGTTAACATTGCTGTTTTGCGAATTGTCACGACAGCCTAATGACAAAAGAAACGCTACAACGAAACTCCCAATGTGGGTCATGTCACGGAAATCTATCATCAACAATGAACACAAAGGACGTCTTACGTAAGGTTATAAACAGGAAATGGAATTCTCGGTTTCTCGGATAATAAACGTTAGAGAAAAGTGGCACATTTTTCTATCAAGGCTAAACAGAACACTAGAAGATTTGGCTGACGACAAGTAGCCCGAGAAATTGTGCACCATATATATGCATTTCTGTCATATATACTTCTCGTTCCATCGTTAGCATTATTAAATGCGCAGCATTTCTTAGCGAACTTCGGCGACTTTGAGAGTATCTATCTATCTATCTATCTATCTATCTATCTATCTATCTATCTATCTATCTATCTATCTATCTATCTATCTATCTATCTATCCATCTATCTATCTATCTGTCTATCCGCTTATGTTTGGGTGCTCTCGTGGCCACCCCCTTAGCTTGGCGTGAACCAAAATCAGCATGGGAGGGTTAGATGGCTCGACAAATATGACGCGCTGGTAAATACATCAATAATGTCCCAATCCCGTCGCGCACGTCGTCAAACACTACCCGCCAAACAGTGGCACATACCCACGGGAAGTTATGTGCCGCTGGTATGTGGGTATGTGCCATAGGTGATTGACACCCAGTATTTACCCAGGAGCGACGAGAACACACACGCGATATTTTAACGCGTGAGCGCTAAGCAATACCCGACATTGGCAGCGTCGACCAATGAAGCCATAGAATAAATGTCAGTGTTAAGAAAAACCTCACATAGGCAGCGTTGGCCCCTCGATTAATGCAAACAATAAATTTCAGGGTCCCAGAAGGAATCGAACCCAAGCATTCTGCGTGGCAGTCAAGCATTCTACCAAAGAGCAACGCCAGGTCTCGGAACTACTTTTCAAATAGACGCTAATCTTCGTTAAACGTCAATAGTAATTGCAGTGCTGCCTACCCAGTTTTATAAAAAATACATATGTACTCCTTTGATACAGCCGTCACGTCGGGTTAACGTCAATTGTGGTGTTGATTTATGTAGCAGTGTCCGGGGCCACCATCTTCGCGAGCATCAGCACTTCATATCAGCTTGTGGTGTTGCTAATACGCATGTTCCAGTTGACATCGTCGCAAAAGTGCAAACAACTGGTTATATAAACATCTGCAACTTTTCAACATATGTCTGCGCGTGCAACATTTGTACATATATTTAGCGCCATTTCATGACGTGTCGGTCAATAAAAAAAATTGCAACACGGTCACGTTTCCTCCGTATGCTACGCATAACGTCGATTACCAGGTACGTGGGACCTGCCGAATTTTTATTTTTCGATTTAAATATTATGGTTTGCCTCGGTGGATATTCAAAACGGACAATTGGGCGAGTTGATGTGCTTCCATCTCGAATGAATATTAGCGTGTCATAAATCAGCGGAATAAATAACATCTGGAAAACCTAAGAAAGAACCATCACGCATGCTCAATGTGTCAAAACACAACAATAGGTCAAGTGGCTGATGAGACGTGCGAGGTATCTGAGAGGTATGAAACTTCTGCCTCCAACATGGCTAGGGAAGTCTGGCTGATACGGTAATCCCCTTCCAGTGAGATGTAAAACGCCTCCACGATTTCTCGTGAGCGCTGGTCTTAGTGACAATGCAAGATTTCCGGTTTATAAAAACAATAACTACAAGAACTTCTTTGACATTGAATGGCCATTAGGATCTAGCGCCTACACTTTGTGCAACAACATGAATGTCTGTGTCAATTGCTAACCGAGGAGCCCGCTCATAAAAGCAAAATTCACTGCCGAATGACAGAACAATGGGCATTCTTAAATTATTACAAGCTATTCGGCGCAGTGCTTCAAGTGAAAAAGTCACAATAATTTTGTTTGGCCATAGCTAACATATGGGGAGCAAACTTGGAAAATAACAAACTGTATGAAAAAAAAGTAGAAGCCACTTATACGACTGGGAAATCAGAGAAAACAGAAAAGCTGACAAGCGAGCGCTTTCACTTGGCGCACGAATACCGTGTTCTTTCTTCATCTCTTTTATTTCATCTTTCACTCTTGCTTAAGCTGCTCCTGCATGTGCTTACTTTTTATCTCATTGTTTCTTTATGACCTTCTTTCTATATTCACATCTCTTCTATTTACCCACATACTTTCATATCACTCCTTATCCTCATCAATTGCTTTTCCCTATGTCTCGCTATGCAAGGTTATGCTATCATATATATAGCAGCTGCTAGGCACATACCCGCTCTTTGTGGCACTTACCCACCATGTATTCTTAAGCGCGAAGCTCCTTAGGGTCGAGCCATGTCCCTTCGTCGGCGTGACGTAGTATGTCCGTTGTCCTAGCTTGCACGCACTAGGAGCGCCAGCCGCAAGCACGCCGATCGTAGGCAGCGATGTTCCGTACTACGCCGAAGAATTCCCATTGAAATAAATGAAAATTCTCTATTTCGAGAATTTTCCCCAGCAAATGTTGACGAAATTTCCAGCCATTATTATCTGCACAACGGTACTAATTTACGCCCCCATCCACGCACACGCATACTATATTTACACGTGCCTCGCGTACTTCCAACTGTTCAAATAATGAATAAACCCTTCATTTCCGTACAAAAAAAGTCTGACTTCATTCATTCATATACTGTTGGTACACTGCACGTTGTGGGCTTCAATATCATATACAAGTACCACCATCTAGCGGACATTCAAGGAACTAAACGAGAGGTGGCTCTCAACGACAACTTTCTGTGGCAGCACAGCCAAGGCTACGAATCCCAAGTGCGCCCTTTTAGTTGCAAAGCAGCTCTGACTAGCCTGTGTAACGTTGTCCCTCCGTCCGCACTGCGATCTCCAGGCCACAGGTGTTGGGGCAGTGCCAAGTAGGCCATGCCTTCCCTCGCAGTGCGCGCGCGTTGACGTCGCTCTCTCCCTAGCCTGTCGCCGCTCGCCACGTGTCATCTCTCTAGCTTCACCCTTTTCACCACTCGCAACGTTCGAGCGCACATCCAGTGAACAGTCCCTCTTCAGTGCAACATACAGAAAACCCAACCCGACTCCCGTGTCTTTGCGTGTAAAATAAATGTTCACTCGAGTAAACGCTACACAGAGTTTCGCTTCAAACCGTCCTTTCAGAACCCGTGTCTACGCCGGTTTCAACCGGGTCAACGTCGTACGCACTGCTGCTGCTTTGCATTTAATCAGGGTTCCCTTCGGGCAGATGGTCCATAATTTTTTTAGGCTTCTGCATGTAGTCCACGAGCGCTAACATTTATATACTGCGTTGCACAAAGGAAACTATAAAACTAAAAGATATAAATATAATGTTCAAAATTGTTCCCTCTGTTATTAAGAAGCTTACGCCATGCAGGATTTTTGTTCTTTGCTGTTTTTTTCTACTTTGCAGGTGTCATTTCACCTTTTCGCTGCCCCGGTAAACAACGATAGCGTCGCTTGGTTGCAGCAATTTCACACCGAAGCTTGTGAGTGATAACAAGTGCTTGTTCATTATTTGATATGTATTCATCATGCAGAGAAACAAGGACAGTGCTGCGTCATGAATTATTTCGTTTCCCGCACATGTAATCACCTAGAATTTGTGTGCGAGTGAAACATCAGCGAAAGTGGAACTCTCATCGCAACAGCCACCTTGACAGCGACACCGGTGACGTGCTAGCCTTCAGCGAAATTGCGATCGGAAACTTTACGTAAAAGCAATGCCTTTTTTCCTAAAATGCGTTGCATACGTCGTCGGCATTTCGGCTGCCTGATCATCACACTGATGATGATGTATGTATACTGTGGCACCGTATCCGTCGGCGTCTACGGAGGAAGCGACTCACTGCGCTTTTCGATGACAGCAATTTATGAGGAGATAAAATTACCAGTGCAAAGCTTCTCCTGGGCAACAGACGCATTCATCTGCATTATGCTGTTGACTGTGTGAAAACAGCGTTCTTGGCCGAGTAAGGATTGTGTTTCACTCAAGGAGGATTAAAAAAATTGCTGGAGTGGAAATGATTGCACAGAAGTGAAGCCGTTCCTCTGGCAAGATGGCGGTTGTGGCGGCCATCTTACTTGGGGCATCATAAAGCATCACCGTTCAGCGATTAAAAATGAAGCGTTTCCCTCGTACGCCCAACGAGTTTAATGTGGGAACTTTGGCGGGTCACATAGTGCTCCAAGTGCGTCTTACAGTTACTAGTTTTCCTTAGTGAGCCTGCAATTGGAGGCAAAGTTATTTGAAGATTCAGTTATCCATACTCGTTTCTGAGTGCTATTTTGTCGGGAACAACTGTCTTTAATATAGAACTAGCGTAGCATTCACATTATATATCAAAGCCACTTAATCTTTAAAGGGCCACTATCGGAAAAGAGCATGTTTCTGCCATCTTGGCAGTGGCAAAAGGTGGCTTCACTTCTGCTGGCAAGGCATTGCGGGAGCTCCCACTCCAGCAGTTTTTCTTCAATCCTCCTTGGTTTCACTCACTTGAATTTACGAGCGTCAGACGCCGGCTCGTGACAGGTCATGGCCAAGATTCCAGCTATCCATCGATGCACTCACGTCCCGTAAAAAAATAACGGCATATCCACGCAATGAATGATGATGAGTGGGGCGAAGCATCCGTCAGTCCGTTTGCGCTTCCGTCTGTCCGTTCATTCTTGCTTCGGTCCTTCTATGTGTCAGTCCGTGCGTCCGTCCCTCCGCCCATGCGTGCGTCTGTCTATCTAGTGAACACTCCAAGTACCGCCATCTCACATCTTTTCATATTTGTTTTTGATATAGAAGTACCGCCATCCAGCGGACATTCCAAGGACAAAAAGAGAGGTGGCTACCTATACGACGACGACTACTACTATACATCGCGAACGCACGACACACGGCTTAGTGAGCTGCGCCTATAAAATAACTTGAGCGTGTCTAGGAAGTTCTTGCGTCTGCAAAAGGAGAAAGTCAAGAATGCCGAACTAGTATATATGCACCGAAATTTAGGAAATGTTTTCATTTCGTTGTTTTTCCAGTCGCCTCGTTTCTGTTAGGAGGTGCCTTTGTTTTTTGAATAAAGCTTTTTGTTCTTTTCGATTAAGGAATGAAGATTTTATTGATTTTTTTTAAATCTAACATTTATTTATAGGTCTTCGTACAAAAACGTACATGCTGAATGCACTTGCACGCAAACTGACCACTTCGCGTAGTAACACATGTGCATACGATTGATATGTGGGGTTTAACGTCCCAAAACCACCATATGATTATGAAAGACGCCGTAGTGGAGGGCTCCGGAAATTTTGACCACCTGGGGTTCTTTAACGTGCACCCAAATCTCCACATGTGCATACGCTCTGCCCACGTAGCTTTGGCTGTGCTGCTATAAGTATGTTTCTCTATGGTGCTGCCACAGAGAGTTGTCGCAGAGCATACATACATCGAGGACACACGATTCACGGCTTAGCTTCGCCCCTAAAAACGGCTGCTCGCGCCACGCCACCATATCCTGGCCACCCCGTAAATGTATGCACTGAATCGCGCTTTAGAAATCCATTCAAGGACAGTGCTGGAGTGGCTTTACGTCCTCCCATAGCAGAATGCCAAGCCCTCTAAATCGTCAAAAATTTTTTTCTAAATACCGCCATTTGTTCCAAACACACGGTTTGCCCCTATACACATCACATTCGCGGACAAAACACGGTAAGCGCATAAATTTTTTCCATATATAACGCAAACTTCTTTTAAAAGTTCAGGCAGCTTCAAACAAGGAATGCCAAAGCTGAAGGCCTAGCGGGCTTGGGCAGCCTTCCTTTTTTCTCATCGTTTTTTTTATTCCGCCTCTCTTTCTTTCGTTTTGTCTTTAATAGTTTTTCTGTCTTTTTTTCTCTTTATTTATACCTATTCTTCCCTCTTTTTATCTCTTTCTTGTCCTTTCTTATTTTCTTTCTATTTTTCCCATTCTCTGTCTTTCTCACGCTTCCTTCATATTTTTTTTCTATTTTTATTTGTCGTTTAGCCTACGTCAAGTCAAGTGATGGCTGCATACGACAATCCAGGCCTCTTAAATGTTCCGCACGTATCATCAAAGCGCTCGAAGAACAAGAGGATGAAGATTTCTCTATGGCGCAAGCGAACGCTCACTTATCAAGGCGCTGGAGGAAGAACAATTATCCTCGGGGCGAGCACGCGCTCAACATGAAGCGCTACGCCAAGCTACCACGACGGCATACGACCACAACATACGCCAACCCGGCTCCCTTTAAAGTGTTCCGTATTTGAAACTCATTTGCTGTACCGGCTGCTCACATATTGAACATGTAATTGAATGATGTATTGTAGAAAGTTGTAAAAGCATTTGGTGATGCATTCGCGACTAGAATGATCTTCAATATTGACATCGAGTTTTCAATGTTAAGCCCCTAAGCAGTGATATATCCAAGTGATCTTACTTGTTCCCTTGTTTCTCGACTGAATTTTGCTTGTGTGCCCTGAAGCTTTCTTGTTTCATTCTGTGAGATTTTTTTCCACGTATTTATCAATTTAGAAAGTACTGTTGGCCAATGCATTGATTCTGATTCTGTTTTACCAACAATAAATCAATGTTATGGATGAATAAGTGAACAAAATTGAATTAAACTGATTTACTAAACAAGGAAAGGAAGAGAATCTGGCTATGGTCAACAGCGGATCTAAGCATATAAACTATGTGTATCTACAGCATAGAGTTTCCTAAATATATGCTATAGAGGGAACTTTGGCGCTAGTGTCTATGGGAGCTGCAACGCATGGCGCTTCAGTGAGAATGAGAAGTATGGGTATGACATGAGTTTGCCTAGTCTTCGTACTTCGTACTGACATCGTACTGACATCGTACTTCGTACTGACACGCGAAACCAGAACGTTCGTTCTGGTTTCGCGTGGCTTAAATTTGCTCTGTGACGAAACAGCAATCGGAAAATGTTCGGCAGTTACGCTTCGCCACCCTAATCTTTTAGGCTTACCACTTCAAATCGGGCCACGATGTGAAAAACGGTTCGTTTTTTTTTCATTCAAAACAAAACCAAAACGCGGAAGTAAAGGAAGCCAAGAGTGCGTTCGCTGCCCTCAAGCACGAAGACTAGGCAAATCCACGTCATATTCATAATTCCTAAGGTCACTCAGTGATCGCCGTGCCAGAGTCCCTTTTGGTTAATTTTACTGAACTTTATAATCTACATTATCATCACTTCTGCTTTATAAAAAGTAAAAAATCTCTACGCATACTTGAAAAGCTCCTGCGGAGGTTCTGTGTAATTTTCGTAGCTAAGTGAGGTCGCACATATATTCATGTGTAAACACGAATCGTTTTTGGTTTCTTTTAACAATGACTACAGATTATGTACATTTCACTGGAGTCGTATCCAAGCGTCATGCAGAAGGGTCCATGAATCCTGGTGCCTCAGTCACAGGCGAGAAACAAGTTTAGTTACACAGTGAGTGGCGCAGGGGTAACATGCCGATCACAATAAATGAGCCATGCTTCTGCAAAATATGCCGTTGTCTTTGCGACGGAATAACGAGCAATCCCTACAGCAAGTGCAGAAACAGTGATAAAGTACGCTGAAGATATCATCCAATCGATCAGTTTCGACTGCAATCGTCGGCATCCCTCACATGCTTGCACTCGCACATGGAGCATACAACACGCAGGGGATGTTCTCAATTCGTGCTTCATGCGCAACCTCGTGGTGGTGCTGACGATGATAGCGAAAGTAATAACTCTAAAAGCAGTCACAATAAGAACTGATTTTTTGCATTCAATATACAAGCACGTTAGACCACAGAGTCTGACACTTCAGCTAAAGGCTATATCAATTGAACCTCTGTATATCAACAGGGTCGTACTAAGAGTCGGGGTTCCGGTGCCCGAACTCCCAAAATATTTTGTCCGTGCTACGTAGCCACTTCCACTCTACGTTTACGTCTGATATACTTGCACAACACATCGCTTAACAATTACTGTGATGTTGCTGCAAGTTCAGAAGCTGCCGTGAGCATATTTCCGTCGACCACCGGTGGCTGCGGCTTAATGTGTAGCCTGGACCCGGGCAGACAGTCTCCTTCACTTCATGTCTTGGGATGCAGAGGCGAGCGGATGATTTAGCGTAACATTCCGCCTGGAAGAAACTCGTACAAGTTTCACGAAATTGACGCAATCATTTTTCATAGCGCTAACATTTCTCGCCTTCACAATTTCCCGCTGTATCTCACACAAAAACCCTCATTTTTTTATTTCAGTAATTGTTGGCGCATGTTCTGGTTCGTCTGCGTTTTTTTCTTTACGAGTGCTCTTTTGTCCGCAAATATATGTCCCTTAGGAATCAGATCGATAGAGATCAGGTGTATACCCTCATATTTTCATGTAGATACCACAATAAATAATTTTCATGTAGATATCACAATAAATGAAACAATAAATCCTTCATTTTACCTAAAGCAGTAGAATAACTAGGATATTCCATGGATTCAGGCCTCCTTTCTTAATTTTACCGTCAGCGTTTAACACCCCTTGAAAAATATTTCAGGTTTTAAGACAGTACACGAATCCCACTGGGGCTCCTACACACACGCTTGTAGATCAGTGACTAAGGTGTGAAGATGCGGAGCTCTACAGGACCCGGGTTCGATTCTATGACATGACGTTCCCACCTTGATGGGAGCCGAATGCTTATAACCACAGTGTACTCTGTGTGTACCACAGTGTATGCAAAAGTGCCTCAGGTTATGAAAACGAATATGGGCTTCCCCATTCAATATATATATATATATATATATATATATATATATATATATATATATATATATATATATATATATATATATATATATATATATATATATATATATATATATATATATATATATATATATATATACCTGATGGTAGACTTGCTCTGTAGTAAGCCAGAAAACACGAGGCACGTAGAAACATAACCTTTATTAAGCACGAACGTTTCAGCTGCTTGCTCAGCCTTCATCAGTATTTTTTTATTTATTTATTTATTTATTTATTTATTTTTCGAAGTTGCAATCATTTTCATCTATGTTCTTGCACTGAAGCATCCACACTTTGTCACTCATCACAATACCTTTTGGGAGCTAAATGTTATAAAAAAGTATTTTTCTTGTATTATTATAACGTTATATTGCATTTACCTGCAAAAGAACCCAGCTGTTTGTGATCCCGCAATACGCACGCTCAAGAGATTTTCACTTTCAAGCTTTCTTCTTCGGTAGTTCTGCTTTATGTCGATTCTCTTGCACCAAGTCATGTTCAAATATCACAAGAATGGTTGGCGTTATGGTGACAGAAGATATTAAATGACCTCGAATTTGACCAGTGAAAATTTATTAAGTCGACAGTCACTCAAACTCCACAGAGTGAGAATTTGGTTTATTAAAATTTATACTTATCTACACCATACATTTCGAAACATTCGGCTTCCGCGTGTTGAATAATTTGATAAGAGCCATGCTCTAAACAAGCTAGGTATTATGCATATTCAAGCTCATATTTTCTTACAATGGCTCTTCGCAATTACCCTCCACTGCAAAGAACTGCGCCACAGCATCCAGGATAACGTTGGGTAGGATCAGCCAAAGAGACTTTGCATTTTGGGTCTTTTGATGCTATAGTTGAGCTGAAACACCTATGAATAAAAAAGTATGTTTAAATGATCTCTCTCTTTTAGACGCTCTTTCATTGACGTGAATCAGCGTTTTTACTATCCAAGTGAAATATAAGTATTATGATGGGCAGAGTTACGCTAAAGAACTAAGCGCTGAAACTCTGTTTGAAAACACTTGCAGATGTGTTCTAAATTCTCTGGTTGGCTCCAGTCTCACAAAACGAGTAATTTCGATACCTTTCACCAGCGTAGTCAAAGGATTTTTTTTTCTCAGTCGACGTACTATAGTCGACTAGGAAAACAGAAACGCCAAAATGACTTTCTCCTTCGAAAGAAGAAGCCATTCGAAAAAGAAATTCGGGGAATCGGTAGGCTATGGTAATGAAAATGTTTTCGCTATATATACAAGATTTTATGCTAATTTTAAATATGTAACTAGTTTTGTAGTAAGTCGCATAGTTTATGATGATTTGATATGTGGGGTTTAACGTCCCGAAACCACCATATGATTATGAGAGACGCCGTAGTGGAGGGCTCCGCAAATTCCGACCACCCGGGGTTCTTTACCGTGCACCCAAATCTGAGCACATGGGCCTACAACATTTCCACCTCCATCGGAAATGCAGCCGCCACCGCCGGATTTGATCCCGCGATCTGCGGGTCAGCAGCCGAGTACCTTAGCCACTAGACCACTGCGGCGGGGCTGTAATTCTTTCTTAGATGTGAACTGTACTCATCATTGTTCTTCTTAATGTTTATATGCTGTGGTTGTATATTTAACCTTATCGTGGACTTTTTCTTCTTCCGACTGCCATATTTTCTCTCTGTATTTCAACCAGCAGAAGAATTTCATTTTTTTTTTACTTTGTGCGCGCCTCTGTACAAGCTCATATCATTTGGCAAACTAAGTAAATTGCTTTACAGACCGACCGACCAATCAACTGATGACTGACTGATTGATTGGTTATGCACTAGAAATAGAAAATATACAAAATATACTAATGAACAATGCAGGGAGCATATAAAATAACGAAAGGAAAGACTCAACCTAAAAACACGCTAGCGTGCCAACAAAGAACAATGTAAAATCACCGAATGAGCCGGGACTTCTCGAGATACACCCGGAAAAGAGCACAGAATAAAACAAACAGTTACGACGAAGCAGAGATCTTCCACGCTTTTTTGTTTCTTGAGCCCTGCCTTTAATTTTAGGCAAACACTTTTTTTTTCTTGAAAGAACTGAAATAATGAACCTACAGTGTCATACAGAAATCCCAAGTATTCATAATCAATCAGTCAGCTTTACTTTCTCCTTGATAAACATGGGGGTGGCGGGAAAAAGCCGCTGTACTGCGGCTTGACAAAGTTCCAGCCTCTACAATGCCTATATAGCGGCAAAATTATCCAAGTAGAAGTAATAAAACACATTTGAACTAAATGCACTATGACAAGAAGTGGCTACATATACCGAAAAATTGATAAAATATCGAAGTATTTGTTTTTTTTGTGTGACTCATTATACGTAGTGAGACGCGTTGATGCGACTCATGAGACTAAGGGGGGAGTGGGGTAAAAGGAAAGAAAAACGCATCGCAGTTGGAAGTAAAGTAGCGTATACAACATATGTTGATAACTGAGCCAACAAGAAGCAACAAAAAACAAAAAACAAGAAACCAACAAGAAACGAAAGTAAGGAAAGCATAGCGGGAAGAAAAAAAGCAAAACAATGAAAGAAAACGTCTTGTGCCGAATAGATTAAGAATACTTAGCATTCCGCAACTGATCATCACGACCAGGCTATAGTGGAAAAGCGAAATTTTATCATCACACGATAAGACTGCGCTAACGGTGCCTGTTGAAAACGTCTCAGCGAATAACTGATCGACTTACTTTTCAGTCGTGAGAGTTCCGTTTATGCAAAAGTATCCAACGCATGGTTTACGACAGGTCTTATTCTTCGGGCGTCTCTGGCAGTTTGGTCGCCTGCACCATGTTGACACTCCGAAATCTGTCCAAAGAAACCATGGTCGTTGACCCTGTAATTTGCTATTCTACGTCCCTATGACGCATTCGTTTACAGAATGTGCATCAACTTTACAGTTGCCAGATCATACAATGCTAACAAGCGAATAAATGATCACAAAAGAAGCGCAAAATAGGATGAAATTACATTGTTTTTTATTTTT
Organism: Rhipicephalus microplus; assembly: GCF_043290135.1. Classification (NCBI taxonomy): domain Eukaryota; kingdom Metazoa; phylum Arthropoda; class Arachnida; order Ixodida; family Ixodidae; genus Rhipicephalus; species Rhipicephalus microplus. The sequence goes on from NC_134709.1 coordinate 24,095,686, forward strand.
CAAAATAATTTTACATATGATAAAAACATGTTGCTCGAACACGAAGTGACTTGGAAAACTGACTTCATTTCGTTCGCATTGCGAAAATATGCGCAAATGTAAACGAGGCCACTTCTTTCCTCTTTTGCATTGTCCATTCGGTTGAATGCACGTTTATCAGTGCGTGATTAATAATACTTGTTGACTACCCAAACTATATTTGACTTTCGCATGAAACTACTCAGGGCCATCGACAAACGTGTCACTAATGTATGACAATTGGTGAACGTCATGAACAGTAAAGTACCTATATTTTATTGAAAAATACAAGTAAGCCCAAAAAATGTGGCAAGTGACCAGATAATTGCACAAGTGACTCGGAGAAACAAGCAGCCCAAAGCTGTTTATTATACGCAGTATTTGGCCACTCTCATTGGCTTGGATATATACTTCGAGGTGTAGTACACAGAACTATGAAAAGCAATCTCTAAACTGGGTCATGATAAGCGGCCGTATACGCGAAACAGTTTTCAACGGCGGAGCTGTTCAAGCTTGAAGCACCATCGCAAGGTGTGCGAAAGGAAATGCACCAAGAGACGCCGAAACAACACGTATAGCAACCACCTGGCATGGCTGCGCCTAGAAAAAGCAACGCAACAGCTCGGCTGGCGCAATCTCTTCGTCTCCTTCATCTTCTACTTCGCTTCCGAACACGCGCGCTCCTCGAATGCTCTTCCGTTGCGCAGATTAGTTCGGCGTGCAATACAATAGCTCAGATAGGCAAAAGAAAAAAAGAAAGGAAGGAAAAAGAAATAAACGAACAGAAAGAAAGAAAAAAGAGATAAAGAAAGAGGGAAAATTCGGCAGATCCCACGTACCTGGGAATCGACGTTGTGCGAAGCATGCGGAGGGAAGGTGACCATAATGCAATTTTGGTATTGAGTGACACGTCATGGAATGACGCTATATATTTGTACAAATATTGCACGCAGAGACATATGTTGAACAATCGCAGATATTTATATAACCAGTTCTTTGCAATTTTTCAACGATACCAACAGGAACATGCGTATTAGCAACACCAGAAGCTGATATGAAGCGCTGATGCTTGACAGGATGCTGGCCCTGGACACTGCTACATAAATCAACTTCAGCGTATGGCAACTAACCACAATTTGCGTTAACCCGACGTGACGGCTGTATCAAAGGAGTACATATATAGGTTTCGTAACAGTGGGTAGGCAGCACTGAAACCACAAATAGACGCTATCTTGGTTTCACGAAGATAGCGTCTATTCGAAAAGTAGTTCGCAGACCTGGCGTAGCTCTGTGCTAAAATACTTCATTACCACGCAGAATGCTTGGGTTCGATTCCAACTGGGACCCTGACATTTATTCTTTGCATTCGTCGGGTCGACGCTACCGATGTCGGGTATTTCTTAACGCTCGCGCGTTAAAATTGCCCATGTGCGTTCTCGTCGTTCTTAGGTAGATACTAAGTGTCAATCACCTGTGACACTTACCCGCATACCAGCGGCATATACCCGCCCGTGGGTGTGTGCCACTGTCTGGCGGGAAGTGTTTGACGACGTACGCGACGGGACGTACGGGACGACGTACGCGACGGATTTTTGGTCGGGACCCGTCGAAATAGGGCTGGTCCGGCCAAGCCGTCGAAATAGAGTCGACGTGTTTGTTTTGGTAATGGCCGATGCTGTGCCTTTTAAAATGAATTCAGACTGGAATTACGAAAAAATGGCAGCATATCCACGGAGTGAATGATGGAGGGTGGGGCGAAGCATTCGTCCGTCCATGAGTTCGTCTGTGTGACCGTCCATGCGTCTGTTTGTGCGCCCGTCCCTGCGTTCTTTCGTGCATCCGCCCCTGCGTCCGTTCATTGGTCCATCCATGCATCTGTTTGTGTGTCCGTTCGTTCATCTATTCAACGCTCCAAGTCCCACCATCTCGCATCTTTTTATCATATATTCCCCATATAGAAGCACCGCCATCCAGCGGACATTCCAAGGACTAAACGAGAGGTGGCACACGCACACTTTCTTACGGCCTGCGCTTTGGGTCCACTTCCCACCTTTAACCACCTCGAGTTCATGGTATATTCTAGTTCACTGTATTCATGGCACTGCGGCCCAACGCTCGCTAAACCTTTCTAAAATCAAGGAGGTTACGCCCAGCGAGTATAACGTAGCAACCTTTCTCTGTCAGATAGGGCTCAATTTACATGCCAATGGCTGCTAATGAAAAATGAGAGACAGGAGAATTCGGCTTTTACTTTCTTACGGCTTGCGCTTCGTATCTACTTCTCATTTTTAACCACCTTGAGTTCATTCATGGTATATACAAGTTCATTGTATTCATGGCACTGCGGCTCAACGCTCGCTAAACCTTTCTAAAGCTAAGGAGGTTACACCCAGCGAGTATAATGTAGCATCCCTTTCTTGTCCGATAGTGCTCAATGTACATGCCAATGGATGCTAATGGGGATCGCAGCGTGCGCGTTGACTAAAAGCCGAATGCTCATGTCTCTCATTCCCCATTAGCAGCCATTGACATGTACATTGAGCACTATTTTTTATTGTTAAACAACGCACAGAAGAAATCTCTCACTGGCACCACCTTGGAGGTCAAGCGTTATACCTATTTCGGGTATGTTCCACTGGTGGTTACATACGAGGGACGCCCAAGCCACGCCATAAGGAGCTTCGCTCCTAAAACAAGCAAGCCCTTCGTTACCGTTCACGGTAACTTCGTGATATCATAATGCACATATTATTACATTACATCCGTGTCTGTCACAATGAGTGGTGACAAGAACTCACCGCTCCAGTCGCAGAGCGAAAATCGTGGACCGTTCGCAGTCCGTGTGAAACGAAACCGCCATTAGCGACGGTTGCAAACAGAATATTTTTTTTTTCGCTGCAATAGTGGCATGTGAAACAGCCTTAAGTCGCATTTCGCGCCGGTTGCCGCCGGGCCGCGCCGACGGACGCTGGTGGCGCCTGGCGTCAGACTAGTGTGCTCGAGTATTGCTAGCGCAACGTCACTGTGCCCAGCGTGCACGAGTGTCAACCTTACGTCGGAGTGTATTGGCACATTCGTGATGCACCCGTGGCCGTTTCGGTAGCTCTACATATACCAAATTTGGTATCAGGTGACGTGAATAGATTACGAAGGTTAATGACGCGTTCAAACATCATAATCATGACAAGGAAGTCATGTACGGCATAATTTACCTCCGCCTCGTAACGTTGTGCTAATTTTAAAGTGACATATCAATCTTGCTCATTCGTGGTTCGCATATTATAGATTCCCACTGTACATCCCACTGTACATAATCACGGTGTATCGTTGTGGTGAAATAAATTTCAACTTTCAACTTTCAACTTTCAACATGGGATCTGCCTTTTTTTTAACTAAAGGTTTAGAAGTTCATCAGTAATCAGGGCTTCAGCATATCCTTAAGCTTTCACTGTATACCAGAAACTCCAGTAACCGAAGACCAAGCTCCGCGGAAGAATCAAAAGAGAAGCTTACATCGCATCAAGTGGTAGCAATCAGTCCCTTCTCATATAGCACTACAGCGTAGAAATGGACGCTTTATGAATCGGCAAATCGTTGCAGAGCGGACCACTGTGTGCGTGTGTGCGTACCCAACTGCTGCTACCTTCATGGGAATGGGAACTCTGTCAAATGGGTAGTCGCTTTCTTCCCACCCCCTCCAAAGTTTTCTTTTGTACTGCTGGTAAAACGAGCATTTATTATTATTGTTGTTGGTATTGTTGGTATTCTGTTTACTGTTATTGTTGATATTGACATTGTTACTGTTATTGTGATTATTGATGTTATTGTTATTGGTTTGTTGTTGTGAATGGGATTGTCGTTGTTTTAGATCATGTGGGGCGAAAAAGGAGATTTACCACTCTTAAACAGCTTCGGTGATAAATCAAATTTAAGCCATAAGTGCTGCCAGTAGTAGTAGCTAAAGCTATAATTCTGATCCAGTTAGGAATTGGTGTGTTTAGGCTACTTACCACTTGAAGAATACAACATGAAGCTAAGCACAATAACAATGGAAACAGTGGCCCAGTGCATTTTCCTGAACAACTTACAAATTCCTCCTCCACCTACCTGCAAGAAGAAAACTGCATCATTACTTTTTACATTGAACACGAAAAATGACTTCGAGTGAGGGCATAAATGAATTACGAGCTTAGTGCCTTTTTTGACAAGAACACGAAGCATTAAACCTTTCTTTTAACTTTGATTCATACATTATGTACAGCTTATTAGGTTAACTAAATTGCCTTCATGCTCTCGTCTGCACTGGCGATATACTTTAACTTGCCATGCTACTCTCGACTTTCTATCTTCTCTTGTTCCTATACCAGCTTTACTCGCGACTTGCCCATCCCTAATGGCTCTGAGCCATGCTCCCAATACGGGAGCACGGCTCGATGACAAAATCATCGTGAAGTTATTGTCGATGAAATATTTGTGAGACCTAATGCCGTTATCAAAGCATCACATCTCACAATAACTTCGTTTCAGAAACGGTTGTCGACTCAGTTGCGTCGGGACGGTACGGAAGAATGGTGTCGTTGCCACTTCAGCCACGTACATCGCCTTGGCCAATAACCTAACGAAAACGTATGCGATGATCCCCACAGTTAAGCACAACGTGAACTACGCGTGTTTATTTTGATAAAACAAGACGTCGAATGAAACATTGGCGTTAACCTCAAACACGATGACAAGCACGGCGACGCGAAACGTTTTTTCAGTATTTAAGGCAGCACAAGAAGCGAAATTCGCTAAGTCTATCTGAGACCGCTTCTCCATTCTTCGCTGTGAGTCATGGTTGTCATAGTCACAAAAAGCAGCGAAGAAACCTGGTAGCGAAAGTTTAGTAAAAAATGCAAACAATTAAATAAAGTGTGATTATTTCCCCTGTTTCATTTTGCGAAACCGCAAAAGAAGCATTTCGAAATTTTATACATTATATACGTGAAATGTGGCATTGTTTAGTACAACCTCAGGTACTGCACAGAAACATCGCCTTCGAGCGATGTGCATTGCTTCTTCGTGGACCCCGAGATGAGCGCAGTGGGGGGGGGGGGGGGTGCGATTTAAACAACAGACATATTGCTACGCCGACCCGTAAGTCCGCGCCTTCTCAAGTTTATTTATCGAGCTTTGGATTCTCTATTTTAACACCAATCAAGTATTGTAAGGTAATGGCTCTATGCTTAACAATTATGGCCATTGTTTGGGAACTACTTCTCTCATAGCGCGGAGGCATGTAAAATAAGGGCAATGAGGCCACGTGGGTGGAGCCTGTATTTATTCTTAGGTTGTCACCGTCTCTAGGTCTTTCCATTCTCGTGCTATGCGTCTTTTTTGCGCTGGTTGTGTACAACACGCATCGAATTCAGTCGCCCACCTCTCTATACCAGTGAGCCACGGCCCTTTAGAGCACGCGACAAAATCACGTAACTCCTCTTGGATTCAACGGATGCAAAAAAAAAACATTTAGCGCGATAGATTCGAGAGAAACTGCGACACTGATTACACTATTGATAACTTAGAAAAGCAGTTCATCGTACCTTTTGAAAGCGGTGGATAGTAGTATAACAGATAACATATATAAAACTATACCAGTGCAAGGTTTACTAACAAGTCAGCGTGGCGTTTGACGTTGCCTTTTCAGTTGTCGTTTCTCTTATCACGTCGCACCCGTGTTGTTCGGCCATGTGAAATCGTTACTAAGAAGTACACACTGCAGCATATTCACTACCAAAGCTCGAAATCGCATATAAGGTCAAGCTTTAAATATGTGTAAATGTATGATAGTTATGACAACCCTCAACAAGTGACGCAGTAATACCGACGAGGCTTTTGCTTATAGCGAATCTTTTTGAGAATATACACTCACCAGTACAGAACACGCCGTATGTTAGGGCCAACAAAAGCTCCTTCCCTTATGGACTAAGCAGTGCAAAACAGCAACGCTGTACTCCGCAGCGTCAGACAATGACCCGTATATATCATGTTCCGTTACGTCATCACCTTAATGCGTTTTATATTCCTTCGTTCGATCATCTCGGCTCCTCGCATATTATACCATATACTTTCACGCTCCTATTCTTCTTCTCACGAGCGTTATTCTTCTCATAATCACGGTATAAAGTTCTAACAGCTAAAGCTGTTCTCTCTTCATGCGTAACGATGATCAAGATGCGTGACTATCGCCCATTACGTGGAACGTGCTCGCATATATAGCAGGACCGGTCACAAGCCGAAATTCTCAACCCTCCATTAATATAAAATCTTATCAGGGCATGCATAGAAGCTCTATTGAAGCCCTGCAAAAGCTGTTTAATATTTAGATGGATGGATGAATGAACTTTATCAGGTTCTTCGGGACACGCTTTAGCATCTGGCGGATAGCTCCCACGTCGGAACAGAGAGGCAAAGCCTCTGTGCTGCGTCTCGGGCCCATTGGACTGCCCATGACTGTTGTTCGAGTCCGGAGCTAGAAATAGCGGCCTCCCATTTGTACGGCGTGAAGACTTCATCACAGCGTGATGCGCGGCGCGCCACAGCATTTGCTCTAAGTTAGTTGTATTATCGCAGAAGTAACATGTATTACAGTCGAACCCTGCTACAACGAACGCCGCTTCAAGAAAATTTCCGCTACAACAAAAAATTCACGGTTCCCCGTCAGCAGTCCTTAGGAGTCAATGCATGAATATTGTCGCCACAAGGAACTTTTTTTTCTGCTGTGCCGCTTCAACGAAATTCCACGATGCAATTCCAGGTTCAAATATTTATTGCTATACAGAAAACCTTTCTTTAACATTTTGATGCATTTCAAAACCTGCAAATACGTTGACGAAGTCTAAAACCCGCGTTGGCACCACCGGAAACCGGCGCTTTTCAGCAAGCATGAGCGCCGCACTTGCTCGATAGCAATGGAAATGAAACTGCCCTGGCAGACCCTGCTTTTGCCACAGGCTTGTCTTCGAGCCACAGACGATCCGAAGCTCAGTCACCCAGTTCATGGTATCCTTCACGCAGCTGCCGCAGCTGCTGAGTGCAAACGCGGAGCGATGCCTTTTCCGATTCCAATGCTTATCATCTTATTCGCGCTTGGCCAGTGTGGTACCTAATCAGAGCGGATACACTTCGACGGCGGACAGATGCTCGTGTTAACGTGGTAATGCAACTGTTTGGAACGTTCACGAAAGCGGTTGTAGGCGTTGTTCCAGCGTGGTTATCACCGTGGCCTCGCTATACATGACTGTGAATCACGTCGTCCCACTGCTGGGAAAGAATAGGAAGCAGCGGACACTTTTTTTTTATTTTAAGAATACACGTTCCTTTGTTTTGCTAGCTCAGATTAGCCATATTTTTTCTATTTCATTACAACAAAATTCTCGCTTCAACGAAATCTTTTCGCGCCCCATGAGTTTTGTTGTAGCGGTGTTCGACTGTTAGTTGACTTTATTTCGGGACAAATCTTGTGCAATTAACATTCCTTTAATTTAAAAATACCTGCGTCAATCACTTGTGAACAAGCGATGTGCCCTAGCTTGTTCTCTCCTCCCGTTGTCGTGTTTGTGCTCAGTGCCATTAATGAACTCAATGCTCTCTCCTGTTTCCTTTCATGCAGGGAGTTCAACCTTCATCCGCGTGCTTAGCGGGACATTTTCTGCAGGCCGCAGAGCAACAAACACCATGCCACCAATATACAAACCTTGTATATATATGTACTCCAACATGGTCGCTGCAGAGTTCTGCCCCAGGATGATCTCTCTCACTATCAACGCCGTCGTGCCACAGTCTCACCACACCATCTGTAAAGAGCCGAGAACAATGGCATACCTGCCTTCTTACGCATTTAATACCACTCCCTTCCTAATGATGATTGTTGGCGCGTGGCTCTGAGATCGTCTTCGTCTTCCTTCTTTTACTCCGTCGTTGCTGCCTCATAAATAAAATGAGCTGTGACAAGGCGGTCGGACCATGTACTTTTGAAGCAAGGAAAGAAAATTCTCTGCTTAACAAATAGCTAGAAAATTTTGAACGCACTGAACCAAGCGCAGCAGTTTTTGGACTGCCTTGGCGAGGAGCAAAAATCTGCGTGGTAGGGATTTTCTATCGCTTGCAACGTTGCGATGACAGCGTGCGCTGTTGATATGACATCACGTTATATGACTTCACAGTGACGTCATGATTCATTCAACAACTATGGCGACCTCATCAAGTGATAAACATTTTTTGCATCATTTGTGTTGTCGCCACCAACAGCAACGTTTCACCAACGATGACGCAGCCAAGCCCTTCGTCCCACAACAAACGACAGCAGAAATGCGAAACCACCTCCTAGATCTCCGCGTATCCACAACACCAAATACTAGTAATATTAATTTTTCTCTTCAAGGTTTCCCTTCAATGCACTTGGCTGCTGCCCCGAAGGTCGCAGGATTCAATCCCGGCCATGGCGGCCGCATTTTCGATGGAGGTCAAAGTGCTTGAGGCCTGTGTGCTTAGATTTAGGGGCACGGTAAAGAACCCCGGATGGTCGAAATTTCCGGAGCCCTCCACTACGGTGTCTCTCATATACATATGGTGGTTTTGGGACATCAAACCCAACAATTATTAAAAAAATCACATATCACGGGGTGAAACATCGCATGGAGAATCGTATGTTCTATGTGCGAATGAAAGCGTGCGAAGGAAGCTGATGACCGCAGAGGAAGTGAAGATGAAACACTCCGGCCATCTTTCTTCGCACGAAAGGCCTATGGTTAGTTCTGCAGGAGGCTTCTGCGTCACTCCGACCGAACTTGTGTCCCTTGACCAGACAGACGTGGTCTCACTTTGTTAAGAGTGATCGTCTGTATATTACCAGACGGCTCATACTATTGTGTGTGCGCTGTACTCCGACCGCTTGGCTTACGTTGAAGCGTAAGGCTGCACGATCGGTCGTTCCACTCGACGCAGAAGACTTACTTTACCCCGGAGGCGTTTCGTTGGCTTACGCCACCTAATGCACCCTAATGCACCCTAATGGGTGCTCATCAGCAGCCGTTAGTTGTTGCACCCTTTTTGCACCCTAGTTTCCACCTTTTTGATGTGTTCACCCTTTAGATTCCGCTTGTAGGGTGCTGAGACGCGAATAGGGTGCTCAAAGGGTGTGCTTAAGGTGTCGGCACCCTTTTCAATGCCCTTAAGGGTCAGAATTGGTTTACTGTGTACTTAAGTGCAAGATTCGGGTGCAAGTATCATCTAACCTTCTAATTTGTTTATATCGCATTCATTGCTTTGTCCTTGCGGCACGTGCCTGGTTAACCCTGTCTTGTTGCCCCTCCCCCCCCCCCGGAATACGGTGAAACATTGTGCTGAAGAACAAAGACAAACAAGATAAGAAGAGCCTCACAGCTTCAGAATTCAACTGAACGCGTAAACGGTCATTTTTGTTTCTCTCGCAAGTGGTGCCCCGTCCTCGGACTTCTGTGACCGTGTTTTCATCTTTCCTATCTCTTCTATCCCCTCGATATTATTACTTTTCTGTAAGAAAATAATCAAATGGGTGAATAAAATGTTCTAAGGTCGGCAAAAATGTTAAGCTCAAACAGACCCAATTTGAACTCCCTTGGACTTTTTGTCAACCGTAGACATTCGGTCTAAGGCTCACCTTTATCTTACTAACGAGTACTCAGACTCAGAGTCAACAACCAATCTGAGTATGAGCGAGTTTGTTGACTTATGCGGACGATCGGATGTGGCTACACATTCGAACGTGTGTATCTTTCTTCAGTTCCGCACCAATGTCCCCCTCTTCTGACTCGCGCAGGCTCTCGCCGAGCAGTGCACCGGCAGCGAAGGCGAGTCCGACCACGACAACTACCGGGACCGATTCACCCTTCGGTTCCCAAACACGGGCCAGAACCTGGCCTTCAGGGGCCGCAATTTCCCCTTCCAGGAGAACGACTAGTCCGGCCGCGTTCGAGAGTGGTTCATCGAGCACGCCGACTTCTCGCCGGAGCGACGTCGGAGCTTCCGCGTACTCGCTCAAGACCGACGAAAGCCGACGGGCCACTTCACCCAGCTCGCGTGGGCCGAGACGAGCTACGTGGGCTGCGGATTCGTCGAGTACAGCGTGGCGAACGCGACCCGCCTGCCGTACATGCAGTACTACGTGTGCAACTACGCCGTGACTGGCAACGTCTTCAAGAGACCCCTTTACCGGGAAGGCGAGCCCTGTACTGCCTGTCCCGCTGGCACCGTCTGCGAAAAGGTGGTCGGACTGTGTTCTGTCGAAGGAGAAACAGAACATTATCAGCTCGGTAAAGGCCGCGAGAAATCTGAGCGAGCTGAACCGAACGCTGCGGCGGCTTTCGCGCTACTTTGGCGAGATGCATTCTGTATGGTAGCGACCACAGCTCTTGCAACGTTGCGAGGAGAGCGTGCGACGTTATTTCTTTAGGTACGTACGCCTCCTCCAACTGCACTTTCTGTCAATCCGATCGAAACACGATCTATAGACGAGGGATATCGTATATATGTAACTGTGCCTTTGCGAGACTTGCGAAGTGTTTGCCTATTCAAACATTTTTAGTGTAAGAAGTCATGTATGTGAATTCAGACAAAGGGCCCATTGATCACTAGACTTTGATGGTGCTTACGAAAGCGGAAACCTTAATTGCCTTATCAACAGCGAGAACAACTCCCTGGCGCTCACACAAGTAAAAAAATAAACCTGATGATTCACATGCCTCCAAAATTAGTGACGTCATCATGACTTCCCATATTGCCGCGACAGGTTGGCCACGTTCAAGTAGCCCGCCGCAATCATCGTGGCACGAGCACCAGCAAGACCCGGCTGGCATGCGCCACGGTGGTGGTGAAAACATTTAATAACCATTAAATGGTTACAGAGAGGTGATTGGGTTGGGGCCTTATTGGCCTCCTACCCTCACAGCACTAGGTGGAACCCCTATTCCGGGGCTCCATTGGCAAGCAACGCCGCCCGCGCCCGTTGAACCAGAGCCTCTTGGGCCTTCAGGTCTTGACAGCCGAGCAGGGCCGCCTCCCAGTCCTCTCTCGTGGGATTGGGGTTGGGGGGGATAGATGGATTAGACTGGCACGCCCAGACGATGTGAAAGGTGTCAGCCACCTCACCACAGAACTGGCACGTGCCATCAAAGGATGAATTGAAATGTTTTAGCACCGCCGGGCACAGTACAGTATTGGTAAACAGTTTTAAAAGGAGGCGCTCGTCAGCGCGATGCAGTCCCTTACAAGGGTCTGGATAGCGCCGGTGCTCCTCCTTGTAGTAATTGGTAATATCTTTGAATGAAAGGGCCGAATTGTCTGATTGCGAGTAGGCTTCCAAAGACAGGGAGATAGCCCGAGAAGAGAGTGCGCGGGCGGCCTGATCGGCCTGTTCGTTACCCCTGAGTCCTTGGTGACCGGGTGCCCAAACCAGATTTCGCGGAGTTGGATTAACGTATCGGCAGCTAGGTTCCAGTATGCGCTGAGCAAGCGGTGAAGCCCACCCTAGCTGATAGTTCCGACAGGCCCCTCGTGAGTCGGTGATGATATGTTTAGAAGAGGGATAGGTGAGAGCCAGAGCGATGGCAATCTCCTCCGCGTGTGTTGCGCTGTAGGCTTTGAAAGTGAGCCCGTTTACGGTGTTTGCGTTGTGTATGACTGCGGCAGTATACCACCCCCCATGGTGCGGGCCGGCAACGTCCACGTAGCACACGTGTTCCTCTTGACCAAAGTGTCGCTGCAACGCTTCCGCGCGCGCCGGGCGGCGACCACTGTGGTTTTCTTTGGACATGTTGCGGGGAAGGGGTCGGACCCGGAGGGCGCGTCTCCAAGGTTCTGGCACTCTCACCCTTTCCTCAATATAGTAATCGTGTTTGATGTGTATTCGGTCCAAGAGGCGGCGACCGGAATGTGTCTGTGCAAGGCGCGTTTATTGGTTAACGAGGTGGGCTTCTCGAAGTTCCCGGTAGGTATTCACCACGCCTAGGGCCAGAAGTCTCTGGTTGGACGTGGTGATAGGGAGGTCGAGAGCCCGCTTGATAACTTTACGGTGGATGACCTCGAGTTGATCATCCTCGTGTTTGCGTAGGTGCAAGTAGGGAGTCGAGTAGAGTATTCTACTCGTTACGAAAGCATGGGCAAGCCGCATTGCATCCCTGCTTCGTAATCCGCCCCGCTTGTTGGAGACCCGGCGGACCATACGGCCCACCTGGTCTCCCACCGTGCGAAGTTTGGCTATTGTGGTGTCGGCCTTGCGTTGGTGGTGTATGAAGAGGCCAAGGACGCGGATCTCCTTGGCTTCACGGATCGGTCCCGAGGGAAGACTGATATGGAGCTGAGTTGTGTCCTGAGGGGAGGGACGTACGTGCACAAATTCTGACTTAGCCGGGGCACACTGGAGTCCGCAGTAGGTTGCGTAGTCGTCGACTACAGTCGCTGCTGCTTGCAGGCATGACTCCATGTGACCCAGGTTACCTTGCGTGGCCCAGATCGTGATATCATCCGCGTAAAGAGCGTGATGTATCCCTGGTAAAGAAGCCAATTTGGGGGGAAGATGAAGCATGGCTATATTAAATAGGAGGGGAGAGAGGACCGCGCCTTGAGGAGTTCCCCTCGAGCCGATGACGTAAGGCCCATGTTCCTCATCTTGTGTGCGTATGTAGGCTTGACGGTCTGTAAGAAACTGTCTCACATAATTGAATGTTTTATAACCACAGTTGGTCTGACTGAGGTGGTCAAGGATTACCTCATGCTTCACGTTGTCGAATGCCCCTTTAAGATCCAAGGCCAGGACTACCTTGTCATTGTGGGGGCATTCAACAGGATCTAATATGTCATGGTGGAGCTGTAGAAGTATATCCTGGGCTGACTTCTGAGGGCGGAATCCAAACATGGTGTCCGCAAAATTGTGCTGTGTTTCTAAAAACTCGGAGAGTCTGTCGCGCACCATCGTTTCCATCAGCTTGCCGACACAAGACGTGAGGGAGATGGGGCGAAGGTTCTCCACGTCAATAGGTTTACCTGCCTTCGGGATGAAGGTCACGAGAGCTGATTTCCATTCAAGAGGGAGAGGAGTTTCTCCGTCCCAAATGCTATTGATGTATTTGAGGCGCGTGGCGTAGGCTGCGTCGGAAAGATTGGCCAACAGTTTGACCGTAACCTGGTCACGCCCTGGTGCAGTGCCACGCTTCATCTTGCGTAAGGCCGCCTGGAGGTCGTGGAGCTGGAACGGGGTGTCCAACTGCGTGTTCTTTTTGCCTGCGTAGGAGTATGCGGCCGTCCGGGGGTCCTTGGTGGTGCACAGGTATCGGTCCCTGAGCGTGTTTGCCAGCTGTGTTGTCGTTCCTGTAAAGTTGTGCATGACCTTATGTAAGTGACGTTGAGTTTCCGTGCGTGTTTGTGTTGGATCGATGAGAGCGCGAAACAGGCGCCACGTGTTGCGACCAGACATCTGGCGTGCAGCCGTGTTGCACCTGTCCACCCAGTTAGTGTCGGCTAGCTGAGCAGCATATTCCGCAGCTTGCTCCGTGAGTTCTAGGATGCGTTTCTTGAGGCGTCTGTTATGTTTCTGTTTTTTCCATCGTTTGGTGACATGCGCCACGCGTTCGTGCGCTCGGGCTACGAGGAAGAGGAAGGCAGTTGGAGCCTAAATGGCCATAGAGACGCATTCGATGCGGTGTGTAATTTTATTCAAGACTCTAAACGTGTTTCAACATAAAGCCCACGTTTACAGATACTCAAAAAAATAGCAGCTCGAGAAGTAATTTTCGAATCTAGATAAATCCACGACATACCAAATTGATCAGGTTTGGCAAAACCAGCTGTCTGGTCGGCTCCCACAATCAAGGTATAGTTATTAGTGTCTATTTTCTTGTTGATCTTTTTATAGTCTCACATGGACGACAACTGCACTATTGCTTGCAACAAAAAAGGAAAAAGAAGTTGTAAAATGAAGACAGTATATTAAAAAAAAGAAAAAGATTCAGAGAGTGAGTTCTCTTGGCCGATCCCCCAGAGTGGGTATGAGCCATGGATTCTATCTAGGCTACAAACAAACAAACTGTGTAACTCAGCTATTCGGACTTTGACGATCACAGTCACTATAGACTCGTGGGCACAAGTTCACCCTAATGAAGACGTTTATTGCCCAGATGACTGCGAGGCACTCTTTTACAGCTGCAGAGTAGTTTGCCTCAGCTTTTGAGAGTTTACTGCTGGCATAAGCTAACACTTTCTCTTCACCATTTTGCCTCTGCACCAGGATGGCGCCGAGGCCGACATTGCTGGCATCGGTATGGACTTCAGTGTCGGCTGTCTCATCAAAATGGGCTAGTATTGGTGAACCCTGTGGCCTTTTTCTTAATTCGTCAAAAGCTTTCTGTTGTTCGCTTTCCCATTTGAAGGGCACGTCGTCTCTTGTTAGTTTCGTAAGAGGTTTCGCGATATTTGAGAAGTTTTCCACAAATCGTCTATAGTAGGCTCATAAACCAGACAATCTACGGACTGAATTTTTGTCTCTGGGTGTTCGGAACCTCTGAACTGCGCCTGTGTTTTCGGGATCCGGACGAACACCGTCAGAATTGATGACATGTCCAAGGAATCGCAGCTCTTCGAAGCCGAAGTGGTATTTTTCGGTTTTATTGTCAAGTTTGCTCACCGGATGGCTTCCAAAACTGTGCATAATCACTCTATATGTAGGTCGAACATTGCAGAGAATACCACCACGTCATCCAAATACACTAGGCATGACTGCCATTTCAATCCAGCGAGGACAGTGTCCATCATTAACTGGAACGTCGCTGGCGCGGAACAGAGGCCGAATGAAAGCGCTTTGAATTCGTAGAGGACATCTGGGGTTACAGATACCGTTTTTTCACGGTCCCGCTCGTCGACCTCTATTTGTCAATATCCGCTTTTCAGATCCAAGGACGAGAAAAACTTTGTGGATCGCAGCCGATCTAGTGTATCGTCGATACGTGGCAAGGGGTAGACATCTCGTTTATAGTTAAACTGTTCAGTTTTCGGTAGTCCACACAGAATCTATGTGTGTTGTCTTTCTTCTTAACGAACACTACGTGGGGACGCCCATGCATGGACTATTCGAAAGCTGGATGACATCATCTGCAAGCATCTCCTCTACTTGCTTCTAATTTTGATAATGCCCCGTTCTTTTTGTAACACTCGATATGGATGCTGGCATATAGGCCTTGTGTCGTCTTGCGTTATAATTCTGTGTTTAGTAATTGACGTGCGCTGGACCTTCGAGACAGTTGAGAAGTAATCAGACAACTCTTTTAGCAAGGCAAAAACCTGTTTCTTTTGACTGTCCGGGAGGTTCTGGTTGACGATCACGGATGTGTCGATGTTGCAGGCCACTGGTCGAGGGTTGACGTCGTTAAGCTGCATAGTTCAGTCGCCATACAGAAGTCATGTAAATAGGCAATAGCCGTGCCTTGAGCGATGTGTTGAAGATCATTGGAGAAATTTGTGTGTATAGAGAAAGTAGTGAACGAATTCGAGTACTTCGTACTCAACTATGGGAGTGCATCGAGTCGTTCTTTTGTGATTAGGACATCTACACGGCCATTCGTCAAGTGAACAAGACCCCGAGCTACGCAGACACATTTGTTCAAAAACAGCCCTACATTTGTATCCGCTATGCCTTCGCGGTTTTGCAATGCGTCATTCTCTACGATCACCTTTACACTGCAGCATGGCGGCACAGTTACGTCATCATGAATAACGCGTAGAGCAGTTAGGCGTTGTTCCTCAGATTACTCCACGGGTATAGCTCGTTCAGTCGAAAACGACACGCTCGACCTTCGCAGGTTAATTACGGTACCATTAGCTCGCAAAAGTCCATTCCTATAATGAGTTCCCTTGAACAGTCTGGTAGCACAATGAACTCGGCAACGTAAACAAAGCCCGGTATTTCAAGTCTTGCAGTGCATCTGCCAAGGGGCTAATAATGTCGCCACCTGCCGTGCTATCTGCGATCCACTCCCCTGTGTCACAACTTTGTTTAGCTTCTTCCTTATCTTGTGACTTGATTGATTGATTGATTGATTGATTGATTGATATGTGTGGTTTAACGTCTCAAAACCACCATATAATTATGAGAGACGCCGTAGTGGAGGGCTCCGGAAATTTAGACCACCTGGGGTTCCTTAACGTGCGCCCAAATCTGAGCACACGGGCGTACAACATTTCCACCTCCATCGGAAATGCAGCCGCAGGTCGCGAGATTTGATCCCGCGACCTGCGGTTCAGCAGCCGAGTACCTTGGCCACTAGACCACCGTGGCGGGGCATAAACATATGGTGGTTTTGGGGCGTAAAACTCCAGATATTGTTATCAACTACTGCCCGGAAATGGGAAAAAGTATAACTGTTAGTGACAGAAAAAGACACAGCAGAAATAGAGAATAGTCAAAAGTAACCAACTCTGACCAAAACTGTCGTCTAGAGCTAAATAACTTACTAAAAAAATGAGACCAATGCGAAGAAAGAACCATGCATGCAATTCGAAGAAATAAAACGAAGGAACGCATGTAAGTCTGGGATGAAGACCTCGTCAGAAGACATAACAGTCTTTCTTCTTACCTTGTGGTTCACACTGGGAATAATGTATATGTGTATGTCTGAAAAACAAATTGAAATGCATTGAAATATAAATTGTACCTAACGAGAGAGATATATAAAGATGTAAGGATTGAATGTAACGAACCGAATCATATGGGCAACAACTTCGCCTTTTCGGTGGTGTTCAAGTAGAAGCAGCTCGACTTTTTTTTTTTGGTTCTCCCGAGAGTACGTCAATCTGAATCGCTTCAGGGATTGTAATTATGTTCATCAGATCAGCCCTCTTCGTACAATGTCGCCGCCACTGTGACTTCCCGTTTGAGATCCATCTGTGCAACACTCGGAGCCAACAAAAATATAGGAACGCCGGAATATGTTCAGTGTTGATAATCTAGTAGCGTGTGAACATAATGAACTCACGTATCCAACTCCACTCGACGCTCCGTGCAAACCAATAACAAGCATTCAATAGTCCGCACCGCAAGACCGTCACACGCAATTCCACGCGTACACGAAACAATGTTTTCGCACCTGACCGAAAGAAACTCGATCCGTCATTATTCGGGCGAAGCTGCGAAACAGCAACACCTGCAGCTTACAACGAATCCCGCGACGCTCTGGGTAAACACGGCGAGAAGATCCGTCCGTCGCTGTTTTGCATCGGATCCATGGAGCGCCGCGACGGGCCAGTCGTAACTCGTCGAGGTAATGCGAGCGAGTTACCCGGGTTAAAAACATTTTCTTCGCCTCGTACACGCATACTCCGTGCGCTTGTACGCACATTCCTTGTGTAAGCGTCAAAGAGAAACCGCTCCTGTGGATATACGTTGTTGTACCCCCCCCCCCCCTCCTGCAGATCCGGTCGGTGTTTATTCTAGAAACTCGCGACGCGACCGTAAAGGTTTGCGTGTTGCGGCTATTCTTTTGTCTCCTCGAACCGAGCCGCGCCTCGCTGTACTCATAAGCCCTACGTGCACACAAGCGCACGGAGCAAGTGACGTATCGGCAACGTGTCGAGAAGGAAGGGAAGGGACTGCTTGTGCGAGTATACACACGTACTATACGGCGGTTTCGGCCTCATTTGCAATCTGGAAAAGAGATATGAGCAGCGAGGTGTGCGCTAACGCGATTAGCGGGTGCCGTACGGCCCGTTACAGACGCCCCATTGGGCGCCGTGTAACCTGATTACGGACGGGGAGGCGACCGCGCTGTCAAAACATCGGCACGCCAGGAGGCGCCGGCTACCACTCCTCCTTCAGCGTGTCTATCGTCGTCCCGCGTCTGTTTGCGCACGACACTCCTCCGCCTTCATTGTGCCTCTCGATGAACTCGCGGCGTTGGCGGCAACATGGCCTGCGGCGTGTGCTTCTGGTGCCTCACTTTTTTTTTCTCCTCTCTGATTGAGGGCGTATGTCGAGCGGCTGTGCGTATAGTCACTATGCAGTGCGATACGTGGTACTCGCTAACAAGCTTCCCCTTTTTGGTCTCCTCCACCTTCGTTTGTGACCGCTTTTAGCACCCCGGGCGACAAGCTTTTTGACGGACGGGTGTCAACGTGGTTGGAAAACTTTGTGCTGGAGAAGCGACAATGAAGGACCATGCCTTTACAAGAGGCGTTTAGTAACTCTAGAGTAACATTCGTGCCCGCAAGCATGCCTCATGTGCGAGAGCAAGTAGTCATGTCTATAGTCGCTAAAGGCAATATGCATTAAACTTCACCGGCACGGAAGGTAGAACTATGTCGGTGATTGACGGCGATTGGATCAGCCTCGGAATAGTCTTAGCAGCCACAGGGCTCTTCCAAGTGATTTAGAGGGTGAGAGATAGTCATTTCCAGCTGCTTACTGCTCTACAACATAACCGATGTGGTGTTATTCATTACCTCACGTCCATCGCACGATTAAGTAAGATTAAGGTACCCTTGTTAAACGGGCAGCCTAAACTACGGTTCGCCTATCTTACACGGTACGTAAACCTGTGGTTAAGTATCTAACCACGCGTGTAGTAAAATGCTCTTGTCAACAAATGAGTGGCTATCTGAGCTAGTTGGTATTATATTGTAAAAGACATTTACTATCTTATTGCGCAGAACATTTCGGAAAAGAAGTCAGATAAAACACAGCTCTCACAACCACATTATTCCTCAGATGGTTGGTAGAATGTAATATGGGTGTAGTGTATCGCTTTCCTCTTGTTATTTTATTAATAATATATATAAGGAGACGTTAGCGTGTAAGTAAGGCACCGGCTACACCTTAACCCTTGAGTGAACATGTACACTTCATAGATCTTAAAGGAAAAATTAAGAGCACTTCTTGTAAAATAAAATACACTGGCACATATTTGTAAAAATACACTCATACGCACATATCAAACAGCACCAATACAATGACAATGAAATGTTCGAAAGTCAACTATTATTGTCTATGATAATGTATTTAGCTAACATTGGTCAGGCGGGTCGTTATCTGAACCATCGCCTTATGGAGCACGCAAATCTCATGCGTGGATTAGTATAGGCAGCCAATGGCACCCAATTGTCGGTGTACCCCGATGTTGAATAAATGCCAAGTAATGACAAGATATATAAAGAAAGCCCGTGAAATACATGAAGCGTTTTTTATTATTATTATTATTCGCAAGGCAGGAACTTAAAGTGTAAGTGCCCTATCAGTTAAGTTGTTGGACAATTAATACAAGTTTATTTTCAGTTAAGATGTAATTTCAAGATTCGAATAACATGTTTTGCGCATGCTATATGATTTTTCCTTCTTACGTGTGTCATCTTCTTGCACTCTTGATTTAATATTTTCCCGCCATCTGAGCAATAATGTAGTTTAAGTGTGCCCGTTGTCGACTTCTTTTCCGAAACGTTCTACGCATTAGGAAAGTATATTTCTCTTAGAACTACTGACACTGACCTCGGTTTGGTGGTTAACCGAGGAAATGGCGGTGTCCATGAGGATGGGTTAGGTGCTCTAGCAAGGACGCTTTGCGGTTGAGGAGAGTGTGCGATCATCCATTTACTCAGGATAATATGGGTGCAAGGTCTGCAAGTACATCAGCCCAGAAGGCTGCACGAGCCCTTATACATTTCTTGAATCACTGAACGACTGTCATTGAAACTGTGCACTGTATGTATGGTGTGCAATATGAATCTCGTCTCTCTTTTACTCCCTTATTCTCCTTCCCCCACTCGTAGGGTGGCAAACCGGCCGTAATATGGTTAACGTCCACGTTTTTATATATTTTCTTTCTCTCTCTCGTGCTGTATAACATCGGCGAACCATGACCAGCTGTAACCACGGTACAACGTGGTTAACCGTGGTTGGTCGTAACCGCGGTTAACTTGCCCGGGTAAAAAGGGTATAATGAAATCTCAACTCTAGATGGAGTCCCCATTGGCAAGTGTTTAATTGCAGGGGCTAGTTTCCAAGCGATCGAAACACGACAAAGCGTTACTAGACACGGGCGAGAAAGACATAGCATCAGCTTGCATTTGTCGTCCGTGTCTGCTAGCGCTATTGTACCTCTCGATGCATAAACCGTCTAGCTTGAAAATTCACTTTGTTAAACGTTGTGCACTCTTCTGCCGAACTTCTATAGTTTATTTTGAGTATGAACCACGTTAGCTGTCCAGCATTTTATAATGCAAAGCCTTCCCCACCTCGTGCTTAGTGAGCATGAAAAATTGTACCAAACACAAAAAGCACAAGCCATTCTGGTTTCTTTTTCTATTGTACAGTGGCTATATTGTCATTAAAGGTGATATGTTATAACAATGCCCTTAAATTGGTGAGTCACTGCTCTCGCGCTGCCGTCCTAGCCTGCGTGTCGGCGTCGCAGATGAATTAGACAACTCTAACTCGACCACCCCTGCAATATACCGCCATCAATCATCTCTACACTGTGCATATTCGTTTACCAGACATAACTGCAGCTTCAGCAGACCAGTGTAATTAACGCCCAATACAAGCTACTTCATTATTATTTTTATGAGCCCAGCCTTTATATGACAAAGGCTCAGGAGACTCTTAACGTTGTCCTGCGTTTAATGAGGCACGAGAAAAAAAACTAGCTTCAATAGAACCGAGGTTCACTTACAGTCAGTTTTTTGTCAGATAAATATAACCGAAATGTGAGACCGACCGCGACCTGACATTATGCAATAAAACACATTCTAACTTCGAGGAGCTCGGTAAGGCAACAAAGACGCCCCTCCATCTCCCATATGCCCACACCCATACAGAACAATAGAAGAACAATAGACATCCACTTGAGGTTTACGTGCTGTAGCCGTCTTCCCATGAAGTCATCAGCCTTGCAAGAACTGCTCAGACGTATATTTCTTTGCTGTAGAGATATACTGAGGTTTTCAGAACTTCCACTGCCCCGCGAACATCCGAAACGCGAGAAAATGCAGCTGAATCACTAACGCCACCCTCAAATGCTAACGCAAGTGTGTTCATCGCGGATGAGGGGGTGAAATCTCTGAAGGGCGGCCATTGGTAATCACCACGGAGCGATAAAATCTGGCAAACTTAGCAGGGGATACCGAAACCGACGCACGAAACAGCGCATCACCATTAACTTCGAAAACGCTCTCAATGACGACACTGTTTCCCTCGTATTTGAGCAGGAGGATAAGCGAGCGCCAATAATCGGCCACGCGGCAGGAAAGCGTGGCGTAGCCACGAAACAAAGTATCTAGATCGACGGTTGATAACGGCGAGGGAAACAGTGCTCCGAGGCACAGCTATAGGCTAGTGGAAGTTCTTGCCAGCCCATGCCGGTGCCCTTTCAGCGCGCGACATACTAGGGAGCTTTAGAATAGCGCACCGCGAGCCCCTGCGGTGCGGTCGCTGCCACTGCGCATGCGTCGTAACGCGAGTCGGCGTTCGAGTTCGCGGACCGCACGCAAAAAAAAAAAATCGAAATTGCGTGCAGTAATAGCGGCCCGCATGTGGTACGCAAGCGCTGGTTTCGAGGCTACGGTGTCGCTGCGATCGTGCGTTGCGGATCGCAGCATGGCTAACGCTATTCTAAACCTCGTATGGCGCCCGCAACGCCCGCAGCGCTTGCAAAACGGTATTCTAAAACTTCCTAATACCAAGCTCGTTAACGGCGACTGCAACGCGTTTTGTACGAGTCTGATGTCGCGAGCCCGCAGCTCATGATGGCGGCGAACACAGGTGAACACTCGATGAGCGAGTGCCCGGGCAGCCGATGGTAATGGCGGCCAATATCCAGGCGACCACAAAGTACAAGCTAACTGACGCTCAAGCCGACCTTCGCGCGCATTTCCAGCGCGCGACATACAACAAGATCGAGCCCGTTGCCGGAAAGTGCGATCCGTATCGCGCACACGAAATGTGCGGCAGAATACAGAATGACCACCTACTTGTGAAAGAATCCAGTGAGATTGAAGCAATGGATCCGATGGGCCTGCTGTCTTCTCGGCCGCCATTCTCAACCAGTGGCGATGCAAGATTGTGGTGACCATCGCAACTGCGACAGGGTGCAGCGCGGCGTCGCGACGGGTCAAGACCTGCTCCAGAGCCAGACTTCAAAGGTGCGGCGAAACGTCAAAGCAGCAGCGTATTCGTGTAGGCACAGAAAGCACCGCTCCGAGCGCGACGCGGCGCCAACCGTCACCAAGAAAGCAAGTGGAAAAACTGAGCCAGGAGCGAGAAGGATGGTTAGTTCTCTTGATAACAGCTTGCCCGCGTGACGCATCTCTGCACATGGCCCACATCTTTCGAGTGGTTCATTCCTTTGAAGAATAACTTGTTGGCACTCGCCACGGTGGTCTAGTGGCTAAGGCACTCGGCGACTCGGCTGCCGACCGGCCGCAGGTCGCGAGACCGAATGCCGGCCGCGGCGGCTGCATTTTAAAAGCGTGGACGCGCAAGTGCTAGAGAACGCCACATGGTCGCAATTTTCAGCGCCTTCCACTATGACGTTTCTCATAACCATATGAACGTTTTGGGATAGTAGACCCCAACAATTATTAATTACTAACATGTTGGCACACTGCATCCAACCCTTTGTGGTTAGTCATCAACAGTCTATCCGTTCCTCGCGCGCACCTAATGGGCTTTGTTACTCCTTTTTTGGGTATATTTCTGCTTTCGAGTGTATATATACTCTCGAAGATGGAGATCAAGCGTCCTCCAAGTTTTTCTAACACGAAAGTGTTTCATGTCATGGTCCACCACGGCTCCGCTGGCGCATTTCCCTCACGCATATGACATTGTAACATATATACTAACAGATTGAAAAGAAAAAAAAACGGTAAGAAAACGTTCCATAGCGGGGCGTCGAAACAGTGACCTCTCACTACGCAGCGCGCGACGCAAAACACAGAATATCAGAACGTACGTTGGTCAGCTTGTTAACCGCGAGCCATTTATGCCACCATTGAGCGTTGGCGGTACTCGGAACTCAGCAACTTGAGCGTGTTTTCATCATCAGTAGCGAGATGGCGCAAGGGGCACGCGTTGGGCGCGCGCGCTCTAATGACATCTTCGAGTGGTCGTGTCAGAGCGCTCTCACGAGAGGCATTGTGTTCGGCTGGTTGTATGGGAGCACCCGCCTCTCGTACCGTTGGTTTTTTTTTTTTTAGATCAATCTCCTCTCACGTCGAGCTCTCTGAGCTGCTCCGAGCCTTTTCGACGGAGCAGTACGAGCGCTTCCGGTCAGGTGATCATAAACAGCATGGTGGCCGTTGTCGATCGGCGTCATAATCAAGGGATCGCGTCAAAAAGTGTGCTACTCACACACGAAGAAGTAAGAGTTGTGCCACTTGTCGGCGTCCGTCTTTTTTTTTTCTATTTGAGCAGCGTATACACTTTAGTCGAGCTGATACAGTCCTTTGCTCGCACTTGTCCTATACTCATTTCGTGCGTGATTTCTTCTTGTGGTGCGCATTGCATGTCACGAGCTGCTTGTTGTTCTTCGAATTACATAAAAATTTGTTGCTGTTACATCGATTCCTTCGCCCCTGTAGCGAAAAAAAATGCACAATAGACGGTCGACTATACCTCTGTGAAGACGTGTTGCACATTCGAATTACAGCAATTTCAATAGAGAGAGATCAGCCACTTTAATGTTTGTTTTCATTTGCAACGTTACTGCAAGCGAGATGAAACGAGATGAAATTTATCAAGTGCAACTCTTTCAGAATTTGTGACCCTTCAGAATGACAAATAACAATCTTTTCTTGATCAAATATCTATCTATCTATCTATCTATCTATCTATCTATCTATCTATCTATCTATCTATCTATCTATCTATCTATCTATCTATCTACCTACCTATCTATCTTTGAGTGTGTGCTATCGTATATATAAACCGAGTGACGAAAGTCTCGTTCTGGTCCAACACACAAAAGCGAGAAGTGGGAGGAGGAGAGGTTGAGAAAAGGAGATACGACAGAGACCGACGACCCTCCGCGACGAAACAAAGCAACAAGAGACGCGCGCCTCTCTTCGTGTGTCGCTGTCGCGGCAACAGCAGGCGAGTCGAGCGCGGCCGTACATGGGCCAGGTGTGTTTGCTCGACTTCCCTGCGGTGCCAAACAACCAGCGCTTCTTGCTCGCTTCGGCCCCGTGGAATGCGCGCTCGTGGCTCTTTTAGGCGGACAGAAAGGATGCAAGAACAAAAGCGGAAAAAAAAACGACAGTGCAGAGAAGAGTTGAGACCGGCTGCTGCTTTCAGCTTCGCCGACTGAACCATCACAGGTCGTGCGCTTTTAGGTAGACAACGCGGGGTCAGCCCCTCCGGGTGGGCCCTGAAGGTTTGTTGCGGGTGGAGTTGGAAAGGGGAAGGTAAGAGAGAGAGAGGGGGGGCGAGCCGTAAAGGAAGCTCTAAACTGAGGAACACAGAATTGTGCCGGCATATACACTCCGTAAGCACTGCGCCGTGCTCCCGACCGGGTTGCAGAAATTGGGTGCCATTTCTCATCTTCTAACCACTACCACCACCACCACTCCGAGAAAGAAATCGCACGTTTGAGCAGTATTTTTGCAACACAACTGCGGTGTAATAAAAAAATGTGCAGTGTTACACTATTTCTTCTACGCTCTATAATCGTCATCTATCAGACGTACTTGGGCTATCGCCCAGGGTCCGGCACTCCCCGGTCACGAACGGCAAGCATTCTATCAATCTGACATAGCATCTTGATTGAAAAATGGGCGATAGCAGTGTTTTTTTTTTTTTTTCAAGAAAGGAAACTCAAGCCAGTCCGATGATGATTATGGCTCTGTGGAAGAAGTCCTCCCCATATAATCCATTTTTAGCGTACGTAAAGGCGCCTACACGCTAGATGTGAGGGAAATGAGCACTGCAGAAAGCCCCTACGTGTGGAAGGGAAAGGTAAAAAAATCAGAACAAAAAAATAAAACATAGTATCCTGGTAAGTGAACAGTGAAAACTGAACGGTTGTCATGTAAGTAGCTTCTACAGTTTACCGATTAACTTAATGTCCTCGATGACCTAGAACAATAATTTTAAAATTTGACGTTTCTTTGAAAGAGAAGACATTGGTTGTTATCTTCGACTTCACATCTTCACTTTCATGTGTATAATTGATGACTTGTACGCTCTAATTTCGTACATGTGCATTGGCACGTTCTGCTGTCTGTTTGCTGTATTTATTTCCTTGTACTGCTCCGCGAATATCAAAAGAGTTTATATGTTGAAGTTAGCGCTGGGTTCGTGTCGTGTATACCTCTATGTCTATAGTTCGTTTTGAGCGCCTGTGAGAGTGGTGTTCGGTTTGAGGACCAGGGGCTGTTTAGTGGGGTTACGACGAGAGCGGGAGACAGAAGACGGGTGTGGATGCAGGCGAGCAGTGACACACGAGAGAGGCAATCTGACTGCCCCCTCCCCCTAGCGTTCTTGTTGACATTTCCGAGCTCACCCCAACCATTTCCCCGCCAGAATCCGAGCCAGGACAAACAGCTTTGGCTCTCCCGCAAAAGGCGGCGTCGCAGTGGGGCCCACGTTGCACTACTGTCGCAGTTGGCGCCGGAAGGGGAAGGTGGAGGGCGTAGCTGTGCTTGAGCAGTGTAGCTTCAAGCCCACCGCAATCCCCTGTCGGCATTGACGTTTTTTTTTGTTATTGTTTTTCTCGAGCTTTGCGTGCGGCTCCGTGGGTGACTGCGGAGCCACGGGGACCTGCCGAGCGACAGATTGACAGCCAGGGCATTCGGAGAAGGATACCGCCTGCGGAAACCAAGGGGAAAAAACCTGGTCTTTCCGGATGTGCTCATTTTTATTGCGATTAAGCACTTTGCAGTGAAGAGGCACCAAGTGAAACAGAACAGATTGAAAGCTGAATGGGTAAGTAGGGCTATAGAGTTTCACCATTAGTGCAGTATAGTGATGATACACACAATTACTTAACGCTATCTAAGACATCTTTGTTTGTTCCTAACAAGCAGGTGTATAACAGATATCGTAGCTGACATCAGGTGAAAGGAATCGACCACGCGATGCGTGGGGCAGACAACGAAGTTCACAGGGATATAACGGAGTAGGCTTTGTCGGGTTAGAATTAAGTGGATGTCTTTGTAAGAAGCCTTCGTCCTGCACTGGTTGCTTGCATGTTAGGATGTTACCGCAACCCACCACAGAGCAATGGCCCAGAAATTGGTGGTACTTTATTTTATAGATAACATTATTTTACTATAGTCAAATGCGTTTAGAAATGGACGGTTTAAAAATGCATGAACACATTGGTA
This sequence comes from Rhipicephalus microplus, assembly GCF_043290135.1. Taxonomy (NCBI): domain Eukaryota; kingdom Metazoa; phylum Arthropoda; class Arachnida; order Ixodida; family Ixodidae; genus Rhipicephalus; species Rhipicephalus microplus. The sequence continues at coordinate 24,122,074 of NC_134709.1, forward strand.
AAACAAGGAGTGAAAATATATAATAACGGAAAAATAAAAATGTCACCGCCCAAGCACTCAATGCATATGGTTAACGATTCAAAGTCGAAACGAGCAGCCCCGGTGTTTAGCAGTGGGTTCAACCTGACGCGGCCCTGAAGTCATTCACAATTATTGGTTACATGTTCTTGCTTCTTAATGAGGTTAGAAACACGTTTGGCTTGGGTTTACCTTTGTTTACTTCACAAGCCGCATATTATGCCTCGCATCATCATGGTCATGAAAGAGTGTAACGAGCGGTTAAATGTGTTTGGCAATGCGTTAACAACAGTTGGTCGTTCTCGAACTAGAGGTGGTCACAGGCGCCGCAACCGAAGTCAAAGTGCCGATGGAAAAACACCTGCTGAAAGCGGGCGTTCACACTGGCGAACACGCTCCCGCAATCATTACGTTGACGCTATTGTGCCTGCAACGCCGCTTGTTAGGCGCTTTGCAACCATTTGACGTGGCGCTAACTCGGCGGCGTGGGTTGCAGGATCCGACCGCTATCGGCGCTTGCGTATTTATTTGTTTTAGTTATTTTATTTGCATACCCAGGTACACACAAGGAAGATTAAAAAATTGTTGGAGTGGAAATGACTGCGCAGAAGTGAAGCCGTTCCTCTGGCAAGATGGCGGTTGTGGCGGCCATCTTACTAGGGGCATGATAAAGTATCACCGTTCAGCGATTAAAAACGAAGCGTTTCCCTCGTACGCCCAACGAGTTTAATGTGGGAACTTTTTCGGGTCACATAGTGCTCCAAGTGCGTCTTACAGTTACTAGTTTTTCTTAGTGAGCCTCTAATTGGAGGCAAAGTTCTTTGAAGAATCACTTATCCATACTCGTTTCTGCGTGTTATTTCGTCGGGAACAAATGTCTTTTAATATAGAACTAACGTAGCATTCACATAAAATATCAAAGCCACTTGATCTTTAGGTGGCCATTATCAGAAAACAACATGTTTCCGCCATCTTGGTAGTGGCAAAAGGTGGCTTCGCTTCTGCTGGCAAGGCATTGCGGGAGCTTCCACTCCAGCGATTTTTCTTTAATCCTCCTTGGTACACAAGGACACAGAGGAAAGAGGGAGAGAGCAAGCTGGCAACTGCCACCTGGAGGGGCACAACGCCTGCTCACTCTTTCGGGAGGAGAGCAGAAACAGAGGAAACAAAGGTTAGAGAGAAGAAAGAGGAAAGAAGATGAGGAATGAAAAAGAAAAGGCTGTTGGATCATCGGTACGCAGTTGCTGCCGCCACTCGGCCTCCCGATCATGCTCTTGTGTCCGGACTGCAGCATCGGCCACGGTGATGATTGTGAGCTCTCTCACATTCCCAGTGTCAGCGCTCTTCTGAAGTTGTTCACTGTTCGGGAGGACCCTTGCTTTACTCATGAAAGCCTTAAGTAGCAACTGAAGCGCATGTGCTCGGCGCCACGGCTGCGAAAAGGATAGACAACTCACAGAGCAGCCAATGGAGACCACTCGCGACGCCGATGCCGAATGTGTTTCTTTTTTTAGGGGCGAAGCTCCTTAAGTCATGGGTGGTGCGTCCGCGATGTATTTATGTATGTATGTATGTATGTAGTAGTAGTAGTAGTAGTAGTAGTAGTAGTAGTAGTAGTAGTAGTAGTAGCAGCAGCAGTAAGAAGCCACCTCCACGGCCGGACTGCAGGAGCGGCGCGCGCGAACTCATTTGAGTTCAGGAGGAAACCTGCGCACGGTAATTACAACTAAAAAGATAGTTGTTTCTCATGAAACAACGTACAGAGACGAGTATCGGTGATTTAATCTCCAACAAAATTTGCCTTGAGTTTGATGCTTACTAAAGAAAACTAGTATCAGATGGACGCACTTTGAGCATAATCTGATCAGAAAGGGTTCACGTTATACTCGCTGGGCGTAGCCTCCTTGATTTTAACAATGTTTAGCGAGGGTTGGGCCGCAGTGCCGGGGCCGCTGGATATAAAACAAGGTCATTGTTTTTTTTTTTATCTAGTGGCCCTGGCAGTGCCGTAAGGTAGAGGTGGTGAAAAGTGGGAACTAGGCACGAAGCGCAGGCCGTAAGAAAATGCGCGTGTGCCACTCCTGCCGTGCCACCTCTCGTTTAGTCCTCGGAATGTCCGCTGTATGGCGGTACTTCTATATGATGAATATATGATGAAAAGATGCGAGATGGCGGTAATTGGAGCGTTCACTATAGATGAACGGAATAATTAACAGACGCACGAATGGACAAACGGACGGGCGGATGAACGCACGGATGGATGGACGCACAGACGGACGCATGGACGGACGGAAGCAAGAATGAACGGAAGTACGGAATCATGGACGGCCTGACATGCTTCGCCCCACTAATCATCATGTGCTCCGTGGATTTGCTGCTATTTTTTTTTCGTTTCTCCTAGCTGTATACAGCTTTCGCTGCAAAAACGAAAACCGAACAAGCTATAATAGGATTGAAAATAAAGTGAATTCACGCCTAAGCTTAACATTCAATTTATTTTGCTTCCTTCAGAAAATCGCGTACGGCTTCGCAGTGCACTGGAACAGACCGAGTAGGTTTTGTTGTTGTTATTGTTGTTGTTGATGATGTTGATGATGATGATGATGATGATGATGATGATGATGATGATCTCGCGGATCGACACTCACAGATATACGAGTCAACGGTATACCATTGGATTTCGAAAGAACAGAAGAAGAATGTGTACATACATGTATTTCGTTTCATGATGCGTATCGCTACTGCCAACAACTATAGCGTTGTGTATGTGGCTCAAGATCAATCTTTAGTCAACACAGTGCGCTTCGAAGAACTTTTGTGTGGTACAAACACCCAGCTTAGCACTGCTGGGTGAGTGATTCGGTCGTGATGATGATCGTGGTGGAAATGATGATGATGATTGTCTATTTGCCACATGCTGTATATTTGGAGCATAAAAGCCCGGCTGTAAAGCTCCTCTATCATCCCCTTGTCCCTTCTAACATAAATATAAAACCTATCGGCGTCAGCACCATGCTGAGAAAAGAGTCTCCATGAAGTTCTCGCCCCAGTATAGCACATCGCCGTCCTGCGCTGTCTTTGTGCCGTGCGTTTTAAACGTAGTCGACTGAGAACAACTTACCACTTTTTTCCAGCGTCACGTCCAGTCTCGCGGAAAATCGAGTTTTTCAAAACGTTTCCAGTACCGTACGTATCCGTGGCCAACTATAGCCTGTGTTGACCTGATGAAAGTTCTGCTATTAATACAGATGCATGTTCAAACGCTGATACATGCGGGTTGTGGCGATAGAAATATGTACTCACATGAGTGCCGTCTTTTTCATCGATGATTTTCACGGAAACAAAATGTGAAATTTCTTCAACGCAAACATGAACATATTACATACAGGGTAATATAAAAGTATACGCCATCATAATATACTTCATAATGGCTGCACAGAAGTGAAAGTTGATGACAAATACGGTGACAAATTTCTCTTGATTTTAGGAAAGCTGACGAAAAATAGAGAGCCAATCTGCTCTCCAAGTTACAACCTCTTTTTTTTCTCTTTCTCATTAAACACAACTGCGGCTATATTTCTGATTTTTTAGTAGTTGCCTCGGCAGCAGCACTTGACGGCGTAACCCTTGGTAGGCTATTAATCCAGATTTTAAGAGCAGTGTGTGCAGCAGGAGAGATCATGTCTGAGAAACAATCACCTAAACAAAGCAAACACACACTAAGTTGTCAGAAGAGTCTTCTTTACTCGGTAACGTCGTTTAGGAATAAGTATCTACAGCATAGTGGGCGTAGACAGAGTTGCATTAGGAACACCAGGTGACGGCTTCGAACTCAAGCCCGTACACTCGCGTTAAAGTCAACACAAGCAGAAACACACTGCTTACAGTGTACAATGTGCAGACTGGCACATAAGTCGAGCTGAGCGACGTATCCTGAGTTCATTCACAGACACAGCGTTTATTCTGTTTTGATCTTAAAGACTAAAAAAAAGTGATGATGTGCTTTCAAATGATAAGTCTGTATTCGCGCGATCGTCGCATGTACACAGGATTGTTCACTGTCATCATCATCTTTGATGAAACATACTTGGATCACCTGATAAAATGATTGTATGGAGCTTGTAGAATACACAGCTCACAGAATAGTTTGTCTTCAACTCTTAGCGAACTATTGCTGTCCGTCAACAACCCGCGAACCAGCAACCACCAACTAGTAGTTGCGCGGATCAGATATAGACATAAACCAGCCCATTTTTAACAAAACACGTCGCCAGGTAATGTGTAGATGTTCTTTAAGCCACGTGTTCCCCTACTGACACGTTCCGTGTGCCAATCTAATGATTCCATTCGTGTCTTCATAGAATCCGTGTTTTTCTTATATATTTCATACATTTCCCACTTATTTCCCTTAGGATCATGTGGACAACATACGGAATTATTGGAATAGCATACGGAACGTTTCAGTATAGGGCAAGATTTTACATCTTCTTGTGTGCCAGTGTAGTCACGTGCTCGTAGAACTGCCAACTCGCCCAATCAGGCACTCTGATATGTTACCTATAAGACCTGGTAAGAGTGCGTTTTATCGGCTTGCTAGAATCAGTAGGCATAATATAAGACTTCACGTATCGCACATGAGTCATGCACTCACTTTCACACATTAGATGGCATCACATTTAGACCTCACTACTAATTCAGTACCTCACTAGCTAATTCAGTCAGTGCAATATCACAAGCGAAATGGGAGGCACCATAGTTTAGTCGAAGTCGCCTAAACACATCGAGTTGATATATCTCCATTGCCATTGATGGGCTTGGTGTGCAGCGTCCACTGTGGATAAACTAGTTCTATGTGCCTCTCCATCATTTTTTTTCGTGCATTCATGTCTCTCCCCAAGTCTACGATACCAAGCCGAACATGTATTTGATTAATCTCCACAGATTTCCTTGCCTATCAGTTTTCTAAACACCCTCGACTCAGTTCAACTGTATTGCGCAGCATGTACACCAGACGTTCTCGTTAACCTCCCTGCCTTTGCCATTTACAAGAATTCTCCCTTCCTCTTTCAATCTTCCTGTCTTAGATGCGAATCAACTCTTTGACTAGCCTGCGTAATGCTGTCCCTCCGTACACCCCCACTGCGCATGCTCGCGTCTCGTGCTGGCCCAGGGATACATTTGCAAAACTGTCGCTCCCCTCCTCCTCTCTCGCCTCGCAAGGCCGACGCAGGCAGCGTCTGTTAGTAAAAAACCGACTGCTCACACTGCACAATCATTCACTGGCCACCCCGTATATGTAATAGGGACTGGATCGCGCGTTCGGAATTCAGTCAAGAGCATCTTTAATTGACTTGCGCTCTGCGCCCTGGCTCAACGCAACGACGCCCAGCTCTCTGGCCCCACCGGCTAAGGACAGACCTGCCGGACGCCCTGGACGAGGCCGTGGGGTCGCCCCCAAGCACTCTTCTTCCGGACACCATCGACGACCTGGACTAACCACCCTTGGTGCCGTTCACTTCAACATTGTGCGTGGGACGCTCGCCAGGACAGTTCCGGCGTCTCGCCGGTTGCATCTGGCAGCGGCAACGCTCCCGTGTTCTTCATGTGAACCAGTAACGATGGCTGCAGCGGAGCTTATGACGCAGCCATCACAACCATCATCCGCTCCGAAACGCAGTGCGAAACGCGTGGCTGACTCACAAATGGAAATAGATGATTTGTCTGCTTCAGCCACACCGGCAAGCAAGCGGGAGTGCCCCTCTCCGGCAGCTGTCGCCTCGCCTGGCACCGAGTCTAAGTACAAAGTCGTCGTAAAACCTCGTGAGTGCTTCGACGTATCAAAATTGTCAAATCGCCTCCTTCAGTCAGCCTTCGACACCTGCCTCAAAACCACCGCGTTTCAAGGTTTCTCCATTCACCATCCCACCAACAGCGTATCCGTATGGGTGCGTTCGCTAGCAGACGTTGACCGCCTCACCCACCTGCAAACTCTGCCAGTCACAGCTGATTGTACTGTACAGGTGCAAGCGTACTTGAGTTCCGGCTCGGACTTGCGTCGGTATGTGGTCTCTGGGGTTGACCCAGGGGAATCGCCGGAGGGCCTTATCACTGCTTTGACCTGCTCCACACACAAGATTGTAACAGCTCGTTATATGGGCCGTGGACGCACGTGCCTTGTCACTCTCCAAGGGCCTCGAACGCCACCAAGCCGCATTACGTACTATGGATGCATCCTGAAATTTCATGTGTACAAGCCCGGTGTGGTACACTGCTATCGGTGTTTTCGTACCGGTCACATGCGAGATTCTTGTCCCCAACCCGCAGACACCTCCATGGAGTCCGTCGAGACGCGCACGTACAAATGTGGGCTCTGCCAAACGGACGATCATGAAATAACGTCCAAAGATTGTCCAGTTAAACAGAAGGCTCTCAAAGCCCGTCGCCAACGCAAGCGCCGCCAGCGTTCGGTGACACAAGAAGAAAGGGACGCCGACATTCCGACTAGCAACCGGTTTGAACTGTTGTCCCCCTCCGAAGAGGACACACCAGCGTTGGTAGAACCTGAAAATGCTTGCTATGAAGTCCCCACGTACAGCGACGCCGTCAAGCGGGGCAAAGAACGTGTTCAGCAGCCTGCGAATACGCCTAAATTGAGCGTTACGGGTACAGACGATCTGGCGAAGCTTGACCAACAGATACAGCAGCTCCAAATGGAAGTCAAGCGCCTCGCTCAACGCAGAACCCATCTCGCTCGACCCGCTGGACCAACTGCGATGCGCGGTACAGACGTGCCGTACGCTGCTTCTGTGCCTGAATTATCCTGCGCAAGCGCGTCAGCACCAGTCAAGATGACTCCGGCAGAGCTCCTCCACTTTGTTGCCCGGCAACTGCAAGAGCTTTCAAAGGTGGTGCTCGCCAACCTTCCACCGCAATGACCACTCCTTTGAAAGCAACGCGCCACCACTGTGTCCTGCAGTGGAACTGCCGGGGACTTGCAAATAAAGTTGGTGAGCTTCGCTATCGCCTTGCGCTGGGGAAGCTCCCCGCTTGGTGCCTGCTTCTACAAGAAACGAATTCGCTTCCACGCATCCCTGGATTCACTGCGTATGATTCCCCAACCATCCCTGATCGACGCTGCACCAATGCGTTGGGACCTCCAGGCAAGGCTGCAGTGTATGTTGTGACTACATATCCTCAAACGCAGGTTCCCCTGCTGCAGTGGTGTAACCAGTGGCAAGAAGTGGTGGCAGTGCTCGTTAGACTTCCGCGTACTGACGTGATTGTGGTTTCAGTTTACGTGCGTCCGTATAGTGGCAGCGCTCCTCGACTGCGTTTGGGGTGGCTGGCTCACCTGCGTCAAACCTATCCTGGGTGCCCAGTACTAGTTGGGGGAGACTTCAATGCACCTCATCAGTCGTGGGGCTACCCTTCTTCCAGTGCTAGAGGCAACATCGTGCTAGACACATTTACAGACGCGCACTTTGTCCTTCTGAATGCCCCGGCTACTTCTACACGTCGGTGGGATCATCCCTGTGCTCCACCTTATGCGCCCGATCTCTCGTGGTGGTTGGGCATGTGTGACGTTTCGTGGGACCTAGAACCAGACTGCTGGGGGAGTGATCACCATCCGTTGAAAATTGGTTTGGCCGCGTATAACCAGCGCCGCCTCCGACGTCGATGCTACACAACCAACTGGGACTTATTCCGCAATGAACTGAACGACTCGATTGCTGATACATCGTCTGATCCATTGCAGGTGTTAACCAGAGCTGTACAAGCCGCCACGCAGTCAAGCTGGGTGGAGGAGAACCGACCACATCCAAATTTACATCTTCTGCGTCTGTGGGCAGCACGCCGTCGTGCAGAGCTGGCCTTAAACCGAGATCCGGCAGCCGCTGAGCTTCGTGATAACCTCAACAGACTCACCGCTGCGGCGCGTCGCTGCGAGAAGCGTCTCGCCCGCGAACGGTGGATGGACTGGTGTGCGTCACTCGGTCCATCGTCTTCAACCGCCTCAATATGGCGAACGTTCCGGAGTATGGAACTAGGCACCCGTACGCCGGACCCAGCGGCCAGTGCGTGTCTGTCTTCTGGATGCACGCCAAGCCAGTTCGCTCCAGAAATAGTTAAGGCTTTCTTCCCGGCCTACAACCTGGCCCCACCACAATTCGACTGTCCGTGTAACCTGCCTCCGGAGGTTGGCGTGACTCCCAGTCCGTCGGACATCGAAGGCATGCAAGCGCCATACACGATGGCGGAGCTCCAGGCAGCAATTGACCAGGCAAAAGTACGCAAGGCACCAGGACCAGATGGGATCTCCTATGAAGTGTTCAAGAACATGGATGGCCCTGCACTGCAGTGGCTGCTGGACACGCTTAACGCAGTCTGGACGACCGGAGGGCTGCCTGAATCGTGGAAGCATGCCGAAGTTGTGCCGATACCTAAGCCGGGAAAGCACCCGAACAGCCTCTCTAATCTTCGGCCGATTGCTCTAACGTGTACGTTGTGCAAGCTTCTTGAACGCATGTTGGCGTCGCGCATCTCCTGGTGGCTGGAAAAGCACGCCTGGTACCATCCGGCCCAGATTGGCTTTCGACCGCACCTGGGCACGGAAGATGGCCTAGATCATTTGACGTCCATGGTGCTTGTGGGAAGAAGATCAAGCAGCATTCGAACCCTTCTCGCCATGGACGTTCATAAGGCCTACGACAACGTCAGCCACTCTGCGATCAATCACATAATGCAATGGCTTCAACTTCCGCCTCGCGTCTGCGACTTTGTGGAGTCTTTTCTGGCACACCGTACCTTCTGCATCAGAGTAGGCAAGGAACGAACCGGACACTTTGTAATGAAGCGGGGTGTACCGCAGGGCTCGGTTCTAGCCCCGATACTCTTCAATATTGCCCTGTTGCCCCTCGCGTGGCAACTAGCACGCATTCCAGATGCCTTCTTCCTCCTGTATGCCGATGATTTGACTGTGTGGACACTACATCCAGACCTTCAACGCCAGCAGGAGGCACTCCAGAGTGCTCTCGACAAGGCGTCGGACTGGTGTGCGCGCATAGGACTGACACTATCTGCCACGAAGACTGCATTCATGTCTATCACCAACAGACGAGGTCGCCGTCGCCTCCTGCAGACGCCGATATGTTTGAGCCTAAATGGCCATACCCTCACCCCTGTATCCACTATACGTGTGCTCGGGGTCGAACTGGACGCATCTGGCTCTGCGAATGCGTGGGTTCGCTCTGCTCGCCGGAAGAGTGCTAATACCCTCCATCTCATTCGTCGCATCTCTCAAAAGACGGGGGGTGCCTGTTCTCGAATGGCCCGTATCTTGGTGCGATCAATCCTACAACCTCGGCTCGTTTATCAAGCTCAGTTTCAACGACTGACTTTGAGAGACTGGGACTTGCTCGAAACCGCCAACCGAGATTCCATGAGGGCGATTACATGCCTTCCCCGTATGACACCTATCACGACCCTCCAGGCGGAAGCGCAGCTCAACACCATCGACGAAATTGTACACCAGCGTCGAGTCGCTCGCTACCTAAAGAGTCAAGCTGTTCCTGCGGCGGCAGCTCTAGCTCACTACTATGATTCAACGCTGCCACAGCCTGACGCACCCGTGGCAGAAGTTCCACCATGGCTCAAGGCACAGGCCAGTGACAACCGACCACTGACCCGCCTGCGACAATCCACCCGACAAGCGGCGCAGGAGGGCATCGTCACTACCACCGAGAACTCACTAGCGGTATACGTAGACGCAGCTATCGATAATTGCGTTCTGCACACCAGTCTCGTATGCCCCGCGCAACCTGAAATCCAACATATCTGCTCTTACGTAACAGAGGCACCGTTCCCATCCGTATTAGCGGAGCTCACTGCTATACGGGACGGGTTAACAGTTATGATATCCAAAATGGATTCTTTGTCACACGATAAATTGCTTGTATATACGGACTCCACGCAGGCAGTTCGAGAGCTGCGAAAAGTGACCAGCTCCATCGATATAGCCTCCGATATACACCGACTGATTCACTCATGTGCCTGTCCTGTCCGCGTTCTGTGGACCCGCCGGTCTGCACCGGCTCAAGTGGAAGCAGATGCCGCTTGCCATCCAGCGACTGTTCAACACCCGCTGCCTCTACTTCGTTTGTCCCCGAAGGACAGCTTGCTCGTGCACAAAGAAACCCTCCGGCGCTCCACGCGTGCTCTCATTCCTCCGCGTGGATCCGACCTTCCCGGCGGCTTAACTCGCCGAGAGGAGGTTGCGCTCAGGAGGATTCGTGTGGGCGCCGCCTTGACTCCTGCAATCCGGGCTACATGGACATCTGGTGCACAGCCTCCCCCAACGACGTGCCCATTCTGCGTTGCCCCAGCCACAGAGGCAACGCTTGATCACCTATTGGGAACCTGCCCGGGCCTTCACCAGGCTCGCACTCGCCACCTACGCGGCCTTCACCACCACCCCGGCCGACCACCTGACTTGACGCGCTGGACGCACGGTCCACTGCATCGACAACTCCTGGCCTTCATACAGGAAACAAAACTTCTCCTTTTTATTTAACTGATGCCGTAGGGCATACTAGCGCCAATAAAAAAAAAAAAAAATTGACTTGCGCTTGGTGAGCGCTGGCGTCAACGTCGCCGACAGTGTAAGCGTCAGCGCCCGCTGCTTCGCATAACACGTGGTTCCGTTTAGAGGCAGATGGTTCAAGTTTTTTGTTGCACACTGCATCGACAGGATATCGGTCAGTCGGTAAAGTTAAAAGTACAACACAAAAGTTTCGTCACACCGAACATGATGCGATTCGTGTAAGCGATTGAACAATCAATAATTTAGGCCACCTACGATCCTTCCAGTGTCTTATTCCTCCACCATAGAAAGGCAGAAGTTCAGGAAAAGGAGATAAAGAAAATTCAGGAACTTGGAAGGTTGTGTTCCCGTGTTCCAGGAAGACCACGTTCTTCAAGGCGGCAACGTTGAGGAAGCCTTAAGAACGAAAAGTCCGTTTGTCGAAACGGCGGCTCTAGTGATTTCCCGCATTCACGAATTTTTCATCGCTTCATCCTCCCCACTGTTTCTTCAGCACCAGCCACAGTTATAACCCCAGAAACAATCAAATGCACCTTTTTTTTCTTTTGTCTGAGCGTTAGGCAAGCCGGAGGAATATCAATGAGATAGCAGCTACAGGTGTTGGATGGCACTGATATAAACAACACGCATAATACACGGCTCAGATAAATGCGTTGCCTTAAAACTGTACACACACAAACACCTCAGCTGCAACGGCCCTCCTTGTGATCTATGATAGATAATTGCTGTACACCACATATGCATTTTCAATAAAATATCTGCACTCATAAAGAAACTGGCATTGGGCTGCCGGTCTCTCAACTACCTAACAATCATTATCTCTCCGAGTAAGGAGAAATCCTTCAACTTTAGTTTTCTTTTTATGCTTCCCTGGGCAATTTTAGAACCATTCTAGGAAAAAGTTTCACTGCATGTGCCTGTGGAAGTGCGATTGATCAATGGCTCGTATTTGTTATTTACAAACTAATGAAACAAACACACAATGAAGCCAAGCAAAGGACAGAGGCGTTGTTTGTAGTCTATCTGCAGCATGGTGATTGTTGCATAAGTAGGAAGAAATTCAAGTACACAAACATCTTGCTTCCGGCACTGAGCCGAACTTACAACCTTCGGATAATGCGTCCAATGAGCTGCCGTGGTGATCGCCCTGCCATCCATTTTATACAAAAAAAAGAAGGTGTGTACTTCACTTCATTGCCTGTTTGTTTTGTTGACCTGTACCTATCTCTGCATTGATAAAGCGAACTAAACAGCCATTCAAGCACACGGATTGCGTCCTGCATCACTGTATGTCACCCGTTCCCTTGGTCCAACTACGGTCCGCGCGCAGCGATTCGCGTTACGACGGTAGCCCAAACCACAGGTGTGATCCTCGGGGATAGATACTGAAAACCTCCCTTCTCGCGTAAATTTCCGCTTGTGTGAACGCTGCCTGCGGAGCGATGCGAATCGCGTCACGTGTCACGCGACCGATTAGGTCAGGATCACTTCCATCGCGCGAGTTTGGCTTAAGCGACACAACTTTCGGCTCCGTTGACGGGCCTTGCCAGTGGGGACAGTGGACCGAGGAGCTATCCCTTAACATTGGTTTCCCTCTTCTTCACTGCATAATTATATAAGCGCTCTAGGAAGAACTGACGATGCCTGTACCCAAGCGACACAGCTTTCGATTCTGTCGAGGGTGTGCTTGTCAACAGGAACATTGTTTGTATAGCGCGCTGCGGCAACGCCTTTCCCCGTCACTCGTGCTTGATTCCGGCTTCGGCGCCCAGCGCCCACGCCTGGCTCAGGAGCGGCGCACACTGCGGACAGCCCGGCGGACATGCCGGCAGGAAAAGCGGGCAGGCGGGCGTCAACAGGCAGCCCGGCGGAGGCCTCCAGAGCTGGGCGGCAGCGGCGGCAGCTGCGGCAGCCGCTGCGGCAACGGGCGCGCGGAACGCCGAGCGCGTTCCGGGCGCTGATTGGTGCAGCCGTTCGAAGGCGCGCACCCAGTCGCCAGCGCCACCGTCGTAGCCGCGCAGCACCTCCTGGAGTAGCCCGGCCGGCGGTCGCTCCGATGGGGGCAGCGCCATGCGGGAGAGCGACGGACCGGGGGACAGCGGGCTGTCCGAATCAGCTGCACCGAAAGGAGAGATAGCTTTCAGCTGGGTTACGCATCTTCAAAAAATATAGTCACAGTTTCGCCGCTAGGGCGATGCAATGAACGTAATAGCAAGAAATCGGAACGTTATACGAAAAGAGAGCGGCAGTGAACTCTTTTGGATGGCAGTTAACTCTTGAGACACTTTCACACCGACCGCGAATTCGGAAAGCGGACGTGGATTATAACTCACGGCCGCTTGCCCTAATCGCTCCCGGGCTAATTTTATCCGCACGGTAAAGTTGACCACTTTGACCGCAGCCAATCAGGGCCTGAGACTGCCACAGTCGGGCTGGACTGCACCTGAGCGCTCGCTTTTAAGAAACGCGCGCAAGTGCAGTCTATAGCCCTGCCGTGGACGCGCGCGCCCCATATTGCGTAGTGCCGCAAGATGGCGATACGTCCATCGTAGATCGCTGCATTGTTCCATCCCCGCGGCGGAGCAGGCTGACGGCAACGCGGTCAGGCTGAACAGACACATGCCTCTCCTGCCTCTCCGGTTTGAAAATCCGCTTGCGTGCTAGAGAAGGGAAACTGAAGTTTTCAGAATGGTACAAAAAATTAGCGACGGTAACGCATGGAACTATCAAGCCACGAGATGGCGCTGCCCAAACAGGAAGCGGAAACGAAAACTTGTTTTATACTGCTTTTTTTCCGTTATTTTTGCGCTTTTACAATGTTTTAACGTACAGTCCTTGTCAAAAGTTCTCAGGCCATGTTTCCATGGAAATACATGAGATATAGTGGCCCGCAACTTTTCACCCCCTCTTGTACGTATATTGGGCGCTTGCGCTGACGCCGCAAAAAGCGAACAGAAATTTAGGGCAACACGTGCCTTGTACTTTTCCGCCTGCATTTTGTAAGCGCATTTACATGTTCAGCAGGTTTCCGCGAAACTGAAGGCTATATGCGTTGTCACAGAGACACTATTATTTACCGACAGCAAACCAGCAATATACTCTTTCAATGCAGCAAATAAAATTGTCGCGTTAAACAATTATCGAGATCTCGTTGCTTTCGTCGTCCGGAACAAATTGACCCGGCAAGCGTGTATCGCCCGTTTGAAACCGTAATTACAGGGTATAGTCACAGAAGCCGACAATGAAACTCGTTGTAGCATAAGCTGCTATAATGTGGCATCTTAGAATTTCAGCACTCGCTTTCGACGAGCACGGTTTCACCCCCCCCCCCAGTTCTTTATGTATTACGACATACCGCGGTCAAGCTGACAACACGTGGGGATACTTATGAAAGAAAATCACGTTGGAGGGGAACTCGTGAGAAGCGTAAGCTTTCCATTACGGGTAGGATCAGTGCAAATGTACTTTGTGCAAAAATTCACAACGCTGACAGTGGCAACTAAGCCTCAGGGTGAAATCACGGACCAATGCAAACACGCACGCATAGACATAACAAAGATATACCTGTCATCGCTGTTGAACGTGCAGAAATCCATGCCTTCGCCCGTATCACCGCTCCTTCCGCACCACGCATCAGTATACAGCTACTATAGCTACGATAACTGCAAAGTGGCTACCTAAGCGAATTACAGCACCCCCCACCCTCAAAAAAAAAGTGCTAGCGAAAAAACGGAAAGCGGTGGACAACACCAACCATCAGATGAACTCCAACTGCGCATAAGCGATTCAGCTGCTGCCGCCGAGCATCAGCGGCGCAGCTTTTTCGCTTTGCAACCCACTCATCGATAATGATTGATATGTGGAGTTTAACGTCCCAAAACCACCATATGATTATGAGAGACGCCGTAGTGGAGGGCTCCGAAAAGTCAGACCATCTGGGGTTCTTTAACGTGCGCCCAAATCTGAGCACACGGGCCTACAACATTTCCGGCTCCATCGTAAATGCAGCTGCCGCAGCCGGGAATCGAACCAGCGACCTGCGGGTCAGCAGTCGAGTACCTTAGCCACTAGACCACCGCGGCGGGGCCACTCACCGATAAGTTAATCCATGGTAGAAGCCATACAGCAGGTCGATAATATCGAATGTGGAAACGTCTGGTGAAGATAGATAGATAGATAGATAGATAGATAGATAGATAGATAGATAGATAGATAGATAGATAGATAGATAGATAGATAGATAGATAGATAGATAGATAGATAGATAGATAGATAGATAGATAGATAGATAGATAGATAGATAGATAGATAGATAGATAGATAGATCCCCGCCTTCCTCACCTCGGGCGTATTTGCGCCGCACTTCACCTCCTTTCCGCCGTTCGATATGCGTATATCTATGTATTGCACACACAGACGCGCGAGTCACACATATGCAGCTCACATCTCTTGTCGGGCGCTCGCGCGTTTCCATCGCTCGAAGGCAACCTCGGCGGTGCGCATACGGTATGTAGGGGGGGGGGGGGGGAGTTCCCTTCTGAATATCCGCGAATCCATCGCCTCATTTCGATTCCACACATCCCGTACTCGGTCTCGCCTCGTCTCTCGGCATGCGGTCGGCGTTTCGAGTGGTTTTTTCCCCGCGTAACCCGGTTAGCATCGACCACTTGTACCCCAGCTTTTCGTGGATGGATGTCGGGTTGCCACCACCAACGAAGGATATGTCTGCGGTGGCGGCGGCACTGGTGGTGGTTCAAGCGCAATCTGCCGCCGCTAGGTGCCGCTGGCTGTGGCTTCATAACTGGATTTGCTGCTACGTGAACACCGTACAGCTTTAACACCTCGCTCTCCCCCCATTTCCTTACCGCCACCGTACACTTCCTGCCACGAGCGGTGGATCGAAGCCACCCTCGCCCCCTTCTTTCGCTTCACACTCGGGTATGTGTGACAGGGACTCGATACGCGCTGACAGCTGGATCGCTGTGCGCTTGTAGCGTGATAGAGACAGCCGATAAAAAAGGAGTTGCCCGCGCTAGATGAGTTGAGACTGTCTCTTGCGCAGATTTTCGTTACATTTTCTTTATTTCGCCGCTTTCATCGTGTTCTCTTTGTCATTCTTCATTGCAGTTGGGCAGCCAGCACCGAAGCATACAGTCATTGTCAGAATTTCCGCTATGAAGACTGGTCCAGTATTATTAGTTTTTTCGCGCTTCGTTTCTGAAGTGCCCTTTTTAAAGATGCGACAGCCATATGCATAGAGTTGACGGAGAGTTTGTTTTAGTCAAAATATTCAGAAAGTCTTCAGTTCCACCAGGCTGCTTTACGGACACCGATATCACCTATGTGATCAGTGTGCTGCGCCGGTGGTCTCGGATATTGATGGGTAGCATGCGTACATGCATTGGAGATGCCCGTGCCACGCTAAATATATAGTTTTCAAATGCCAGTTGCACGGATCTAGCAAGTTCGTTCAGTACGGCCACACAGTAACAACACACGCGTTTGTTAGCTCATTATGCAGTCAGGTCTGGCACGGTGAGGTTTTGTCCCTATAATATGTTTTGCTATTAGTAGCATACCTAACAAAAGATGAAGTATTAAGGGTATCTTGTTGTCCCGCAACAATAATCGTCGTCTTGCTTGCTTACCCTTTCGTGAAAATTCGGCCCCCGCCATTTTTCTATCATGAAGATTATGTCATGATGATAACGTGCATGCCCTTCGTGATATCTAATTCACGGGCGTGTGGTAATGATGCAAAGATATCCAGACAGGATAGATCACAATTGTTGTTCCGAGACAAATAGAGACTCTTTTACTCGTTTTATTTTTTTTTTCTCGGGCGTAAGCGTATGTATTATGCCCACGCATTACTCTAATATAGGAAACTTTCTCATTTCTGTGTACTTTTCCTGTGACGTTGTCACTTGTTCACAGGAAACATTTCAACGCTTTATAAGAGAAATGCTACAGATCTTACCCATAGTGTACACCGCGTTTTTCAAACAGAAATTTTCCGCACGCTGTCCGGCTGCGAGGGAGACGCGCCTGTCGAACTGTCCTTCACGCTGACCCGCCGGCAGCCTCCTTTGACATGCCCTGTCTCTAAAGAGTAGACCCGGCGATTTGCTTCAAGGGCGCTCCAATATGTTTCCTTCGTACACTCGAAACCACCTCCTCTTCTCCTCGCCGCGTCAGCCACCGCCGCTGGACCTCAAGACGTCAACGTCCGGTCGAGGGATACAAAACAAAGCTAAATGGAGAGAGGAAACAAAAAGTCCTTTTCGGCGGAGCAGTCCGCACCCAAGTGTCGAAAGAAAGGGCGTTTCAGGTAACACCGGAACCGACTCGCGAAGCAAGCGCCGTCTCGCGGGAAGCAAGCGAACGAGCGAAGAGAGGCGCCCCGCGAAAGCCGAAACCCCGGAGGGCTGCCTGGCTCGAGCATATCCCGCACGACGTATACACACGCTAAGCCTCGTCTGTACACGCTTCTTTTGCGGCTGCGGCAGGCTTTCGGTTCGCGTCAAGGGGGTGGAGGAGCTTTAGCGCAAGAAGTAGCTCGTGTCTCTGTGTGTGCGCGCGATAGTCGGCGAGCGAGAGGAACGAGACGAAGCAGCAGCACAAGCGATCCTCTCGCTTGCTTGCGCGTGCGCATACGAGCTCAGGGGCATGGATATACACGCCGACGTTCTAGACCGACTACCGACCGAGACGAGACCACCCTGGCAGTGTTTGCGGCGCTCAAACATGGCGGCTGAAAGCAGCGCAAACAGCGGCGTCCCTTAATGGGTTCCCTTCCGGAGGGAGGCTGAGAGAGAGAGCAGTGAAATAGATGGCGAGAGCGAGGAGAAACGTTAAAAAGAGGATAGACACACCCAGGCGTATAGACATTCTCAACTGCTCGCAACCGATGACCCAAAGGCACGCGGCTTTTGGGACTATATGGCAGTTTCGTACGAAGGGTCTCGTACTTTGTGTGAGTAGAGAGTATAGTTTTACGTGTGGCTGCCAGACTGTGTCCAATGAGACCACGGTTTCGTAGACAATAAGGAACAGTTTCACATTATACACTGTCACCTTAACAATTTTCGCAGCAGTTTCGCCTTTTGCACTGACACGTACACTCCGTGCCAATGGTGCAGGACAGTCAACTGACTGTGAAGGAAAATACACCGCTGCGACGCCCTCTTCTATCGATGAAGCGGGCTGCCATAAATCTGTTGCGTTCGCATCACACAAACCTCTGTAATTGGGAAGCTTAAGCGCATCTGTATAGTTTACCCTACTTACCATGCATACAAAAGCATTTAGGGTTTGCAAGTAACCACTTAATTGGAAATACTGTTAGCATGGGCATTCAAGCCTGTCATTTGGCACTCTCAACATGGTGCCACCGTTCTTGCTAGCCCTTCCTCGTTCGTTTTAATGGCAAGCGATGGCCAGCGGCCATATCCACAAAGATTGGCTTTTTTGTTTTATTTTTCAATGGTGCATGACAGCTTATACAACCCACATACAACGGTCACGTGCGTTGACTTGCGAGACTAGCAATGTCCAATACAAGACAAGCACAGTTCTATTTTTGCGGTGATGCATGGTTGTGCTCGTGCGATTGATGCGGATGTAAAATACCCTTTTACGACTTTATGAACTCACACAGGCCTATATTTACGAATAATGTTGGTTATTTCTTGTTTGTTTTTTACGATCATATAAAAACAGCTTTTTATTTATTATAGAGCCGAGAAAACAGGCCGACCTCACGGTCTCAGGGCGGATGCCTCTGCTGGGGCTGAGATCCAGCCTGGATTCACATCGCTGAAGTTTAAACGACAATCTTTCCTTCACTAGGTCTTTCAGATAACGCTATTGGATGGTAAGATATCAGCTCCGTGAATTCGTGGAGTACAATTATTTCCTCATAGATACACTTAATACTGACTTTCGTCGCACACAAATTCAGTGACAAGGCGATGGAACATCACACGGCAAGTGTTCATGTCGACGCAGATTCGTCACTTGTCGTGTCAACGCAACGTATATGAAAACCGACTTCATACCACACATGCTTTTCGCTGTCTCTTATGAAACGGACATCCAGATCAAATCATTGCCCTGTTTTGTCGTGGTATTTTATTTTTTTAGCGGGATAAAAAACGCGCCGTTGCATTCCCGCAAACTCTGACATATCCTCAACGAAGATGTTGCGTATATATAATCTCCACCGAACAATGTTTCAGGTGGGTAGAAAAGAAAAAAAAAGATAATGAAAGATACAAAGGGGGAAAATTTTGAAAGGTTGACCAGAACATGAACATCCCGTTTGCTACCTTGTATGGATAATCTATACTGCATGTAATGCATAAAATAAAAATAAGACAGATGTACGATATATAAACAGATAGAAATGGACTCCTGACAAAAAAAAAAGAGAGAGAAGAAAAGGGAAATGGTTTCCGTAGTACCATTTGTTGGCGTGTTGGTAAACGAAACTCGAAAAGATATTCAGTGCCGATAGAAAAGGACTAAAGAGAGGAGACACTGCAATGCGCTTGTAGTGTCCTCTATGATACGTCCTTATTTGCACTGAATATGTTTTCGGGTTCACCGGGTGCACGTCGCGTTTGCTGCCCTGCACTGTGTTCCCAAGGCAACGCTCAGTAC
The DNA here is from genome assembly GCF_043290135.1 of Rhipicephalus microplus. NCBI lineage: Eukaryota > Metazoa > Arthropoda > Arachnida > Ixodida > Ixodidae > Rhipicephalus > Rhipicephalus microplus. The sequence goes on from NC_134709.1 coordinate 24,141,356, forward strand.
GATTACAAAGGGACTCAGAACTGAAAATCCACGGCCGTGTCTCTGACCTGCTTGTGCGTCCTCCACTTCCGACCGTAGCGAGGGTTGCGCCGATGGTGGCGCCACAGTGGCAGCCGGCTGAGACAATGGTCGCGCAGGAGCTTGTCCCGGCGACAATGGGGGCGACGGTGAGCGGTCTTCCTCGTCGTCTCTACGTTGTTGCGTCTGGTCTTGTTGCCTGTGTTGCCTCTGCTGCTGCTGTTGTTGCTGCAGAGCTCTGGCGGCTTCGCGGGCCGCCCTCTTGGCTGCCGCTTCTTTGGCTCGGGCCCCGGAGCCCCTGGCCTGCGCCATGGCTTTGGCGGCCAAGGGCAGTCCGAAGATGGGACCCGGGGGCAGGAAGGGTAGTGAACGACCGGTGGCCACGGCACGCAGACCCATGGCGATGGCGTCTTCGGCGGCCTGCTGACGCTTCAGAGCCACCTGCGCCCAGGGGACGATGTGGTCCAATGTAAAGGGTTGTCCACATCTAAGGTGAACGCCTTCTTAGTATATAGTCAAGATCGCATAGAAAGTGGCGCTTACTAAATATTTCGGAAAATTACTGTCGTGGCTAACAATACCACCATTAGACGCCACGTATTGTTTTCACTCGTGAAGTAAAATAAACGCTCCAGTTTTTAGCGGCTTCGATACTAATGAGGTGTTCACCTTGGATGTGTAAGGCCCCGTACACATTTAGAGTTATTGAATATTATCGCACGATCGTTCACTTCCGGCCCCGTTAGCGTCAAATAATACAAGAAGTGATGATGTTTCCGACACGATTCGCCAGCTCCAGGGAGCTAAAACAGGCCATGGCGGTCTAGTGGTCAAGGTGCTTCACTGTGAACCCCCAAGTCGCGGTACTGAATTCCGGCCGTGGGGGGCTGCATTTTTCGAAAGAGGCGAGAATGCATCATACCTGTGTACTTTGATTTAGGTGCACGCTAAAGAACCACAAGTGGGCAAAAGTTCTGGAACTCTTCACTATACGGCGCCTCTCGTAATGATGTCTTAGTTTTGGGACTTTGAACCTAATTAGTCTGTTTTATTAGTGGTATTCTTTTCCTCGATGTTGCGAACTGGTTATAGCACAAAGAAATGACCAATGCGTTCCTGTTGTTGTTGACCTTCTCTTGTGGCTCATGCCCAATGTGGAGGATTGGCCAATATTTGAGGGGTCTCACAAAATCTTACTCAATTTTAGAGTAATGAAGGTTATCTGGTTTGTAGAACAGATAACTTTTTTCCTTATATTCATTTCCCAATATTCAACCAAGAAGCACCACACGTGTGACTGCATGCGTGCATGTCTCTTTCGTCGTAAGTATACTCTTAGATGAGACGTATGAAAGATGGCGTCCATGGTTTCAGCGGTAAGACAACCGGTAAATGTTGGGCTGGAAATAAAAGGTAATATCGATATCGAATTCTACTGTTATCGATCACAGTTGGTGGTAGGCTGATCCCGGTTTTGAAGTGGACAGACTATCACACTGACGACAAGCAAATTATGAAAAGATGGTGCTGAAATTCAGAAGCAAAGAAGAAAACAGTAGAAAGACGAAAGGCACATAGTTTAACCAGTTGCAAACACCCGGTCAGTTTTCGAGCATCATAATCACCGTGACTCGTAATAACAGTACGACATCATCTTCGAAAGCTGGGCCTGGAAGTATCAGAATTAAGCGGCTGTTCTTTCTTTTTGCGGCTGCACCTCTGCGGCACAGTTTGTCTTGTCTTGTCTTGTCGCCTAGAAGACCTTGGCTCATACCCACAAGGGCGATTGTCCACACTGTACCTTACAATGGAAATTTTTTATACAACGCTAGCTAAATAAGAGAGAAATTAGATAAGAACAATAATAATGTTCCTTTGTAGAAACGTGAAAAAGTGCAAAACAATTCGATAAACCAGAATACATAAAACAAATTAGCAAAACTGAAGAAGGGGGACAAAGAATTCGGTATATCTAGCAGTACCACTATAGCAGCGTGTCCTTCCGTTTACCTGAATGAATTTATGTAGCGTTGACAGAATAGCACTGCGGCCCGCACCCAACTGACCGGCTCCAAACGATAAAAAGGTGGATGTATTAACTGGCAATCCGAGGATACAGCTACAAGAATGTTTACGTCGCCATAAACGCATTCATCAGTGAGACTAAAAGGCTATCTAGCGAAATTCTACCTGTTTAATTATCAATAGTTGATACAAATATATTCATTACATTGTTTAACTGTAATTTCTGTGAATTATACACCTCAAAAAATATCGGCAAAATTCAAACACTACTCGGTGAATTCCCTAAATTGTGCGTGAGCCATTATCGGAGAAAAACAACGATAAAGCTGGGCTGCTGGCTCACTCGTTCGCGCAGTCGAATTCCCGCTGCGGAGGCTGAATTTTCGATGCAGGCAGAAATCCTTGAGGCCCATGTGCTCATATTTAGGTGCACATTAACGAACCCCAGGTGGGCGAAATTTCCGCAGCCCTCCACTACGGCGTCTCTCATAATCATATTGTGGTTTTGGGTCGTTAAATTCCGTCAACTATTAAGAATAAATCTGATTTTCTGACAGATGTCATGTCTTCTTCTTCACCGCGAATCGACAGGTGTGCAAGGTAATGAGGGCTGCAGCGCGAGCACGAATGTGCTAGAAGAAACAGGTAAAAGTCGAGGCACGGAAAGCAAAGAGGACAACACGAGTGCAAGGGGTGAGCTTGCCTGTGCGGCCATGATGCGCTGTCTCTCGGCGATGAGGTTGCACTTTGCGCACGCGCAGTCCTTGAACCGGCACTGTCGCTTGTGGCCCTTGAGCCACGAAATGACGCCATGGTTGCGACAGCGCGCGCACTTGGGCCTCCTGGCGGCCGACGAAGAAGAAGAGGACGCAGGTGGACTGGACGCGCCGCCGCTCATCGCTCCAGAAGCTCGAGGTCAAGTCGCCGCGTGCCCTGCTGCGTCCATCGTTCTCGCACTGTATATACAAGGCAGCGAGAAAACATTTCAGCAAACGCTAAGAAAATTACAGTCAAAATAGCTAATGCCCTCAAACACACTGAGGCGTATCCCCACTGGAGGAAGGGTTGGAGGGGTTCAACCCCTCCCCAGAAATATTTCATTTTTGCTTGCACGTACACACGCAAACATAAAACCGTACGCACGAACGTCCATAAAGTATATGTGAACTACCACCCCCGAACAAAATTTCTGGCTGCGCTCTTGCTCACGAGCTGACTTTATCATATAGTGGTTTTGGGACGTTAAAATCCCACAAATCAATCAAGCTGACTTTTCAGTCGAGTTCCAACACTGTATTTTGATTGGATAATAATAATAGTAACTTTTGGGGTTTTTCGCATTCTTTCTTTTTTAATAATTGCAACTTTTTAACATATATGTGAGAGCACCTATGTTTAGCGTCATTTGCAACTGTGTTTGGCGTCATCTCGTAGCGTTTCGCTCAATACAAAATTACACCACAGTCACTTTCCCTCCGCATGTTTTGCATGACATCGATTCACACAATACGCAGGATCTGCCCAATTTTTGTCTCTCGAATAACACGCGCTGACAATTTGGGCATCTGTGAGTAGCTAACGTTTATTAGAATAAGCACCGCTTTCGCAAATACTCCTTTTTGCGCACCGACAATGCTAGCGTTCAGAGAGGGGGGATTGAATATGAGAGAAAAGCTGAGAGGTCAGCCTGAATGAATTTTCTGACCTGCTACTCAGCGTTAGGTAAGGTTAGGTAAGAGAAAAGTGAGGTAAAGAAAGTACAGAAGTGGTGTTCATGATGATGAAAATGAAGGCGATGATGGATAGAAACCTTAAGCTCAAAAGCTATTTGCAGTCTTCTTTCGAGTTATGTTTTTTTTTTTGCAAAAACTTCTTTAGATCTTCGAAAAAATTGCGCTCATGACGACGTGTAGGTCACAAAAAAACTTTTTCTCTATATTTCTTGCTTTACAGTCACGTAAAGGTTAAGAAGGAAGTACGAATAATTTCAACTATATGGTTATCCGTGATAAGTTTGCCTCCAAATTTGTGAAATATCGTAAGACGTGCTCTGCAGTTTTGTTTGAGCAATGACGCGGGCTTTTGAGAATAAGGCAAGGCGGCGATTTCGAGGCATGAACGACTTTGTTGACGTTACATTCCACCCAAGATCCGGGTAGTCAAGATCCGGGTAGATCCGGGTACTCTGTTCAAAATCGGAAGGTGGCGAGTTCGAATCCCGTCAATCGCTGCGTCTGGTCTAGATAATCGGGATGCCCTTAAAACGCACTGGCGTCTACACTGCTCAGTTGAAGGACGTTCACTTTGTCGTCGCGTTTCTGAGCAGCTGACCGATACTGCAACGAAATTACGCAACGTTTTACGCACCGAAACGCCGTCTCCCCTAATGTGAACTTGGCAACGCGAACTGCGCGAACGCTTCCAGCGCTTGATTGCTACCTCGTCTCTATAGCGGCGGCTGCCTGCATGGCGTTGTAGCCGTAACCCCTGTGCACATTCGGAGGTGCTGCGCTACACGAGACCTTCATTTTTTGGGCAATCACAGCCATTTGTCTCTATGACCTCACAAATACCACCGGCGCAGCCGCTTCCTATACGCCTGATCGACCTGTTTTCTGATTGATTTGATTGATTTGTGGGGTTTAACGTCCCAAAATCACCATATGATTATGAGAGACGCCGTATAGTGGAGGGCTCCGGAAATTTCAACCACCGGCATGGTGTTCTTTAACGTGCACCCAAATCGGAGCACTCGGGCCTACAACATTTCTGCCTCCATCGGAAATGCAGCCGCCACAGCCGGGATTCGAGCCCACGATCTGCGGGTCAGTAGCTGAGTACCTTAGCCACTAGACCACCGTGACGGGGCGATTTGTTTTCTTGGCGCATTTTGAAGCGATGTCGTGTTCGGCCATGCGGACAAACTGTGACACAGCACCGCCAATTCTTATAGAGGTTTGCCCCATGTTCCTCGACAAGCTGCTGATTGTCTGCACATCCCTCCGTCGGCCGGAGAGGTAAAATGCGGCACTGCAAATCTATGAAACGTAGAACCACCCACAGTTCAAAAAAAAGCCCGACGTTTCGGGACCGACTCGGTCCCTTCCTCAGCCTGGCTGGGTAGAAAAGGACCGACTCGGTCCTTTTCTACCCAGCCAGACAGATTGCTGTCAAAATGTTTACGTTTAAGAACCACCCATGCATGGGCCTGACGGTTTTCCAGTTGAGTTTTACTTGACATTTCGGAATGAAATTGGTATACTGCCTTTACCGTGGTTATCCAGGGATGTTTCAAAAACAGTGTTTTTTTTTCATCCAGTTTTTGAGATGGTCGCGTTGTGCATATTCCAAAAGGTCACGCTTCATTCGTTATTGCCGAAAATTGGAGGTCAATCACGCTCCTTAACGCTGACTATAGGGTAGTTGCGATGGTAATCGTTCGTCATTTGAGGGCTCTGTTGAACACCCTGGTTGGTCATTATCAGGCTTCATCAGTGCCTGGACGAGAAATACACAGCTTGTCCTTTACCAGCCGTGATATATCCTATAGACTTTGTCGTGGTCTGCGCGTGGTTTCCTTCTGTCTTTGGACCAAGAGAAGGCATTTGACCAACTGGAACACACGTATATCTTTAATGTGCTCGCAGCTTTTGGCTTTCCTTGTTCTTTTCTGGAGTTAATCAGAAATACCTACTCTGGTATAAAAAGAACGTTAGTTCTGGATGGCTGGAAATGTCCTGTTTTTTTTTTTCGTTTACACGCGGGGTCCATCACGGATGCCCATTGTCTCCTGTGCTATTTGTGCTCAGCCTTGAGCCATTTTTATGGGCTCTAGACGCGGATTCGCGCGTCCGAGATCTTGCGCTGCCTAGCAGCAGCGTATTGAAAGTAACGGCTTTCGCTGATGACATAACCCCTTACCTTTCAGATGAAGATAGTGTTTCACACAGCCTGAGTTTATCCGTTCAGTATCGTGACATTTCAGGTGTAGCGTTGAAAGTATTTGTTCATTGGCTCTCCAAACTCCAGATTTATCTCCGTTTCCCCTGTTCAACCGGGTGCTTTCCTTCGTATTTTAGGCATTTTTATACAATTACTATGGTATCTGTGATTCTGTTTGGTCAAACACTCCCGAAGAAGCAAGGCGAAAAATCCAAGATGCACGGGATTTCGACCTTTCGCTTCTTGAGCGGAGATATACTTGCGCAGACTGTGTTTTACGGTCGTAGTTGGTATCTCTGTCACGTGCTGCTACCACCTTTGCGCATCGTGCGATCGCTGCAGTCGGCTTTGTGTTCCTTTTTCTGGTCTGGTGGCACTGAGTTAATCTCTCGTACGGCATTATCACAGCAGCGTTCCCGGGGGGGAAGGGAAGTGATTTTAAATGAAAAGAAGAGGAAAGTGAATTCCGTAACTGTCTCTTAGGGGGAGGACACCTCAACGGTAGCTCACGAGGGGTGGGGTTACAGGAGGGATTAAAAGGATAGGATTAAAAAGTAAAGAGAGTGAGGAAGGAGAGAGCGAGGTGCAGCGACAGCGAACGACGGAAGTAAGGAGAAGATAGGAAAGGTGAAGACGGTCGCAGGAGTCTGAGGACGGGGCACCACTCGACGAGAGCTCTTGTCGGCGTCAAGAGACAACGTAGGGCGAGCCCAGTCGGCCCGAGCTACGCTGTCGTCGAAGATCGGCGCCAGGAGATGGCGAAGGGTCAGCCCAGAATAGGCCAGCTAGAGCTACGCTGTCGTCGGAAATCGCGAGGAACCACCGGTAGGCACGAAATCCAGTGAGAGAATCCTGCAACGTTCCCAGGGAGGCTTTGCTTTCCTTTCGGTGTCCATATGTTGCTGGCTACTGGCCCTACGCTTTCTGTTGCGCCTTGTACAGGAAGGGGAATCCCCCGCGCGAACTCTCGCATATTATTTTCTAGGCACTCCCTTTCGGTATTTATTACCTAATGTACATCTTAACAGAGACCCACAATCAGTAAAATCTATATACTCCATTTTATGCAACAGCTGTCGCATGTCATCTTCATGTCCAGTCGGCCTGTCCTGGGTTAGATATGTTGGACCATCCTATTGCTGACACTACAGCTGCTTTGTTGCTCCCTTTAGTTCCTCCGGTTCACCACAGTCGCTCCAGTCGTGTTTCTTGGAACGCGCTGACGGCATCTTTTTCTGCCTGGCCACCTCCGGGACTTTCATGTGGCGGCTCGGGTTGGGTGCGCTTCGTATATATACCCTTGACTGTTTCGAAAGGTGGAGAATATTCTAATCAGCAACATGCCCGAACTGCTCCCTATGGGAAACAAATCGTGTTCCCAGGCAACGTGTCATCGCTCGTGTTCTTTTGGAGAGCCGTGAATGCTGGATTTCGCATTCTCGGAGAAAACCGCTTCGTTTCATCTGGGCGTTGTTCTCGAGGCCGCTTTGCCTGCCTTCTCAATGTTGCTGGTGCTTACAGTCTTTGGCGCAATCGCTGCGAGGGGGTTGCTGCAGGCCGTCACTGTCACACTCTCTTCTCGACCTTAAAGCGACTGTACACAGAGCTGCTATCCGTTCAGTCGGAGGAACTCTTCTTTCTCGGTAAGGAACAATTTCTTCGGCACTGGCCCTGCCCTGTTGTGTTCGTCTGTGAGAGACGCGTTTTGGTAGGCTGATGTGTGTTCTGCATCGACATAAATGCCATGTGAATTCGTAAAATGTAGATATTCATGTTTTATTAGTGTCTTTTATTTGTCATGTAATCTGCATATGAATAGAAATATTTTCTTTAGTTTTTTTAGCAATTTTGTATGTCTGGGCATGTCCTTTTCTGCTGAAATGTACTGTAAAAAGAAACTTTATGTCCACTGCTTGTGAATAAAATTTTCTAAACACGCAGCCCAGGGCTTCATAGGTTAACGCCACACCTTATTGCTCTGCCATAGTAGAGTACATTGTACTCTAAATCATCGAACATTTGTTCTAAACACATTACTCTTCCGGTCAACACGATCATTCTTTTTAGAAACAACTTGGGAAATTGGGCACGGCGGATCCGGCAATGCCACGATGATAAGCGGGAAACTGTTTTTCGTGCTGCGGGGTTTGCTAGGAATCGCAGCCGGTTTACCAACGGCTAGTCAGGTGCGCCACGAGGTGCGCCAAGCCAATGATGCATACCAGCCTTTGGATTCGGTCTCGTTATCAAATCAACTAGCGCCATCGCATAATGTCGTGGAACTTGTGGCGACACCTATCGAACAACGAGGAATGATGTCATCAGCAGCCGAGGATATAAAACAGATGCCTTACGATTCCCACTTCATTGGACACGGCGGACTCGGCAATGTCATGACGCTAAACAGGAAACTGTTTTTCGTACTGCAGCTTAGTTCTCATTACTATACATTTCGAAGTGACTGTCTATAGTAATTCTTCCGTGCTCCAAACGGTGCTATAGCATTGCTTATGATTGTGTGTTTATGCTCAAGTTGCTGTTGTGTGGCGATGTAGAAGTGAGCCCTGGGTCTACACAAAAGGAAATTTTTCAAGAGCTGCTTCAAGGCCAAAAGGCCTTGCAATGTGTCTTAAATGAATTAAAAGTAAAAATAGCGGACATGAAAAGGCGATAGAAAGACTTAACGTTGAAGTGTATGAAAGTAGCCCTGAACCTTCAGGACAAGCTGATTAACTGCAGTAAATGCTACAGTTGGTAGAACACGTCATCAACGTTCAAGCCAAAAAACTTAGATATGGAGGACCGGAGTAGACGATATAATTTGATACTTCATAAAATACCCGAACCATTCAATGAAACAAAAATGATGCTTAAGGATAAGGTTGTCAAAGACTTGTTCGAAGATAAACTTGGCGTGAAATGTCGATCCACTGGTCGCAATCATCGACTTGGACCTCAAAAAGGCAAGCGCCCTGTGATCATACACCTCTAATATTCCAAAGAAACAAAGTCGATCTTCGCTATTGTAAAAAAACAAAAAGGCAGCTCAATATTCGTACAGAATTACTACTCCGCATTGATTGATTAAAACTTTATTTTTGTCCTGAGAAGACGCAGGGGAGACCCCGCGCCACCCGGCTAATCCCAGGCAGGGACCGTCAAGCCGAGCTTGGCGGCCCGTTCACGGGCACTCTGGACGGCCAGGGTTTGATCCTTAGGTTCGGGGCTGCGTATCAACATTAAGAAAACGAAAACTACCCTGGGAAAATGCTATGAGTGAAAAGCAACTCGGGAAGAAGGTCTCGCTTATTCACGACAGACTAAGAATAGATAAAGAAGACTTCTATCGGGATGAAACGCTGAACAAATGTAGTAAAGCAGCAAAAACCGCACAGTCCACGCACGTGAAAGGTCAGCGCGATAATACATCAACATTATCTTGCGGCTGACACGATGTCTGTGATAGCCTTAAACAAATCCAAATATTGAATGTACACGCCCGTGATGTGAAAAAAACAAAACTGAATCCTTAGAAACTTTGTTGCTACAGTATGATCCTCATGTACCTGTTTTGACAGAAGTCTGGCTGAATGAGGAGATATGTGACAATGACATATTCCCCCCTTCTTTCACAGTATTTTGTAAATATCGACAAGCTATGGGTGGTGGTGTGGCTATCTTAGTCAAAGATAGTGTTCGGGTGGTTTCATTAGATGACGTAGTAGGTATTGAAAGCGTGTGTGTTAAAATCTCTAGCTGGGGACAGAGTTTTATGTCGTATACGCACATTAGAGACTCACGGACGCCACAACGGATGTATGAGAGACGCTGCATATTGAAATGTCAATGCACGAAAATAAGAAAATTGTTCTTATCAGTGATTTTAACCTGCCGGGAGTAGATTGGTAAGACATTGTTGCTAGTAGATCACAAACTGAACACATTAGCATTATGTTCGTTATTATGTTAAGCTATGATTTAATGCATGTAGTCCATAAATCAACTCGTGTACGGAATACATCTAGCTCTGTGTTAGACCTGGCGTTTATCAGTCGTGAAGTCAAGCCAGGGCTCTCTGATCACCATCTCGTAAGCATATTGCCACGTTCTATTTCCCAAGTTATGTTATCGTCCCAAAACACTACACAATTCTCAGTGCAAACCGCGCATGCAGTTTTCGAGAAGCTTCCGGACTGTAGTAGATCATTTCGATAAGATCACGCCTCCTTGTGGTACCTCCTTGTGGTACCTCCTTGTGGTATTTTCAGCTTTGCGACCAGAACTCCTGCAGACCCTGCACGACGATCCGACGGCAGGGCACCTCGGTGTTTCTCGCATGCTCGCGAGGATACAAGAAAGGTACTACTGGCCACGTCTTACCACCGACGTCACTCGTTATGTGAGGACATGCCGGGACTGTCAGCGACGCAAGGCACCACCGACATGGCCAGCAGGACTTCTGCAGCCAATTGAACCACCTTGCCGACTTTTCCAGCAGATTGGTATAGACTTTCTAGGGCCGTTCTCGACGTCGGCTTTCGGAAACAAGTGGATCGTGGTAGCTACCGACTACCTCACCCGCTACGACGAGACAAAAGCCCTTCCCAAAGGCAGTGCATCCGATGTAGTTAAGTTCTTCGTCGTAAATATCGTCCTGCGTCACAGCGCCCCGGAGGTCCTTATCACCGACAGAGGAACGGCATTTACTGCCGACTTAACTCAAGCGATCTTGGCATACAGCCAGACAAACCACCGCCGGACGACAGCGTACCATCCACAAACCAACGGCCTCACCGAGCGGCTTAACAAGACGATCGCCGACATGCTGGCGATGTACGTCGATGTCGAACACTAGACGTGGGACGCCATTTTTCCGTACGTGACCTTCGCTTACAACACGGTGGTGCTGGAGACGACGCAGATATCTCCATACAAATTGGTCTACGGAAGGATCCCGGCAACGACGTTCGATGCCATGTTAACCAACGTCACTGACGCAGAAAACCTCGATGTGAGTGAGTACCTTCAACGCACCGAAGAAGCCCGACAGCTCGCGCGTCTCCGTATCAAGAATCAACAGACAACCGACAGCCGCCGTTACAATCTTCGACGACGCTTCGTGGAATACCAGCTCGGTGAGCGTGTTTGGGAGTGGACGCCGATACGCCGACGTGGACTAAGTGAAATGCTTCTGCGACGGTACTTCGGACCGTACAGGGTGGTTCGACGTCTCGACCCACTTGATTACAAGGTTGTGTCCGACGGAATCACGAACTTTCAACGACGCTGATCACGACCTGAAGTCGTCCATGTCGCGCGCCTCAAGCCGTTTCATGCGCGTTGACAAACTGAAACAGTGTTTTTTTGTATTATTGTATTGTAATTTATTCATTGTACTTTTTTGCATTATTGTTGTACCTTCATCTTTAGTTAAAGCATCGTAACGATGCCTATTTCAGAGGGGGGCAATGCCACGTTCCATTTCCCAAGTTTTCTTATCATCCCAAAACACTACACAATTCTCAGCGCAAACCGCGCCTGCTGTTTTCGAGAAGCTTCCGGACTGTAGTAGATCATTTCGATAAGATCACGCCTACTCTGCGAACTGTACAGATTACGTTTACCAGGCACAGGTTCGCCCAACATAAAGTCTCCTGTCTTCGGCCACGTCACGACCCCGTGACAATATCGTTACCGCTTCAACAACTACAAAAGTATAAGCACGTCTCTGCACGTTCCTTCAATGACTTTTCGCATGCCAATGACCCAAGCATTATCGATTACATGCAAAACTGTTTGATTGATTTCGAGGGCAACAACGCTCACTTACTTTGGAACATGTTCAAAGACATGTGTCACTATTGCCTAGATAATTTCGTCCCCAATAGAGCTCTTGCACAAACGATGGTAACACTGGGCGGTGGCGTCCAAGGTAAAGGAAGAAACGACCACGAAAAGCGTGCATCCGCTGGGCCCCGTTCTTTTCTATTCCGCCTTCGTTGTGCAAGCGGCGTTTTATGCGACTGTTTTCCCCACGACCGGGTGAGGAAGTGATATTTTTTTGCCTTCTGCCTCTAAATGCAGACAGGCTAGTTGAGTTTCACCAAATCAGGTCGACGACAAAGCGTTTCTGCGACCGCAGCTACAAATTCAGCGTAGAATTGCGTGGGACGCCGCTGCCATAACGAAGGCGGATTATGAAGGAACGGAGCCCGGCGGATATGCACGCTTTTGGGGCAGTTTCTTCCTTAACCATGGACGCCGCCGCCCAGTGTTGCCGTCGTTTTTACAAGGGGTCAATAAACTGAAGAAAGTTCAAAAGCAACCGACTTGGGTGAATCGCAAAATCGTTCAACTAAAACGCAGGATAAAGATATAAAAAGAAACATGCAGAAAATGACAATATAAGACAGATGGATGACCTCGCACGTGCACTTCCCGAAGGAAAAGAATCTTAATTTTATTGAAATATCGCTTCCTAACTTCATAAAAAATATTCTGATAAATTTTGGCAGTACATAAAAGATAACAACAAACCAGTTACTAAAATATCAGTTGACGGTAAGCCGGAGACAGATCGGTGTGACATTGCTCAATACTTCAATAGCTGCAGACTCTCAAAGTGTATTCATGTATATAGCGCAACTGTATGCGCTTGTGACGTCACATTGCCCAAACTATCAAATGCGAGTTTTGTATTGTATGCCGACGTATTTAATTTGCTACTTGAAAACTAAGGGTTCTTGTGGTCCCGATGAAATCCCTAACATATTTCTCAAGCGATATGCCGAGCTTCTTGCCAACTTTCTTGCAATTTCGTTTCGTGTCTCAGTCACTGCACAATTACCTGATGACTGGAAGAGAGCCAGGGTTGTTCCTGGGCTCAAGAAAGGTGACAAGACACTTATACAAAATTATCGTCCAATCCCAATGCTGCAAAATTGTGGAGCATGTTATAGCTAACTGTTTTCGTGAATTTCTGGAAAGCAATGCTGCACTAACAAAACATCGTCATGGCTTTCGAAAAGGGTATTCAACGATAACCAAATTAATAACAATAGTTCATTCGTTCGTTTCATCTCCTGATTCTAACCACCAAATAGACGTAATATTTCTTCATTTTATCAAAGCTTTTGACAAGGTTTTGCATGATAAACTCTTCTTAAAACTTAGAATTCTTGGCGTCCCAGAACTTTTAATTAGATGAATTTCTGCTTACCTGACTAACAGGGGTGCCACAAGGCAGTGTCCTATAGACCCCCTGCTTTTCTTGGTTTATATTAATGTATCGTTAACGTAGTAAGCCCTGGTGTTCAAATCCAATTATTTGAAGATGACTGCGTATTGTTCAAAGAAAATTTTCATCCCGATAATCAAGTTGAGTTAAATAGCAATTTAAATAACGTATTGCAGTGCTGCATGCGAAAAATGGGGAATGGTTCTAAACGCTGATAAAGCCGTGTACTCCTCCCTATAACGCGTAAAAAAAAACCCCAGCTTTTTAATTACAAGCTTGGTTCTTCGCCACTTAGGCAAGTCGATAGCTATAAATACTCAGGTGTTACATTAACGACTACCTTATCGTGGAATAAACATATTAATATTATTTCCTCCTCTGCATTTAGAAAGCTCTGCTTTCTAAAGCATAAGCTTCATGATGCCCCAAGCAACGTTAAATTACTGTCATTTTACTCTTTAATAAGGCGTAAGTTGGATTACGCAAGTGCAGTTGGGAACCGTACACTCAAACTAACATCAAGTGCCTGGAAAGAATACAGAGGAAATCAGTCCGGTTCATTTTTAACAAGTTCTCACGAGTCGGCCCTCCTTCCGTTATAATGAAAGCTAACAGCATTGCCCTTCTTAGCGCACGTCGAAAACAGATAAGGAATCGACCTTCTTTCTCTTCTTCTCAACCGCAAACTTGCGATGAACGCATCGCCGTACCTGACATTTTTATCAACTGGACCCACAAGGCATCATCCCGCTAAAACCCTAACACCTTATTTCTGCAGAACAGACGCTTATAAGTACTCATATTTTCCGCGCACGGTGTCAGATTAGAACGGAACAACTCAGGCATCCACATAGAATCTATTTCTCCTTCGCTCTAAATAGCATTGTCTTGCAATTCCATGTTTACGATCTTTTATGACAGACTTTTTCTTCTGTTCTTTTTTTTTCACTTCTTGTATGTGTCGTTTTTATTGTATACATATGTATTTATTACTTTCTCGGCTTGAGCAATGAAAATGATCAGATTTATTGTTCTGCATTTAATATGTATTTGTTTTTACAGTAATCGCACAACACATGAAGTATGAATTTGTATAGCATTCTTTTTCTTTCCTTTTTTCAATACATTCGTTATTACGAAATACTTTTCTATGTCGCTCTTTGTGTGTACTATATGACTCCATGAAACACCCACTCCAAACAATCTTTTATGTCACTTATTGCATAAACTATGTCTTTTCTAAACTTCCCACCTGCTTGGACCTAAGAAACTGCAGTATGTAATAATTAAAGTAAATAAACAAAACAAAGTAACCATGCCTTGCCTTCATTACTAAGAAGGTGAGCTAGTGTTTGTCATTCCACTGGAACTTTTTATTGGTATTATTGTTGTTGCTTTCTTTGTTCTTCGTGAAGTGTGCGTAGCTCAGCGCGCATTTTTCATTGTGCACGCTAGAATACTTGTTTTGCAGGTACGAACAGTTCCCATTGTGCAAGTGCATGTATATTAAGGTACTTACATTAGGAATGTCTTGAATACGAAATTGTATCAGATGTATGTATGTATGTATGTATGTATGTATGTATGTATGTATGTATGTATGTATGTATGTATGTATGTATGTATGTATGTATGTATGTATGTATGTATGTATGTATGTATGTATGTATGTATGTATGTATGTATGTATGTATGTATGTATGTATGTATGTATGTATGTGCGTGTTTTGTGTATGTATGTTTCTTTCGGAAATAAAATTATCTTAAACGACGCATAGCAGTCGACCATCTGGCTGTCTTTCTCAATCTGATAGCGGTGACTAGGACGGCTTTTTGCAGTCCTATATTAGAGTACCAATACGACATACCTTAACAAGACCTACCTTATCAAGAGCCAGTCATATCAGTGGACCCTAGGTAACTCATTTCACAGCCGTGAAGAAAAATCGAAGGTACGCTAAGAAAGAACACACCAAATTGTTGAATGTGGAAGGCTTCGCTAACCTCGTACTCGCACTGATTTTTATATCGCCCCGTAATCACACACTTCCCAAGCATTGTCTGACAACCACACTTTTTGGAACGGTCCGCCAAGTGGCTGGGAACGGAGCCTTTAAGAGAGTAAGCGTGCTCATCATTAATGCATCGGCCTGTTTGACCAATGCAACAGAACCCGCATGTAAACATTATCTAGTATACAGTCGCCAAAACACATTCAACATAGCGCGTAGCGTGTTTCTGAGCGCATGCTTCTTTCTCAAGTCCTTCACTGTTAACCCTGCGAGATAGCCCAGCGAGCTTGTCGCGTGCGCAGAACACAACTCGTATACACCTATTTTGCCGGCGACAATCTTTCGCATAAGGGAAACCTCGTGTACGTAGGGAATGACCGCCGTGCTAGAATGTGGCTTGTTGGGTAGGCCGTTGCATTGTCCTTTATCCGTCTCCCTATGCCCATATCTATTTCGTCTTGATTCCAAATATTATATCCTAAACTCCGGTTTGTTCCCCGACCCATGTACACTCTGTTCTTTTCTTGTCTCTTAATCCATCTTTTTCCATTATTATTATTATTATTATTATTATTATTATTATTATAGTTAGTATTATTATTATATTATTAGTTATGTCCCACATTCTATTCGTTTCGCAAAATGTTTAAAGAGTACCTAATCACAAAACGTGTTTGCTAAACTCTGCCGTCGTGCCTTACTCATAATTTTAGTATTTCTTTTACTCACTATACCACTTGCTGTTACACATAACTTTTTGTTGCCTTGTTGTTATGAAATTTTAACCATTCTTTGTTTAATTCGTACAAAGTGTTTTTCACTTCTTGCTGCATTGTTATTGCACTTGACTTATTCTCTAACGGAGGTCCCCCCGACAGTTTTCTAACTTCGGGACCTCCTCTGTACTGTAGTATTTTATTCATGTAAATGTATGCATTCCTGAAATAAAGTTTGATTTGATTATTATTATTATTATTATTATTATTATTATTATTATTATTATTATTATTATTATTATTATTATTATTATTATTATTATTATTATTATTATTATTATTATTATTATTATTATTATTATTATTATTATTCCTTTAACGTCCCAATACCACGATATGATGAGAGACGCCGTAGAAAACTTCAGCCACCTCACTCTAAAAAAAGGAGCGAGTAAAAAGGGTGTCTTTTTGTCCCACAACAATAATCGTCATCTATATTGCGTTCCATCCTTGCGCTATCGCCCAGCGCCCGGTACATTCCGGTCACGATCGACATGGCCATTGTCAGGGTTGCATTGCATTCTCGATAGGAAAGTGGCCAGCGCCGAGTTTTCAAGAAAGGAAGCGCACGCAAGCCTGATGACGATTATTGTTGTGGGACAAAAAGACACCCTTTTTACTCGATATTTTTTTAGTGCTGGGTGTAATGATAGTATCTTAACATTTTTAAAGCTCGTGTTTGTTAATACGTGACGATGAAGGACTCCTGTACGGCCCAGATCACGCTTACGGAACACCAACATTCACGGCAATAAGCACCCGCTACACTTTAGTATGTGAGTATATCTGATAAAACACAGCAGTACGGCGACACAAACAAGAGAGAGAAGTCAGTACAACAAAAACGTCGTTTCGGGACAACATGACGTTTGTGTTGTCCCGACTCTCTTGTACACTCTTAATAAGGTCCCGCTTTGGGTTCTGGACATAGCCAGAGAACCGGAGATTTTTAGGGGCGAAACTCCTTATAGCGGCACCCGTTCGTCCTCCGTAGTATGTAACAAGTATAACATTTTGACCTCCAAGGTGGTGCCGGTGAGAGACTTCTTCTGTGCATTGTTGAAAAATAAAAAAATAGTGCCCAATGTACATGTCAATGTCTGCTAATGGGGAATGAGAGACAGGAGCATTCGACTTTTAGTTAACGTGCAGGCTGCGATCACCATTAGCAGCCATTGGCATGTACATTGAGCACTATCTGACAAAAAAGGGTTGCTACGTTATACTCGCTGGGTGTAACCTCCTTTGCTTTAGAAAGGTTTAGCGAGCGTTGAGCCGCAGTGCCATGAATACAATGAACTTGTATATACCATGAATGAACTCGAGGTGGTTAAAAATGGGAAGTAGATACGAAGCGCAAGCCGTAAGAAAGTAAAAGCCGAATTCTCCGCCTCTCATTTCCCATTAGCAGCCATTGGCATGTACATTGAGCACTATCTGACTGAAAAAGTTTGCTACGTCATACTCGCTGGGCGTAACCTCCTTGGTTTTCGAAAGGTTTAGCGAGCGTTCGGCCGCAGAGCCATGAATACAGTGAACTAGAATATACCATGAACTCGAGGTGGTTAAAGGTGGGAAGTGGACCCGAAGCGCAAGCCGTAACAAAGTGTGCGTGTGCCACCTCTCGTTTAGTCCTTGCAATGTCCGCTGGATGGCGGTGCTTCTATATGGGGAATATATGATGAAAAGGTGCGAGATGGTGGTACTTGGAGTGTTGAACAGATGGACGAACGGACGCATAGACAGATGCATGGATGGACGCATGAACGGACGCAGGGGCGGCTGCATGGACGAACGCAGGGACGGACGCACGAACAGACGCACGCACGTACGGGCTGATGGACGCATGGACGGTCACACTGACGGACGCATGGACGGACGGAAGCAAGAACGAATGGACGGACGAATTCTTCGCCCCACTCTCCATCACTCACTCCGTGGATATGCTGCCATTTTTTTTTTCATCTGGTTTTCTGGATGTATCCAGCGTTTCAGCAGGACCTGATTGAGGAGTGTACACCTGTGTCACGCTAACCGCCCATCACCATCAATCTTTACCAGCTATAGCCCAGCTTTCTGTCACTGCGACTACACCTGAACCACGCAGGAGTGCGTTTCACTCGATGCGCAAAAAAAAAAAAAAACTTAAAGCAAGCCTTTCTGTATAAAGGGCACGTAGCATTTCACGCTTGGTACAAAAGACCTTCCCAGGAGCCCTCACCAAGACCACGCACGTCGGCTTCAAGCGCGAAGACGACGCATCATGGAAAATTCGGGAAAATTCTTACACATCAGCAAAATTCCGGAGTTCCGAAAATTCATTTCCATTGTCGCGGGATATTCCTTCTGAAAAAACCATTACAGATCGATGACAAACACCGAAAATTAGATTAAAAACGACGTGCTGAGGCCACCGAAAAACCATATTCTTTTTTTGTTTGCAGAAAGACCGTTGTAACCTACAAGAAAATTGAACGCTATAGCTATTAGACTATGGGAACTCCCAAAGAAGCATCCGCATTATTTCATACCCGTTCATTGAGTCATTCATTCATCGGTATGGCTACGATTACGTCTTTTCATTACACCTATATACTACAGCACTTGCTTGTTCATTATTTCATAGCAGGAGTTTAAATGGCACAATTACAAGCATTTTCTTCATCTTGGAGACGTTTGTTTTGAAGGATAAAACGAAAACATAATTTTCCTCTTGCCGTACTTTTATTGCGCTGGTTACAAGTAAATCCGCTCAAATAGGCAGCCGAAATCCGAAATTTAACCATATCTAGCACGGAGGTTTCTCAAAGTTATTGAAGCCAAGTATCTCGATGTACGTTTGGTTCAATTGGCAAGTCAGTAGTGTAAGTGGAACAGTACTTGTAAAACGTGTACGCTTCTTCACTTAATCGCTGTCAGGGACGGCTAAGTGCTCTCCCATAGTTGAGTACGAAGTACTCGAAATCGTTAAACTTTTCTTCTAAACAGCAGCAATGGCAGTGGCGGCACAGAGCCATTTTTGTTGAGTTAATAATGTGTATTGGTGCTTTTGTATTGTGGAAGCGGAGGGGACTGGCATGCCTGCGGAAACGCCCTCAGAGGGCCATGTTTCCTCAGCTACAATTGCTTAAGAACCATGATGTTAACACATCTGAACGAACAGTAATTCATTCTGGGGGAGGACGCTTTCCTCCTGCGGTGGTCAACACGATTTGTTCTTCTCAGAAAGAACAAAGCGTTCATGCCTTGCCTTCATTACTGATAAGGTAGGCTTGTGTTTGTAATTTCACTGAACCTGCATTTAGCATTGTGTTAGTATTTATTTATTCTTATACGCATTTGTTTAGAAATCTCGTTTTTTTTTCCTTTTCATAAATTTTACATATACCCCTGAGCATAGTTTTCTTTATGCACGTTAGAATTTCTGTTTACAGGTACAAACAATACCTGTTGTTCATTTGAATGTATATTAAGATATATTAGCAATGTCTTGAGAACGAACAATGTAATACATAAATGTCTTCTGTGTATACGTATGATCTTTTCAGAAATAAAATTCTTACAAACACAGTAGGCACTACACTTGAGCGATTTCCTCTGGCTGGACACGGAATGACTTTGTGCTCTCCCTTATAGTAGAGTACCTAGTACTCGAAATCGTTGACCACTTACTCCAAACTCATATGGCGTTCACGGGACTACTTTACAAAGTACTCCAGATCATAACCTCTTCTTTCTGAACACATGACATCTTTTTACGAACAATTCAAACCACCAATTGTACTTGAAAGCTTTCAACAGCATTTTCCCAGGCAAATTAAGAGCGAAGAATATATATATATATATATATATATATATATATGCGCGTGTGTGCGTGTGCGCGTGTGCGCGTGTGTGTGTGTGTGCGTGTGTGTGTGTGTGTGTGCGTCAAAGTATTGCTGCATGTACTAGCATGCCTCTTTTCCTTTTTGTGTTTTATTGCGACAGCGAAAGCAACAAATACTAACACCTTGTCAGCATGGATTTGGGAAAGGTGCCTCCGCAGTCACGCAACTATACTGCAGCATGCATGTATACACGATGTATCACTAGGAAAGTGTCGACATAGAGAAACAATTCGATCTCATTTTTTCAGACTTCTCGAAAGCTTTCGATCTATGTATCACACGACTAACTATAGTTCATAAACTCGTACTAACCTTGGGGAAAGATCTCATTGGTCTTTGAATGAAATATTGTTTTAGTGACCTCATGAGTAGAAGTCAGCCGGCAGCATTTCCAGAAATCTAGCATATGGGATTTGGAGTTCCACAAGGAGGCGTTCTGACTCCAATTCCATACATTAATGATCTGGCTTGTAATATTCCTGTCAGAGTCAGACTCTTTGCTAATTACTGCGTTTTATACCAATTAAGTAATCGATTCTTATATAGACCATCTTGCATTAAACAACTTTTCATCTTTAGTATTCCAATGGTGTAAAGAATGGCAAATTACACTGGACGTTAAGAAATCAGCTGTTCTATCAACAACGAGAAAAAACACGTCCGATTTTAACTACAATATATAGGTGGCGCCACTTTCAGCGCTGTTAAAAAGTACAAATACCTTAGCCTAACACTAAACCATGACCTAATATGAGAATGCCATGTAAATAACATAAACTCGACTGCATTAATTTTTTTTTCATACTCGTCTGAGGCTATACATCACCCCCCGATTCAAAGCTATTGGCATGCCAAGCCTTTGTCAGATCAACTTTGGAGTACGCTAACGCTGTTTGATCTCCTTCCACTAAAAAAAAACTCATTTACATACTCGAAGCAGTTTCAAGGAAGACACTAAGATGCATTTACAATAAATATAGGCTAAAGGATTCACCCACAGCATTGCTAAAACAGCCCAGTATCCTCACCTTACAAATTCGAGCCAAGCTATAGTGTGACTAGGAATGCTTTATCAGTTCATTCACAAAGACATAAAGAGTGACACTTCCAAATACGCGTGTTCAAAACAAACACGACAAACGTGGCACAAACACACATTACGGTTACGTCATCCACCCGGAAACTCACAAGCCTTCATTTTTTCCTTTAATGACACGTCAATGGAACAGGCTGGATTCTGTGTAACAAGCGCGACGTTATTTTTCTTTTTATTACTTGAAAATCATGCTGTATCCAGTTATGATATCCATTACTTATCTATATTTTTGCTATTATACTGTACCCGTAACTCCGTTTATCATACACATTATCACTTCATTTTACTTCCATTGTCGCTTCGTTTTTAGATTGTCACGCCTTTTTTTTTACATCGCTGTATTCTTACTTCAGTTTTTCCTTAGTATACGCCTCTTTGATCACCTTTTTATTTTTTTGTATTAGAATGTGTTATGATGTATCTTTTCTCCCTGTAATTGATTGTTTTTATAAAAAGTTTTTATGATATAAAAGGTCAATTATGCCCTTCTTGTTATTACTCCTTATGGAAACGTCGGTATGTATATAAATTGAAATAAATAAATAAATATGGACACTCTCTGCTCATTCATGTCGTCGCCATCATGTCCCGTATATATATATATATATATATATATATATATATATATATATATATATATATATATATATATATATATATATATATATATATATATATATATATATATATATATATATATATCTGTGTACTCAACTTATACACACTTTAAGCCGATTCTGCCCAAGTCAAATTTTGTTGCAGTTGGCCTTTAAGGTGCATCACCTCTAATATATTGCTAAAAGCGCTGTTAGATGGCCCACTTTGCACAATATTCCACACGATGATCATTCGGAGCAATACCATGATATTGCCCCAGCAAACTATGAAAAAAATAAAGCACATTTCACTGCTCTCGGTGAATGCAGGCTTGCCATGAATATGACTCCCTTTAAAGACACACGTCATCTCTTTTCGGAGTACGGTATACTCTCTTCGGGGAGTCTTGGGACTAAAGAGAGAGTTTATGTGTCTCTTTAAACAGAGTCTTATTCGTGGCAAGTCTGAACTCACCGAAATTAATGCCATATCCTCCGTTTTTCTTGGAGTGTGCGTATTCAGAGATATTCAGTAACGGAAGGTGCTTATACGACATTGCTTCCCACATATTACGACTCAGTAAGAGCGATCGCTCCCCCCCCCCCCCCAACCCGTGCCTTGATGATTGCGTTGACTTATATCAAGGGTGTTACAAAGGCTGGCCAGTTAAGAAAACGCTATCGTGTAAGTGATGGAAATTTCGTAAATACGAGTCCACGCGCACCCCAAAGTGTGGACCTGCCCTCCAATTTCTGCGTCACGCGATGACCTAATGGGTGGAGGTACGAAGACATCAAGTGAAAAGAAACAAGTATACTTAAGCCGTGTTCCGCTGAGTTGGAGCATGCATGTAAAAGCGATAAACATCGTATACAGACATCCACGTTCGTGTTAGAGCGTTTGTGCTCGTATCGACGAAAGTGATAAAAACTGTGCGTGTCTATAGACGTGGTTTCAAGCATAGTGGCAGTTAACGGTGGCATCCAGATGAGCGCGACATCTGGTGAATTGGGGAGGTTTTAAGTGTAGTCCTCAAACACTTAGTATAAAAAGTGCACACGTGCCTGTGACTAATCACGGTCGGCGCCAAGAGCCGTCAGCCAATTTCCAGAAGCTTCCCAACTGCTCCGAATTCACGCACAACCGATCTTGATGTGTAGCAGATGCATGATCGGTATCCGAAATCGTACGTGATTACGCAACGCCGCTCTGCCAAACGCACTACCGTAATCGACATCGTCGTCCAAGCTGACCCGCTCACGGAAACGGCACTGCCATGGGCATTCGCAACCATCCGTAAAATGTGGGGGTCCCACTCACCTTCAAGCACAGCGTGCGCGAAAAACCGCGCGCCACTTCCCGCTACAACGGTGGCAACACTTTTGATCGCCAGTAGGGCGGAGCTCCAGCGTCCGCCAAGACACTCTTCGCCGGCAACGCGCCATTGGAGTTCCCCGACTGGGTGGGCGGTGCCGCCACTGTAGCCAACTCCCGTGTGTCGGCTTCGAGCGTGGGGTGCTGCTACGGGCGCCGCCATGTTGGGAGGAGTGGGTTTGTGGCCGAAGAGTGCACGGAGGATGAGGCAGCCTCGGCGGCAACAGAGAGGGCGCAGCGTTCGGAGCGGTGGTGCTAACCGCGCACGCTCCTGTACCCAGTGGGAGTGGCAACTGATGCGGCTCGAAACATATCGCCTCCCCTTTTGTGTGCACTTAGTTACACTCGCTCCCCGGCACAGCGCTTAGTTGAGAACGGAGAGAGGGCGCTTCGCTCGATTGAGAAAGGGAAAGGGCCGAGATCGACTTTGGGTGCCTGGGCGAGAGAGGAAAAGAAGCTTGCGAAGAACACAAGGACGTCGCGACTATAGGCGCATTGATAATCATCGAACGCCGGTGGGGGCGCTTCTTTAGCGCGTACTGGATTCTCTTGGGATTCTGCGGTTGTTTGCTGCTGTAGCTGCTGCTGCCGCCGCCGATGAAGGAAAACGCTCGCCGTGTCTTATGACGAGACTCGTGGGTGCGGGTTTCGAGTGTTGCGGTGAGAAGGAAACTAAAGGGGGTCGAACGGCGGGAAGGGAGAGGAATGTTTGACGTTCTTTTCTTGCCACGCGTCTGAATCGATGACTGTATGTTTGCGGAGAGCAAGCGGGGGCTAACAACGAACCGGGGACCCTGGGGCAATGAGGCCGTTTAGGATGGACGGGGGTCTCTCTTGGGAGCTGCTCTCAACGCCGTGAGGAGTCTACGAGGAAGACCAGAAAGAAATACAAGGAACGAAAACGAATCATAAAGGTTCTTGTAGCGTCCTCTGTTTGATTGGAGGGAGGCGCAGGTATTTAAGACGGCGCTCCGCGCGATGATGAAGCACGTCGAAAGAGAAGAGGAAAAAGACGACGCTTTTGTGCCTGTGGTATAAGGTGGCTGAGTAGATATGCACGTTCAAATGTGTAGTCTTTCTAAACGTGAAACAATGCGCGACGTAAGATATTCATTGTTCAGTCATATAGAAGCTAGGAATTTGGTTCAATACGATAACGTACGCTAACATATACAGCAACAACGATGCTTCGACACTTTACTGCAGTCATCCATGTTTCCTGTTATTACGACCATAGTAATTAATTTATTTTATTTGCCGCCACGGTCTTGTTCGTTTTGCAGCGAAACAAGAATGCCATTATTAAGCATTGCTTCTTCATTACTTCAACCCGGATTTTATTATGCTTCAGACGTTTCTACACTTGAAAGAAACCGGTTGCCTCTTTGCAAGTGGCGACCTACTTAATCTAAAACCTCCTCCGTTTGACCTCTGTGTATACACCGTGGCAAGATGAATGTGCGGCGGGCTAACAGGATAATGGTGTGGCTCATTCAGTGTATACGGCTCCTTGTATTCCATCTGTACATTTGACAGTACTCAGGCCACACGTGTCACTCGACGACAAAAACGCACTAATCATGACGATCATCACCAGCCTCATCACTCCGTCTCGGTCCTGTGCTTTCCTGCTGCCACGTTGTACTCGCGAAATTCTCAATCTCATGTACCCACCTAACTATCTGTCTCCTCCTTAAGACTTAGCCTTCTCTTGGAATCCAGTCAGTTAACATTATTGCATTAGCAGTGGTTATCATTCCTTCGCTCTATACGTGCCCGACTAATGTGCACTTCTTTCATATTTATTCTCTCTCTCTCTATCTCTGCTTCTTACACAGTTCTTTTTGTTTCTTACGCGCGTGCATACGTATGCGTAACGGAAAGTTGCGGTCACTTGTGGTAAAAGGGAAAAAGCGGAAGCTGAAGCATTCTATCACAATAGCATATATATATATATATATATATATATATATATATATATATATATATATATATATATATATATATATATATATATATATATATATATATATATATATATATATATATATATATATATATATATATTTCGTATAATATTTTTATATATTTCTGAAATGCCTCTCATTTCTTCGTGTAACTATGCAGTTAGATATATGTGTAAAATATATGCATATATCTGAAACATTCTGATCATATTTCTGTATTTGAACCGCAGTAGACGTATTTATAGCTTACACCAGTCAATTTGTACATGTGAGAACACAATCTGCGAGCACTACTTGGGCCTCATCGTTAAAAAAATCGCAGCATATCCACGGAGTGAATGATGATGAGTGGGGCGAAGCGTCCGTCAGTCCGTCCATGCTTCCGTCCGTCCGTGTGTCCATCCGTCCGGTGATCGGTACATCCGTCCGTACGTGCGACCGTATACGTGCGACCGTCCGTGCACGCGTCCGTCCGCCTAGTGAACTCACCAACTACCACCATCTCGCATATTTTCGTCATATATTCATCATATATAGGCACCGCCATCTAGCGTACATTCTAAGGACTAAACAAGAGGTGGCTACCTACTACTACTACTACTACTACTACACATACATCGGGTACTCACGAACCACGGCTTAAGAAGCTTAATCCCTGAAAATTGAGGAATGGCAACATACATCCGTAGTTTGTGACAAGCTGCTGAAAATTTATCTGAATGTTCCATCGGTCAGGTGCATATGCAACGCGAGTGCATTTCCTAACTACCAAACTGACAAATACGTTTGTTCTTTCGCCTAAATTTTTCTTATAATTCTGTGGGGAGCCAGAACTGCCACCGAGAGATGGCGCTATGGGCGCATAAATCCAGCAAGCGCACTGCGCTACACTAATAAATTTAGAAGTTTGCAGAAATAAAATAGAGCCATCTTGAGCAGAGTATGGTTATTGAAAATCATTGGGAAGAACCGTCGTCCTGCAGTTGTCATAAAACCAAATGATGATGATGATAATAATAAATATAATAATAATGATGATGATAATATTAAATAGAATAATAATAATAATAATAATAATAATGACGACGACGACGAAGAAGAAGAAGAAGAAGAAGAAGAAGAAGAAGAAGAAGAAGAAGAAGAAGAAGAAGAAGAAGAAGAAGAAGAAGAAGAAGAAGAAGAAGAAGAAGAAGAAGATGGTGGTGATGATGATGATGATGATGATGATGATGATGATGATGATGATGATGATGATGATGATGATGATGATGATGATGATGATGATGATGATGATAGCTCTGTCGCCGCTTCATCACATTTGACGTTTATGCGGGATACCGTTCAAAACCGTGTTGCAATGCACGCTGCGGTTCATTAGAATGGTTGTACACACTGCGTCATGGCAGCACGTCGACCCACGTGGCATGACGAGGGTATCTCCTGGCGTGTACCGGATACATGCCGGAAAACCCTCGTCGTTCGGTATCACAGGTATGCGGGCGCGTCTGGGAGTGTTTGTGTAAGTCGAGAAATCTCTCCGAGGGGCTACACGACGGGTCTGAACGAGTACTTCGGGTCGAACAGAAAGACGTAGCCATGTCAGATCCCTATATTGGAGGTTCTCGTGGGCGACTCGAAGGCGCGGAGATAACGTCACCCGCGTCGTCACGCATAAGAGAGCACCTGGTTGGCCCTCGCACAGTTGCGCACCACTTGGACACACAGCATTGGCGGCTTGCCTTGCTATCTCCGTCGATATGTACAGCTACCACCTAAGACGTCGCGATGCTTCGCTCGAGCGGAATTTATAGAAGACACCTCCTCCCCCTACCGCACCCAACGTTATGTGGGAATGCGACAGCATGCATCGGGCAATGTGCCAGATACACGGGGAAAGAAAAAAAGTGCCGCACTCGGCTCTTCGACTGCTGCGGTGCGTATAGTGCGGCGTGTGACAGGGCGGTGAAGCGTGGACAAAGCTCAGGCAGTCGGAAAGGTTGATGTTTCGTCACCGGCGGTGCGTGCGTGCATGCGCGCAACTCAATAGAATAAGCGCCGACGAATTCGTAAGACGCGGCGTGCTTCGTGGGTGGAGGCGTATACACAGCGGATGGGGTCTTTGTCGCTGTATATAGCACTCGCTGCAGGCAAAGCTGAGGTTTTGGAAATTTTCCTTGCTAATCATCCGGTCCTGACGATAATGGTAGAGGCCTTTTATTCATTGGCGCTGCTGTACTTCATATAGTGGGTGGTATACCGTCTCTGGTCTGGCACGGGTGTATCAAGTTTTCGTTTGTTTTCGTTTTATTCTGGGAAATGTTTTCGTTTTATTCTGAGAAAGAAAGAAAGAAAGAAAGAAAAAAAGAAAGAAGGAAAGAAAGAAAGAAAGAGAGAAAGAAAGAAAGAAAGAAAGAAAGAAAGAAAGAAAGAAAGAAAGAAAGAAAGAAAGAAAGAAAGAAAGAAAGAAAGAAAGAAAGCGTTGTAGCTCAGGCCTGTTGGTCATCCATGAACTTAGCTTGTATTAGCGCGGTTCGTAGAAGGAGGAACACACTGTTTTGTTTTGTTTTTTATGTACCGCGCTAATAGAAGCTAAGTTCATGCGTTGGCAGATTTTTTGTTTAGAAGGAGAAGGGGGGGGGGGGTGCTTTTTTGTTCCGAACTGGGATCCGTGCCGGCAGACGTGGTCTATATAATGCCACTTTGTGATATACACGCCACACAAAAAAAACTGTGAGGAAGCGGGGACACCAGCAGGGCTACGCCTCAGGGTCTGGCAACCCACGGGCATGAGCTAAGCTCCGCGTTTGTATGGCATGCAGGTATGGCGCTGAATTTCGTATCAAGTGGTGCAGCCTTGGTAAGAAATGAGTCTAGTTTAGTGGCAACCCTATTTCATCTGTAAAACATGTGCGATACTTTCATCAACATAACTTTAGTTATAACAAGTGGTTAACGAATCACGGCACTATTCGCACCCTGCGTAACACAGGAAAATATCATCTCGGGAATAAATTTGTGCGTGGTGTTTAGAAAAAGTGGTTAACAATTTAGAGTACTTCGTGTTTGTTCAAGAAAAGTTGGTAACGATTTAGAGTACTAGGTACTCTACTACATGGGAGAGCATGAAGCCATCCCATGAACTAGAAAAACGTGTGCGGTGAAGACTGAACACATAAGAGTAACAAGCTACGGCTGTTTAGAAAAAAAAATATTTACAGTATGTACAGAACACAAAGGCTTCATAACATTGCAGTAACAGGGCACATACACTTCGGCACATCCATGTATCACGACCAGCATCACTACGTCACAGTGAAGACATTTGCTCTAATAAACGTGACAATGTTGGCATACAGGTACACAAGAACTGTGGTAAGTGGTTAAGGGGGGGGGGGGGTTAGAAAAAGGGGTAACGATTTAGAGCACAGGGTACTCTACTATGGGAGAGCTTAAAGCCGTCCCCAGACAATAGGTTCACAGCATTAGGTTTGTGTGAAATACGGCTGTTTAGAAAAAATTTATTGCCACAAACGTCAATAACACTCAACAGAACATTTCCGTCTTAGACATACGGCTAAGTACCAAAATGATTTATGAATCCGTGGTGCAAAAGTTCGATCAGATGAAGGTCGACAATGTTACACGCGGCGGGAACTTGTCACAAGCGCGCACGATGTCACAAGTTTTCGGCACTCTTTCTGTTAGTTAACCACGCTAATATTTCAGACCGTCCTAACAGGGCAAGCAAGCTTTTGGTACTTTTTGTGGATGCAACGCACTTTTTATAACTAATACTTTATTTGCCTGGTTTTTCATTAATAGTTTTTGGTTATATTGTAGCACCGAAACTACCAAACACACGTGCGGCCGTGAGTGGGCGCGCAGTCTCGATTTCGTGGCGAGGACGGCATTTTTTTTTTTTTGTTGCTCACAAATTGTCAATAATATCTGGGGTTTAACGTCCCAAAACCACAATATGATTATCCCCTTGAATTTTTTTGTCATGGCATACAAATCTAAAAATGGCAATTTCAAGGGGGTGCCCCCCGCTCCTGAAAAAAAAAATTTCTGGCTACGCCCCTTGTTGCCATTCATGTTTATTTTAAATGCGAAGCATTTCTCAGCGAACTTTGGCGATTTTGACCCTATCTATCTATCTATCTATCTATCTATCTATCTATCTATCTATCTATCTATCTATCTATCTATCTATCTATCTATCCGCCTACGATTTTTAACTCTCCTGGCCGTTTGGATAATGGTAACGATACCAAACTTGGTATGGCATAACATGACTCTATGACGAGCATATCTGACTAGTCATAACATGAAAATCTTGACATGTCTGTTATGAGTGTCATGATTTACATTTCATGGTCTTGCTGCTCTTGCGGTGGTCTCGTTCACATGACATGTTTCACAACTGATACGGTATGACATGATTACATGGTGAACACAAGCGAAATACCCTAAAATGTAAATTATGACATGCATGTCATGTAAGTCATGAGCCATGACTACACGCCACGCCCATGTTGCGCTCGCAGCCGTCCCGCTAGCTTCGCATATACCGAATTTGGCGTTACGTAATGCGAATGGATGACGAAAGTATACGGGTGCAAACATGATAATCACGAGATGCGTGTCATGTAACAACATGACTACATGCCACGCCCATGATGCGCTGGCGGCCGTTTGGCTATAAGTTCACGTATACCAAATATAGTATTACAGGGCGTGAATGGATGACGAAGGTATACGATACCGGTGCAAGCATGATAAACATGAGATGCGTGTCATGTAACAACATGACTACATGCTACGCTCATGATGCGCTCGCGCCCGTCTCGCTATAGCTTCACATGTGCCAAATTCAGTATTACGTGACGCGAACGGACGATCTATGTAAATGACATGTCCAAACATGACAATCATGACATGCGTGTCATGTAACAACATGAGTACATGCCACACTCATGATGCGCTCGGGACCGTTTCGCTAGATTCATATATGCGAATTTTGGTATTACGTCACGGGAATGGACGACGAAGGTATGTGACTGCTGCGAACATAATTATGAGATGTGTGTCATGTAAGACCATGACTACATGTCACACTCAAGGCGTCAATAGACTTAGACGTGACCCGGTGCGCGTGTGCTCCTGCGTTCATTTCGTCGCGTCATGCCGGCGATGCCACGCCAGGCGCCGATCTGCCATGGCAGATACTCGCAGGCGCGCGCCGCACTGCGTTGCTTTCACGCATGCGCATTTGAGCACGCCCGGAGTCCCTTCGTCACGAAGCTAGGCAGACGCGGTGCATTCTGGGTAACGTGGTTGGTGCGAAATGTAGCATGTCACATTTCGCACCGGTTGCCACCGGGTTTCGCGCGTCGCGTCTGGCGTCAGACTATAGAGTGTTCGCGTTTTGCTAGCGTAGCGTCGCTGCGCCGAGCATGCGCTCGTCAACGTTACGTCGCAGTATATTGGGCCCTTCATGATGCTCTCCCCATCGTTTTGCTAGCCTCACATATATCAAGTTTGGTATTGCGGGACGTGAATGGACGACGAAGGTTTGTGACTGGTGCGAACATGATACTCATGAGATGCGTGTCATGTAACAACACGACCACATGCCACGCTCATGATGTGCTCGCGGTCGTTTCTCTAATTTCACATATACCGAATTGGTATTACATGACGTCAGTAGACGGTGAAGTTAAATGACACGTCCGAACATGATAATCACGACGTGCGTGTCATGTAATACATGACTACATGCTACGCTTATATATAACGCTCGCGGCCGTTTTGCTAGCTCCACATATACCAAATTTGGTATCAGGTGGCGTGAATAGATGGTGAAGGTAAATGACACGTCCAAACGTAATAATTATGACATGGAAGGTACGTACGGCAAAATTTACCTCCGCCTCGTACGGTTGTTCTGATTTCTGATTCTGATTCGAATATCATCGATTCCCACTGTACGTGGGATCTGCCTTTTTTTTTTTCAAAACAATTTATCCTTCTACATATACCGTTTATGCGAAATTCTTGCCGTCGTTCGCAAAGCTATAAGCCGCAAAATTAGCAGGCAGTAACATTCTGGTTTTTGTACCTTCCCTAAGATGAGAATCAACTATACGTTGCATGATAGCGGGACTTGCCGAACAATGTTCTTGAGTGCCTAAAAGATGCCTTCCTGAACACGACGCGACATAACTTCTTATTCCACTGGTAGGCTTTTATATCGCATATCGTCTACGATACACTCCGCTGTCTTGCGTAAGTTGTCCCACCATGACGAACATTCCGCCACGTCCATCACTGAATACGTTCATTGAATATCCGGGTTTTGCAAGACCGGTGTAGAACGCAAAGTAAATGTATCATACCTGCCCGCACAATCCACGCCATGGATCGCGCACTAGACAAAAAAAGAAAGAAATCGTTGGCTCTCAAATGATCCTCCTAGACCGATGCAAAGGTCTGCCTACACATGCGTATGCCGACAGCTAAAACCTATAGTAAGCCGAGAAGGCAAGCCGGCATGCGACGTCGGACACACAAGTTAAGGTGTATCTATAATACAGGCCCGTAGACAGGTTTTTTTTTTTTTAAGGGGTGGGAAGGGGGGAGGGGGTCAACTGATGAAGGGGCATAGAGCACCCCCGTTGGGACTGCTTTGAAGCTATGAAGGGGACTCCGAATCAGTTTCGAGTTCGCCTAAGATTCTTCAACGCGTGCTTAAATTGAAGCACACGTCGGTACTTGCACCTCGATATGCAACTCACCAGATTCACGATTTTCTTTTTTTTTTTCTGAGCGAACAGCGAATGATATAGTCCATATAATACGCTGCTGCAGCAACTCAAAAGGGAAGCATGGCGTGTCTGAACAAGCGACGTTCCGTCGCGCTCTAAAAATTGCAAACCGTTGCGACGGCATCGCCGCATGCTCCAGTGAGCTCGTCGACGTGTAGTTGCGCAACTCGCGTGTCTCCACATAAAAACATCTACACGGCGAGAACGGTAACGCGTGGAGCCGTTCTAGCGGAGCTCGTCGGACGTCTGACGTTATCGGCGCCTGGAGCCACGCGTCGCAACAGCCTCTCCGATGGCAAGCAGGCTTGTCACTTCGTGTGTGGGTGTCGAATCGATGTGTTTCTGCGGCGGAGCATCTGGTGAAGTTCAACGCGACAGAACTGCAAGAGGCATTGAAGGGCATGCCTATATATACAATGGCGCTAAAACAGTCCAGCTCGGTGGATCAGTGCTCGGCTGCTGAACTGAAGGTCGTGGGTTCGATGCCGGCCGCGATGGTCACATTTTGATGGAAGTCTAATGGTAGAGGTCCGTGTATATTGCAATGCCAGTGCTTTTTAAAGAACACCAGATATCCAGAGTTTCCGGAGCCGTCCACTACAGCGTCTCTCGTGATCATACTGTGCTTTTGGGACGTTTAGCCCCGCATATATTCAGACACATGATTAAAAAACGAGTGCGTTATTATATTCTGTTGGAAGAGGGGGGAAGGGACTTTGAGAAAAGGGGAATAGATAGATGAGAGACAAAGAGAGAAAAATAAAGATTGGGAGACACTTAAGCTTATTTAAGAGTTGAACGGGATAGCGATATTATTCTGTTCTTAGTTAAAGAAACTTGTTCTTGTTCACCTATTGATCGTGGCGCATACCCACTATGGGGGATTGGCCAAGAATCAAGTGGTTTTAAAAATTATTGTGCAGAATTAGAATAATGGAGATATAATAGAAAGATTACCGATAACCTATATGAAAGTGTGGTGCTTCATTTAATGCATACAATTATTTAAATAGAGAAACGAATTTATTCTCAGAATAGAGCAATAGTGTGATTTTTATTTTGTAGACAACACTTATAATCTGAATTTTTTTTTTTTGAACTTGATATGTACCCACTAAACGTGGTCTTCAGGGTCTAGTAGCGTATGTGCCGTTTCGGAAGTGGATAAATGGCTTTAAACGATGAAGTCATTATGATAAGCCCAACTTCTGACGCTATAGATGGCAATGTATGACGCTTGTACCGTGCACGCATTATTACGGCAATACTTCTTGTATTGTGAAGCATGTATATATAGGACGCGTAAAGCATGATTTGCTTTCACTGCATTCATGATTTCCAAGAGTGTGAAATTACTTTCACTGCATTCACAAGTAGAGATGTGGCTGTGTGGTAGAACCCCCACGCAAACGACCCGAGTTCGAACTCCACTAAGACCCAGAGGTTTTTTTTTTTTTGTTCATTATTTTATTTGCAGCTTTCTAAATTTTTCGGTCACGCAAAGAGGATGTTTTTTTTTGCTCACAAGCAACTACGCCGACACCGACACGGGAATTTCTGCTGAACGAGCTTTTTAACCCTTTCGCGTTAAAATGTGTGGTGAAATGGAATATGCGCCCAGGACTGCAGCCCCTAAAGAGTTACTTTTTCAGGGGCAATGATTCAGGATGGAATGTCATCTAAGACATTCTTTATCTAAGACATTACGTATCTGACGCCTTATAAAGCGTCTTATGAAATGCCATATGCAGTTAAAAGGTACAGAGCCCAATATAGATGTCGCTATCATACAGATTCACTATAATATGCTCCTAACTATAACAATGGTCATATTTGCATTTCGATCCTTTTTATTAACTCTGTGGCATAAACGAAATGCGATTCTTCTCAGTAGAAAATTAGTTTTTTAAAGATCTAGCAGCTACAGGCACAGCATGATCTGCACTGGGAAACAACTATTCGCCTAACGTAGAGATCCGCCCCGCCGCGCTGGTCTAGTGGCTAAGGTACTCGGCTGCTGACCCGTAGGTGGCGGGATCAAATCTCGGCTGTGGCGGCTGCATTTCCGATGGAGGCGGAAATGCTGTAGGCCCGTGGGCTCAGATTTGGGTGCACGTTAAAGAACCCCAGGTGGTCGAAATTTCCGGAGCCCTCCACTACGGCGTCTCTCATAATCATATGGTGGTTTTGGGACGTTAAGCCCCACATATCGATCGATCGTAGAGATCCGGTCATGCAGGTCCAGTAAGGGACAATTTCAAAGATGTATACTTGAGTTATGATAAATAAGGATGATATTAAAACCTGCATCAAAGCTGCTGGATTTCACATGAGCAGACCTATTGGAGATCGACAGTGAGATGAACGACTGTTTCCAGTGGCCATATTGTTATTATTCCCTGGTTAGACAACAACGTTCGATCTATTTAGAATATTTGCTCACGCATCCTAAAAGTGTTTCCCATAGGGGCACGCCAATAGCAAAGAGCGTCATCGACATACAATCCACGCCTGGAAAAGCGCTACAGACAGCGTCACAGATAGTTATTAATCCGGCGCGCATCGCAGAAACAGAGTTTTTCTTGATCCAATGCTCCTTTTCATTCGCCATGCGGTGTAAGGTACAAACATGTCTCCATCTTAGACCGTGTTTACCGCTCGCTTTGCCGTGACAGGTGACGACAGAAGACGCCGACAGCCGGAGCGCATAAGGTGTGTCGCACCTAGAAGTGATAGTGATTTTGGAGAAAGGAATAACTAAGGCGTATATACAAAAACCACGTAACGTTGCGGCTTCGCTACAGTCTACAGAGACCAATCCACTGCATTTAGGGTCTGTGCGTACGTAGGACAGACAAATATTGATTGTCATATATGGCCACATACAGCTTTGTATAGCTGTTCCCGGCTGTATATTAGCCATATACAGCTCGGCTGCAGAAGACATTAGTACAGCGCTCGAAGACAGATTCTACTTACTGAAGAGGAGATCCAGCCGTGGGCAAACAAAGCGGTTCGGTCTGATACATCTATGTAAAGCCAGCGCCTGTCCCACTTATGAGTGAGACACTTCATTGGAAAAGCCACCCCCTCAAAGAACAGGGTCGACGTGTTTACGGCGCATCACATTAGACATCTCGCCATTCAAAACGGGGAAACACGGGTTTCGGCCGAGTATACGCAGCACAAAACAAGGCTTTAACGAAGCTACATGGCACGTTTCCCGTTGTAGAAACAGTCCAATGGTGGCACGTCATGGGCATTGCCGGCTGTGGGCAAACTACGCAAGACATTCGTCACCGTCCACAAATACACGCACTCGAAGTCTTGTCGTGTCTGAGTTAAGCTGGAGTTAAGCTCGGGAGTCAAGCATGTCGTGAAAATGCGCTAATGAGCGCCATGCAAGAGGAGCAAAAAGCCTGACTAGCTATAGCGCGACGACGCAAAGACAACAATATCGGAGCTTCCTGGAAGACGGAAGTTGAAGGACGTGTGTATTTTTTCTTCGGCTACACGCGTCGCACGCTCGTTGAATAAAGTAAGCGGGAAAGGATAAACTATATCGACAAAAGTAACAATAAACCACGCACGGAAAAGCGCTAAGCAACAGAAAGCGTTGCGACAATTGTCAATTTGTACGGGGAAGCGTGCAACGACAGCAGCCGTTCCAAGAGCGCAGCTGCCGAGGTGGCCCGCTTTTGTTTTGACGGCACGTCTTCTTTCTCGCTAATCCCCTTATTCCCCCGCCTAGGCGACGGTGCGGCGCAGCAAACGCGCATCTGGACGACGGCTGTCGGGCCCGCGGCATGCATTGCATAGGCCTCCTTTAGCAGAGCTTTCAGTTCTTCGGATGGACTTCTGTGCATGGGTTGCGTGCAAGTATGTGTCCGTACAGTACGTCATTGTATATGTGTATCTATGTATGGCGTTTGTGCGCGTATCTATACGTCTGTGGGTGTACGTGAGTTCTTATATTTAGGTACGTGTTTTAAGGCACGTGTACGAGTCTTCATGCAGCTGGTTAAAATTTCCTTCTGAACGCATCTTGAATCACCCTGGCGTGCGCACATAAGAAAAGTTCAGAAAGCAGATAAAACAGCGCTTCAGTCAGCTGTCGAAACCTTTATTGTATACAAATTGTATGCGTATACTAACACGCAGCATGGCGTATACGCAATTCCATCTTTCAGCTTCAGTATACCAACTAGAACACAGGCTGTTTTATAAGTCCACACTCAGCCTGTACATCCTAATGCTGCACCTAAAAATTCAGGTACCAACATGGTGCTCGACTTCTCGAGTTTCTTCCCTAACTCACAAGAGCCTGCCGCCTTCGTACAGTGCATGTGAAGTGAACAATCGTCCCGCCTTTACGCCATCCTTTTCGAAAATATGTCTGAGCTGGATGTCATGACGTGGCAATGCCTCCCATATTCAACCCAGCCCCTTTATAATGCATTGAGCAGTCGGCTGGTGGCAGGAGCTTACGGATTACTAACAGAAGCAGTCTTAATTGCCATAACACTGACTAAGACTAATTTACTTGTGTAATGAAGAAGGTCGGCAAACACATCGTCAGTGCTAAGCACGAGACACTCGGCCCGGACGTTGTGACTGCTTTCGCTGGCTAGGCCTACGCTCCTACCTGGTCTCAAATAACAGTTCTGGCTGTCTCAGTTCTTTATTATACATGCTCATACGCTCTTGCAGATATTCATTGCGCATCGTCCACGAACTTCATTTTAGTCAAATCAATCGAAGATTACTTTATTGCGCTACGATAATTCGCTGCTGGTACGCAATGGTGCCGAAACGTTGAAACAACTTTCTCACTGCTGCGTTCAACATTTGGTGTTATACAAAAGAAGAAATCGGCGTGCAAATATATTTTGTTTTCTGTCTCAAGATGGCCTTTTTTTTTTTGTAAACATTACGTCACGAGCTGCTTTCTGTATACAGGAGTGACTGAAGACGAGAACAATTTTTGGGACGTTGCGCGTGAATCTTATTGGGCTGCCCAGTGATGTAGCACGGTAGCCATTTTTATGAAACGGAACACGCAAGCACTTAGCCTGGCGCGGCTGCCTACAGCGCCATCAGCCGACAAATAAAGAAAGCGGCCCCGCTTCTGGCGGCATCGCACGTTGCGAGACCGTAGCGGGAGCATAATGGACACTTTTAGTTGGGCGTACGGGGAAGTTGCGTACGCTGTCAAAATCACGTTGCGCACGCTGCAAGTGAAGCGTGCAACGACACTTTTAGTTTAAAGGGACACTGAAGTCAAATGAAAATTTACGTCAGAGTGAAAGCTCAATGTATGACAACATCTAGAACGACAATATTATCAACAACAGTGCCTAAATTATCGAGAAATTAAGGTAAATGCGCCAGAACACAAGTGCCGCAGTAGGACATTTTCAAAATGACCCTGATGACATCAGACGGACCGCCTACAATTAATCACTAGTAATCGATCTAACTGCCCTTAATAATGAACCTTCCGTGCATCAAGAGACGCAATAAAATGCTGCTTGTTCGTCTGTTTGATTCATGAAAAAAAAACTGCCGGGTGTTACTATGGGGAATGGCGCGAGTGATTCAAAAATTCAATTTTCGCGTGGTCAAACGGGACAGGTGGTGCCATCTCGCGGGGGGGGGGGGCAGTTGAAACAAAAGCGTCTGCAATCTCGAAGCCAATGGCGGCAAATTGATCAATGGCCGTTGTTACTGCTGTGGCTCCCGCTGCTTTCGGTTTGCTGCTACTAGCGCAGTAAAACCGGGCAACGTTGTGCGCGGCAACAGTGACGTGAGAAGGTCCGATCAGTCCGCTTCTTGAGGCGGGTAATTTGAAGGGCGCTAACCCAATGCGGAGCACTAAAACGCGATTTTATTTCAAAATTGGCCCTTTCTTGGCACAAAACTAACACTACAAGGTTTCTGGACTGCCATCTCAACAATCAACGTCGACTTAATAGTTGGCTCTAGTGCCCTTTAACGTACTTTGATGCGTTTCACTCAACTAGATAACTCATATTCGAGATGCAAGGGTTTCGAGTGCTTAATCAGCGCGACCCACGCTAGAAGTATGCTAGGTCCCAGTAGTCGGGATGCTGGAACGCGCCTCTTGAATTTCCCTTGTTTGTCATGAAAACATCGCCTCTCATTGATAAGCACACTTGTCTTGAATCAGGTCCGCTGTTGTTGTCTGCGTCGAATGCCACTGCTGTCACCACATACTCTCGTTCTTGTTTCTTCGGGGTCTCGCGAAAACGTAACGTAGTAGGCGTTGCGTTACGCCGTATACGCAGCATCTTATTTCGAGCGTACGAGCGCATCTCTGAAATAGATACGTTACGTACTGCACATGCGCAGTTCTCTCCCGCGGCAGTGCTGCGTACATGGGCACGTTACGTACGCCCAACTAAAAGTGTCTAATCAAGCAGCGCTTGTCTAACGGCTGTGCCGCGTTTTGTTTTGTTTGCAAACAGATGGCGTGAAAAATGGGCGCGCTTTATTTGTCGGCTGATGGCGCTGTAGGCAGCCGCGCCAGAGTTCAGGTTCGCTTGCCTGTTCCCTTTCATAAAAAAGACAGTGTACAATCGAATACTTTGTCGACTAAGGCCGTCAATCACTTGTAGCAGGTCATTACCAATTATCAATTAAAATATTATTTTTTCGTCACCCTATTATGTGTCCATTGTATAGCACTACGTCCAGAAACGTCAACCAACTCCAGCAAGTCATTAACGGCTTTATAGTAGTTTGAATATCGACTTCCTTTTTTTATTGCAGTAGCAATATTATGGACACTGTCGGCTTATTTTTGCCGTCGCCGTCATCATCATGTCCCGGATATGCATATGTATGCACATACGTAGTAAAGGCACACTGAAAAAATGATACATAAAATAATTTCAAGGAACCCACCGGGGATTCAGGCCAGCAACACCTCGCTCCTCGACGCACTGCATTAACCAACAAGGCCCAACTATACTATGTTCATCTCACTAACAGCGATCAATATATATATATATATATATATATATATATATATATATATATATATATATATATATATATATATATATATATATATATATATATATATATATATATATATATATATATATATGTGAGATATAACAGACAGTAATGCTAAGGAATGTACAGGGGAAGTTATTAAAACCAATGGAATGTAAATAAGAAGAAAAGTGGATGAAAAAATTACCAACTGTGAGCAGGAATCGAACCTACGACCTTGTTGTTTAGGTTGTATAAGAGGGACAATTAATCAGCTGCCCGCTCATAATAAGTTCACGTGCTACGTGACGCCAAACATACACATAAGAGTGTTTTCACACTCGTCGTTTGGCTTATAGATGGCGCTGACTGTCACTCCTACTTCTAAATTCACAGATAAAACCAAAAAAGTGGATGGAGGGAGGGCCGCTGTGATAGCTCAGTGGTTAGAGCATCGAACGCGTAAATTCGAAGGTCGTAGGTTCGATTCCTGCTCACAGTTGGTAATTTTTTCATCCACTTTTCTTTCTTCTTATTTACATTCCATTGGTTTTAATAACTTCCCCTGCACATTCCTTGGCATTACTGTCTGTTATATCTCATTAATATTGTGTTAAAACACGGAAAAACGAGCCCTTGGGTATACAGTTCTTTCCCTTGTTATATATATATATATATATATATATATATATATATATATATATATATATATATATATATAAACACTGTTTACCACTGGTCTACTTTTATTGGACTTAAACGAAACACTCTTGAACAAAGCTTGTATGTCTCACTTTCAGTTGTCCAGCTCGAAAAATTAGTTGTCTTTTCAAAACTAAGGACTTCATATTAACGGCCGGTTTCATGGCCAATTCTCCGTAGTGGGTGGGAGCCATATATCAAGGAAGAAACAAGTAACAAGCCTCTCCCAGCCATGTATCTAGGAAAGCAAAGCAGAGCCTCTTCCAGTATCCAGCTACTTCCGGCGTCGACACACACACTGCATTGTCCGAGACAATCTGATGTGGTCGCTTCGGTGAAGTGCATTGAAACTGTAATTTTCACTACCATCACCCGCATCGTCGACGTCGACTAAAGTCAAGGAAGGAAACGCTGGACAGACGCTGGCGAAATACGCTGTATCTAGCTTGGCCTTTGTGAGGCCAACGTGTGTCATACGAACAGCTCCAATGGAATGCTGGTCGCGCTAAAGCAAAGTGGGCCCGCGTATCCGTGCCTAGACACAGAAAAAAACTTGCGAGAATTTACGAGAAACGCCGCAGCTCAACGCACATTCCACCGTGTTACCTACATTTTGTATGGTTCCCAACATATCCTAACCTCACTTCGTGTAACAGTCCGATGCGCTGCTATCGCAATCATTGCTTCGGCGTTGTGCCGAAACTCACTTTTTTTGTATTTTGGGTCTATTGTATAGTGCAGCTGAATCGTATAAACGCGCATGCCTATTTATTCATCACTTCTATTGCACCCCTCTCTCTTTTTCTCTATCTCTCTCTCGGTTTCGTATTCTTCTTTTCCTTTCCCCCAGAGTATAGGGTAGCCGACCGGACACGATTCTGGTAAACCTTCCTTCCTTCCTTCCGTCGTTTTGGTTTCTTCCTTATCTTTTTTCCCTTCATACTTCAACAAAGCCAGTAATATTCCGTTTAATTCCTCACCGTCCACCCCACCCTACTTCCCGTTCGACCTCGTTTCCGCCGTCCGAGGTGCCACCGAACGTAATCTCACGGTCACTCAATATCACCGGGCAGATGCCTCTAATTCCCACTAATGAACCTTAGGCCAAGTTGACGGGAATCCCGCAATATTTCAACGGGGCCCGCCATTAACACCCACCCACGGCCGTGGAGCTCCACACGTGGGCTCATATCGTTCTCAACAGCACT
Source organism: Rhipicephalus microplus (assembly GCF_043290135.1). NCBI lineage: Eukaryota > Metazoa > Arthropoda > Arachnida > Ixodida > Ixodidae > Rhipicephalus > Rhipicephalus microplus. The sequence goes on from NC_134709.1 coordinate 24,182,044, forward strand.
GGCATTCGCACAGCTTATATACTTGCCGTTAAGAACGGCGATGGGGAAGACCGGAGAAGGGAGGCGATCAAGTGGGCAGCGAAGGAGACCGCCGTCCTTAACAGGATGGCTCCCGTCTCCATTGTTTTCCCGAGATTAACCTTCGTACGATGAGGCTGTATGAACAGCCGAATGACAGCGCCGGGCGAGATAACGAAATAAAAATGATAATATGAAGAAAAAAATGACCATAAGGAAACGCTGTTCATAGGGAAAATAACTCCGGTAAGACAATCGTGGAAAGATTGGGAGAGTGGGTGAAGGGATTATAAGCTGTCCATTTTTCTTCCCGTCCTACTAGAACGTCTTGTTGGGCCAGTGCGTTCATTGTGAAGAAAGGTGAAGGACGTAACCCTAGTAGACTAAAAAAAGAAGAAAACAGATAGAGCGTCAACTTGCAACTGATTTTATTTTTTAAAAAAACTGCTCATTTTTATAAGCATGCAGAGACGCGCGCAGTTACACCCTTTTCGTTTATTTCTTCCCACAGTTCTACTTCAATTCCCCTTTGCCTGAAGAAAACGTTATAAATCCAAGGCCAATCCCGGGCAGCCATGTTCGATGAAGAAGGTACGAAACAAACAAAAAAAAACCATTCCCATGCCACGTGGCAAGTACGTCTCCCTCTCCCGAAAAACCTCCTTTCCCTCGAGGTGAGTACAGTGTACACTCGGTGCGAAGAAGCACGTTGGGCAGCGCTGCGGGGCTTTATTAAACCGGGCTGCCGAAGACGTCCATCGGCGCAAATTAATTGCTCGCAGTCGCACCGAGCGGCTATAGCAGCCAGAGTATATATATATATATATATATATATATATATATATATATATATATATATATATATATATATATATATATATATATATATATATATATATATATATATATATATATATATATATATATATATATATATATATATATAGGGAATGATGGTATACGCATATGAAGCCGAGAGCTGGAGGAGAGAGATTAAAACTGCGCCGTTATAAACGATCCCCCAGCTGCAGCCACCACCTTCTGCTTCTGCGCCGATACCCGGGGAACAGTATACGCGATGACCCCCCCCCCCCGCCCCTATCCCGCTTACCCTCCCTCGATACGAGCACTCGCTTCCGAGACGTGGCGAGGAATGTACTCGATGGCAGGGTCCGAGCCCACGGCTCGGGAGAAACCACCGTTCATTGCTGCCATGCCGAGGCAACAGGGCGCGCAACAAAACAGAGCTGTTCATAGGTATTCCTATAGGGAGATCATCGACTCGCATTGGAGGGAAAAAAAGTCAATTAGAAGCTGCACCCGTAAGTATGCGTTGTCGACAGCGCAAGCGATACTGCAACAGAACTTAGAAGTGTGGCAGCCTGGGCTAGTTGGTATGGCATGACGACAGTTATAGCGCGAAAACAAAACGACGACACAGAGACAAGTGTCTTTCGTGTCTTTCGTGCCCTTCTTGTCTCTGTGTCGTCGTTTTGTTTTCGCGCTATAACTGTCGTCATGCAACAGAGCGTTGTGTGCAGGGTCAGGAAATTGAAGATGGATTTGTCTGATTACAGCAATGGAAACGAAAGATAAAACTGAGTAACTCGCTGTGTGAAGACAATTGGTGGTCCGAACGTCAAACAGCGCTCCTATAGACGAAACAAAAAGTTGCAGGAAGTAGAAATACACTGCGTCGTTATGTATGTCTTGTAACTTCTTGTAACTTTTTGTCCCGCCTAGGCGCGGTGTTTCGCCTTCAGTATGTACCAACTGGTCAGTTAAGTTTGGGTTGCAACTGGTGTAGTTACTTCAGGGTGGACTCACTTGAACGCCCTCCGAATTCTTAAGGTCACTCCTATAATTTTTGGCGGATATTCTAGCTGACACGAAGCGAGAAGACTGGACTTGAACTGACCACGTACTGCGTAGGACAGACGACAGGTAGGCAGTAAAAGCCACAAAAGGACTTCCAAGCGATGGGAAACGCAGCTGGAGAAGGCAGAGAGTTATATGAAGGGATGAAATTAATCGTATTGATAAAATGAAATGAGCTCGCTGAAGATGCGGTAAACTGGAGATCACTGGGAGAGGCGATCGCCCTGCAGGGGACATAAATAGGCTGGAAATTTCGGTGATAAGGGTTATATTGATAATGATAATGATAATAATGAAGATGATATTGATGATGATATTGATGGTATTGATGATGATATTGATGATATTGATGATATTGATGATGATATTGATATTGATGATGATGATATTGATGATGATGATATTGAGGATGATGATATTGATATTGAGGATGATGGTGACGACGATGATGATGATGACGACGACGATGATGATGACTTTATAACGTGACAGTGGCCAACTGGAACACCTACGATAAGAAGGCCCCGGAAACAACAAATCTGGCATTGTTGGTGTCTTGATACTTGGCCACAGTTTACACTTCATGCTTGGGTACAGCTAAACCAACGCAGGAGGTAAGCACGTAAACAGGAAAAGGTTCTACTCTCATTTTTTTATTTTGCCGTCTCTTCTATTATTTGCTCTGTCACCACCAAATCCTGTCTGTTTACTGCTTTCTTCAACGCTGTAAGCCAAAGTGGGGTGTGTAATAATTCATTCAGTCTTTTAATATAATTTACCCCCTGCAACATAGTGCACACGTGTGCTGAAGGAAAGATCTTGATGATTTCTGGACGTGCCCCCAGCTTTCTACACATTGCGATCAAAGTCAAACTGATAAAAAAGGGTCACAGTTTTTTTTTCTGTTTTCATGATTGTTTACTTTCAGAAATTTTCAGGCACTTTCTCGAGTACCAATGCTACCTACAACCTCAAATAAATCAACGCAAGACAGTGATCTGGGCAAAATAATCGCTTATAATGCCGCGGACGTCACGAAGGTCCAGAAGAAATGTCTGTAATTGTGACGATGATATATATTTGAACATACGCCCAATTCACCGACGGTGGTTATCATTGCATGCTGCTACGTTGCGGGCTTACTTGACGAAGGGACAGCCATGAAACACTTACGCAAGGCTAATTCTAATAGGGCGCAGTTCTGACCGGCTAATAAAGTATCAGTACGCCAATATGGTTCTAATAGGCTAAAATCAGTACAGTTACAATGGCGATCTGGGACCAGTCGCAGTGGAGAAACAACGGTGAACAGCGTCATTGGTGACCCAACTGGGATCAGTGCTACAAACCGTTTGATCCGGGACCAGTTACTTTCCCAGCTTCGATTCTTCCCCTGGGTAACCAAGATCTGTTTTCACGAACTCGTTTGTACGTGCGCTTTATTTTTGAAATTTTAGTGACATTTTCCGCACCGAAGAGGCTAGGCCATCTCCGTGGCACACTGTGGCGAAGCAAGTCATTTGCGTATTTATAAAGAACATGTATTGAGCGTGTATCTTCAAACAAACCACCTATGATTCTTCTTTAAGACACGTCAAATCAAGAGGGGTAATAAAGGGTCCTTATTGTCTCATTTTAGGCTTAAAAAACCCTGGTATGAAAAGGGGTAAAACGAGACAAGCCAGGCTTGGTAAATAGTGCTTACGGCTTCAGAAAACAAAACAACACCCTGAAGAGCATCGAGGAAGGAAAAACTCCGAAGAGAGACAAATTCTTCTGCGGAGAGACGCAGGAAAATCTAGCGCCCTCTGTCTGGGAAACGGGCGAGGACAGCGTCGGCTCGTTTTGAAAGCCCCCGACAAGCGGCAGCACTGCATTCAGTCATGCCTCGTTGTATGCTTGAACGGGTCGCGGCGCACAGACCGGGATCAACGAACGGGTCGATAGAACACTACAGATCCCGCCTACAACTGCGGCCGTGTGGCAGATAATTGTTCTTAAACTACGACAAGCCTCTAGCGTTGGGGCTTCGTAAAGCACACATCACGTAAACTGCCTGAACTACGTAAAATTATATGCGGATAACTGCCGTAATTCGATATCCCATTCAGTTCTCCGCGCGAGTATTAGTTGAGTAACATTGGCACCGAAATCTGTAATAAGATACGAATTAAATTCTGCTTGCCGCTCCTATTGTAGAAAATTTATTATATTACTCTGCCAATATGTCTAATATTAACTCTAGCTTCGTTGTAATCATGACACCCCTTTAAGTCTCATACGCATGAATTCCAGCGTGAGAGGGGGGAATATTAATTTTGGGGATTTCGCACGCTAAAACAACGTTGTCATACGAGGTGCGCCGTAGCGGAGTGATCGAGAAAGTTTCACTATACGGTGTTTATTACCGCACATTGACATCTTCACAGTGTGCTAGCCTCTAGAATTTCACCTCCATCTAAATGGGGCCACTGCAATAGGAATCGCACTCGCGACCTTGGCGTCACAAGCCGAGTGCCATATAACCACTGTACCCCCGAGGCGGAAGCAGGCTGGAACTTCTCCGATTTATTTATTGATTTATTTATTTATTTATTTATTTATTTATTTATTTATTTATTTATTTATTTATTTATTTATTTATTTATTTATTTATTTATTTATTGTTTGATTGAACACACCCAAAGCAACACGAGCGGTGTGTGCACAATACGTGTAAAATTATGCTTCGCCTCGTAACACTAGATCAAAAGGTGGTGTGCGCTTTGCAGGGGGAAAAAAAGGTGTGTGTGGGCGGGGGGGGGTGGGGCTGTGTGTTGCAAACGTACCTCCCCAGTGCAAATGTTGCCGGCATCTACATCTTCCACTAAGCAGTAACTCAATGCGCGTTTATCCAAACTACATGAAACCACACACATACCCACTCAAACTGCAACACGGTACTGTGGAGTCAGTGAACAAATAACTGAAGCGTCTCTTTTCCTAATTATGTTTTCTTTTCACGGGAACAATATATAACGAAATTGAGCGTAGAGTCGTCTTTCACTTATGTCCAGCTGTTAAGTCTTACCTATCACCATATAAAAAACATATAACCGTCAACGTATCTGAAGCCTTTGCACACCACTGTGGGCAGCAAATGCCAGTGTTTCGTCATGATGCGATAAAAATAGATCACTCAGTATCGGGGCTACGCATGATCGAATGCATATGCATATGCCCTTCTATTGAAGAAAGTAGCCATCCTCTTACTTAATGTGCGTGGGAGGACGGCTACTTACTACAGTATAAGACAACTTTTAGGAAAGGTAGAATAAACGTTCATTAAAGCCAGCAGTCTAGTTGGTTGGCCGCCTTCCACGTAAAGACGTCGAAGTCTTGTCTCGACGTCTCCCCGAGGAAGGCGTTGGTGTCAACGGCGTATGCTCACACATACGAGGACACATCGAGAATACATGCGAGGATACATCGTACTTTTTGCAAGACAACTTCGCACACTTATTTCTTTTTGCGTCATTATAGCATAAGTTACCCTCAATGCTCCCGGTCATCAAATCTGACCTTTCTGCAATGTTTTCACAAGCACAGAACCACACCAAATGAAAATTCATTTTTCTCTAACGGCGGACTAACAGCACACAAACATGTACGTTTATTTTTCACATTTAGAAGAGGGAGTACTTTTTTTTTCTTTGCCTTGATTTTGCAGATCCTGCAAACTTCGCTTGATTTTCTTCAACACTTCAATGCGTACTCTACCATTGCTATATTTGACAGGCCCAGTAACGGATTGTATTGCACCGCGAATAAACTGGTGAAAGTTGCGGAATTAATTAATGTACCAAACATATCCAAAGGGCTGGAGTTATTTTTTATGTATGTTGTAATTACCTAAAGCCCAAGGTAGAGAATGGGAAGAAAAGTGACAAAAACCTTTGGCATATCCCACGTACCTGAGGAGGAGGAGGAGGAGGAGGAGGAGGAGGAGAAGGAATAAATGAGGAAAGACAGGGAGGTTAGCCAGTTCTACCCACGTACCTGAGAATCCACGTTATGCGAAGCATGCGGAAAAATGGTGACCGTGTTGCAATTTTTTTATTGAGCAACACGTCATGAAATGACGCTAAATTATCGTACAAATGTCGCACGCACACACATATGTTGAAGAGTTGCAGATGTTTATATAACCAGTTGTTTGCACTTGCGCAACGATGCCAACTGGAACATGCGTATTAGCAACACCAGAAGCTGGTATGAAGTGCTGATGCTCGCGAAAATGCTGGCCCTGGACAATGCTACATAAATCAACTTTAGCGCATGGCAACTAACCACATCTGATGTTAACCTGACGTGACGGCTGTATCGAAATAGTACATATGTAATGTTTTTAAAATTGTTTAGGCAGCACTGAAACTACTATTAACGTTTCACGAAGATCAGCGTCTATTTGAAAAGTAGTTCCAAAACCTGGCGTAGCTATGTGGTAAAATGCTTTATTGGCATCCAGAATACTTGGTTTTAATTCCAGCTGGGACTCGTCGGGTCGACGCTACCGACGTCGGGTACTTCTTAACACTCGCGCGTTAAAATTTCCCATGAATGTTCTCGTCGTTCCTGGGCAGACACCAAGTTTCGATTACCTGTGGCACATACCCGCATACCAGCGGCACATACCCGCCCGTGGGTATGTGCCGATGTCTGGCCTTGGGTGTGTGCCGCTGTCTGGCGGGAAGGGTTTGACGACGTACGTGACGGAACTGTGACATTATTCATCTTTTGACAAGAACGTCGTATTCGTCAAACCATCTCACCCTCTCATGCTACTTTCGGTTCACGCCAAGTTAACGGGGTGACCACGAGAGCACCCAAACGTAAGCGGCTAGATAGATAGATATGCTCAAAGTCGCCGAAGTTTGTTATGAAATGCTTCGTATTTAAAACTTTTATCAAGCGGGACAGTTAAGTGAACTTACGGGGAGTGCACTTGGCTTAAAGTGCGCTTTACCAAATCTAAATGACGTAAGCAGAGTGTCACTTGCACAAAAGCATGCGCCACTTGGAGGGCGTTCCGCGAACGCACTTTGCCACGGCTCGGCTGCAGGCGTTTCGGTCAGTATCGATTTGCAACGCTTGTGTGATCGTAAGACAGCTGCGTCTTACGATCAGAAAAAGAAAAGTGGCTTTTTTCTTCTCGTTTATAGCTCAACATCAGTTATTCACATGCTTTTGAGTGTCACATCCCATCCAAATGTGGCTGCCATGACCGGGGATCAAATCTAGGTCTTCTCGTTTTACAGGGCAGCGCCACAGCCATTAGGCGGCAGTAATGTGCAAATTCAATCTCTTAATAAAAAATTAAGCAGAGAAACCAAGCACTTCATTATATCCCCGACCTCCCGAATCAAATATAACTGCCTGTAAAGCGTGCTTCATGTTTCACTTAAAAGTACTGAGGTGAAGCATCACAATATCTGCAAGGCCGGAATGTTGCTTTGTTCAGTAGGTGATCGAAGTGTTCATGCTTTTTGCTTTATTTCGGAACTTTACCCAGCTAGCGAAATTGATGTGATACTTTCTATTTGCCTATATGCTAACTTTTTCGCATCAACTGTGGTCATTTGATATTTCACAGCCTGAAAAAAAAAAACATTAAGGCAGTGTTTCCTTATGAACCACTTCCAAAGGGGAATACCGTACTTGCGCTAGCTACTGTACGTCTGTCTGATAGTTTGCATGCGATAGCCTATGTACGTGCTGCTGGCGACATGATGTTAATGAGCTTACAGCGTAAACTGAACAATAAGCAGCAGAATTCGTTTCCTGCGATTTTCAGCGAAATGAAGAAATTCTTATAATGTGAACAGTACCATTACAGTTGCGTGAAAACTTGAACATCAACTTGGAGCATGCGGACAACTGTGAATTTACTATTTAGAAAGATAATTTAACCATTGCGTCTGTAATAATCAACGTCCAACTTTCGAGACCCGGAAAAAGATCAGCTTGGTGTCATGTACCAAGCATGTGTTATGGTGTTCACAACAGCAAGGTGAGACATGCAAGTATTATTTCTTTAAACGTAATACATTTCATGCTTACGTGAATGCCACAGTAGAGTATCTAATTCCTGCGAGCATAAGTCTAAACCTTCTGCAACGCTATTCATATGTGCTGCATTTCCGTTCGTTGAAACCAAGCGGAAGCCAGTTTCTAGCGATTTTTGTTTTCTGAACGAACACCTCCTTTATATATTTCAATGTGACTGCAAATGCGCGCTTCTAAACGCGCGCGTTTAGAAGTCGTGACACGACGCTACATGATTGGTAACGCTGATTGCATCGCACGTCCATCCGAGCGTTTTCCCCCGGAGATGCGATAGACTTATTTCCCACCCCAATATCATACGTCTGTCATATTCGTTCCTTCATGCTCCGCCTTTGTAGTTCGAAGCAACGCCGCCGCCACATATCAGTGCAGCGTATGCAATAGCGTTGCAGTGACACTTCCCCATTTGTTGCCTGCATAGTGCCACGAATGGAGACATACTATCTCAAAACGCCGTATCTTTTATAGAGCCAGCGTGAGCGTTATTATTGTGAACATGAGTAATGCAAAGACGCCACCCCACGGATCCGCACATAACAGAACAAAAATCATCTCATATGATTTCGTCGTGGGGCACTACATGACGAGTTCTCTCTTTCAAGACAGCAAAGCACAAGTGAAGGCTAAGTGATGAGCGAGTGCAGGAAAGAGCTAGATGAGAGGGTGGTGAACGGCTGGATTAGGTTAATCTGGCTGGCATGGATAAAATAGAGGAGGCGCTGTCTGAGCTCTCTTTTAATCTTAACTTCACCGTGATAGGAGAGTGCTTGCAAGCAGCCCGTTCCACGACTTGTCGTCCATATACAAACCAGAACGAAATGTGGCGATATCAAACGACAAGTCACTTCGATGAAGGATCACATGGCCGTATAAGTAAAGGCTGATTGCCGGCAAGCGCACGATCGACCGAACATCACTGATTGGAGGACAGCGCAGCGCACGCCAACAAGCACGTGACCGGTTTACCTTCGAGTGCCTCATTTATGACCATTCGTACTTGCGTATACAGTCGTGGGCGTCTGTTTTAGATGCTAAGCAGTTTATGGCGTTGTTCAATCCGGTCGTGTGCAGCGTGACCACCCTTACTGCGCATGCGCACCAGCTGGCCCAAGTAATAACAGAAAGTGCTCACGCGCTAGCACGTTCCAGACTGTGTAAGGGGCTGTGGCCTCTACCCCTTACCCCAATTGACTGATTGATTGATAGATATGTGGGATTTAACGTCCCAAAACCACCATATGATTATGAGAGACGCCGTAGTGGAGTGCTCTGAAAATTTTGACCACCTGGGGTTCTTTAACGTGCACCCAAATCTGAGCACATGGGCCGGCAAAATTTCCGCCTCCATCGGAAATGCAGCCGCCGCAGCCGAGATTTGATCCCGCAACCTGCGGGTCAGCAGCCGAGTACCTTAGCCACTAGACCACAGCGGCGGGGCACCCCTTACCCTCTCTGGGCAATCACGTGATGACGTAAAGGAATGATATTCGGGAGACGGGCGATGAACCAACACGTTGTAACCTGGTCAGAACGCGCTAGCACGCCCTAGCGCGTTCGGACCTGCGTAAGTGGCTGTGTAAGGGGCTGTGGCCTTTCCCCCTTACACTCCCCCGGCAATCACGTGATGGCGTAGGGGAATGATATGCGGAAGACGAGCGATGAACCAACACGTTGTAACCTGGTCAGAACGCGCTGGCACGCCCTAGCGCGTTCGGACCTGCGTAAGTGGCTGTGTAAGGGGCTGTGTAAGGGTACGAGCACACTAGCGGGAAGCGTGCCGCCGCGGCATGGCGCGCGTCTTCGCCGCCGAGCGGTGAAAAGCGGCACGCTGGCCACATCTGCGGGAGTCACGTGACAACAGTCTCGAGCGGTCTCGCAGCTCGCGAGATTTCGCGCGCTTTTTCGTCGTCTGTTCTGACAACGCCTCCTGTACTAGGAAGCGTTGGTTCTGAGCTCTCCGACTTTACGGTGCAATCGTGCGAACAATGGCAGGCGACGACGATCTTCGCGCAACGCTCAACAATACCGTGATGGCGTGTATGCTGTTGCTTCAGCGTCGCCGCTCTCGAAATGCGCCGCGAAGATATTGGGTCCATCCGCTTTGGAGGTACAGAGATACTGAAGGCATGAAACAGGTATCCTGCGTGCGCTGCAATATGAAACGGCACGCCATTGATCACTTACTTTTCCGCATAGTGAGGTGTCTGTCTCAGCATGCTGTCAATAATTGAGAACAGGGGCCACTTAATTTTGCCATTATTGCCTGGCGCACTGCTCCGAGTGTTCGCCTCGACTCCCGACACGAGCTTCATCCACCTGGCTCTAATATTTTTAAACTTCAGCATGGCCTGTGTTCCTGCACAAGTGAGTGAATAAAACATACAATTCATTCACGCTCAACATGCAATGAGCCACGCAATCGACACTTACCTGTCAATCCAAACATAGATCCTATAAGATCCCATCTGTTCATTTTTGCTTCCTTATCTTAGTAATGAGGCATCGTTTTGTCGTATAAGAAAGGGTAGAGTCTAATCTCCTCTAAAAAGCGTTCGGTGTCCATGGTGCGTGCTTCAAAAAACGACGGCGTGAGAAAAATGACAGCCGGAAAAAAAAAGAAAACAAGCTCCGTGCGTTGCTATGGCGACTACCACGCACGTCGCTGATTGGCGCTTTGCTTGGGCGGCGGCGGCAGAAATAGCGCAAGGAGCGATTGAGTCGGCGGCAGAAATTCCTCGACGCTCGGCGCGAAAAACAGAGAAAAGCGGCGTCTCGCGAGCGGCGCGCGGCAGAGCGTGGCGCCGCTAGTGTGTTCGTGCCTTAAGGGGCTGTGGCCTTTCCCCCTTACACTCTCCCGGCAATCACGTGATGGCGTAGGGGAATGAAGGCCAAACCTCATAAGCGCGAAAATGCACGCGACAGCGACAAGCGACGCGACGTAGATCGGCTTCGCGCGGTCAGTTGCTAGCGCAGGCAAACCTCATTCACGCGACGGCTTCGGCGAGCGAATTTCACTGTTGCTGGCATGGGGCCGTCTACTCGCACCAAGAAAACCGCGTAGCGAGAAGTATGCAATTTAAAAATAAGATATATTGCTGTGTAAAGAAACGGAAAGTATTTATTGCCTTGCAGCACTTTTTATATACACATGCGTAATAAACATTGCGTTATTTCTTGTTGCGCATACGTGACTCGGGCAGGGTCACGTGCACCTATGTAGTCTTTGTCTTTTCCGGTATTTCGCTATTGGCTGCTTGAGCCCAGCACTTCCGGCTGATGAGCGACGGTTTCCAAATCGGGAGAACCGAGCGATCGCGCGAAAACGAGCACGCGACACGTCGCGCGAATGCCCTGTTTCGTCGCTCATAGCGTCGCTCGTCGCGTGCATTTTCGCGCTTATGAGGTTTGGCCTTGATATTCGGAAGACGAGCGATGAACCAACACGTTGTAACCTAGTCAGAACGCGCTGGCACGCCTATAGCGTTCGGGTCTTCGTAAGTGGCTGTGGCCTTTTCCCCTTACACTCTCTCGGTAATCACGTGATGGCGTAAGGGGAATGGTATTCGGAAGACGGGAGATGAACCCATGGGCTCTCGCGTGGCGTGACAATGAACTAGGGTGGCGTGCTCGAACAAAAGAGTGTTCGGGACCACTAACTGCAACAGAAACTACGGTGAATTCGTGGTGTGCTCCACTTGCAAGGACGCGTTAACATCGATCGGGCAAAGTGCCCGTGATGAACGGAACTTTCAACTTGCTCCATGCGCTGCTTTGCATGCTACTCATCGTTTTCTTTATTGGGAGAAGGTGTAATTTTTTTCTATTTTTGTCACTTGAACAACGCCATTTTGCGAGGCAGTGTGTATATAGTCTTCGCTGGAATATTGCTTGCGATGCACTACTCGTCACCTCAACGGAGGGTGCACTTGAGAGGAACCAATAGAAAAAGAGACGGAAGCATACCCTCGTCGCCGGCGACGAGATAAGCTGATCGCCTTGTTTTCTAGGTAACGCCATCTCGCGGAACCTGCCTGAAAAAAAAAGGGAAATTTACAGTGTCAGAAGGCACGCAGGCCACACACAACAGGCAAAAATTTATTGGGCTTATATGAATAGGGCTTATATGAAGCTTATATGAATTCGCTATAGATGACTCGTAGGCAGAAGCCACCGTATGGGGTTGTTTTCCCGTGCACCTTACATCAACGTCAAAATTTAACTACATCAATGCCACTTTGACCAATTAACCCAGTAAATCTTACTTGCTTCTCATCACACATATGTACATTACTGCTTTCGTTCGCTCATGCTTGGCTTTTGTTCCCCAAGCGCCAGGAAACCGAGTCACGAGGACGCAGCTTTTTTTTACATATATACTATCAAGCAGCCGGTGCCACTCCACGGAAGCTTTCCACATCTTCTGCACCAAGTATTATCTTGTTTGACTTTATTCTTTACCGTCACGGTTTCACACTTTCGCGAAGACAAAGTGTGTCACCTGAATGTAGTTTTTCTAGCTCCGCGAACAGACGCCGCAAAGACACAGAGAGCGCAGATCTTGAGGACCCAGAGCCACAATGCACGCGGTAAGCTTTTTGGGATGAAATCATCGCATAGTCCATCGTGTGCCGATCTCTCAGGAAGTATGACACCAGGCAAGGTGCAGAAATCATACATGCATACCATCACGGAGGCAGTGCGAAATTCACGTCTAGTTCAGAACTTTAGGGAGGGGGGGGGGGGCAAGGGTAACATTACACTGACTAAGAAAAAAATTGACGGCTCACAATCGCAAGTTCACCTACACAGTCGTTGAAGTACGACGCTCAGCCTTCCCCCCCGCCCCTCCCTCAAGTCTTTCATTAGGGTTGCTTTAGTTTCCGTACAACACGCCAGCCTTACGCTACGTGACTCTTCTCATGAGCCCTACAAGGCTTTCGCCTAAATGAAGCAATGCTATCGTTCCCTACATATTATATGATCTCAATTTCTTCACCTACCAGACCCGGACGTCAAACCATCGTGACAAGAAAAAATAAATAAATAAATAAATAAATAAATAATAATGCGCGTGGGTGCAAGACAGGAAAAACAAAATTTACTTGCCAGAGACACTGCGTGCCGTATAGTGCTCGCGATTATTCCGTCTGAAACACGCTCGAACGCCAAGTCAAGCGATCCTGCCAAGCACTGAGCTTAACAAAACAAACGAAGGAATAAGTAAAACAAAAACACAGACGGCGAAAAGTCACCAGACGAGACAGTTCCCGAACAATCGTGGCCGCAACATCGTCCACATCCTACATACAACGAAAAAAAAAAAGAAACGCAATCGAAGGCGTGTCCCTCGAGGCGATCGTATACACGGCAGGGAGACAGAACGGCCACCAACGATTGTCTCTGTTAAAACAGAACGATACCGACTGGCCTCCTGTTCCCGATTATTCCGCGTGCGACAATGGTGTCTCCGTCATCATCCCCCCCCCCTAACCCCCTCCCCTCCCGTACTTGCACACCAACCGCGTGCGTACAGCCGCGGTCGTGTGCGGGCGACAAACGCAGACGCAACACGCGTCGCATGTTTTTTTCCCAGCGTGCTGTCAATGACAGCCCACGGATTCGCGGCGTCTGCGGTGAGGATTATACAGCGAGGCTGCTACAATGGCATCGCGAACCACGAAGAGGACGGGCTCGTCTGACGTCCCTGGGACGAAGACAGGAAAAGAGAAATAGATGTTGACGCGTAAAATATTTGCTCGGTGGTGTACGGTGGGCTATACCGCACCTACCTGCTGGCCAGGGTTGTAGGCGAAAAATCTTTTCGGGGAGGGAGGCATCGCTTTGAAATGGTCCTTTTTTGCGTTGTATGCCACGAAGAAAAACTTTCATCGTGAACTCACTTACAGCGCAACACCAGAAAAAAATACAGGACAGGGAAGGAGCAAAAGAGAAAGAAAAGACGGCGCTGACTCACAACTGTTGTTTATTGGCAAAAACGGGGTGAAAAGTGTATATATAGGTACTGGCAGCCTACATGACAACATGCGCAGAATACGAGGTGCACCGAGGTAGCGTTATCACACTCATGGCAATAAACAAGATTGGCCTAAATAACTCTTTTTCGTGCAGTGTGACGGATGGTTCACTAGCGCACTTGCTCCCCCTAATCTTTCGGCGGGTAGGGGGAAGAGGGGTCGGTGGGCACGGGCTCAATGTGCTACCTTCTACCTACGCCACTGATGCTGGCCAGTAGAGCTGTGATGAGGACTATACTTGGTATGACTTCGTGACTGTTTGCGCTGCCAAGAACTGACGAAAATATTAGTGAAAAAAAAGACGCACGCCTGCACGCGTACCTGGTAACTTGGCCGCGCACTGCGCTGTGTGCCAGCCGCGTTTTTCAGATGTGGTTTAACAGAAGTTGAAATTCGGCGATATGGTGCATAGCTATAGGAAATTTCGAGGGCAAGAAGCACAACGTTTACAAGAACAGGAGACAGAACGGGTGCTACTCTCGTTTAAATTTGTTTTAGGCTTAGCCCGCAAATATATCCAGAAGAACACACATGCGCACAGTCAAATGCATTGTCAAACACGTTTTCATTTCACAGTATACTATCAAGATACTCAGTTTCTGCCTTCCAACGCTTCACCGATCTCCTGTTCTTGTGCATGAATGTCTTGTTTTTCGCGCTTGAAATCCCGGGTTCGAGACAGAGAAACGTTGAGACGCGTGTCTACTCAAAATGAGAGAGAAAATACAGAGGCTTTTCTCCCAACCACTAGCGAAGGCCACGTCCACGGACCTTCGACCATAAGAAAAATTGAAATGAAACCATCTTTGTCTCTCGTTTTCAAGCTTGCGCCACGCCTTTCAATCAATCTTAGGCATAATTGCTTGACAGGTGCAGTGGCAGAAGCGAAGAATCACGCCGGATGTCCAAGCACGTGAATCACGTGACGAGTTGGCGTTAAAAAGGTCCACGCGTTTACAAAGTGCTGAAGCATACAAGTGCTCCACCGGAGCCCTCAAATATACGGCGTCTCTCATAACCATGTGGTGGTTTTGGGACGTTAAACCCCACATATCAATCAATCAAGCCCGTGTGCTCAGATTTGGATGCACGTTAAAGAACCCCAGGTGGTCTAAGTTTTTGGAGCCCTCCACTACGGCGTCTCTCATAATCATATAGTGGTTTTGGGACATTAAACCCCACATATCGATCAATCAATCAATCAATCAATCATACAAGTGCTCCAAAAGTAATGCGGAGCACGCGAGCTGTGGCCAAATTACGCAAAAGTGAATGCCAGTACGCTCCATCAAAAAAAAATTGTTTCTTATTTTTATACGGAAACGTGGAAATATCGCCGTTATTTCCCCACAAAAATAAATCGCTTCGCCGACGGAGTGCGCTGGCATTCACTTTGGCGTAGCTTGGCCACAGCTCGCGGGCTCTGTTTTGCTTTCGGAGCACCTGTACATAAATCATAAGCTGCTAAAGTATGAACGGGGTGAACGGCTGCTCGGGTTCACGTGTTTCCCAACACGGACGCGCAGTCCATTGATTCGCAAAAAAAATTGGTAAGTGCCCACTATGCCACAAACTATGGCATAGTGGGCACTTACCAACCTTTATCTGCAGTAAAGGCGTTCTAGGATAGTTTGGAACGGACATCGTTACAGGCACAGTCACTCGTTCTCTTACGGCATTGTTAAAAGGCCTCTAGGCCCCTCCTATAGTTCAACGGCGAGACTGTCGTTTCTTTTCCGCCTTCGCTATCGAAGTGCTATCTCCTCCTTATTTCTTCGTAAAACACGTGGAATGTGAGTGCTATAAGCGTTGAAGTCAGTCGGGATCTCGCGCTTATCGACTGCACGCCCCTATCTCCGCTTACGCAGTCGTAAATGCAGAAAACTAAGTCAAATCACTTTGTCGCGTACCATTGTCATGCGAGACAAGGCAGAACGGGCCTGCATGTCACTGCACGGCAAAACAGGCAGGCGACGAATTCACTACAGATCAACGAAGTGAAAAAACAGCGCGTAACACAGGACACAGGACAGAGAAGAGACGGACGAGGCGCTGACTTACAACCAAAATTTATTTCGTACAGGGGTGTATATATAGCACACGAAACTTTTTCACTTCGTTGACCATGTACCAACCGGCCCAAATAAGCACTTTAGTTAGTTCACTACAGATATCTCTCGCGTATCGGCCAATCAAGAATTTATTTCATGCTGACGTCACGTAAGCCGTAACTGCTGACGTCCATAATTCAGAGGGTGTTGCGAAAGGGGCGTCGTTACGTCATCACGTTCAACTGTTGAATAAGTGTCCTCTAAGCTTTTTTCTCTTTTGGCGGTTGTCTTTGTTTCTCTCTTCTTTTTTTTTTCGCGTCGTGCAGATTGCACTGCATGTGTTCTTTCTTTTTCCTAGTTCTTTTTTCTTCAGTTTTTGTCAGCGTGATCAGTCGTGATGCATAACGGCGCGTTTCCAGAACCTAATTAGCACAGTGGAGGAAATGTCTGGTTGCCCTCACATTCGGCCTAGGGAAGTGACTTGCCCAGAGTGGCGTTACGTATGAATTGATGGTGTAGCGGCGCGTCGTCGATGTCGACTGGTTCGGGCAGGAATTCTGTCTAAGCGGCACGGCCGCTTAAGTCATAATAATTGTTAGTCATAATAATTGTTAATAATAATCAGTTAGTCATAATAATTGTTGTACGATATGATTATGACAGACGCCGTAGTGGATGGCTCCGAAAACTTCGGCCACCGGGGGTTCTTTAACGTGCGGGGGTTCTTTAAATCTAAGAACACGGGTCTAAAGCATTTTGGCCTCAATCGAAAATGTGGCCGCCACGGTCGGGATTCGATCTCACGACCTTCGGGTAAGCTGCCGAGGGCCTTAGACACTAGACCACCTTGGCGCATCGCGGCCACGTGGTCACGGCGTATAAGCTGCTGGACCTCCTTTGACAAGGGCTGACCGCCGACACTGCGTCTAAACCAAAAAGCACAGAAGGTCCGAGTCCAGTTCACGTGAATCCGAGTCCGGTTTAGGTACTTGTGTGTGAAGGATCCCCAATTCTAATATTGACTTCACAACAGTTACCTTCCCTACGCATGAAAGCATGTTTGTTTGTTTTTTTTTTTTTTTTGCTTTACACCAAAAATTTTGCCAAAGGTTACATTGAGTAGAGTGACTTGTTGGGTGAGTTATTTACAGGTTACTGCTAGCCTGGGTGCCAGGCTTTGAGCAGGTGTGGGCGATACAAAAGAAGAAAACAGGATAACATACAAGCATAACAATACACTTCTAAGGGTACACTTTGAACCGGAAAAAAAACCGGAACCGGAATATACTGTACAAGTGCAATCGGTAGGATAACAACTACTATTGAAGACTAAATCATGCCGAATTCAACAGGGCACGAAGAAAGGATGAGACATCAGAACATTGCACAACATTAGCAGGTAACAGATTCCACTCATGGCACGTACGGGGAAAAAAGGAATTTTTGAAGACGTTTGTTTTACACGAAAATTCAGCGACTTTCATTGGGCGATTGGATCGTGTTGGGCGGCAAATGCTCGGCTGGATGTATGCTTCCTTGTCAATTTGAAGTCTATCGTTATACATCAAATAAAAAAATTTTAGCCGATCATGATAACGTCTTACCGCAAGGCTTTCCGAACCGGCCCTGCGGAGAAGACTCGTAGGAGACGTTTTCCAGCTGTATGAACTGTAAACAAATCGCGCGACTTTTCTTTGTATGCTCTCAAGCTTATTGGTATTAACTAGAGTGTATGGGTCCCAGATAATTGAAGCATATTCTAATAGTGGTCTGATGTAAGTTATGTAAGCTAGCAGTTTGGTATCCTGAGAAGCTTTCGGTAACATTCTCCTTAAGTATCCCAGTTTTCGCATTGCCTTTTTCTGAATGTACGTGACGTGCTCGTTCCATTTCAGATCGGATGCGATTAAAACTCCTAAATATTTGAAGCATGATACTTCAGCTAGACTATGATTGTTTATTTGGTACGTGTGCTTCAACGGGGCCTTTTTGCGTGTAATGGTCATTGAAACAGTTTTTTTGTAATTAAGAGTCATCTGCCACCTAGTACACCATGTCTGTATTTTTTCAAGTGACGCGTTTAAGACGGCCTGATCGTTATGGTTGCAGATTTCATTGTAAAGAACGCAGTCATCTGCGAAAAGTTTAATTTTTACCGGTATGTCATGTACAATATCGTACAATATCGCCGGAGTTGGTTCTTTCTCACGGTAGCTTTTAGCGCTTGTCTATCTCTCGTGTTTATTTCGCGCTAAAAGCTATCGTAATTACATTGAGCGCTCTTGACCGTAACACGCAACCGTACTATAATGAATTAACCAACACACAGCCATTGCGTCCACTTCGGTGGTACAGTGCATGGTTACGATGCTTCGCTGTTTAGCCGAACACGACGGGTTCGATCGCAGCCGAGTCGGTATCGTTTCGATGGACGTGAAATGTGAGAGCACCATATGCCATCTGATGTCTGAGCACGTCAAAGAACAGCAGCTGGTCAAAATTTCGGGAGTCCTTCTCGGCTTTCTCACAGTCATGTCGCAGTTGTTATAGTTAGCGTGATAGCGGAAGCGTTACCGCACCGAAAATGCTCATTAGGGAGTTTTAGAATAGCGCACCGCGATCCCTTGCGGTGCGGTCGCTGCCACTGCGCATGCGTCGTAACGCGAGTCGGCATTCGCGGACCGCACGCAAAAAATCCGATATTGCGTGCGGTGATGGCGGCCCGCATGTGGCCCGCAAGGGCTGGTTTCCAGGCTACGGTGTCGCTGCGATCGTGCGTTGCGGATCGCAGTAGGGCAAACGCTATTTATTCTAAAACTCATATGGCACCCGCAGCGCTTGCAAGCGGTATTCTAAAGCTCCCTATTTAGGAAAGCGTGTTTTAGTTTAGCGGGATAACGTTTTCATACCAAAAACTTTGAACGCGGCGCCATCTAGCGAAAGATTATAGCGCTAAAAAAGTGAAAAGGAAGACAAGAAATACTCTCCGGAATCCCGACACAAAGCAATATCACAACTTTGTCAGTAATATTAGGAGTAAATTCACATTAACCACACCCAAAATGCGAAACATTACCTGTTGCAGATGTGTTAACACGGGATCTTCGTACGCTTAAGAATGTCTGCAACGGGCGGCGATCTCAAGAACTCCGTCAAGCTATCCTCAAATACTCAGTCGTCGAAGTCGGCTAGCGAAGCTATTTAACACAGTCATCAGCTGCCAATTTAGTATTTCAATAGGGAGGCCAATTCGATTCCGAAGTGCGTGTCCGAAAGAGCTGACATGTTTTGCTTGCACTACGTAAACCATGCAAACACTAAATCTGAAAAAAAAGGCGTGCGTGTAATATCTAGTTGAACAGTCGTCCAAAAAAAAAGTGTACAATATTCTGTAGAGAGAAGGTGCTTGAGAAAGTGCAGCCTCGCGCTACGCATGTAAATTCTACCTCCCGCGCGTGACTGAAAAAAAAATGGCTTCAGCTGTGCACAGCAGCGCCTTCTATTT
This sequence comes from Rhipicephalus microplus, assembly GCF_043290135.1. NCBI lineage: Eukaryota > Metazoa > Arthropoda > Arachnida > Ixodida > Ixodidae > Rhipicephalus > Rhipicephalus microplus. Next base: position 24,201,636 of record NC_134709.1, read on the forward strand.
CCCTTTTAAAAAAATATCGAACTCGCTCGAACACAGCTGTATTCCATCGAACCTCACCGGTGGAATTCCAAACCCGTGATGCATTTAAGCAACCCTCTCCTAGAGAAACCATACCGTTTTCTTTTCAATGGCATTTGGTCCTCAGTTCCGTTGGATACTACGATTTGAGTATACAGAGCGACCGTGTGTACATTTGTTAAACACTTAAACCTGCCTACATGTGTGGCAGAACGAACAAGCAGCACTCGCCTCGAAAAGGGTTCGTGACCCTAGCATGTTGTGCTTAGCTTGAAGCCAACCTGGGCCCATCCCGCAATCCAGCAGGCAAACGTTCCTCAGCTCCCACAAGCTACAATGGTATAGCCGAAACGATGAAGCTCTTTGCCTCCCACAACGGCGCTGATGCTGCCGGTTCGGCAGATCAGCGCATCATCACACCGCTGGAGACAAAACGGGCGTGTAGAATCGTGATGTACGGCCGCATCGCATACCTGTCCGGAGCGGTCTGCAATAAGCGTAATCATATTGAATGTGGAACCCTTATATTTGTCATCACTCCATAAGTAAATAGATTGCGATATTTGGCGAGAATCGAAGATTCTTTACGGAGGCCTGGACAAAATCTCGCATGACATCAGCGGTGCCCTTTGAAAAGATAGCTTAACCTGTGATGACATGTACTGAAGTCTTCGCGGCGTTGCAGATTGCCGGAACCCGTGACGTCATGCATATGGTAACGTCATCACACGACATCATCGCATCGTCAAAGCTCGTCCAATGCCGAAGGCTGTGCAGTAAAGCATGAGGAAGACATGCTAACCCGGCAGCAACAATGGAAAGATATTCGCCATGGTATGGCGCTCGACAGTGGGCCCAAAGATCGCGGCATGAAATTCCGGCCGCGGCGGCTGCGTTTAATGGGGACGACATGAGATATGCCGATGTACTTACGACGAATTCAGCTGGGAGCACAGGAGCACTGAAAAGCACACTGAAGGTGCTCTGTTGTGAGCCGACGTATTTCAGTGGTAGAACAGGAGTATACGGGCACTGTCATCCACTGGTAAAGCGAGAGCGGTTTTGAGGCACCGAGAGCAGCCAGGGACAGTTTGCCATGCCAATCAGCTGAGAAACGAAGTAGGCGTAGTACAACGAGTCACGTGATTTTCAAGCGTCACAATTTCACGTATATATTTTTTGTTTTCTTGTTTGTTTGTTTTTTCATTTTGCTGCAGACGGTGAACGTGACGGCAATGGTAGCAATGATGTGTAGTTTCGTACCACTGATAATTTTCAGCCATGCCATTGATGTCAGCCGCATATCGGCGCCGCTTGTACGGGTTGCGTATAATATACACGTACACATATAAACGCACTCTCATTGATTGATTGATTTGTGGGGTTTAACGTCCCAAAACCACTATTTGATTATGAGAGACGCCGTAGTGGGGGGCTCCGGAAATTTTGACCACCTGGGGTTCTTTAAGATGCACCCAAATCTGAGTACACGGGCCTACAACATTTACGCCTCCATCGGAAATGCAGCCGCCACAGCCGGGATTTGATCCCGCGACCTGCGGGTTATAAACGCACTCTCGACCACACATAAAGTCTATAGTTGAACCACAGCATATACCAACTATAACCCCACAGCTAGTAAAACTTTTTTTTTTATTTGGTCGCTCGAAGAACGAGAAAAGAAACTTTCCTTCCTATCGATCTCGCTCAGTTTTGCTGTTGCGGCACTATTTCTGAACCTCTCGCGTAGGATGTTGTTTCGAGCGCAACCGCATTCTCTCTTCTACCATCGTGTCTCACCGCGCGACACGAGGCAAATTGATATTCGATTCTTTCTTTTTTTTTCATTTTACTTCAATTTTTAATCGGTTAGAAATGGAACCTCAAGCTTTCCCATCTGCCCCGTTTCTCAACCCTCCCTTAGCTTTCTCCTGTCTCATTCTCTGGAGAGTATGGAAACAGAGGAGATGGGGAAGGGTACTGGAGATATACTGGAGAGAGGTACCGCAGAGAGGGTACCGGAGAGTGGCATACGATCGCTGACCGAGCCGATACGCTTAAACGAAACGAATGGCAGAGAACGCGTGGCAATACATCGAAAGAGTGACAGAGAAACGAAACGCAATAGATTTTTTCACTTCCGCAAGGTACAGAAAACTACAGAAAAAAGAGAAAAGAAATAGAAGCACGTGCCAAAGAGAGAGGGCAATTCTTGTAGCCTCGAAGCGGTTAGGAAAGATGAATTCGTGTGCAGTGCCCGATGAACTCGCCTAGGTTTGTTGGACCAATGTTCACTATCGTATAACAACAAAGAAGTAAAAGAAAGAAAGAACGAAAGGAAGAAAAAATGAAGGGGAAAGGGAGACGACGACATGGAGGCAACAGAAACGCGGTTTCGAAAAAAAAAAAGACCAGTGTCTGGAAGGGCGTAGCGCCTTAGGTGTTGTTTCAACCGGGCGCTCTTCCATTACGAGGCGAGAAATTGAAAGTTTAGCACAGTCGACTGCCCGGATTGATGTGCTGTGTCCGAGACAGCGGATCCGCCAGGAGGCAATCGCGAAACGTTCTTGTCTTCTCTTTCTGCATTTTTGCATTTTACTATATACATTATTGAAGTCAAGCTTTAGTCTTTTTTTTTCGTTTCCATTATTCTTTCATCCTTAGTATTGCCGTTTCCTTTTCGCGATTTCAGAAACCTTTGCACACACGCGGCTGTAAAGGGAAACATACTTTTCACCAGCACACACTCCGGCAAGGCCTCCCTGCGCGGAAGGAACTGCGCAGATGCCAGTTCACACCGCGTGGTGGTGTTCCTTTGTTCGAAATTGCCGTTTCGTTCTTTAGGTCCGAATGCAAGGACTGCTCAAGGCCCTCGACGACGCGCTAAATCGAAATCACGAAAAAGAAACAATAATAATTGGAACTCAACGTCCCCAAACCACCATATTACGAGAGACGCCGTAGTGGAAGGCTCCGAAAATTTTGACCACCCGGGGTTCTTTAACGTGCGCCTAAATCTAAGCAGACGGGCCTCAAGGATTTTCGCCGCAATAGAAAATGCGGTCACCACGGGCCGGAATTCAATCCCACGACCTGCATGCGAAAATGAAACGAAAGACCGAAAAGTAAAGCTGCCTCAATTAAAATAAAATTTATTCATTGGTCGATTGATTCATTCATTAACTTACTGATCGATCTGCAAACGTCATTCGTTACTCGATACATACATACATACATATATCCAGACAGACAGACAGACAGACAGACAGACAGACAGACAGACAGACAGACAGACAGACAGACAGACAGATGCATGCATGCATACATACATACATACATACATACATACATACATACATACATACATACATACATACATACATACATACATACATACATACATACATACATACATACATACATACATACATACATACATACATACATACATACATACATACATACACACATACACACACACATACACACATACATACACACATGCATACATACATACATACATACATACATACATACATACATACATACATACATACATACATACATACATACATACATACATACATACATACATACATACATACATACATACATACATACATACATACATACATACATACATACATACATACATACATACATACATACATACATACATACATACATACATACATACATACATACATACATACATACATACATACATACATACATACATACATACATACATAGCCCCGCCGCGGTGGTCTAGTGGCTAAGGTACTCGGCTGCTGACCCGCAGGGCGCGGGTTCGAATCCCGGCTGCGGCGGCTGCATTTCCGATGGAGGCGGAAATGTTGTAGGCCCGTGTGCTCAGATTTGGGTGCACGTTAAAGAACCCCAGGTGGTCTAAATTTCCGGAGCCCTCCACTACGGCGTCTCTCATAATCATATAGTGGTTTTGGGACGTTAAACCCCACATATCAATCAATCATACATACATACATACATACATACATACATACATACATACATACATACATACATACATACATACATACATACATACATACATACATACATACATACATCCGCCCCGCCGCGGTGGTCTAGTGGCTAAGGTACTCGGCTGCTGACCCGCAGGTCGCGGGTTCAAATCCCGGCTGCGGCGGCTGCATTTCCGATGGAGGCGGAAATGTCGTAGGCCCGTGTGCTCATATTTGGGTGCACGTTAAAGAACCCCAGGTGGTCAAAATTTCCGGAGCCCTCCACTACGGCGTCTCTCATAATCATATGGTGGTTTTGGGACGTTAAACCCCACAAATCAATCAAATCAACATACATACATACATACGCATGTGTTTAAAATATTGACATGTGGGGTGCACACGTGCTTCGTAATGGCGAAAAAGATAATATAGAGACTTTCCCAAAGTGTATATTCATACTTCATTGTTGTTTTACGTTTTCGCTGTCAGCAAAAGTGATGCTGAAGGGACAACACAAGACGATGTCTGTTGAAGAGCACAATTTCCGGTCAGTTGGCACATTTGAAAAAGTTAAGGGCGATGGACGGCTAAAAAATAACAAAAAAAACGACGCACACGCGACAGTCGCTGATGGAAAACCGATGTCTGCAAGGCTGTTCAAAGACTTGACAGAAAGTAAACAAATTATATACGCTTTCGTCATCTTGTCAAAAGATTAACGCTCTATATTGAAGTAGTCCTAATGTGCTGGCGTCAAACGCGAAGGTTTGGGAAAGACCAGAGGTCTGAATTTCGCGTTCTCGCCCCGCCGCGGTGGTCTAGTGGCTAAGTCACTCGGCTGCTGACCCGCAGGGCGCGGGTTCGAATCCCGGCTGCGGCGGCTGCATTTCCGATGGAGGCGGAAATGTTGTAGGCCCGTGTGCTCAGATTTGGGTGCACTTTAAAGAACCCCAGGTGGTCTAAATTTCCGGAGCCCTCCACTACGGCGTCTCTCATAATCATATAGTGGCTTTGGGACGTTAAACCCCACATATCAATCAATCAATCAAATTTCGCGTTCTCATATTGATCGGTAGTGTAGGCGCACTCACGTGGTCCGCGCGCAAACGGCGCGAAATCGGTCGACTTTCTCAAACACGTGTTATGAACCTCGTAGAGAGACGAGGGCAAACGTCACGTGACACTCGATACAGTAATGGAAAATAGAAAGATTACAAAAAAGATAGAGAGATGGCGTTATACCGATAGCGATTTCTGCAGCAATAGGGGAACGGCAGACGGAGCGGTTCATGGCCGGCAGTAAAAACGAAACCGTGTCACAGCACGAGTGCTTTCTCGGATCACAATGGGGGACTCCCGCGTTCCGGCTCGCATTCGACGAAAGAGCGCCGACAGCCTAAACGCACAAGCCGCGCACACGTTCGCGAAGCCGCGAACGAGTCGACGTGACACGACAACTGCGACTGTGATTGATTGATTAATTGATTGATTGATTGATTGAATGATTGATTGAACAACTGATTGATTGAATGGTTGATTGATTTATTGATTGATTGATTGATTGATTGATTGATTGATTGATTGATTGATTGATGTGTAGGGTTTAACGTCCCAAAACCACCATATGATTATGAGAGACGCTGTAGTGGAGGGCTCCGGAAAGTCAGACCACCTGGGCAACTGCGACTGTGCAGGCTGCATTAAAATCGTTCGGAAGTACACGCACATAGAGGGAGCCAACTTCAGGCTGCACACAGCAGAACTTGTAGCTCACATAAGCATGTGACAGAAAGTTGTCCACGGTAGATGTACAGTTTCTATTGATACTCGCAGTGTCTATTACAACGAGAGAGTGTATGTATGCATGTCAATCTAGAGTGTTAAGTTAGGCCAAGAAGGTAATTAAGATAGACTGCTTGAAATATAGGGAAAAAAGCGTGTTTTGCTTTTGTGGGATAAAAATTTCTTTTGATTAGAACTTTTATTGCATTTTGAAGAAGTAGAGATCAAACTGTTCCTTTGATAATACCAAGTTATCTTACAATACAAAATCAGAGAGTATGGAAAGTACATTGGTTGAATGTTAAGTTTGGGTTTAAACTGATAGAACGCAAAGTTTTTTCTGTTCTTCTTTATTAACCATTACTTTATGCTAAGAGCTAAGTTAAGAGTGCCAGCTATCGCCAACAAATGGAGACTTGCCATGCCCTTTTCTTAAAATAAATAAATCACTCCATTAGGCGGCTTAACTTTGTCACCTCCTTCGCCTCTTCGTTAAATTAATTCTTTAGCCCTAGTTGCTTTTGAGCCATAAAACGTTATTCAGTTAACTAACATTAGATACTTATACTTATCCGAGCATCCGTATTCTTAAAGTGACACACGTTACATTAGTGCCTAATCACATTTCATTTTCCGCATTTGGAACAAACACTTGCTCTATACCTCTAGCGGCACGTTGCTAGAACATTTGAATCGCGCATCGAATAACTTATTGCTTTAAACTCAATCGCAAACATGACAAACACGTTGGCTAGACACATTCAATTATTTCTTGCTCCATTCGGTAACTCCATGGCTCAGTTATTTCGTCGTCCTTTTTCCTCTAGTATCTTCGTGTCACGTTTCATGGCTACAACTCTTCGAAAAATTAGGCCATATCTTTATAAGCTTGCTTGCTTGATTTCTTTCTTTCTTTCTTTCTTTCTTTCTTTCTTTCTTTCTTTCTTTCTTTCTTTCTTTCTTTCTTTCTTTCCTTCTTTCTTACTTTCGTTCTTTCTTTCTTTCTTTGAATCATTCTATTGTTATTTCATAGATTCATTCGCTAGCTCCTTGATACTCATGATGCACAACTTACATACTTAATTAATAACACATGATATGCTTTACCTGCCTCCCTTGTTTATGCCACGACCTGTGCTTCTTCCCAGCGAGTGCTACTTCATCTATTCTTTCATTCATTCAATCCATCATTGCTTTCTTTTCTTTCTTTTTTCTATCCTATAGTACGCTCTGTTTTTTCATCGCTTCATCCCTACAAACATTTCCTGCGTTTCTTCCTCGTACGTGTGTCAGCTTTTAAAGCCCTTACACGCAAAAATACGCACACAGCTGAACTCTTACTTTCGCTTCTTTATACCTCCACGCAACTTGCACACATCAGTCGTAGCGTGGCATCGTTATGAGCGTTGCATTGTCCCAACGCGTAGTGCGTTTACCCTCGCCTGCGGCACACACCCGCAGCACCGCCAACCGCGGATACTCATCGACGCGCAGGAACACATTTCAAACCGGTATACTCATACGCCCACTCCACGCGCCAATCGGTCGAAACGGGAGCAGCAGCTCGAACCCCCACTGTATACGGCTTGCGAGATACAACGTACTACACGCGAGACGACAAATGCGCGCGTACTATATACCAATGTCCGCTCATGCGCACGTCATATACACTGAGGCGGCCACGGCGGCTCCTGCAGACAATGGCCTTTTAGCGAAACCGCCGCCCCAGACACAGACGCACAATGGTTTCGCGGGCGGCCTTCAAAAGAGCGCACGAAATCCTCCCTCAGTCCCGATAACAAGTCAGCTCGAATCGGATCACGCACCCATTAACAGCAATGTAGGAAGAGTCTCGCTAGAGCGCCGTCGCCGTGACAACCAAAGTATTCTATGCAAACACCCGCTGAGAGTGCTAATGAATGCCCTTTGCTTCTTTCTAACCGTGCCGCGGCCGTCGATAGATGAGAAGGTGTCCGGTAGAGCATGTATACGTAGCACTCAGAATTGTCGCACCCCCCCCCCCCTCCCTTGCCGCACACTTTTCATTCATATTCCGTATTTTTTTTATTACAGCTATCGGACCTGGTCTCGTCTCCCCACCCGCGGAGGCTGGAGCTTTTGGGCGTCGTTTATTCGGAGACGGGAACGACGTCGCCGCTCCAATTTCCCGCTGCGATGAGGGAAGGTGCCATTGTGTCCCTGTTCTGCTTACAACTTCGGGCCCCTCTCTCTTTTCATCCCTCCATACGTGTTAAAGCCGCGCTTCGGCTCGTAGCCCGAGGCAGAAGCGACGCATGTAATGCCGGTTGGGAGAGCCGAAGAGATACGTCGGTCGATTGTGTATCTTGATTTTTTGCGAGCGTTGTGATATATATATATATATATATATATATATATATATATATATATATATATATATATATATATATATATATATATATATATATATATATATATATATATATATATATATATATATATGCGCCTGCTTCTTATTGCGTAGAAGTAAGTGCAAAGCGAGAGCGAGAGAGTTGAACGATGAAGCGGGTGAACGCGGCCACTCACGTTGGCTATACTGACGACCTGCACTCTCTCACGTGGAGTGATGTACAGAGAGATACGATGAAAAGACCCAACTTCGCTATATTACTCCCTTTTGACACCACACACCACCCCCGGTTCTCTAGAGCCCATTTAGGGAGCAGCTGCCTTAAAACGCCTCGCTTTATGAAATGCGATTTGCCAGCTTTTATTTTATTTTTTTTTTACAGTGAGAGTTTACTCACTTCACCTTCTCGTCCGTTTTTGTTTTTTTTTTTTGACAATGCGTCCTTCTTTAGCACAATTTTGTTAACTATACCTATTCGATACACTTTGCTAGCTATGTCTCTGTTTCCTTACTTTTGTGACCTTTCTTGTGGGATTCATGTTTCTGTGTGTGACGCACCTTCGATAGTTTATTAGAGTAAACCGGTGGCTAAATTTGTGGACCCTCGAGAAATGTGGGGGTTGCGTTGTGCCAATCGCAAGTTACGATTGTGAAAACTGCTCGTTGAACCGAACTGGCGAACCAATGAAGGCACAATTGAACCACCTCGGCGGAAGGAATATTAAGCATGTGTCCGTCCCCATTCGTTATTCGTTGGTCTTATATTCGTGTATTTTTTTCAAGTGTATTTGTTATGCGCTTCTCTACAGAGCGAAATTCTCTACAAAAAAAATCTGAATCTTTTTTCATTGCCATTGTTACCAATTACCAATCATGCGTACTGTATATCTTCCCTCGAAGTTCAACAATAACCTATTCTGTATACGCACAGTCCGCTTGGTGATACAGCGGATACGGTGCCCAGTTACTAAACTCGAAAGCCACAATTTTTATACAGGCCATGCCGGTAGCATTTCGATAGGGGCGGGAACGCTGGAGGCTAATATACTGTGCTTCAATGTTAGAGCACGTTAAAGAACCGCAGGCTGTAGAAGTTTTTGAACTACTCATCCACGACAAGCCTCATAACCACATAGTGCTCATGGCACGTATAACCATAAACATTACTGCGATATCAATTACATGGATACTCTCGATGGGTTTTTTGTCGTCCCTGTTCTTTATCATATTAAATCCAAGTTGATAACTCCACCCTGCGCGTTGTACGTTCTACCTGCAGCTCGTGAGCGATGGCGATCGACGAACGCGGCTGAAGCGGAGATGAAACGAGCTGGCCATCTCTGTCGCACAGATGACGTACGCGATCACATCACCTAGCGTGCGAGGCCTGCCTTCGATTGCTCATCAAGCAGAGAAGAAACGTCCTGCCCATCTTTCGCAAGGAACGTGAAAGTGTGTCAGAAGGGGGGGGGGGGGGGGAGGACAAGGGGCTGCGTCGCTCGTGGCGTGCTTCACGCGCGCTGTGCAGGCACTCGCTGTCCAGACGGGAATAAAGAGATGCCGCACCTGCTGTACACTTGCAAGGAACATAGCGCAATTGTTTTTTTCTTGCTGTGGCTGACTAAGATGAACAACTTTGCCAGAATATTTTATGACCCCCCCCCCCCCCACCCCAATCCTTTACAGTGGGTATGCGCCACAGTTAACAGGTGAACAAGATCAAGCTTTTATAGGGAAAGCTGTTATGGGATCACAACTCGGGTGTCGCGCTGCGCCGTAGTTGTCCACCGCCGCTGCCGCCGCCGTTGTCCGTAACCACAGTCACACGAAATAAGAAAAAAAAAAAACGCTAGGCCCGCGCGGAAAGCGCAGCACAGCCACAGCGAAAGCTAGAAGAGCTGCCTTTCAATGCCTCTTCAAAACACTTATTGGATAACTACTGCAAGCTGGGATGGCACCGAGTAGACCCGGGTTCGAACCCCACTGTGTCCTTAATGCTAGGTTTGCCAACAAGTCACAAGCACCGGCGTAGCTCAACGGTGGAAATACCGGGCTAGCACCCAGAAAACCCGGGTTTTGAGCCCCACTAAGTCTTTGCTGCTAGTTTTTTTTTTTTTCTCTCATTTCGCGCGATGTGCTTACGGACACCGGCGGCGGCGGACAACTGCGCGTGACCTGAGTTGTGATCTTTTTTTAACAGCTTTTGCTGTAAAAAATTTAGTACCTATGACAGAGTGGTGCTCAAACCCTGGTCCACTCTGTGCCAGCCCAGTATTCTAACACTAAGCTATGATGGTGCTTGGGACTTGTTGGCAAACTTGCCTTCGGCAGGCTTAATGTCGGGAAAAACAATCGCTTTATTACGACTTATAAAGCGTTTTAAAAGAGCGAAAGAACAACCAGTCGTCGCACAATGCGAATAGCGTAACAAGCTGATCGTCCAATGCTCCAACCTATTACAGAAACTTGTTCTTGTTCCCCTAATAAGTGTGGCACGTACCCACTACAGCTATATTTCGTCATTGTCGTCATGAAAATTGGCATGAACAATTGGCACAAAATCCCTTGCAAGTGTTTTAGCGGATACCACGCTTCTCAGAAGAATGACGAAAAACAGCATAGCGAATGCCGGCCTACTAGCCAAACATTTTTATTATTAATGCTATAGTCGGTATCAAGCAAGTGTGTTTGCAGCAATTACCCAATGAGTGTTTAGTAAAAGAGGCTCTGATGGGCCGCTCTCCTAGCTTTCGCTGTGACTGTACAGCTCCTTCCGCGCAGGCTTGGCGTTTTTTTAAAGAGTTGGAGCATTCTACGACCCAATCGTTGCGCAATTTGCACTACATGACACTTGATTGCTTCTTTGCTGTTCTAAGACGCTCTATCACTCATATTAACGTGATTCCTTTCCCGACATCAAGCCTGCATATGGTCAGTTTGCAAGTAAGTACCAAGCACCGGCGTGGCTAAGTGGTAGAATACTGACCTGGCCTGCAGTGCACCCGGATTCGAATCTCGTTATGTCCTAATGTCTTTTTTTTTTTTTTGCTTACTGAGTTTTTTTTTTATTTCGAGCGATAGTTGTTACAGACACCGGTGGCGGCGGACAACTACGGCGCGCACGTGAACCGGGTTTTTATCTCATAACAGCTATCGCTGTAATCTCTGTATGGCGTGTTTCAGCGGTATACGTACGACGAGAGAGTACTATAGGGATCGGAAGAGGCGAAGGTGACCGCGAAAAGACCCCCGAAGCGATATGAACGAATGACTACGCGACCGAAGACGTGCCCGTAGACCTACGGGAAGTGCGCACGCCCGGCTTTGGCGGGAATATTTGTCTTTGGAATTCAGACATCCGTTTCGTGTCTACGAATCTCCGCGACTGGTACCTCTCAACGCTAAGAAGCAAGCTAGAAAAAAGAAAAAAAAAACCTGGCATCACCTAGCTAATACCAAGCAACAACTTACGAGCAACGTAGAAAAAACCTCCCGTCATCTTGTTTAAGCCCAACAAAAACCTAGAATCAACCAGATTAGACTTCAGAATCACGCAACTTGCTCTTTCAAGCTTTACACGACTTGGTGTAAACTTTGCGAATTTTTTTTTCGTCAAATTTTAGACACCTTGATGTACGTCAGGTTTTGTTAGTAAATTTTAAAAGAACTGATGTGGTGGTATTCCAGTCCCTGCGGTGGTTCATTTTACACTGCAGATGAGCTACAACACGCAAGGGACAACGCTTAAAGGACTTCTATTAGGGGCAAATTTGGGAATTCGTTGAAGGCCAACGCTCAGGTAATACGCCTCTGAACGGTTTGTAGCGTGGCTATATCAATCCGGAGGTAGTAAGTCATGTGACCCGTAAGTAACGTGCTACGTAGTTTCTTAACACCGCAGGTCATCATATGCACACGCTGTACAATAATCGAAACACTGAAGACTAGTGATACTAGCCAAACATTGTTTCTAAGGCGTAGTACGAACATGACGTGAACTCGTCTGTAAGCTGTTGTGAATTCCGCAAAGCGCAACAGAAACTACGACTGTAAATTACGCAATATCTTTCATGATCTCATCGACATCACCATGCGTAGCTTGTGTTTTTTCAATGCACGTGTTTGATCTGAGAGAGCATCTTCTCAGCTTTCGTCGGCCGCCTTCCCACACTGGGTTGTCGAATTGTCACGCTTTGCCACACTGCACGCAAGTACCGAGACAGAGCCCGACTTTTCCGTGCTTTAGTGGCGACAGCAGCAAGAGACCACCCGCCCCTGGTCGTCAGGGGATGCGACTGGATGAGGAGTGGGAAGGAGGGGGTGGAGGGGGGGGGTAGCTATGCGGTTTGTGGGCTTCGAGACCCACTCGAGAGTTTAATTAAAAACCCTCGTCTCGCACCAGCGCGCGCGACTCGCCTAACGAGTTTGTTGTACACTGACGGGGAAAGTACCGCGGCGCGATAGTGGCGGCCTCCGGATGCGCGGAATCTGCACTTGGCACGGGTAGTCCCCGAAACAAGTGGCCCATCTGGCAAACAAGAAACCTGTCCCGACTGTCGCGTCTAGCTTCAGCGGAGTCGCGCTTTTTCGAGGCAAGGACATGTCGATCGATGCCTCGTTCTCCGGCGACTACTCCTCACACCCCACCCTCCGTGAAACCACGACCAGAAACAGCTATACCCCCCCCCCCCCCCGCCCTATTCCAAACGCTCTGTCTAAAAGAGTGTCCTTGTTGTGTGCTGTCCCGCGCACCACACGCTTCCCAATGTGCGACGTCGCTTATTTTGTCACGCCCCACACGTGCACTCTTCTTCGGCTCTGCGCGAAAGTTAATTAGGGTGACTTCGGTCCTGTTTCGACCGGCCGCATTCCGTTGCGGGAAGAGCTTTAACGTGGACGTGCCACTTACGTCCTTCTTGAATTGCCCGATGTGTACACCAAGAGTGTTCCATTAACTAGAATCGTCTAGATTTACTTTCCTGCACTGGCATTGAGACGTGCCGAAAGTTTTGGAAAGGGCATACCCTGTTACGATTAGAGAAAAAGAAAGGAGAGTCAGGGAAAGGGTAGGCCCTGTACCGAGAGTTAGGGAAAAAGGGGTCTCTCTTTCGGGACGCCAGGACTCTTGCAATAAGTAAAGCGCCCAGTCGGGGTAGCTCGTCGACGTTCATCGTAAAGGCTCTTTAACTGCGCTAACACGGACAAGCGGGATGGTAGAAGAGTGAACTTGCGCAGATTCACAACTGAATGTTCAATGGGAGAAAGCTGGCGCGCGTATATACAGAGAACAGCAGGACGAAACAACCTCGTTGGCCATACAAAATAGGTTATACTCTGTCACAAACTATCATTCAAAAAACCGCCAGGCATGTGCTCAACGTGCAGCACAGTCACAGCGAAAGCTGGAAAATGATTGATTGATATGTGGGGTTTAACGTCCCAAAACCACTATATGATTATGAGAGACGCCGTAGTGGAGGGCTCCGGAAATTTAGACCACCTGGGGTTCTTTAACGTGCACCCAAATCTGAGCACACGGGCCTACAACATTTCCACCTCCATCGGAAATGCAGCCGCCGCAGCCGGGATTTGATCCCGCGACCTGCGGGTCAGCAGCCGAGTACCTTAGCCACTAGTCCACCGCGGCGGGGCCGAAAGCTGGAAAAGCGGCATTTCCGAGCCTTTGTTAAACAGTCTTTGTGTAACTGCTACAAGCACACTTCGAGGGTACCCACTGCGCCATAAACAATCGTAATTTTTGTGTAGTAGGGAGGCATTGCCATTCTTCGTCCTTCGGAGAAGCCTGGTACCTGCTTTGCAAGGTATATTGTAGAAATTTTTGACGCTGTGGCAGGCGACGATGAATAATTATTGAATCAATAATGAATTATTAATAAATAAATAATTGCACCGAAGCTTTTGTAATGGGTTGGAGGATTCGGCAACCCACTTGTTACGCAATTCGCATTGTGTGACGCCTGGTTGTTTCTTGGCTGTTCTAAAACGCTTTATTACTCGTATTAACGCGAATCCTATCCCAACATCAAGCCTGTCTGAGGGCAGTTTGCAACGGAGTTCCAAGCACTAGCATGGATCTGTAGTAGAATACTGGCTGGTACGCAGGAGACTCGGTTTCGAATCCTTTTGTGCCTTTTGTTGTTGTTTTTTATTCACTAAGTTTCTGGTTTTTCGCAATAGTGGTTACGGACACCGGCGGCGGTTTTGACGGACAATGCGCACGCGCACCCTCGTTGTGATCTCATAACATCTTTCGCTGTAAGTCTATCTTATTTCCTTTGAACAGCTTCCGAGTACAACGGTACCAATATGCCGGTGCAGAGTCCACTGCAAAGCTGGCGAACGTGCTTTCTAAACGCCAAGCAGCTGTAACCCTGCTACTTTGGCCGCGATATACTTAACGTGGCGTTGTACGCAACTCTGAATCAGCTCTCCATGCAAATGAGCGTTAAAGTTGAAATTGGAAGGTGGAGGGGGGAACGGGGAAGTATTGGCACTTTCCCGGTGCCTAAAGTCCCTAGATTTTTTCACTCTTTTTTTCTAGAGACTTTGCCGCCTCCCGCAGTGCCAAAACTGCAGGAAGCGAAAAACTTTTTGTTAGTTTTTTTTTTTTTTTAGAATACGAGAAGTAGAAGAGAAGGGATAGCTTGAGCGAGGGAATGAGAATTGCCTCTCGGAGTTTAGAAAAAAACGTGACCCACTGGAGGTGGTGTAGCCAAAATTTCTTTCGGGGGTGGTTCAGGCATACTTTATGTATGTTCGCGTGTGCGTTTGTATGTGCGCTTGTATAATGCACATGCAAAAATTAACTTTTTTTTCCAGGAAGGCGGCGTCGATACGCACCTGTTGGTAGTTGAGATACTCTCACTGAAGTCACGTACGTTAAGTATTGCGAAGTATACATCAAGGTACTCAAACAGGCCTCGTAAACCTGCGGCAGAAACCAACAAAAACAAAGAAGAAGTCGCGTTTGAAGTTCCCACACTGGGAAGCACTGCGCTTGTTCTGCTCCTACATTTTATGAGTGTCTCCCTTTAGCTGGGTCACCCTCTTCGAAAGTGCCTGCTGCTGTCTCCTGAACATGATCGGTCAACTATTACGTAGAATTTTTAAAAAATCATTAATTCAAGGTATTGCGCCACGCTAAGCGGAAAACGTCGGTTAATAAAGGGCTTAAGCGCGACTTAAGTTCGATGCGTAAACTATCATTCGCACGGCACTACAAGACGTGCGTATACGTCTCAGCACAAGCGACTTGTAAAATCTGGAATTGACTGTGTTAATATGCGGAACTATCATTTCGTTATAACTACAAATTATGAACTGTGTGCAGCTGTGTAAACTTCACACAAAATATAGCCATGACACTTGATATTGCATTCTGAAAAAGAAAATTAAGCAATGTGTTGTTCCTTGCGAGTTTTGGTTGATGATAATTTGTGTGTTATTAAATATTTATATATACTACAATCAGGCACGTTCTATTTTTGCATTCAGAGGATGATACGACAAGTTCAAAGTGCCGCTGCAATTTGGTTTTGGTTTGACTCGTTCTGAGCAAGCAAAAATAATACTTTTGACGTTGGTCCAGAAAAGCTGCCCCTACGAGGCACTCATCGAAAATTGTAGGCCTTTTACTAACGTGAGAAGCTGCAGGCGTACACGACACATCGAGGTCAAGCGTGGTCAAGCCACGCTGACCACGCAAGAGGTTCAATGGCCAATGTAGCTTGCTCTTTCATGACCACTATAGTGCAAAAAAATGACAAAACACATACTGAACGTTGTGCCTCAAGCCGATAACACGACTATTATGTGTGTCGTTATGCTGCGTTTTCTTTTTCTACCAAGCATGTTCACATGATTTCGTGCATCGTCGCGCGAGCATCTCCAAGGTTTTCACGACAAGTACGTCTCCGATCGAGTCCACTCAATTCATCCGTCGCTTCCGACTGATACATTCAACCGTCCTTCCACCTATAGCAACATCCAGGTTTAACGAAGCCAATCCATAGAGCTGGTTCGAATCCACCTGGCGAACAAACCGCCACACAAAATAATAGAAGGAAGGAAAAGGAGGAGGGGGCCTAGGCGACACAAAAAAAATTGAGAGAGGAGGCAGGGGTGACATAGACGAGTTACTGTTCTGACAGATCGAAGAACCGGAAAGCCCCAAGCACATATACTCCCATACGTTTCATCCACAATAGTATCACGCTGCATTCTCCCTTTCAGAAGGATAGAAATGGGAGAGTGGGAGGGCGCCTCCTGACCTCTGCAGCGGCCAGGGGGCGCGCGCATTCGGACGGTGACGAGAAATCCGCGTCGCTTCACACATTACGCACAAATCGCGGCCCTTTTGTTGAGTCCGATTTCCCAGGGAGTCATTGATATAATAAAGTCACGCTCCACAGTGCCTCGCGCACAGTGACTCGAACCAGAAACTCGCCACGGCTACAAACACCCTTTGTGCCGTCATCGCTCCACTGCCCGCGCTCTCCGGCAGGCGGAGCCATCGTATTTTGTACCTGAAGTGTGTGTTCTTTTTTTGTTTTCGTGTTTCCAACGAGCTTTTCACAAAAGAAACACACGTACTCGTTGCCCCTTATAGAGAGCGTCCCGTAGAGTGAGTGGCAGAGACGAGCGTTCGAGGTATAGATCTATCGTTGCAGAATGTACGTAAGGTTTCCGACGGTGCTGCCACCCCGCGGCGCGCGCTCTCCCTACGGGGGTGCTATCACGCCCGACCGATCAAAGCGGGCCGCCGACAACAATGCGACACGAAGCGGCTAGGAGGAGTCGATGGCGCGAGAGGAGGTGGGGGAGTGAAAGGGTCCTGTATATAGTGATTTGAAGAGGAGAATCTGTCAAATGCCTGCCCGACGAGCATTATGATCTTTACGCTTGCGGCGCCGTATACTATACTGCGACGGGTGCTTGAGTGGCCGTGTCGGCCCGTTTAGTAGGGGTCTGTCGGGCAGTGGGAAAAAAAGCGATTAAGCAGCGGGGGCGTTTGCCAACAAACACCCTCAGAACCGGCCGCACCGCGTTGGATCTGTTCCGCTGGCGCGAGTAGGCATGGGATGCGATTAGGTGGTTTACCGTCGAGGCCATTTGGTTGACGCCTGACACGGACGTCACCAACGTGGGTACTAATCAAACGCAAGAATTCAAAGAGGTATACAGGACGGTAAACGGGATACAATACAGCGGAAAAGCACTTGTACTTAACAGATGGAGAGTTGGAAACTGTCTTGTCAGAGGTTTTCGCAAAAGCGTTTTACAATTTTTTTCACAGGAAGTTATTGCCCAGTTTCGACACTTTATAATGTAATTAAATAATGCAGCCTAATTAAGCGAATGTTTAAAACACTAAATAATAGTGTGACTTAATCCTTGTAATAGTCAGCCTATACACTTGGTCTAGCCGTCATAAAGTGCGTAGGAATACTTTTAATAAAGATACGCAGGGGTTCATCTGCCAAAATCACGATGTTATTGTGAATTATAACTAAGATACCAAAAAAAAAAGCCAAGCAAGGAGTATGGGATGCTATCATTACTATTAGTAGTTGCTGTATTGTAAATGTGAAGAAAGTCAAGTGGATGAAAATGTGACTTGACAAACTGAGCTACAGCGCTGGTCGATCATCCCCACGTGCACTCAAATGTGGACGGGGAAGGGGGGGGGGGGAGTTGCCAGCTTTGTTTATTATAAGCGGACTTCCTTTTTCAGTAGGTCGCTTGTATAATATTGCAGCCGATTGTCGAGTTTTTTTTCTTTTTTTTGCTCACTGACGTCACTTCCCTGACAGCAACTACGTACGAATCCCGTCTCTTATGCAGTCTTACCCCTGTATTCACAAACACTCCTCGACTCGACTTTCACCCTTCACTTGACAGAGTTGAGCACTGCCACCGCTCGGTTGAAAATGACGCTGCGCTACTCAAGAATCGCAGCAGACTATTGCTGATATGCAGTGACGTGCCGTGCCTAAAGATGGCGCTCCTATCGGTTTCTTCAAGTGAAGGCTAAGCGTAGAGTGAATGGAGGTTCTAGAATACGGAAGTTAGTGATTGACGGTCAAGTCTGTGCGACCGAACAGCGACGTGGTTCGTTCTGTGTTTCCGCACCAGAGGACGCCCCCGCCGTCACCAGGACTCAACTGCCTTCCCGAACAGAAGAAAAACTGCGTCAGCACTCATCGCTTGATTGATTGATTGATTGATTGATTGATTGATTGATTGATTGATTGATTTGTGGGGTTTAACGTCCCAAAATCACGATATGATTATGAGAGACGCCGTAGTGGAGGGCTCCGGAAATTTTGACCACCTGGGGTTCTTTAACGTGCACCCAAATCTGAGCACACGGGCATACAACATTTCCGCCTCCATCGGAAATGCAGCCACCGCAGCCGGGATTCGAACCCGCGACCTGCGGGTCAGCAGCCGAGTACCTTAGCCACTAGACCACCGCGGCGGGGCGTCAGCACTCATCGCGAAAGCATGCATATGTGCGAAGAGATATGCGTATGTCGGATGTACGGAGCGTGTGTGCTAAACGTTTTGATATGGCTTACAGTGAAATCTCGAAATCGGGTATTCTACACGACACTCGCATATTATGGCGCAGCTAATATGCCACCTATATTCTAACGCACACTAATTGTAGCACTGGCCGGAATTCCGAGAAATCGGCGATGCTCTAAGCAGAACTGCAATATAAGCCAAGCTATCGATACGCGAAATTGCAGCGCAGTTTAGAGCCCGTGCCACTACTGCGGCCAAGAACGACTCCCATGTGTTTTTTTTTTTTCTCGTGGTAGCACTCTGACTCATCGCATGCTTCTTGCCCGCTGCGAGGTGTAATAGCGGTTGCGTCAACAACACTGAGCTTTGGGCGGTTAAATTCACGAACAACTGATGTCACACGATATGCGAGCGTACACCGAGGACCATGCCATGCAATGCGCGGCTAAAAGCGAGTGTCAATTATTGCTGCTGTTCCTTGTCGGATTGAAGATCCACGCCATGCATCTTTTCTATCAGTCGATTGATTGATATATGGGGTTTAACGTCCCAAAGCCGCCATATGATTATGAGAGACGCCGTAGTGGAGGGCTGATTGATTGATTGATTGATTGATTGATTGATTTGTGGGGTTTAACGTCCCAAAACCACCATATGATTATGAGAGACGCCGTAGTGGAGGGCTCCGGAAATTTTGACCACCTGGGGTTCTTTAACGTGCGCCCAAATCTGAGCACACGGGCCTACAACATTTCCGCCTCCATCGGAAATGCAGCCGCCGCAGCCGGGAATCGAACCCGCGACCTGCGGGTCAGCAGCCGAGTACCTTAGCCACTAGACCACCGCGGCGGGGCGTAGTGGAGGGCTCCGGAAATTTCTACCACCATGGAGTACTTTAACGTTCACCCAAATCTGAGCACACGGACCTACAGCATTTCCGCTTCAATCGGAAACGCAGCAGTCGGGATTCGATCCCGCGACCTGCGGGTCAGCAGCCGAGTACCTTAGCCACTAGACCACCGCGGCGAGGCCTTTTCTATCAGTTTCCTACAGTGAAATTCAGCACTCGCATGCATATTATACGTACCAGTCTGTATATTTCCGACGCGAGTGAAGGTGGCTGGCTGGAACTGGCTTTCCTGCGTCGCTTCATCGGCCATGACATCGTCCTCGTTGGTCGTTCTTGCTGTGGCGACCGGTTCGAACATGTGTGCGGACTTATTTCATCCGTGCGCGATATGCAGGTTATCGCGCAAGCATTGACCAAGAACTGCAAGAGCGTCACTTCCCATAACAGTCTTTCGAGGAGAGGGTGGTGTATGACGCAAGCACGGTGTCAAAATATACTTACACCATGGACGCAAGCTTCACTCCCTTGTTTCACTCTTCCTAAAGCTGCGATCCCTCCCGTCTTAGGAAGCGAATTAAACGAAGCAGTGCCAAGCAACAGCTTCAACGCATCTTTCCCCAGCGATTCTGCAATTACTTGCAGATATAACGGCCCACTTTATTGCCGCAAATTGAAGGCTCAAAATAGGAAGAAAGGGTGTAGAGTTTGTTGTAGGAGCGATTGTTGTAGCGTGAAACAGCAAACGAGGGAGAGAAGAATGCGCAATCTTGATTTTTTTTTTTTCAGTTCTGAAACGGGCTGCTTGAGCACTGCATGGGACTTGAGGCAGGTCAACGCTCGTGCGATAAACCTCATGTCTCACGCGACTGTATATATAGGGCTCGTTGCGATTTCCAGTACTTGCCGCGACATCAACTATACCCGCCAATTTCAAGAGAAAAAAAAATTGATGGCAGATCAACGAGGTGAATGATGATGAGATTAGGCCAAGCTCATGGAAGTAATTATCGGTTAAACCATGAAATTTCTTCCACTTGACCAGCTGCTGCTCGTTTTCGGCAAAATAAAGTTGTTTGCGTTGGTTTGTGGAAGTTTTCAACCACGTCTTAGTGTTTAGCGCACGAAATTGCTTAACATGACCTCTTAACCCCGTTTGCTTTAAAGAGTGCTTGGCTGTTGTGTTCCATTAGGAGCTCCACTGTTAAGAGGCAGACCAATTCTGGTTGAAATTTGTTTAGTTATATCTTGCCAGTTATTGTGTCACCGCTTGGAGATACAAGAGAAACCATATGGTTAGGTTGGGAAAGCATTTCATGGCAAACGCGCGTCTGGCCGGCTGCACGACAGGACTAAATTTCATGTCATTTCGAATGGCATCTAAAAATGGCTCACGTTAACGTTACTGAAACAGCCGCGTTGCATCGCCGGCATGAAGGAGATGCCATGCATGCCACGTCACATCAAAGGTATCAAATATCACATGCAGACTATTTCGTTACTCGCGCAGAGAAGCGTTTTCGTCGCGTCATTACCACACTGAAGCAGGTTAGCCGTAACTAATCTGTCGTCAAAGCTGCCATGGTGGAGTGCCCGTAGGTTCATAAGCTGCGCCAATGACGTCACGGGCAAAGCATCTACAGTCTGAAAAATCGGTGACGTGACCAGGATAGCGTACGACGAAGGTCACCTCTGGTTAAAGCTCATCTTTTTAAGTATTGTTTAGCATGCTCAAACCTTGAACAAGAACGCCTCTCCAAGTCAATGGCGTGCAAAGAAAAAGGGTGGAGAGTCACCTTTATAATAATCTAAGGAAGGTGGAACTCCCACGACATTGCTTAATATGCAGGGTTATGGACATATCTTTGACGAAAGTGGCGGCCGAGGTGTCCGTACCTTGCATTCCAACAGCGCTTTAATTCCTGTACTCTGAAGCTGGGGACCAAAGGCAGGTCGTCGTAGGAAGCAGGTGATTGATTGATTTGTATATCTGCCCGCATTGCGAAGTCTGTGTCATTTAGGTGTCGTCCAACTGGGGAGAGGGAGGGAGGGGTGCCGAAACTTTGCCTTCTCCCCACCAAATGGAAAACCCCGCGCCCGCCTATGCTCCAAGCTACATATTCAGGATGACTGCCAGTTGGGCGTGTTGGTAAAGGTTCATTATGAAACAAGCGCAAAAATACACACACTCAGAATACATACATACATATTCAGCTCCGTGCAAACATCAAGCGCCGTCTACAACTGTCTCAACGACACAGTTCACCATTTCTGCGGCGTTTGTTAGCGCACGAAGTGAGAACCAAACCAAGTCTATCAATGTGAATTTCGATCGGGCATCACGCGATCTATTGTGTCGACTAACACACCTTCTTTCTCTCTCTCTAACAATTCATTCTCTTCAGTACGTCGCTTCGTTTTTCGTTGTTGCTTTTTTTCAGTTTACTTCTTTTTTCTCCTTCTGTACAGGACGTGTGCAAATTCGCAACCCGCGTCTCAATCTGGTCGAGACAGGTTCACCACTACGAGCCACCATGGCCCCCCGTTCACCCATCATCTGCAGAAAACCGCCACAATCTCAATACCGTACTCGCTCTTCGAACCACGCCGCTGGGCCCCCTTGTCGTGAGCTCGATTCAAACGACGCCCTCGCGTGGCCACCGGACACACCAGCAGCACAAAAAAAAGCTTTCGCGATTCGTGGGGGAGACTGATAGAGAGGCGCGCGAGGTAACGGGGAACGTATCAGACGCCACTCTATCAGCGCGGACACCGGTAGCGGTGTAGTGGTGGTCCATCAGAAACAGACGCCACCACGCGGGCGGCTTTAAAGATCGCGCGACGATTGAGTGGCAAGCGTATCGCATGCAGCCTCCTCGCTTTCAAAGCGAATATGTGACCCCCCCCCCCTCCCATTCGCTAACAGCACAGACGAATGCGATGCACGGGCGAATGTATAGAATATGAAAGCAAAAACTTATGGGGATGGTAACACAAAAGATTGGCGCAAAATACGTAGAAAAACCAAATTCAAGGCCAGTTCCACGCCGTGATAAACCATCGGACGTCGAAGCTGTAGCACGCAAGAAAGAAAAGGAAATGTTAAGTGAAAGGCAGGGATGTTAACCTTGAGAAAATTTTCGGTTTGTTGCCCTGCAATAAGATTGATTTATATGTGGGGTTTAACGTCCCAAAACCACCATATGATAATGAGAGACGCCGTAGTGGAGGGCTCCGGAAATTTCGACCACCTGGGGTTCTTTAACGTGCACCCAAATCTGAGCACACGGGCCTACAACATTTCCGCCTCCATCGGAAATACAGCCGCCGCAGCCGGGATTTGATCCCGCGACCTGCGGGTCAGCAGCCGAGTACCTTAGCCACTAGACCACCGCGGCAGGGCCTGCAATAAGAAAGAGGTAAGGGGAAATATAAAGGTAACGAAGAAAAGGCACGCAAGAATATGATGGGCTAACGGGTCGCGTGCCTTTCATACAAGGTCACGGTAACATTTTACATCACCACCATCATCATCATCATCATCATCATCATCATCATCATCATCACGATTTTGAACACCATTGTCGTCATTGTATCGAGCCTCATCCTCAATCAGCATCATCATTTCGAACATCATCCTTTCATTTTATTTATTTACTTATTAAATAATTATTCCCCATTCCGATCACATGGTCTACGCGGATACTGCTATGACGATGATGACAGCGGCACAGGGTGCGCCAAGACGGCGTCACTGTAAAGCCAAGCAGCATGGTTACAGAATGAGCAGGCGGAAGAGAAAGAAATACAACGCATGTGGTAATACGGAGACCTCGCGAAGCCGTGCGACATGAATGAATGAGCAAAACGAAGTACGAAATCGGGTACAGGTGCCGCAACTCGAAGTGATTAGGTTAAAAGAACAATGATCAGTAGAAATTTGGGCTGAAAAAAAAAAGAAAGGAATAAACAAAGAGAAAGGAAGAAACAAACAAACAAACGAAGAAAGAAAAAGAAAAATAGAGAAAGAAAAAAAGAAAGAGAAAAGAAAGAAGGACGGAAAGGAAGAAAGAACCGTCGTTCGGATGTGGCGCGTCTCCGGGAAATGCAGACAGAGACACAAAAGGTGGGAGAGAAGAGGAGAGTTGGAAGACAACGTTACAGAGTGGGAATACACAGGAGTTGTGCAACCATGTGTCGGTCTCAGAGGTCGCAAAAGAGAAAGAGATCCGTCCTATTCAATGGGACCGGTGGGAGCATACTCCTCCATGTTGCCCATCAGCAGCGTATAGTGTACGTCGGATCCGGGTACGCACACAAACAGGCACAGACGCACGTAGGGAAATAGCGAGTGCGGGAAAAGAGGAGAAAAAAAACGTTTCCCCAAAGTGGCTCCCTCTAGCGAGCCTGCCAGGAAAACCTGCCTCACCCCACCGACCCAGACATGCCCTCCTTTTGCGGGAAGGCGCGGGGGGAAAGCGTTACACAAGGGGAGCCGACGAGGCCACGTGCTAGCTGCGAGTCCCTGTGTACACGTAGGGTAGGCACGCACGTGCAGACACAAACACCAGCCGTCCTGCCCCACCGATCCGCGTGCAGTAAAGGTACGAGCCGCGCTGGCTCATAAAAGGGGAGGGGGCCAGTTTCGCTCTCGTCGCTATACGACCGCGAAGAGCAGCTCTCTTTCTTTTTTATTTCTCTATAGTCTCGATACTTGCGGTAGCAATTACCGTTCCCGCCCGTCGACAGGCGACGCTGGAATCGCTCATATATCCAGTACCCGACCCCCCGTAGCTGCGTCTGTCACCGGGAGAGTGAATGAAACGACGTTGATGAAGAGGAATCAGTCTCGGAGCGTAGCCGGTGAACGTGACACCTAGTGGGATGCATAAGCCGCGTGTTTTGCGACTATGAGTTGTGTGTTACATATCAAAGAGGTGTCGCACGCAGGGAGATCTCGCCTCCCCCCCCCCCTTTTCCTCAACGAGTGTCACGTTTCTATTACATCGACTTTGATGAACTTCACTCACAGCACACGACACAGCCCGCGACGGGGGCAGCCGTGGCGCCCCCTGAGGTGCAGCACGCCCCTTGGTATGGATAAGGTGAAGGACGTTCAAGAGGTAGACGGATAGCTTTCGCTCTCGTGCAGCGAGTACGAAGCGTGGGAAGGAAGTGCTGATTGAATGAAACTCTCTCCAGGCACGTGTCGTGCATACTTGATGAGCAAGTGGAAGAGTACAGAGGTATAGCTTGCTGGGATGACTTGGTGGGATAGTCGATATTGTATCTCAGAAAGCTTACAACGCACACAGATGGGAATAAAGTGAAGAAGAAACGAGACGCCGCTGTGTGTCTTGTATCTTCACTGCGCCCCCGTCTGTGTTCGATGCAATCTTTCTATAGATAAGCTTGCAGTGAGACAGAAGACTCCCCGTTTATCAGCTCCTGGCCTATCTGACCGTACTAAATACTTTATTCGGCATACAGCTTCTTCAATTTATTTTTCTTGGTATCGGGTGTTGCCAGTATTGCCCGACGAGTGCCCGTTCGCCTTAAACAAGTCCCGACTTCGCCTTGGAAGTCCTTGGGGAAGAGCTGGAGAGGTTTGTCTGGTTTTTCACCTGACAAGCTACTCAAGGTGTCGGGTGATGACAATGATACATACAATGATAAACACACAAGACACACGGTTACATGCACGCATAACAGTCACATAACACATACAGTCACTCACACACACTGCACTATTTACAACGTTTCGTTCAAGCCTGTGGCCCGTAAGCATGTCAGTAGCGCTTTTGTGCAGTCTAACTCACTGGAGCTGTTCTGCCATGGGCCTAGACTATTTTCCAACTTTAAGTTTGTGTCTTGTTGTATTTTTAAGGCCATCTTGAGAGACTGTCCCTCTGATGCGTATATCGTACACACGCAGAGGATGCGATTGATGTCTTCAACGACGTTACATTGTGCACAAAATGCCGAGTCCGACAGTCCAATTTCGTTCCTGAAGTAATTCGTATATGCAACGTTTAATCGGGTTTAATGCAGGTTTAATACTGATGCTGTACGCGCGAAAACCGCCTGTACTCCACCACCTGTTACACCTGATGGCAAACTGCCACGAGCCGACTTCTTTTGTGAATTGAAAGTTTAATTTTTTTTTTTCACCGTCCATCGCACACAAGTGTTCCTCAAATTTCGTACGTTATCCTGAGGCGTTCTACACACTCCGCGTTTCCGATTAGCGGGTTACACATACACTGTGTTGCTCAGATTTAGGTACGCTCGCAAACCCTACTGATGGTCAAAATCGATCAGGAATCCCACACTACGCGACATGGCTTATAATCGGACCACGGGTTTTCGGTTCGCAATACGCCGCAATTCAGTTTTATTGTTGACTTTTTGCCTGTCAGGGCACGTAAACCAAAAAGCGATAAAAAGTACGGCGTTAGTGGACCTCCTGCTGGATCACGAGTAATGGAGTAATGCACATACGTATTTCCCCGCGCAAAGCACAATAGCAATCATTCAGCCTTCATCGACTGGCAACCCCGTTGGTATACACTTAAATACAAACGCAACTGAAGCAGCACTACGAGGAAGAAAGATCATCGAGGCGTAACAGGTGAGTTGGTGAAAGGAAAGAAAGGGCAGGGCAATGGGAGAAGGAGATGCACACAAAAAAAAAAGATTCTCGACATTCAGAACGTACACAGGAAAGACTGAATATAGTTGTTCCGTCCATAGGACATCGTGGCAACTGAATACACTGTGCCCAACACGCGAAATCATCCAACCATGTCACGTCGTGAATTTGCATAACGCGAGGTAGCTTCCGTTTGGCTCGTGCTGCTACCTTTCATCGCTTTGGCCCCTCTTAAATTTGAAAGACGATCTCGTCGGATAGGGATCTTGCTTTGTAAGCGGGCAAGCGTTAACAATAGGTCACTTTGAAGCAGAGAGACCGGGACAACTTCCTCGAGCTTCATCGAGGCTTCACTATGAGCGACTTGAACCGAAGTTTGCGTTAGGAGTTGAATCATGGATTTGCTTTGTGGAGAGTGATATACGCTATATACAAAATCCAAGATCAAAGTGTTGTACAGCCAGACAAAAATTGTGTTGGGTGATATGGCATCTGTCGCTCACTGCTTGTGTCACAGAGGTACATTGAGAAGATATTCTAAGCTAAAGAATTAGTTTTTATTCTAGGATCGAACCGAAGGCCAACATCTGTCAGAGGTTTCCACTGTACAACCACGGGTTATGGAAGTTCAGCTCAAGCAACAAGGCATGGAGCTGCGGATTTCCGCGCGAAAATTTACGCGGGAGATTTCAGCACGACTTTGCCGCGTGAGATTATCGCGTGAAAATACAGCACCATCTCCTTCGTTGAAATTCGCGTGCTGATTTTCACGCAACGAATTCGTCGAAGTTCTTCTCGTCTCGAGATCCAAGACGCAAATAAATCACAAGAGGTCGCTGGTATTGTTGAAGGAGAAATTTATTTGCACATTATTTTTTTGTCAGACTGTGTTTCATTCGTGTCTATGCGATGTGCGTGTGTTTTTTGTGTGTTCGTATGTATAATAACATTTTCTTCTTCTTTTCACATACAGTATAAGCATGCACGGTAGATTCGTCGCAGAGTCGCTCGCGTAGCACGCGTTTCATCCGCCGTTGTCAGCAGAGACTGTAGATCAGGACAGTGTGTCGCCTGCAAGTACGCTGCAGCACTGCTTGGAAACGTAGTAATTCGATCCCACCAGTTTCGAAGCTAAGGGTCGTTTCACTTTCCCGACGTGCTCCGGTGCGTTTATACCATGGATGGATGTCAAAAGTATTCCCTTTCAACTGAAGCTTTGGCTAGTGCGAGTAATTTTTTTTATTTTGGTACTAACTGCAACGCCAACTATATGATCGACAAGGTGAAGTTCGTCTTCCTCGTAGATCATATATTTGAAAAGTGTGAAAAGTCTTTCAAACGGCTAACGCGGCTAAGGAAAAGGGTGTATCTTTACAATACTATCTGAACTCGACTGCCGCACATGCCGATCCCTTAATAATTTCCTGATTCAGGGATACGTATTTCGCGCTTATTTTTGTTATACGCTTAAGTGTGTCTACAGGTGGCGCTACACCTGCAGAACGTTCCCGTTGTACGGCAATAGCTGTGTGTGTGTGCGCCAGTTTCGAACAAAAAGACTGCTCAACATTCACCTATAGGAACTCGTGGTGCAAAAGGTGGTATTAACCGCACGTACGCTCAACAATTGTACTGTATTGGCAGCCATAACGCTGCGAAATCGCACCCTGAACCTCTGCGCAAACGCTCGGCCAACCTGCAGGTGGGTGCCCCCCGCACTATTCACACGCGTCGACACAGGCGGCAGGAGCAACGAATTCTTTCTTCAGTTATTTCTAAAGCTCTTTACAAGCAGGACGGTTGCTCGCGTTCTATACACACGTTTGGTTTGCACAGGGAACATTCGCGTTTAAAAGACGTTAGTCGTAGAACTTCGATACTAAGGCCAAGACGTGGGGAGAACAAGAGGGTTTATTGCAAGCCTCGCGTCATCAGGCACGAAAGTCGTTGTTATTATCTCCTGCCCACGCATGTTGAAGGTACAGTGTTTTTTTTTTTTTCGAGCACCAACAAAAGGCAAAGGCAGTCAACGGAGTGCAAAAACCACGCCTAAACAGCTGTCCCGACCTTAATAAAGGGCGGATTCACGACAACCAGGCCACGCACGTTATTGGCTATACAAGTGAGTGAGACAACATATCGTGTACTCGCAAACCGCTTTTCCCGTAACTTCAGTTAAACATTCATTTTCAGCGTTTGTTGTAACACTGTGCGTACTTGGCCTCCGATATCACTATGAATGGCGTCTAAATGACTTACAGGACGCAGTCTCAGACGTCGCGAAGCGTTATTGTGACCTCGGAGATCTTGGTGATCGTGTGTTCAGTGAAAGAAAACTAAGCTCGGCTTGGATCAAACAAGATTGAACGTAATGTGCGCTTGAACGTCTACGAAAGCTATAGGCATACGCTTTACGTGCGTTCGTTTCGCACGTCACGAGAAATACTGTTAACTCAGTGACGTCAAAAGGTGACGTCATGGGCTCCACGATTCTGAGGCGAAGCTCGAAATGTTTATGCTTAATTTGAATTTATATTTTAATCAAATCTCTTCTTCATCAGACTGAATGCCAGCGCACTTTAAAATGGCACGAATATTTTATATTAGTTCAATGTGTATGATACCGGAACTATAGACATATTATAAGAGACCTTTCCACCCAACAAAGGCAGTTCTATCCAACGTAAGTGGCATGCATATATTCAACGATCTTGCTCTGCACTGTGCTTTGTCATTCGAGCAACCATAAGGCGTTTATTCTTCAAGCGCTATGTGCACTATACTCTACTTCGTTCATAGATAATACTGAAGAAATACTGTGCGCTGGTTGCAGTTATAAAAGCACGTTTTGGTCTTATGCTGGAAAGTCAGTTTCGAACTGTTATTGCAACAAGCCAAATGTGGGGCGCATTACCGCGAAGAACCGAACCACCGTACTGGTGAAACGAGCATAAACAGCTAATTGTTGTGCGAAATGTAATATCGCGGCCAATACCCTAGCATAATGAAAGAATACGTATTCAAAGGGCTTATCAGATCCTGGCGGCTGCAGCAGCAGCGTTAACATGCCTAGTGTAAACACAATGAAGCATGTCACACGAGCAAACGTCAGTGGTTAGAAAGTTACATCAAACTTTTGGCTTCTCCCTAAAATTTAGCCTCAACAACCTTTGAAACTTCAATTTCCGCGTCGAAACGGTTGAGCCTTTCTGTCATTTATTGATTGGCGTCTGATAACTGGAACTATATTTTCACGGGCCTCACTCTGTTTGGAAAGTTCTTAGACCACACATTACTCAGGTGAAGTTTCCTAATTGAGGCACACCTGATGTATTCGGAGAGGCCACGTAGTGGGTTGTATGCGCGGAGATAAAATCGCGCATCACGCTTACGAACACAGTGACGAATACTGTTGACGTTATCTCACTTCAAGTTCCCTGGAACTAAGTCCTAATCCAGAGTATCTGTTCCAGAGCAGCGACTGCTGCTCTATACTGCAAAGACCTGTCCAACCACCTGTTACACGACCAGTTCTCTATATCACAGTCTGTCAGGCAGCACTGCTCTATTATTGTTGCGCAGCTCATAGCCGAAACCCCGGCTCAAGTCTCGCGAACGACACACTGTCCCAACACAGCCCCCTTACCTCGGGTAAGAAAAGCAAAACGGCAGACAATACTGAGATGGTCTTATTGAAGACTGTGAAAAGCCATTGCTGGGCGCCTTGCGCGCAATCAATGCCAACGGTTCCCACACTCGCTTATTACAATGTACGCCTCCAGAAACAGCGTGTGCCCTTCTCAGACACGAGCACGTCGGTGCAGTATTATCAGTCAGTCACGTTTCGTGGATATCGTTGTCGTCCCGGCGTTCTCTGCTGCGCGTTTGTTGTCGTGCCTTGGAGGCAGCCGGGACTCGACGAGCTCGTGCGGCCGACGTATATCCGGACCCAAGACTAAGTGGCCTTAAGCACCACTTAAGCGCCTTTTCATATGGGTTCCATTATAAATTAACGCTTGGCTTCACTGCGATGCGCGACTAGTACTGCTGTGGCACGTGTACGTGCTAACAAGGATAGGTGCGCGCACACGACGTGGTGAGCAGGGGGGGGGGGGTAGCCTAACACCCAAATAGACTAAGAGGGGTGCCAAGTCTGCGCAATACTTTTACTCTGTAGATATCGTTTAAAGTATAGGATTAGGAGCACGTGGTTTTCTGACAATGCCAGCCGAGGACCAGAGACGCTGAGTTACAAGCAGTTCAAACTTCTAGCCCAGGGAAACCCACGACCAAAGGCAGGCCTTTGTGTGAAGCAAGCCATCGCTCCATTTGCCTTCTTGAAACCAGTGAGAAGCCTGTTTTCTTTAGAACTGAACCAGCCAATGGGCGAGAAGGGGAGAACACCGCAATGAATTTGCCCCCCCCCCTCCTCACAATGGAGAACTCTGCACACGCCTACGTTCACAGGTCTGGTATCTACGTCACCAGAGTAGAAGTCGAGCATCACAGTGAAGCTGGCGTTTCTATAGCGGCATCGCGTAAAGACGGGGTCACAGGCGCTCGAGGAAGAAAAAAGCTACCTCTCTCTCGGGCAAAAAACAAGGAGGCACAGGCCGCGAGGGCCACGGTGGTGTGGCAATACTGCAACGGTGCTGCGGAGGAGACGGCGAATAATCGAAGGAGCCGCCGTCTTCGTTTTTGGGAGTCCCAGTGAGGGCGGGAGGAGTGCTCAGTCTGCTGCGCTCTTGTGGTGGTCAGCCTGCTGCGGGGACCAGAGAGTGGCCAGTCGCTTGGCGTGCTCGGCGGCCACCGCTGCCGAGGAGGCCGGTGGTGGCGGAGGCGGCGGGAAAAGGCCCGGGTACGCGGGCACGGCTCCGAGCAAGGTCGCCGCCGCCGTCACCGGAGGGGGAGGCGGAGCATGCCGCCGGTAGTCCAGCGGTGGCGGCTCCTGCAGCAGGAGGTGGTCGAGCGCCTGGAGGACGTCGCCCCCGCAGCGGTCCAGCACGGCGGCCAGGGTCGACTGTGGCTGTGGCACGAAAAGGGCGCCATGTCTGAACATATTCAACTGAGACCTCTATTCGATGTGAAGTAGTCAACAAATATTTTGGGTGGAGCTAACGTTTGGACAGAGTGGCAGACTGAAAAGGAGGATAGGATAGACGGGGTGCGGTGGCTTTATAATACCCTCTATATACATGAGGTGGACTTACTTTATGTTCACTGCCAAACGGAACGAAGCTTTCCCACCGATGAAGAGTCTTGTCTGTCTTTGGTATAGCAAGTCGCCTGTCTTCGTAACAAGTCACCTCCATGCACACGGCACATGCATCACATCGTGATGGCAAAACAAACTACCAAGTTTAAACACCTACCAAGGCAGTTATCATCTAACACCCTTGAGCAATGGCAGGCACAACTCGCCACGTCAGACATAGAAGCACAGAAGACTATTCTAGGTTTCTTACTGCGGGAGGTAGGTCCCTGGACTTGAACACCCCTCGCCCCTTAGTTAGGCCCTTGACAACTTTTCCCGTTTTACGCAGCTCAATAAAATTACTGTCCTCTCCCAATTATATCCAAACAACCCTGTAATGGGCCAGCTGATTTCGTAGACTGATGATGATGATGGTGGTGGTGGTGGTGGTGATGATGATGATTAGTATGCACATTTCCCCTCCATACCCCATAGGCCTCTGCACCGAGTCCAAGGTACACATTGAATGGCTCTCATGACGTTGTCACTACAATTTAGTAATTCGCTTATCCAAGTTTCCCGACTGACTTTGGAAATCATTATCAAACTTGATGATATTATTAATTTGTCATTTTATCTGTTGTACGTCTGCTCCGGTCGAATCAAGGAAATTATTATCAGACTTGATGATATTCTTAATTTGTCATTTTATCTGCTGTACGTCTGCTCCGGTCGAATCAAGGGAATAAATGACATACTGTGCAAAGTACTTGCTTGCCCCCTCCCCAGCTATATTCAATGACATTGGGACACTGGATGGATACCCTGACATTCGACTACAATGCGCTCCACGGTTTCCGTTTCTTTGCTGCATACTCAGCCCGACTCTCCTTCGTTACAGAACTTAGCCAACTGGGGGAGACGACGCACCCTGGTCGGGAACAGCCTGGCCAGCGTGTCCAGCGGCGACCGGCGCTGCGAAGAGCGCGTGTCCAGCGCCAGCGGCTGGTCGGGCGAGGGCGACCGGTCGCTGTCGTCACAGTGTGTCCCGTCCTCGGTGGCCGACGATGCCGGTGCCGGACTGCCGCTGCTCCCGCTCGGCTCCTCCGACGAAGAGGCGTCCGACGGGGGCCCGCCGCTGCCGCCGCCTCGCTTCCAGTCTGGCGCTGCGGGGGATGCACATTCTCACGCTTTACTACTATATGATATCTTATTGGTATCGTTCCTGTCGTATACGGTATACCCATACTACCGACTGGGACAATATAAGCTAGAACACTAGGCTTTGCCGTCTGACACTGTGGGTTACTCTTTGCCTGGTTCTTTACTGCTACTACACAGGTGACACTCCTACTACCGACTCCGACCATATAAACTAGAACACCTGTATTATATTGCGTTACAGTCTGGCGCTGTCGGTCACGGACATTCTGCTAAACGTGATTTAAACGTGAAACATCTCTATCTACACCGTCGATATTAACTAGAACAATGGCGGTGCATTAAGGGCTCGAGCTGCGAGTTACACATTCCCTTGTTTCCTACTACAACTACAGAGATGTCAAGAAACTCCAACATTATTAACTAAAACATCAGCAGGAAGTTGCCTTAACGTCTGGCGCTGCGATGGAAATTTGTGTAGTTGCCTGCTGCTGCTGCTGCTACTACTACTACTACTACTACTACTACTACCACTACTACTACTACTACTACTACTACTACTACTACTACTACTACTACTACTACTACTACTGCTGCTGCTGCTGCTGCTGCAGCACTGACACCACAAGTTACACATTCCCTTGTTTCGAGTACTACTACAGGGATTATACCCTTACTACCGACTCCGACAACATAAACTAGAACACCAGCATGGCGTTACACACGTCCTACTAAAAGGGTCCAACAGTGAAACGCTACTACGCGCTATCCGAGGGTCGTAAGTTCGGTCGCTACCATGGCGGCAAATTGTTTTTTCGTTCACATTTTTTTCTTAGCATTTGCATTATAATTTCTACACTATAATTAATAGACTGCAGATAACGCCCTTTACACCTTAGCTAACTGTTGGTTTTATTAGGTTGTGTCTAACAAAAAAAAAGAGCCCTTCTCCTTATTTCATTTATTGATTAAATGCATGATGTAAACACTGACATGATCTTTTTTTAAGTATGATGCCGCGGTTTACGCTCTTTATCATTACCATTACACCTGAGCTACACCAAGGTGACACGCCGTTTACTCTGACATTGTCCGCTAGACTACCAGTACGCTGCTTGCTTCATCTCTGTCTCTGCAGTTCATTTATTCATTTATTTATCCGCTGAGCCAACTGGTATCACGGTGGGGGAGGGCACAGAAAAATGACAAGTAATAAGATGCAGTGTCACTTTAGGTGCACATATCACTCTGTACCAAGGCCCAATGAGCCCTTAACGTTAGCGTACAGTTCGTCTTCTGTGTAATTACCGTGGGCTTTTATGACCTCGTCAACGAAGCGAATCCGGAATCGCGAGAAGCAGCAGAACTAGGGTGGCTAGCAGAACTGTCGGGGTGTCAGTAAACATCGATGTTTCCAGTCCCTCCACTCGCTGCGCTTTTGACACTTGAAATTTGTGTAACCTTTTCCCCAGAAATTCTATGTTATTTTGTAGATTACTTGATAGGTCTACTTCGCGATTAACTGGAAACTTAGAGCACAATAGTTATCAGGAACACATTCGACAATTTCACCGCCAAATTTAGGAGAAATACATGAAAACGTCTCAGGGTGCAGGGTGACCTCGTTGTTTAGCGATATTGAAACTTTATATCATAAAGTATAACACTAGCACAAGGAGAAACGACGACCAAAGCGTGTAGTGTGCGCTGTCGTAGTGTTGCGTGATCGTTTGCTGCGTACGCTATATATATAGTTAAATACTGCCAATAATGTCCCCCATAGCTTCGTTGTCTGCTCGTTTCATTAAGTCGTAACAATCAAACAAACGGGTAATCGATTCATTCAATTTATTTTGTTTATACTCCTATACAAGAACAGACTGCACGCACTGTGGTTTCGAAGAA
Organism: Rhipicephalus microplus; assembly: GCF_043290135.1. Lineage (NCBI taxonomy): Eukaryota > Metazoa > Arthropoda > Arachnida > Ixodida > Ixodidae > Rhipicephalus > Rhipicephalus microplus. The sequence continues at coordinate 24,236,124 of NC_134709.1, forward strand.
ATTTGACCATCTCACCTTTTGCTCCCGCCCCGCATTAACACCTCGGCTACACCATCTGAAGTGTTACAATTAATCTCAAATATGTTGCAAGCGTGCTCGATTACATCTGAGCTCGTAAATCTGCGTTTTGCGACTCAATCTTCAAGAGTGATCGCGTACTGCGACCGGGCGTGCTCACTGTATACTCATGCAACAAGTATAGAACCACATTTTCAAAACATCTCAAAAGTTTTACAATTCGACGCGGCTATGCCAAAACAGGTTATCCGCAATAAAGGTCTGTTGCCCACTGGCCGATTCATAATGAACTACGTAGAGTGACTTGCTGCGCAGTCCGCTGAGAAGTGCTTTAGCAGCACTTCTCGGCGCATTCTTTCATCGCGAATTGGAGTATAATATTAACCTCGGAGTAGACAGACTCCAATCTCCGGCAGGGCGCCACAGATGCGTCGGTTCACCGCCACATTCCGGCATCACGAACGCCGGAAGTCGCGCACGTGCGAAAGCTATATAACCTCGAACCACATAGCTCATAACGAGCGTCGTAGATCCGTCAAGCCGGGCTGTAATTACGCCATACGCAACCGGATACTCGATTCACCGCGGTATATCCGCCATCACACACACACACGTGTGTCATAACCGCGAGCTGACGTCAATGAAAACCATATAAAAAACATATAATAAGTAATGCAAGAGCGGACGCGAGGAATCGTATTTATCGGACACCTGCGCGAATACGCTCAAAAGCGCATCAACGTCACATATATATATAAGCTAGTCGGCTCACGTTATTGGAAACGCTTTTCTATCAAGCTCCGTAACGTCGCGCTGGTTCGTTCTGCAGCCGGAGACACGGACTGAAGCCGTGGCCCGGGCACAAAAGGAAGCTTCTTCGTGGCGGCAGTCTTTTTCGCGACGCGTGCGAAGTTACCACGCAAAAAAAAAAAAAAAAGACGCGCCCATTGCACGTGTGCCACGCGGGGACTTAATAACGAAGAGGCAGCCTGCGAATAGCGACGACAGAAATTTAATAAGCGACATAGTTATCCGAGCTGCTTGCTGCTGCCGGGAATGTCAATAGGTGTCGCTCTTCGCACACCCCGGCGAGAAACCTAGCACTCTATATAACCCAGCGTATTAAAAGGGAAGAGTCGACCCAGGAATGCGGCTTCCCCCCCCCCCCTTTCCTACCCGCCCCCTCTTCATAAGGAGGCGGTGAAATAAAGGACCCGAACGTGTTAAAGCTGTGACTGCCGCGTAGCGGCCCCTCTATCTCTCTCTCTTGCCTTATATTTCTCGTATAACAAACTGTCAGAAAGTTAGATGACGCAGTGTCGTAACGCTATCAGGCCCTTCCCGTGCTCTCACCGGCGCTGGTGCTGCCCGCTTTATTATGAGCCGTCGCATTCCAGCCGTTCCCGAGTAGCGCTCTCCCCCTTTCCTACGTCACAGTTCGGTCGCGTCCTCCTCAAACATCCACACCGCATTCCCTCCCTCCTCAACTTCAAAAGGGCTTTTTCTCCTCACCCATTATTCCCTTCCTCAGTCCCTCCTCTCTCATGACATAGGCCCATTGTGGCACGGAAGTCGCCAAAGATTAATGGGAGGCTAGACCTGAGACGCGCATAACCCTCCGCCACGTACCCCCTCCCCTCTTGCGGCCCGCCGCTGGTGGCTTCTCCGCACTGCGCTTCGTGCTGCAGGAAAGCTCGCTTGCCGGCACGGTCTCCACGAATGGGATGTGTGTGTGCTTCCGAGGCCTTTCCCTTCCTCCTTGTCGGGGCTTGCTTTCACCCGTCTTTTTCGAGTTCCTGTGCGCCTACCCCTTTTTTTTCCTCCTTTCGTCTAACCAATGCTGGTGGTTTCTGGCGCAGCAAGCCCTCTCACGGACTCCCCACCCTACAGCATCCCCTTTTGTGCGCTCCTTAGCAAGCAGTCTCTCCCCTTTCACTCGGTCACATTTGTCCGAAAAAAAAAAAGAAAAGAGGCAGGCACTTAAGTGGCTTTCATTTCCTTCGTTCTGTCCTCTTTATACTCCTCACTATTTGTATCCTTGACTTCCTTATACAGCACCGGAGTACAAATTTTCTAGCTGACGCTAGTCGTGATGGTGGTTTTACTCGACGTTCTCTGTTGTTCGCCTTGTTGTCGTCTCATTTTTTCTGAACGAGGCCATAGTGGTTTTTCTGCGCCACGCGTCCTTCCAATGGCGCCACTTTGTTTGTTTGCTTGTTTGTTCGCAATTCTTTAAGAGACGCGTGTAGTTGTCAGAACCTACATTGAGAAGTACACGCGTTCTTATTTGTGGGTCTCGGAGTCCTTCCCTCGGTTGTGCTATTTAGGAACGAATTCCTCCCCCGCCCTTTTTTTTCTTTCTTCTTCGTCGCCCTTGCATTACATGGACTCGCGCAAGTCTATGCGTAATTCTAAGTACATGCGTGGTCTATGCGTAATTCTAGGCAATATATGCGCGCTATCGCCCATATATTGCCTAGAACGACATATAAACGACATTTTATTTTTGCGTGTTTCATGACCCTTCAAATACCGCCTCTTCGCAAGCGCAGCTCCTGGCATCGCAATCGCTAAACACATGTGGCTTAGCATCAGAAACGAGCGTCAGAAGGGGACAACTTTGATTGATTGATTTGTGGGGTTTAACGTCCCAAAAACCACCATATGATTACGAGAGACCCCGTAGTGGAGGGCTCCGGGAATTTCGACCACCTGCAGGGTTCTTTAACGTGCACCTAAATCTGAGCAGACGGGCCTAAATCATTTCCGCCTCCGTCGGAAATGCAGCCGCCGCAGCCGGGATTCGATCCCGCGACCTGCGGGTCAGCAGCCGAGTAGCTTAGCCACTAGACCACCGCGGCGGGGTGAGGGGGCAACTTCACGACGAATACGTACACGCCCATTTTAGTGTAACTATCCCGCTCAAGTTCTCAATAAAACATTCACACTTGTCACATAGCAGCAAAATTTTTAAAGATAATCGACTTGAGAAACGACTATAGATCCTTTCAGACTAAAGCCTGTGTACTCTGTGAAGTCAGTGCATGCTGAAGAACACTGGGTGGTCTTAATTTCCGGAGCACTCTACTACGATATGTCTAATAATCGTATTTTGGTATTGAAACGTAAAAAATGAATTATTATTATTATTATTATTATTATTATTATTATTATTATTATTATTATTATTATTATTATTATTATTATTATTATTATTCACTTGGGACGCCAAGAGAACACTTGCCACCTCCTCGTACCGGGGGACTGATCCGGCCCGGCGAATATCGTACGTCAATCAAGTAATAACTTTGCGCACGCGCACTTGCGTCACCTATCTACCCACCGTCATAATGGCCCCTCAGTAATATTAACCCCTTCCCCCTTGTCTCGATCGCCACATACGCCGGTGCGCAAAGATCGGTATTCCCCGCCACATTTATCACAAGCCCCCGTGGGGAACCGTGGAACGTATGCGAGCAAAGGGGGCCGATATGAAAGGCGCTCCCGTTTTTACTGTGATCTGTGGACGCGCGCCCACGTGACACCGGAATGCTAGCAGCTTTCCCGCTCCGCACGAGCGCCCCCTAGTGATCATTTTCGTCGATGACTTTAAGCGCCCTCTGCAGCCGGGGAGGAGTAGGCTTTGAAAAATTGCTCCGAAATCTCCGTAGCCCAGTAGAGAGGCTTTCAAGGTCAGCGACCTCAAATTCATAAAGCTACCCGCCGCGCACAGGGGGGCGTTGTTGACGCATACGGCGTCAAGCGCAAAATACACAGGTGTCCCTAGGGCAAGTCCATAAGTTTGGTTTTTGAAAGAAGGGGGATTCAAAGGGACCGCCAACCAATTTTCGAGTGAAGCTTGTTAAGAGTCCCAAGTTTCGGTGGCGTTGCCGATGTACGCGAAAGCCTGACTATAGGCCTTCGCAGGTGCGCATAGGTCTAACTGTACGTATACCGCCTACTGTTGAAAAGAACGCCACAACGAGCACCGTTGACAATGCCGACGCTCTAGTAACAAGTGGATAAAAAAACAGTGTTTACGTACGGCACTAATCTGTCAAAAAAAAGGGCCAGAACGGCAAGTCACCAGACGTCTCGTGTCAGTCTAGGCCGCTATAGTATTTTGCAAGAGAGGGAAATACAAACACGATGTGTACACAAGTGTTTCCTTCAACAGAGGAACCCACTGTACGCCTCGTTTTCCTACGGGCAACAAACTCCTGATCGTGGGCTTGTCGGTGATCAGCCGCTTCTGGTGTGGCCGTGCGATACTTTAATGGGGATCACTTGCCGTTACGCGTTGACGAATTTGATTTTTGCTTGGATACGAACACGCGCGACTGTCGTTGTTGCCGGTACGAACTCAACTGTTGCGCTGCTGAGTACGTGCATGACTGCCCAAACTCTGGCGCGCGGGAGGGAAGGACAAAGCTTGGAGGGAGCGTTGCACCATGAGAAAGAAAAAAAGAAAGAAAGAAAGAAAGAAGGAAGGAAGAAAGAAAGAAAGAAAGAAAGAAGGAAGGAAGGAAGAAAGAAAGAAGGCAAGAAAGAAAGAAAGAAAGAAAGAAAGAAAGAAGGAAGGAAGGAAGAAAGAAAGAAGGCAAGAAATAAAGAAATAAAGAAAGAAAGAAAGGAAGGAAGGAAGGAAGGAAGGAAGGAAGGAAGGAAGGAAGGAAAGAAGGAAGGAAGGAAGGAAGGAAAGAAGGAAGGAAGGAAGGAAGGAAAGAAGGAAAGAAAGAAAGAAAGAAAGAAAAGAAAGAAAGAAAGAAAGAAAGAAAGAAAGAAAGAAAGAAAGAAAGAAAGAAAAATCGGTCGCGTATCAGCGCGCTTCGCTGCAGATGTCGAAAGAAAATAGTCGTCTGCCGGCCGTACTACATTAGTTCTGGTTTCCTCCGCGGCCACCCGTGATACTGTTATAGTACCATTTTCATCCTGCCAGGTGGCAGCACCACATTGCCAGCAGAGGGCTGTTTTCATGCATAGCGTGCATTTTCAGCACAGCCGAAGAAACAATGGGGTCTACGTATGAAAAAACAATTCGGATCTACGTATTTCTTAGTAAAGGAACACACCACCTAATACTTCCGTATTGATGCTGCAGCTCAGATATACGTAATATTTGCTTTTTGATCGGCAATGTTCGCATGTATCAACGCAGCCACCAGTTCAAGATGGCGGGGCGTTCAGCAAGTGCTTAAACATTGGCCCGGTACCTGAATCACGCGACAGACGGACTGACAGATACAGAGACATACGGACAGACCTAAATTTCGGCGTTCAAGTATCCCAAGAGAGACTATTGTCTTTAAAAGTTGCAAGCTTATCGGCCTGAGTGTCTATAGAATCCCGGTATATTATTGAGAACTAAGAGACAATGCTACCAAGGAAAGGATAAGAGATGATATTATGAATAATTGTAATATAAATGAGGAGGAATAAATGTCGACGAAAATATAAGTTGTTGTCGGCAAGGATTGATCCTGCGATTGTCGAATAATTTGCCTGTTCTCTACCACTGAGCTACGGTGGCGCTTATGCCTCTGTCCACTTTATAGCGTATATATATATATGTGTGTGTGTGTACATTTAAACGTGGTCATGTCAGTCAGCATCACCATTAGCTATACGGCAAGGGCGGAACACTTTTTTTTTAACTGTGCAAGATATCGTACCACGTGCACTTGACGAGACGGTCATACCACGCTTTAATGTATAGGGTGCAGTAGAAACTGAAATCAGCTTTGAAAAGATGTAGTGGTTTACTATTCAGGGCACACTCACGCTTACCAGCACATTTCCTGATTCGTGGGGGCTTGGTCTTTCATTTAACACAATGAAATAAACTGAGAATCGAAAACTTCCGTGTCAGTACCATTTGAGCCGAATAAAAAGTTCTTGCCAAATAATCATTTTGTGTTTGTCCCTAATATAAGCGATACGAAAAATACAAGCCAAAGTTTTATTCGGAGCGATGCAAGCCATGAATACGTGAGTGAGTAATTTGTGGGGTTTAACCTCCCCAAAGTGCGATATGATTACGAGAGACGCCGTAGTGGAGGGCTCCGGAACTTTCGACCACCTGGGGTTCTTTAACGTGCACCAAAATCTGAGCACACGGGCCTACAACATTTCCGCCTCCATCGGAACATGAATACGTCACTCGACCCTGCGTCACCAACGTATATACCTGCCACCACTACTCCTGCATTCAGAAGCCTACCTATACTGCTTTACACGTACAGCATCGCTGCGCTGAATACACGCAAATAAGTCATAAGTCGTAAAGGTGAAAGTTTGAAGAAAGGAAAAAAATCCTCGAGCATGGGATGCCGCTGGAGCCAAAGTTTCTGCAAGTAGTCTTACCTTGAAGAAGACAAGACATCATGTATATAGAAACGTTGACAACGCCACTTGTGGAAACATTGTCTCCAGCGACATCCCTTGCTCAATGATATGTTTACGTCTGCATACACGCAGGCAATGCAGCAAACGTATATCTGGACATCAAGATTAAGCAACCTCTGTACTTCTTCCATGACATGGCACAGAGGTCATTGTCCTTTTTCAGAACAAAACTTTCTTTCCGTATACAACACTGCCCTCGATCGAGGATGTCTTGGTGACCCCGCAGGGACACGCCCGTTTAACTAACGCCGAGGAAGGGAATGTTTTGCAGACGATTCGAGCAAGCCGTGCCCGCTCTCACGAAAGGCAAGCACGTTCTTGCGTCTCTACAGAAGAAATAGGGGGGTTTAGTTGGTCAACGCTACGCAGAATACACAGAACAAAAAGCGAACACAATACAAGACGACGACGGAACTTGGAGACATGAGCAAAGGCGACACGTTTTAGAACGCACGCTTTCTTCGGAGGCACGCAATGTCGCACGCCAAAGCGTCGCGGCGACTTGTCGGGAAAATAGTGAAGACAAATCAAACGGAAAATCGACGCCCAAGAGCAGGTAAGACGCTACTGCAGGGGAGGGGGGGGGGCGGTCACTCTTGTGTCCGCACAAAGAGCTTGTTGACCTGTACAGTGAATGGGGAACGTGAGGTCACTCGGATAGAAACACGCGCACTGCGCGTGCGCGGACCGTGTCCAGGGCGTCTGGAAGAAGACCGTGTCGAAGCATCTTCATCTCACGCGAGAAACCTTTAAGGAAGAAAAGCACTGCCACTGTCCATCGGTCTGTCTGTGCGGATCGTCTCTATCGAAGGAACGCCGAAGAATAGGCCGGCGAACTACGGGTAAAATCGGGACCACGGAAGAACGACGAAATATGGGGAGGATAGCGCACAATGCCTCTTGTATCAGCCGGGTTAATCCAGTTGACGCGAACCATTCTTTCGCGGACACCTGGGGTTCTAGCCCCCCCCCCTGGGTGGCGTTGGTGGGACGCAAGAAATAAAAGAGGAGGGGCCCAAATGGAGTGGCGCACAATGAACAGGCCAGCGCCCCGCCATTGTGCTCCTCCCTATCTCCCTGCGCGTTCCCCAGCCACCCTCGCCGGCTTGGGGACAGAGGTGATGCGCTTGATCATTGTCACCCGGAGGGGGTTTTTTCTGCGGTGTCGGGTTGCGCCGGCACGCCTGTTGAACGCGCTATATACCGGGCCGGCCACAGTGTCTCTCATCGAGGCCCCGTACACGTTTACAAGAGTGTAGACACCATGATGCTGTGCCTCGAAGCCATTTAGAGCTTTATTTTTCTTCCTCGGTTGTCAGTTGTAGGTTGTCTGTCTCGTTCATTGTGCTTCTACGCTTTGTACGCGATAGGAACAGGCCCTTCGTGCCTATACCGTGCTCGTCGAGATCGCGCGGTAGCTTCACTTCGAGAAAAGGAAGCAAGTGGGGGAAGGCGGTGGGAGACTGTTACAAGCTTTATGACAACTTCCATTTTACATCCTTCTTCCCCCTTCTTCTCCTCTTATTTCTGTTTCGCGTATTTCTTTAATTTTTTTCGGCTGCGTTCTTGGAGCTGTCAAGACGTTAAGTGACGAAAAATAAGCTTTAATCCACGTCCCTTTTTTTGGTATACGTCGCGACACCCTCTTTGATTGTTGCTTATCGACGGTCGCATCTTTCGCCTGTTTTTTTTTTTTTTCGTCTGCGTCTTCTTTCGTCGCATCTTTCATCTTATATGTATTACGGTGGTTCTTATCATCTCTCTTCACTTTATAACGTTGTTACCACTGTGAAGCTTGGAAAAATTTTAAAGGAAGCTTCATTGTCCCATGCGCAGACAGGCACGGTTCCCGCTACATTCTTCACTATATCTTCCGGGGCAAGCTCGAACCCTCAGACTCCCGCTGTCCATGGGAGTTGTACAATGGGCATAACATTTGAAGCACGTGCGACAAGGCTGTACAGTTTGAAGGGTGTTTTCGTCAGCTCTTGAGCTACCTATTGACGCCTCTTTCCTGAGCAATAACTGTATACTGCTTGACGTTTCCACCGAGTAACTGGACCCAGGGTGTTGAAAATACCATCGGCTAATTGCGAGTGAGTGAGTGAGGGAGGGAGGGAGGGAGGGAGGGAAGGAGGGAGGGAGGCGATGCCGAAGCGATGCCACACTGTTTTATCGTTCATGGTTAGGTGTTGCACGCCCGACATCTTGTATACTTTCGCATTGGGACGGCCGACAACGCTCTCTACAATGCCTGTCGTTGCGAAGAGACGCTACGTACGCCTCATCCTGTGTGACTGTCCGGTGTACGATGTTCTGAGATAGTCCTGGATCCCCCCTATACACGATGAACTGTACTCTATCTTTATGAAATGCGTGCACTGCAGCGAAATCTGTGAGTGGTGTTAGTCAACCGGAAGAATGGCACCTTCATGAGCTGTCCGTTTCACACGACGCCGACTATTACCAGAAGAGTATAGTAGTCGCTAAATATGGGTGTCGTCTAATGAGAGTATACATTGGAATGTTTAACGGTGGTGCACTGTGGGTGTGTTCTAATAAAAGTTAGCTTACGTTGAGTCAAGTGGCGCAATAGCAACTAAGGCTACGCAGCGCCAGCCACGTGTTCCCATAAAAGTGTAATGGAATGATTAAAACGCACAGCGCGTGTGTTGCCATAAAGATGTACACATATCAAACTGAAAACCACCGCACGACGGCCGTGGTCCAGAATAAACTTACCGGAAGGATTAACATCGCCTGCAAACTGGGAAAAGTACGATGAATTCATAATGAAAATATTAATAACTCAGTAGCACGCAATCAGCGGGCAAGCAATTATCGTCTTCTCTGAAATGAAAGAAGAGTAACGTACAGGCATGTTATAATGAGCGTACTAAAAGCAACGCGCGTGTTCTACCGAAAGTGTATACCGGAAAGATTACTTGAGCACGGTCGTGTAAGCATATCGCGCTCTTTTCTACAACCAGCGATCGGCTATATCGTTTCGAATTGGCACAAACCCTTTACTTCCGTCGCACTGCTCGAATTTATCGGGACGGATGGGTACGGACGAACGACGTTTATTGCTCGTCCTCATATATAACTGTTCCAATCAATGTGTGATACAACGAATTGTTCAACGACGTCATCCTTGGCGTCTTTATAACGTTATGAGGGTGTTATAAGAAGCATTACATGCAGGACCCGTTCAGGTGTCTAAACAGGCGCCACTTTCGGTCGTAACTGCGATGCGAGCGTTCCGACGCGTGTTTCAGCCGGGTGATGATCGATACTTAGCCACGGGCGGTCTATGGAAAGCCACTTACGCCTCCGAGAATACCGCATTCTCTCGCCTAGAGCTGACAAAGGCTAACAAGCGAGCTCACTTCGCCTACATGCGATAGAGATTCTCTCGAGGTTCTCCCGAAGTCGTCATATTCTGCATACCACTACACAGCACATCGTTTCCAGATGAAGCATTTGAAAACAGAAGAATTTGAAAACGCCGAGAGGAGTGCCTATGCGCCTATCTAATTCCCTATAATCGAGCGTCGGAAAGCTGGTGACGCCGGAATCTGTTTTCGGGCAGACAGGACCGTTGAATACAATAATAAGAGCTACATATATGTAGCTCTCATTCTTGTATTCAACGGTCCTAAACCAGCCGTTCGCTATAGCGAATGGCTGGTTTAGTTATCCAAAACACGAACTAATACTGGACTCGGGCATATGTTAGGGGTACTCCCACGGCGGCATTCGGATACCCTGCTATTTACCTTTGTGTTTCGCAGCATTGCAGACGCAGATCTCAAGAGGCCACGTACAATGAAGCGTGTGGTTGAGACCTGCTCCGCCAGGTGCCGCAGCGCTCCCAGCTGCTCAGCTAGCAAGTCTTTATGTGCACGCCTCCGTCAGGCGGAAGCGCGCACAAGAAGATTCCCTAATTTGTTCTGAATGTTTCAATGAACTCAATCAATTTACATGAATTACTCTGATATATAGTTGAGTGGCCCTTATTTTAACGTAGGCTCTGATATCTTATATATCCAATATAACTCTATAACAGGGGGGGCGCCATAGATTATATTAGCGGGGGGGGGGGGGGGGCAACTTAGCCATTGTGTTATGAGAATGTTCTCTATTGTCTTTCTTGGGGAGGGGAGGAAAGGGGCGGGCCGGCGAAATTTGGGGGGGGGGGGGGTGCTCCAGTCCACCGTTTTCACCCGTGGCACCGCCCCTGCTTTATAAACTTGAACTACAACCAGTTATTTCGGGCACTTTTTTGTACTTTAAACGGCTTATTTTGAATTTGCACACTTTTTTGCATATAGTTTCGCACAAACCAGAAGTCATTGCTTAAGAAACAAGAGTGTCGGTTGCTGCTCGTGCCATTGGTAAATATCACTTTAGAAATAGAGTTGTAGCTTTGCAAAGTGGGAAAGAGCCTTCGCTCTCATCGTCTCAGCATAATTTCAAGCTGTTTCTAAGGTAAAATTATGCACAATCGTCAGTTCCTCCCGGTCACAAATAAATGGAAGCACACAAACAGCCGTACTAATGCCTGATGTATTTTGCCCCTTTAAAAGAACTATAAATGCAGATATGCTGAATCAGTACGCAGGACACATCCACCTTTAACGGTAATGGCCACCTGGTGTTCACGTTATTCCTCCACGCTGTATATATAGCATACTGTACACAGTCATCAGTTACGACACTCGTCACTTAATTGACAAAACCCGTCACTACAACTCACCAATGTTTTATCGATTGTCTGTTCCCTCAAAGGCTGTACGTATACCATTACACTCGCGTTATTCTCCGCTCAGTGCATGTTTTGCAAAAACAAATGATCCCAACATGAAGACAGCGATAGCACATCTGCGTAAACGTAATTCATAGTGGTGCTGTGTTACGCATGGCGCTGCGCACAACCATATGCTGTGTATCTGCAACGGAACGGCAGCCCGTCGTTTTGCGCAGACTCAGGTTGATGTTAATGAAATCGCACCTATATCCACCATGAGATGCACAAGCGAGCACAAGTCATCATGCATTTATTGGTGAACGGAAAGATTGGGTGAATATGAGTAAGCGACCTCCTGCTTACATTACGGGCCGTCATGAACCACTGCCAATAATTTTGATTAGCAACGATGTCAACATTGCGGAATACGGGTGAACGTTAGAACGTGACCGCCGATCGCTAGTCGGCAACTCACTCATTAGTCGACTTACTCAAACAACACACCAACCCGTGTGTGTGAGAGTATAGGGGGTATGCACTGAGCATTAATCCGCAAGGGGGCCACACTATCGCCGCGCCATTTTGAAGGTCCATTCGTATGCGCGTATGGCTTCTGCTTCTGCTGTACGGATCTCGGACACAGCACGCACAGCGAGATTTTTGTGCATGTGGCGAGCGCGCGGATCGCCAAAATGGCGGCCCCGACGCTAGCGATCCTCGCGCATGACGTCAAGTGCATACCCCTACAGCATTTCGGCAAATTTGTGCAAGTGAACCTAGCTGAGTTTATCATCATTGTGAGTGAGCCTGGCTGAGTGGCAGTTGAATGAGTCTTCGAGTTTCTGTGAGGGCGGCTCAGTAATGCTTATTAGTGAGGCTGTGTGAGCCCAGCTTTGTAGGATTTAGGTGAGATAGGTGAGTCCAACTGAGTAGCATTTTGGCGAGTTTGTAGAAACGGTCCCGGCTGAGTGGCATCTTTCTCGATGGTTGTCTGAGTGAGAAAGGCTGAGACGTGTTTTGGTTAATTTCAGTGAAATAGGCCGAGTATTATATCGGCGAGTATGTGAGCCTGCCATGACAGAGCAGCTTTTCGAATACTGAGCAGAAGCGAGCCCTATGGAGTAGCATCTTGGTGAGTTTGCGAAAATAACGCTGGCTGAATGATATTGTGGGTGTGTTTCTGAGTATAGACCAGGCTGAGCAGCATTTTCACGGGTTTTAGTGGGCCCGACAGAAAGGCATTTTTGCTGAGCGTGAGTTCAAATGAACCCTACTGTTTAGCATTTTTGTAAATTTTCGGCCCCCCCCCCCCTTCCCCCCGTGCCGCGCCTATCAACACAGGAAGTGGGAAAACAGAAATCATCCAGTTTTGCAGCAGAAATTATTTACACGTAACAAAAAAGAGGAATAGAATGACCCCTTTGTTCATGGCACGAAAGAGCTTTATCTGGGGTCCACCAAGACTTTACTGATATTCCGTCCCCGAAATACGTCAGTGAAATCAAGATGACAAAAAAAAAGGCCGATGAAAACGTTTTGCTGTTTTGGCCGATCTGAGAGTCGAGCCCACAACTTCTCGGTCCACGACGACAACTTCCTGGTGCTCTATACCCCCTACGCTCAAGTATGCGGCTCCACAAATAAACCTTGTATCCCTCACACATCTTCCCTTTGACAGCGACCTATGTTGACAGTGGGCGTTGTCACCATCTGGGATTGGTAAAGCAAGGCTCTGCATCATGACCTTGGTCTACGAGATTAGCTCTGGCAACGCGCCGTTCGACACGACACGTCTCAAGCCCGGTCATAGTGTGAACATCAGCGGACCCTCTTATGGCTGGCACGTCTCTTTTTTTTCTGATTACGCTGTCCCCGTGCGAATGAAACAGCCTGAACAACGTCGCGTCGCCCGAGCTAATCTCGGCAGGCCACGCCATGAAACTAGCGGGTACCGATAGGGAGCGCTTCGGTAGTTTCAGTTTTCGATAAAGCGGGAAGCGGCACACTTTTCCCGCGTTTACGGATCCAACTAGAAACTCTGCCTCTCGCGATCATGAAACGCTGCGTGGCATATATACATGAACACAAGCGTAAGGTTCCCCCTTACTGGGAAGCGCACACCTTGACGTTTCTCTCAACAATTGACTGCGCTTTCAATGAGTGCGTATCGAACACCGGTGTTACGCGCTGGCTTATGTCATGTTGGCGCGAGATTCAGTATGTGATATGTGTCCAGGTCATGTTTCCGCGGCATTCGGCGTATGCCATGTCCAGGTGCATGTTGACTATTTCAGTTACCCCAAAAGGTTAAATCATAATCTTGAGGTGTTAGTTGCGGGCACGGAGATGTGCCAATGAGCGTCGACGTGGGTGCGCCACGTCAAACGGTGAGCGGCCAAACATTATTAGATAATGTGGAAACTCTCACACACCAATGTATCATAAATATACTACAAATCAAGAAATGGTTCACTTTTGTGTTATGTCAATTCCTGATGGAGGAATCAACCATGTTTTTTAGGAGCTTGCTCGCCAAGCTTCTTATGCTTGGGACATGTCTCTTGGCGTGTATGCGATATAGGCGCAGCTGTGCAATATACCCACTACACGCCCACCACAAATTTCATATAGTATACTTCATAAAATGAAGTGTACTTCATGGGTATGAAGTATACTTGAATGAAGTTATACTTAATGGGTGCTTCCCTAGGGAAGCACCCAATACGCTATTTTTCATGCTGCCGATAAGCGAGGTACCCATAACCGGAATTATGTGTACTTTGTGCTGCGAAGAAGACTGGTCGACAGGCGGACCCCGAAGTGAAATCCCGCGAACCGAGGTCAACACGCAAGCGGCGGCAAGAGAACCTCGACTCGAGACCTGTATCGACATCGCCTTCTCTAACTTTCAAATTCTACCCCTAACTTTCAAATTCTCTAACTTTCAAATTCTACCCCTTTGAAGATTCACGGAATCTTCAAAGTAATACACGTCCCACAGAGTCGTCTTTGAAATCTCTTTTCTGAGCTTTGCAGTCGAAGTCGTAAGAAGCCAAAATGGGTCTATATTGAGAGAGATCTCATACGCCGTGCGGTAAAACCTTCAAAGAGTCTGGGAAGACAGGCGCTTCGTGGCACGCTATTAGAACTGCGCCGAACATGTTCTATAGTGGTTCCCTATAGTATCCTGAACCAAGGGCCGTTTTCAATATCGCATTGCTTCTGCGAGATATGATGTGTGTGTGTGTGTGTGTGTGTGTGTGTGTGTGTGTGTGTGTGTGTGTGTGTGTGTGTGTGTGTGTGTGTGTGTGTGTGTGTGTGTGTGTGTGTGTGTGTGTGTGTGTGTGTGTGTGTGTGTGTGTGTGTGTGTGTGTGTGTGTGTGTGTGTGTGCGTGCGTGCGTGCGTGCGTGCGCGCGAGCGAGCGAGCGTGCTACCCATTCAGTTACGGCAGGACACCCGGCCACCGCGGAGAGATGGCGCAACATGTTGATTGATAGATATGTGGGGTTTAACGTCCCAAAACCACCATATGATTATGAGAGACGCCGTAGTGGAGGGCTCCGGAAATTTCGACCAACCGGGGTTCTTTAACGTGATGGCGCGACAAGTACTTGTCCCGAAATCCTGCGGATACACTTGCCGTGAGAGAAAGAGGGCCAGAAGATTGTAGTTATCAACACATTCGGCGTGAAATATGCGTTCTTTTTTTTTCTACCTCGCAAAGAATGGCAGAAATAAAGTGCCACGCCTATTCAATTTCAACAGCTCGTCACTAACTTGTTCATTGAGCAGCCCCATTCAACCCGTTTCTAGCCATGTTTTCTCATCGAATATGCAAGCCTTGAAAAAGTGTACTCGCTTGCATGCGTCGTAGAAAGCTTGAACGAAAGCATTGCAGCCATCTCATGAGCAAGGGAAAGAAGTCAGCTCTGCTGCAATGTAGATGTTTTATGTAGGGAAGCATACAAAATATCAGCAAGAGCCACTGGTTGTCAATGAACATCGTATACATATGCCTCAAAAACGCGCTTTCTGCTGTTTGGAGGGAGGGGGGTCAAAGATTGGCTGCGTTGACCCTCATTGGAGAGCCACTGATCCAGAGAATTCTGCCCTATTTACAATATTTCCGATATGTGTGCTCGCTGTTAACACACCTATACCCGGTTGCTTCTTTAATTTGACTACAGGTACCGGTATACATATAGGAATGGTATAATTCAAGTAATGTATAGCAGGGTACTTCAACACAACTTAAACTGAACGACAATCAGGTATTGAATGCTTCGCTTCAATCGATCATACACTATCGATGACAGTATACGTTGGAGTGTACAAGACGTAAACGCACTCCTCTGCATAAGATCTCTCAGACTGATAGGTGAAGTGAGTATAACCGTTAAAGCAGACGTCCTTATCGTTTACAGGCACATTTCCATAGCTATACAACCTGAAAGGACCACTCCGGTGCAAATGTTCGAACTGCGCGTTATGCATTAACGTATCTTTATGCCCCATACGCGCTACACGATAGCATAAATAAGGTGTCTGTATTTGATGCCTCTTCGCGATTGGCACCATGCCTCATTCATCTTCCGCATCGTGACGTCACGTAAAAAATGACGGGCATATATAATCAGTTGATCAAGTCATGAACGAGGAAATCACGATGAACAGTCAAGGCAGAAGACTTACGAACATGTACTATAGATTGAGTAGTCTGGGAAGTTGCTGACACCGACGTTTGACAAGTGGTCTTGTCTTCGTCAAGGTATACCAGTTTCTCCTCGTTTCTACATTGCATATTACCCTGAATATGTCTTGTTTGGATGCAGTATATAGATTGTCTCATAAACCGATCACCGACATAGGCACTTTCCCGCTGAGGTGGCAAATTCGACCAAGAGGTTTTCAACTTGTAAACTCATTCAACCGTTAATAGAAGGACGGCGGGAAATCACCTATATGCTTCAACAACGATGACCGCTATCGAGCGCAACGCACATGTAGTTCTGCGGTGGCACGTCCTATAAACTAAGCCTGAATCTAAACCCCAATCTGCCATACGAAATGCAGCTACACGAACTACACGGAAGACACCAGCCAGTGGGAACAATGAATGACTGTCTATATACGACACAGTACCGGAGAACGATTATCGAAGGAGTGATTACCAATCTGCCGCTTTCAACAGGCCGCTTAATCATAAAGAAGGGCGTGTATTTGGTTCAAACGTTTCGGCAAGGGGTTTTAACTTGACAGAAGAGGGCAAATAAGGATACTAAAGAAGACTGGCGCTCCTGGAAGAGTTGGCTCAAGCTACAGTCCTCGTCAGTTAACCTGACTTCATCCTCTCCCGAACTACTATCCCTTTTCGATCTCTATACAGACAGAGGCACACACCTGCGGTAGCGGCAACGGCAGGTGGCGCGGTGGCTGCAGCCAGGCGTCCACCGCCGTGCGGCGGTGACGACGACGTCGTCGTGGCCGTCGGCGAGGACGTCCCTCCTCCAGCGGCGACAGCAGCGGCAGCCGCGGCGGCCGCTGCGTCCCTGGCCAGCAGCTGTGCCATGGCCGCCGAGAAGGTGTACCCGGCGCGGTGCATGGCCAGCAGCCCGTCGTGGCAGCCGTACAGCAGGCTCAGCTCGCGGGCCTCGTTCTCCTCCTGCGCTTGCTGTCTCCGGAGGGCTACCTGTGCCGCCATCACCCGCTGTCTCTCGGCGATCAGGGTGCACTTCGCACAGGCGCAGTCCCGCCAGCGGCAGTAGCGCTTGTGCCCCTTCAACGCCGACACGACCCCGTGGTTGCGACAACGGGCGCACTTGGGCGTCCTCTGGTACCGCTCCGCAATGGGAAGACCCGCCGCAGCCGAACCCGCAACCCCAACGCGCAGTCCGAGCAGGCCCGCAGCGGCCACCGTGGCCGGCTGGCCCAGGCCCGAAGACCCGCCGCTACTGGTGCTCATGGTCGACGACTGCGGCTCGCCGAGCCTCCGCCTCCGACTCGGAGAAATGCTGACGTCGCAGAAGTTTCCAGCTTAGACGGGGAACTAGCACCAGCGCCGCCTCCACCACCACCACCACCGCACCACACCAAAGCCAGAGCCGAACTGTACCGTGCCGGCGTTCCCAATTCGTTGACGTCTCTCGAGAGGCTGTTACAGTACTCGCCTTCCGGACGCGGCACCGGTTTTTGTGACTGCCGGTGACCTGTACTACCTTTATTTTTGTCCCCTTGGGACTTCTCCAAGCGACAAGGAGAGAAACGCCCGTGTCGGTCCCCAAGCTCCGCCCAGTGCCGGTAGAGTCCCGCCTTTCCAAACCGCGGGCCCGCCAATCCAAGGGAAAAGACGGGAGAGGTCCTCCCTTTCTCTTCCCTTGCCCCCACCCCCCCTTCCACGTTTCCTCAACGACCTTACCGAGCGACACACTATACGACGATGGCGTGTATATATTCGGTGGCGGCAACGAGAGAACGGTGCAAGAAGTGACACTCCCTTCACTTTACTTCGTATCCTGTGCCTACGATGTGGGAGAAAACGGGGAAGGAAAGAAGATGTCGGGAAGAATGCGGCTCTCCGACGACGATGGGGGATGAAAAGGTTGGCTCACGTCATGGAAAAGCTGGTGCTAAAGTGTTGGGGGGGGGGGGGGGAGCGCAACGTGGGCGGAAACTTTAGCGCAGCCGCCGTTGCGCTTGTTGGAAAAGCGCGTTTGTTTTTCCCGACTTTGACTCCCTATTGTTCTCCCCCTGGCTGCTTTTGTCGCCTCCGTGCGCCCATATGGGCGCTGTTCAAAGGGGTTATATGCGCGGATGGCGGGGGTGGATTAAGGGCAGTGCTAAATCTGAGGCGCCTCGTCGCCAGCCGAGCCGCGGAATTCCTTTCATCGTGGGGGCGTTGTTAGAGTGAATGAAGTCCCGAAAGAAACCTCCACTATATTGTCTTTTTTTTTCAGCTCTGTGTGTGCGTTGAGCGATCAGTTTCACGTTACCTTGCGTTTTTTTCACTTTTTGTTCCATTGAGTCTTTTACGCCATGAGTGTGTGTGTGTGTGTGTGTGTGTGTGTGTGTGTGTGTGTGTGTGTGTGTGTGTGTGTGTGTGTGTGTGTGTGTGTTTATAAAGAGGCGGCAGTAAGTTTCAATCATCGTTGTGCTTGCTATATACCAGGTTACTATGTCAAAAGACCTCCGATTGCGTCAGACATTCGCTGTCTTAACATTTGATTAGCGCATACATATTAGACTAAAATGTATATGCGCAAGCATACCGAAGGTGAACTTTCTTCCCATTTAATTGGTTTTTTTTTTATATTATTTCTCGTGCACTATGATAACCTCATCATTTTGTTTGCTATTCTCACAATTCTTTACAAGCATAGCCATGGTTTTCTAGGTCTAATTGCTGACTGCGACCTCTCCTGGAGCCCTCACGTGACTAGCTTCAAAGTGAAACTGGTGTCTACTGCCCACGTTCTGAAAGTCATCGCTGGAAAAAGATAGGGTCCGTCATTGAGTTCCATGCTACAGCTTTACGAAGCACTTTTTATTAGTGTACTGCGCTACAGTTCTCCTCTGCTTACTAAAACTTGCAAGACAAACATTCGAGCACTTCAGAGAGTGCGAGCACAGGCACTACGTGTTTGTCTCGGCCTGTCACAAACTACCTCAACCGCTGGAACAGTTATACTGGCTCGGGATCATCCGGTTACGACCTACGTCACAACCGAGGTGAGAGTACGTATTCGGCACATTTCACGGATGGTATCGAGCCATTTGACATTTCTGCCACAAGAACGACCGCAGGCGTCGTTCTCTGAGGTCGTCAGCTTCCACCGCGCTTTGAAGTGATTCTAAGAGAGGGAAAAGAAGAGAAAAGTGAGCCCCGTAACTGTATGCATCACGGTGCGACACGTCAACAGTAGCTCACGGGGGATGGGGATGAGGAGGCATTAAAAGGATAGAAGTAAAGGTATGGAAAAAGAAAGAAGCGCTAAGCCAGCGAGCGAGGACACATCGATGGGGATAGGAGAGATAGGAAAGATGGTAACACGGTCACAGGAGTCCTAGGACGGGGCACCACTTGCGAGAGCTCTTGTCGGCGTCAGGAGATGGCGTAGGGCAAGTTCAGTAGGTCAGAGCTACGCTGTCGTCGGAGGTTGGCGTCAGGAGATGACGTAGGGCCAGCCCAATCGGCCAGAGCTATACGCTGACGTCGGAGATCGCGAGGGCACAACCGGTCGGCACGGAATCCAGCGAGCGAGCGTGTCGCACGCTCTGTTAAGTGATTCTAAGAGAGGGAAAAGAAAAGTGAGTCCCGTAAATGTCTGCGTCACGGTGCGACACCTCAACAGTACTTCACAGGAGATGGGGGTGCTACCATCCGGTTTTATACCCTTGGCGCGTTCACCGTCCGCCTTGTGGAGCCTACGACAACCCGACGTGCGCCTTTCCGTTCCAGGATTCAGAAATAGAAAAGTCCTTTCTGCCTTGGCTTTGAAGCAAGCGACTCTATACACTTTCTACGCTGACAGATTCTATGTATACACGGATGGATCTACGACCCACACTAGCTCCAGCGGC
The DNA here is from genome assembly GCF_043290135.1 of Rhipicephalus microplus. Lineage (NCBI taxonomy): Eukaryota > Metazoa > Arthropoda > Arachnida > Ixodida > Ixodidae > Rhipicephalus > Rhipicephalus microplus. Next base: position 24,255,875 of record NC_134709.1, read on the forward strand.
ACCACCGTTATCCCATCGCGACACATCAACATCACTTACAAGCTTTGTCACGTGAGCACATCGCCTGGTTCGGAAATTGCTGCCCTACGAGGTGCCATCGATTATATCAAGCAACAACCGACTAATCGATGGGCAGTATTCTGTCCAAGGCGGCTCTACAATGTCTTTCGTCGGCTCTTCGTCGTGGGTCGTACGAACAACTGGTGTGCGAGATCAGAGAAATGCTGCACTATGCGACCGAACAAGGACATAAAGTTGTGTTCCAGTATATATACCAAGCCATTGCGGTGTCTCCGGCAACGACCTCGCCGATGAAGCAGCCAGAAATGCACACGTAAAAAAAAAAACCTCTATCCATACTTTTATCTATAGGATTGACTTGGCTAGATGCCTAAGTAAGCTGGCGCAGGACATGACACTCCAGAAGTGGCAGTCATCACAGTTCGCACATCATCGACAATATTCTCTCGACCCAGCTCTGGGACTGCGGCTACCCTCTGGTCTTTCTAGGGAGGAAGGTACAGTGTTGTGCCGTCTGCGTCTGGGCGTAGCCTTCACCAATGCCTACCCATTTAAGATAGGGATGGCCGACAGCACGGAGTGCAACGGACTGCGTCGTCGATGAGACTATTGAACACATCTTATGTTACTGCCCGACATACACGAGAGGTTTCACCTGCGCAGTGTTTTAAATCAACTGGACAGAAGTGATTTCACTGTCGAGAAAGTATTGGGACCATGGCACTGCCCATCCAATTTCCGAAAGGCAACGAAAGCACTGTTGCATTTTCTCAAAGACAACGGCCTGTTTCATCGTTTGTGATGGTGAAACGTTTACGCGTTGGCCCAGTCAGTGACCTTTCCTCTCCTCTTCTATAACTTTCCTTCGACTCTCCCCTTCTCCAGTGCTGAGTAGCCTACCGGGACTCAGCCCTGGTTAACCTCCCTGCCTTTCTCCTTGTGTTCTCTCTCTCATACAATTATTTTTTGTCCCCATTCTATCGCCTTTAGCTTGGTTTTCACAGAGTACTGCATTTCAATTTCTGGGTTCATTTTCATTTCTTGTGCATTATTTCTTCAAGAATCATCTTCATTTACTCATTGTTTTTTACCACGACCCTGACAAATAACGGACGCGAGAAAAGTACTTTTTTCCATAAAATTAATTACGAAGACGAGCCACACAACAAAAATTATCACTCGCAATATGACAGCTCATCACCGCAACTCCGTAGTTGCGGTGGTGAACGGCGCACATATATCAAAAGATAAGGACTCTGAATAGTTGCATGTACGAGTCGAATACACACAGTGATAATTGGGCTTGTTTTATTTTGTTTGTTTTCAGAAGTCTTCTATCATGCACGCAGTATCGAGAACAATACTATTGATATACTGGCAAATCCCTGTGAAGTGTGCTGTGACTGTAATAGCCACCTGTATACCCTGTTTCTACTGTTTCTCCAGGTAATGGTTTCATTATCTGTTGTTTAGCATCCCCGATATCACTTTCTGGTATGTTTTTCTGTCTTCATAACGGTAAACAGGTTTGCACCCTTGCAGGAGTTATACCACGTTTATAACTAACACCCTTACACCCTTGAAAAAAAGGAATTTTCGCGGCTCAAGAACCCCTATTATGGGCGGTTGTCAATAGTATAAACACCCTTATTACTGAAAAATCGTGAAAAAAAAGTAAAATCTACCAGTCAGGGAATATCCAATTGCAGGTGACATCAGCATAGAAGGTACACGTACACTTCGAATTATTCAACACAAGAGAGCGTATTGTAAAATACCATATGAATAGAGTGATCACTCTTACAGCCTTACACTAACCATATGTAATTTATAGCCATGGTACTTCAAGCCGCTGTTCAGTGCCGGTGAGGATATTCCTGTTCCGAATGAATGAGCAATTAATATTCATGGACTACGCGTAAGTTTATGGTGCGCCCCGCCGCGGTGGTCTAGTGGCTAAGGTACTCGGCTGCTGACCCGCAGGGCGCAGGTTCGAATCCCGGCTGTGGCGGCTGCATTTCCGATGGAGGCGGAAATGTTGTAGGCCCGTGTGCTCAGATTTGGGTGCACGTTAAAGAATCCCAGGTGGTCAAAATTTCCGGAGCCCTCCACTACGGCGTCTCTCATAGTCATATCGTGGTTTTGGGACGTTAAACCCCACAAATCAATCAAGTTTATGGTGCGCTTGTAGATCACCCTAAAATGCACAGATATGTTAAACTACACTCACCTAATATGTAACACCTTTTTTAATTCATTGCACTTAAATTAATAACAAACAACTCAGACAATGTGGCAGGCAATTCGCAAGTTTGTGTGCATAGGAAAAGTGTTTAACGATTTGGTATTCTACTATGGGAAAACATAAAACCATCCCCGCTCCGTCACGTAGTACTGCAAATCCAAATGAGCCCGAGTTGGGCAAAGTCGTCCCTGCATAAAACGATATAGACCGCTGATGTGCCTCCAGTTACAGGCCGGCATCTGTATCAAGTGTAAGTATTACAATGTTTGAAGCAAGCTATCAAACCCAGATAACATCATTTGCATTCAAAGCTAACACAATTATGTTATCCTTGAATTTGTACAAGATAACATAATTTGCACGAATCAGCACGGTTTCCGACCAAGCAGGTCTGCATTTACTGCAGTTTTAACGCTATAGACAAATTCCACCGGAACTACGTCACGACGATGCGGTGACGCTGTCTTGTTATAGGCAAAACCGTCACCCCCGGAAAATCTTTTCAGGCCTGCGCCCAGCAATCTGACGTCATTTCCGGCCGGCCGACTCTCGGGGAAGCCGCAGCGGCAGCGAGCGCAGCGCGAGCGGCGGTGGTGACGGTTCGGCGGCGTGGTGTTGACGGTGTTTCACGTTTGTTGCTTTCCGTTGTTGTTTTGCGGCAATTTCGTTTCCGTGCGTGATGCTGGAGTGATGCGACAATGCCGAATAAGTGTTGTGTACCCGGATGCACCGGCAACTACAAAACAGGAAAGAAGATACAAGTGTTTTCCTTCCTTAAAGACGCCGACGCTCTCAAACAATGGCTACGCGCCATTCCTAGGAAGGACTTCGTGCCGACTTCGTGCACTAAGGTAAGAATTTGAGATGCTCCTGTTCTTAGCTTGTCGTTGCTTGTTCGGGTAGAAATCACCTATGATGGGAAATACTTGAGCGTGTGGCCGCCGGGCCTCGCGAAGCGCTGACGCCAGCAGCGTTCGCAGCAAGGATGGTCAGCTGCGCTTTGTTCACTAACAGTGCCGTGGTGTCGTCCATTCTTGCAAGCTCTCGGTGGAAGCGCTTCGTGGAGTGCGGTGACATCACGCTCCCGTGTTTCCTTTCATGTTGCTTGTACCGCTTAGCGCAGCGCTTTTATTTAGATGCTTGCGAAACGTAGGTAGACTTTGTTTTAGCTACACGGACTGTAAACACGGTCATGCAAACGGGAGCGCATTTTTTTCTTTTGAGAAGTGGCGTCTCAGACGTTCTTGAAACGTTTGTGCAGGTGTGCGCGGATCATTTCGACGCTTCATGCATTGAGAAGACGACATCGTAGACGGATCCAAGGACAGGGAGAGTTATTGAAGTTGCACTCCCAGTACCACGGTTGCGTCCTGGATCTGTCCCAACGGTATTCCCCGGCTGTCCGTCCTACCTATCAGTACGAGACCAGAGCACGAGAGAAACCCCTGACGCCAAGAGGAGCCGACAAGAAGCCTCCCAACTCGCCCGTGCTGTAGAAGAGTCGCTGGCGTCATATGAAGCGGAGCAAGAACGAGACCGGTTTTCGTCCCTCGAAGAACTAAGGGCTCGCCTGCAAGGGGTGTCAGTGTCTCCGAAGTGGACTGTGATTCATAAAGAAGAGTGCTCCATGTTTTTGAACATTATCGACTATCGTGAACCTTGTTTGAATGCGTCATTGACCGTGTTTGCAAACCTTGAAGTCTTTGCCTGCTATCAAGGTTCACCAATCAAGAACCTTGGTAGCGCTGTTGTACCAGACTCAGTTCAAAAAGTAAGTTCCTTGTTGGAAATTTTGAACAACCTGTCGATGCTGTCTGAGGAGCGCTGCACTTATTGCCACCTGGCTCAAGCAATACATTCCCTTGTTTGAGCCTTGTTTCCAGTTTTGTATCTCTTTACAAGTTGTTAGCTTTTAAAGGTGCTGTACTTTTTTCTTTTTTTTTTAACTCGAACTGCCTCGGTGCCCACTGTAGCAGTTGTACAGTCCGTTTTGGTACCTAAGCTGTGTACACTTTCCTTGTGCACTCTGTGTACAGACATGTTGTGCACTGTGATTTGTTTTTTCTTAGATTTTTGTTTGATTTTTTCCCTAGGACATGCACCTACCTGTGGCAGTACAATTACTTTTCTTTCTGTCATTTATCATGCTGTGGACCACAATTTAGTCACCAGTGTTCTTATGTATTGTATTTTTTGGCAAGTGTTTGAACCTGATACCTTGTGTTGCTACTGCTACTATGATAAACGAATGGTATGTTTTCCTCTAACCTACAATTTAAATGAAAGTGTGCTTTTTCTGTTCCAAAGCTCGGGGATGTTTTTGCTGTTACAATCTGTTTTGTTTTCTGAGTTTTATGTGGCAAGATATTGTGTTTTGTACTTTTGGCATATTTTCAGCATTAAGGGCAACATCTTGTGTTGCCTGTCGTCTGCCTGGACCGAGAACAATGTGCACTGTGATATTTGTACAGACGACGTCTGGCTGTGATAAATAAATACGCATTATTCCATTCACGATATTCATTATTTCTTGATACCTTGATAAGTTCCCCCGCAACGGTGGCTCAGTGGCTAAGGCGTAGCGCTGCTGAGCACTAGGGCGCAGTTTCGATACCCGGCTGCGGCGGCCGCATTTCTGATGGAGGCGAAAAGCAAAAACGCCCGTGTGTACGAGATTTCGGCACACAATAAAGATTCCCAGGTAGTAAAACTTGATCCTGAGCTCTCCCCTACGGCGCGCTTCATCGCCTGCGTTGCGTCGGCGCGTTAAACCATACAATCAATGGATACCTTGATAAATCGTGCGGACATGGTGTCAAGGAACCTCGCCCGAGTCGGTAGGCGTGAAGGGCGCTCGCGGCTGGCGCAGCCACCCAGCGAAGGGCGGCCGGCCGGCCGGCGCGATGTGACGTCGTCGACGTCACGTCACGTGACGCGCAGGCCTGAAAAGCTTCCGGAGGTGACGGCAAAACGCGCTCTGCCTACCGCAGTTTCTGCTGGGTTGATTCAATGGTGCATGTGGTGTTCTCATTCAAGCAACTAGAAATTTGGCAGATCCCACGTACGGTGGCAATAGATGATATGTGAAGCACGATTGAATGAGAAATGTTGATATGTAACTTTAAAATCAGCACAACGTTACGAAGTATAGGTAAATGGTACCGTACATGACTTACGCGTCATGATTATCATGTTTGGATGTGTCGTTTACTTTCTTCATCTATTCATGTACGTGATGCCAAATTTAGTATATGTGGAGCTAGCGAAATGGTCGCGAGCACGCTATGGGCGCGTTAAGTTGTCATGATCTTACATGACACTCGTGTCAGGATTATCATGTTTACACCAGTCATCTATTTCGTCACCCATTAACGTCACGTGACACCAATTTCGGTATGTGTGGAGCTAGCAAAACGGCCGCGAGCGCATCATGAAGGGCCATATATACTCCAATGTAGCGTTGACCCACGCGCACGCTGGGCACAGCGACGCTATACGTTAGCAAAACGCAAGCACTCTGCCGTCTGATGCCAGAAGCAACCAGCGTCCAGCGTCGCAACCCGACGGCAACCGGCGCGAAATGCAACATGCTGCATTTCGCGCCGATGCGTTACCCAGACAACACTGCGTCTCCCTCTTTTCGTGACGGAGGGACGCTGGACGCGCTGAAACGCTCATGCGTCAAAGCAACGCAGCGCGGCGCGCGCCTGCGAGTATATGGCGGGACCGCTGCCTGGCGTGGCAACGCCGGCGTGACACGACGAAATGAACGCCGGCGAGCACGCGCACCAAGTCACGTCGAAATGTATTGGCGCCTTGACTGTGGCATGTATAGTCATGCTTTCACATGACAAGCATCTCATGATTATCATGTCGGCCGTTCGCGTCGCGTGATACCGAGTTTGGCACATGTGAAGCTAGCGAAGCGGCCGCGAGCGCATCATGAGCGTAGCATGTAGTCATGTCGTTACATGACACGCATCTCATGTTTATCACGTTTTCACCAGTATCACACCTCCGTCATCCATTTACGTCCCGTAATACAAAATTTGGCACGAGTAAAGGTAGCGAAACGGCCACCAGCGCATCATGAGCGTGGCATGTGGTCATGTTGTTACATGACACGCATCTCATAATTATCATGTTTGCACAAGTCACGTAGCTTCGTCATCCATTCACGTACTGTAATACGAAATTGGGTATATGTGACGCTAGTGAAACGGCCGCGGGCGCATTCTAAACGTGTCATGTAGTCATGTCGTTACCTGACACGCATGTCATGATTTTCATGTTAAGGTCTGTCGCTTGTGTTCGCCATGCAATCATGACATACCAAACCAGTTGTGCAACATGCCATGTGAACGAAACCACCGCAAGAGCTGCAGGACCATGAGATGTAAATCATGACATCCATGACATATATGTCGTCATTGTTATGTTATGACTAGTCAGATATGTTCTTCATACAATTATGTTATGCCATACCAAGTTTGGTATCGATACCATTATCGAAACGGCCAGGAGAGCTAAAAGTCGTAGATAGATAGATAGATAGATAGATAGATAGATAGATAGATAGATAGATAGATAGATAGATAGATAGATAGATAGATAGATAGATAGATAGATAGATAGATAGATAGATAGATAGATAGATAGATAGATAGATGCTTAAAGTCGGCGAAGTTCGCTAAGAAATGCTCCGCATTTAAAAAAAACAACGGTATGCCGACGAACTGCGTTGGATGTGAGTCGCATCTCACAACTTACTTTTGTTTGTTGGCGCACATCGCAGCCCTCAGCGCTTACGGCTTTCTCAACGCTTATGACGTCTCACAACGTCGTTTTTTTTTTTGGGGGGGGAGGGGGGGCGAAGCTCCTTAAAGCGGCACCCATTCGTACCTCGTAGTTGTAGTCGTCCCCAGTGTTACATTTTAACCTGCAGGGTGGTGACGGTGGCAGATTTCTCCTGTGCTTTGTTGAACAATAACAAGTTCGCGGCGTGCGCGTTAACTAAAAGCCGAATGCTCCTGTCTCTCATTCCCCATTAGCAGTCATTGCCATGTACATTGAGCCCTGTCTGACAAGAAAGGGTTGCTACGTTATACTCGCTGGGTGTAACCTCCTTAGTTTTAGAAAGGTTTAGCGAGCGTTGAGCCGCATTGCCATGAATACAATGAACTAGTATATACCATGAATGAATTCGAGGTGGTTAAAGGGGGGAAGCAGATACTAAGCGCAAGCCGTAAGAAATTAAAAGCTGAATCCTCCTGTCTTTCATTTCCCATGAGCAGCCATGCATGGGCATGTACATTGAGCACTATCTGACAGGAAAAGGTTGCTACGTTATACTCGCTGGGCGTAACCTCCTTGGTTTTAGAAAGGTTTAGCGAGCGTTGGGCCGCAGTGCCATGAATACAGTGAACTATAGTATATACCATGAACTCGAGGTGGTTAAAGGTGGGAAGTAGACCCGAAGCGCAAGCCGTAAGAAAGTGTGCGTGTGCCACCTCTAGTTTAGTCCTTGGAATGTCCGCTGGATGGCGGTGCTTCTGTATAGGGAATAGGGTGCCTTGATGCCCGCGCGCTCCGCTGAGGGTGAGGACAGCCGCGTCGTCTGCTACGACGGCCGCCATTACGGCTCCTGCCGTAGTGGGGCAGCATGCGAAGCGCATTACCGCTTGCGGTGCTCGCGTATGGTAGGAAAGAAGTACTCGTTGGCGAGCTTTTTTTTTTTGGTGCAACTTGGACACCTCTTAGTGCTGTTGTTGCCTAATTGTTAAATGGAACAACGCACGTCATACAAACTGGTGGCCTGTGCTTGTACAATGCGCCAGGGGCTGACATAGACTGAATGAAATGAGCCACGAACTCCCACACCAGAAAGATTCGCGTTAAACCGTTGTCGTCGTTAAGACGGAGGGGCTCATGAACTTTTATTACTACGCTTGCTGAAAGGAATGCAATATTTGGGTCTTTGTGAATCAGCCGAATAGCAAAGGCAGGAATCGCTGTACTTTATATACTTGCGTGTGTGTGTATATATAACACACACACACACGCACACGCACACACACACACACACATTATCTGACATTCGGTACCACCTTCCCCTGCCTCACCATTTCATGCACTGTGCAGGCAGCATACCCGAGAGTAACATGCTTTACCAGTGTACCTTTATGAAACGACACCCACGATTTCAGTGAACAGGCCATTTATTTGTGCGCCTTAATGCTGCGTTGTCCCACTAGTGAAAATCAAAGTCAGATACAAGACAAACCAAATGCAGTACGAAATGAAATGTTTAAAAATAAAAAAAATGCAAGAGTCAAAAGCGTGCCCACGTGAGCCGAAACCTTTTAAGCATACAGCTTATCTTGGCGTGTCCATTTCTCATGAGAGGTTGACGCCGGCACATGTTTTGCTTGCATGTCCATTGCAACTCCCGACTGGAACCTGCCGAAGGTGAATGCGCAGCCTTATTCTTGCGTACCTCTCTGTGAGCAGTCGGTATATACTGTCCTCGTGCTCCGCGCATACACACAAGCTGCGGCGGTGCACCTTGTTTAGGTATGCGGTGAGTGAACGAAGCGGCGACTTCATCGTGACTACTTTGTCCGTGCACCAAGAGTTTATGGCAGCAAAATGCTCCTCATAGTCTATCAAGGCTTTCATAACTCCCTTGCTGGAGTAGATGAGGTTGCCTCCATCTGAAACGTACTCTTTCAGTGCTGTCAGCGAAGCATGCTCGTCGTTGGCAGTTCCAAGGAGAGCATCTTTGCATTTTGCGCACTTCACAGATGTCAAAATTCCCTTCAAAATAAATCCTCCTAGGTAAAAGAGAATACTGCATTCTGTGGACGACAATCCTTCGATGAACAAAATCTCTGAATCATCGATTTCTTGAGCTTCCTTCTCGACGCAGGCTTCCTTCCCCTGGGATAGCAGGTCCACCAGGTACTCCCTGTCATCAAGCTCGTAGCTGGTCGTCCTCGGTGTATGCAAAAATTGGCTTACGCTCACCAGTCTCAGAGCGCACTTGAGATCGTAGGCATTGGGAACCGGCTTCATAAGCCGCACCACAGAAAAGAGGTTCTCTAAGCAGTCCTGCAGGAGCCTGCTCGTAAGAAAAAACTCATAGCCTTCGTCTCCTAAAAGAACGTCTTGGAGGCGAAGTACAACTGTAGTTGATATGAGTACACCTGCTTGCGACGGTTTCCAATGGGATGTGGCACCCATTTTCATAGTTCTGATGGTTTCTATTGCTGTGTGTAATGTATCTAGGGCTTCGGAGTACTTAGCCCTACTTCTCCGACTCAGGGCCAGTGTTGGATGCCGCGAAGACATCAGTGCATACCATTTTGAAATCAGCTCCATGAACCAAGCTGTTGTTTCTGCTTCCTGTTTAAGAACTCCTTCCTTTATAAGGAATCTGATAGCTGGGGGAGCTTCCCGAAAAAGTTGTACAGCGACACCAACCTTCATTTTGGTGAAGTGGCCTGCGCTGGTGTGCATTTCGGATAAGTTTGGGGCTACCTTCAGTTCTCTTTTAGAATCTTCTTCGAGCACAGCCTGAATATATTCCAAGTTGACTTGTGAAGAAGGCAGGCCATGTTTGGCAACTGTGGCCTCACTCAACGTGAAAACTTCTGAGCTCAAGAGCTGGCCTCTGAGGTTCTTCAAGACGTGAGCCGGATCAGCAATGAAAAAAAGTTCCTTCCCGTCCATGCACGGATGAAGTATGGAGCACACCGTGGAAGAATCTCTGTGACTGGAAAAGGCGAATTCCCTCCACATTGCGCGGTTTGCCGAACCCATGTCACGTGTGATTGCGTGAACTCTCAGATATATTTGACTGCACAGCTGTACTAGTTCCAACACATAGTTTTTCAGCAAGCCGCCATCGATGTTTCTTCCGGTAAATTCATGTGCAATCACCTGCTTCCATCGCTGGTTAAGTCCGCCAAACATAAATACCAGAGCATGAACCGCAGGCTCTTCAGGCTTCGGAGGAAGAGTTATTCCTCCGAGAAGTGCGTCTTCAGCCCGATCTAGCTCAAACCCCGGCACTATCTCCATTCAATCCAAAAAAAGGACGCAGTCCTTTTCTACATCCTCCATGGTCTCGGCTTTGCATTTCATAACGTCTATCACTTCGTGAAGAACGCCTGGGAGAAACTTCAAATTTTGAATCCTCCGTGCGAGCGTTCTTTTGGATGGGAGAGGATATCCCATTTTTCTCAAAGTTTCATATCCGGTTGTTCCACAAGCAAACTTAATTTGAAGGCCTTGCTTGACAGTGTGCGGAGTCCAAGAGTTCCCCAAGCTGCTGCTCCTTGAGAGAGCGCGTACTTGATCGTCGTTGAGAAATTTCATATTTTGCGAAATATTTGTTGCCTCAGTCTCGAGTTTTTGCACTTTTTTCTTGAGACCACTAATGGTGTTCTTGGCTGTGTCATGATGTTGCTGAAGTTCAGAGTACTTTCTTGTAAGGTCAGCAAGCTTCTTCTTCAGTTCTGCTGATTCTGCAGTAGAATTTGATGTCTCACCAGCCGCTGCATTAACTTCTCTTGAATCTGCATCACTAGTGTTCGCTGACAGTTCAACAACGGCGTCGTCAACTTCCATGGTGTCGTGCCCATAACACGATGTTCCTTGCCGTGTAGATTCAGGAACGGCGTGGTTTTGTGGGGTCTCTAGGGTAGTTTTAACTGCAGCTGGATATTGACGCAGACCAGGAGGAGATTTGTTGGTCTCGTTGCTGGAGGGTGCAGGCACAGTTCTTTCTTTTGGTGGCTTTCGTTCCTTAGGCAGTGCTGCAAGCAGAAATGTATGTATTCATGAACATATTCAAGCAATGCCAGTTCATGTCTAGCTTGTTAATTTTACAAATGTAACACATGCAGCAGATACCGGCTTAGTTATTGACGTGAGGAAGACACTTGTCCTTCCCCCGCCCTTTCCACAAGGGATAGGGGAAGGTCTTAAAATACCATAATTAAATTGTGCTCAAAATTTCTCCCCACAATAAATGGCTCTAATTCAAATTGGAGCTTCATATGCCAGAGCTACACGTGTGCGCCGTTGTGGAGGGCTCAACTGACATTCGCTCCCTATGCAGTTTATTGATTATTTGATTGTAGGGCTTAACACGCCAACGCAACGCAGGTAATGAGGCGCACTGTAGTGGGGGCTCGTGCATCGTGGATCTCGTATACATAATGGTTTCCGTTTTCCCCCTTTGTAAATAACATAGCCACTGCACCTGACATCCTAGCAGTACACGACCGTGTGCTAAGTAGCGGAAAACTGTTGTGCAGTGGGTCATGCCTGTAAACACTGAAATCCAGACGTATATACAGTCATGACCAAAAAATGCAAACAAGAAATATAAACCACAACACTCAAGTATCGCAATTTTTTTTACATGCAAGTCAAAGTGATGCAACGTAATCACAAAAACAAAGTTGGGAAATGTAGCTTTCCAAACGCACTAATAGCGTGCCATTATTTGACCGTCTAATATTAGCAGTATTTTTCGATTTTGCGTGGTCTGGTTCACATTTTTGTGTTCGCATTTCCTAGCTTTGTCCGTGACTGCATTTCCAGAATTTATGCACTAATGTGGACGCAGCATATGAGGACCTATTAGGTGTTAGCTTCGTAGAAATCCCAGGTACATAGAGTACTTGCAACTGGTGCTGCTTTATGTAATGCAAGAAAAAAGTTCAATCTTACGTTTGAATGTGAACAAAGTTGGGACGGCATTTGGTTTCAACTTCTTCCAGCCATCCGCACGATGTTGCTCATAGTTGTTCTCTTCAAAGTGAGCCTGCAAATAAAACCAGAATTGGAAATTAACACACTGGCAGAAGAAAAACGAATGTCTGTCACTGTCAATAAACAAGATTTCATGTATGCATTCAGTATGATTCGCAGCAGGAACTAGCAGCAACTTTGAAGCACAAAAAGAAGGAAACTAATTGAGCTCACGCGCGCTTTCACGTAAGCCACTTCAGTGAGCGCGATCATAGACCCAGCCTGCTGTTATAATAACCCTTTCAATTTTCGCACTGAAAATCTGTCAGGATTCCTGAATTCATGTGAATAAAATATTAGTCTATTGTGCCGACAAAGGACCAGGTCTCATTTTATAGCGAGCGTTACAGATTTCGTTCTATCGAAAGCTTTGTACCCAAGCCTCCAAGTTCCCAATGCAATCGAATTTATTTGTCAGGTAAAAATGACAACACTCCGTAACAGCGCTTGTTTTGTTCGTCACTGAAGTGTTCCTGATTCCCAAGTATACATACGACGATACACACAAGACGGGCAGAAGTCCGGCCTCGTAATATTACGAGTTTTTCGCAGGAACAGCATGTTTATGTTCAAACGGCTTGATTTCACAAGAGGCGTTCAAATTTCGACCGATCAGTGCCAACGCGTGCACGAATAAACATGGGCAGGCCTCGTAAGCGTTGTGAAATCCCCCTACCACGCACCCAAGCCTATGTTAATTCCCTGCGAGGCCATATGCGCGCATTTCACGTCCAATTTCCTCTTATGTGAATTACGTGAACTCTACGTGCCGTACTCTTGAAGTTCGGCAGCAGTCAGGCGCCGTCAGATTTCCGTACTCGCTCGCCGGCACGCGGCCTGAACTCACTCCCCGTTTTCTGCCCTTGCATATAATTTTCTCCCTCCTCCACTTTCTAAATTCTCATCTGTTTAACTACACCTCCTGCGTCCCCATCTCTTGCCTACTTTTCGTTCAGCTCAACTCCGCCAGCACCCGGTCGACGCGTACGCTGTCGGGGCGAGTTGGCGAGCGAGTACGGCAATTTCACGAAGTCTGTCTTCGGGCTGCGAGGCGGACGGTCACGACAGCGGCAGCCGGTCTCGCGAGCAAAATAGCTGCGAAGCGCAGTGCACGAAATTAACAGCCTCGGGTAGGGGGTGGGAAGGATTTCACAACGCTGCTGCCAAGGCAACACTTTCCCGTGCAAGGGCACTGGAACTAGTCGCAATTCCTATGAATGTAGTAGCACACTCGAGGCCCTTGAACCAGCATGAAATGTTATCGACACGGGGGCTTCCGAAGCCCCCGTACTTGACGCATTTTCTTAAAGCGTGATCTTTTAACACGAGCACGCCGCACAGTACCCTGCACGACGTTTGGCTGTCCTGCGTTTACATTGCGCACCTAAATAAAAAACAACGGCGCCCTAAATAATGCTGACCAGTCAGAATACGACGCACTAAAAAAAATGTTTACTTACGCTGCATACGTGCGACGTATTAGTCGGTTGCCACTTGTCTCGTTTGATTTTAACGGTCCAAAGAAGCCTTCTTTTTGGGTCTCTTGGAAACCGGTACAACTTCCATCCGTTTCTCGAGTGATTCGAGCACTGCGGCACGCAGCAGCCGGGCATGGTGATGCGGAGATGGGTGCATAAAACTGTAAGGGAATGAACACTGCCCAACAACACCTCACACGCCAAGCACGAACTACCGGCCGGAGGCGCCAAAATGGCGGTCGCGCTGGCGCCGAAGCCGAGGCGGCGGCATCTGCCCTTGCAAAAGCTGACACCACTCTAAGCGGGGGCGCGCGCATCGAGGCACTCTATTCCCTATTAGAGTGCCTCGATGCGCGCGCCCCCGCTTAGAGTGGTGTCAGCTTTTGCAAGGGCAGATGCCGCCGCCTCGGCTTCGGCGCCAGCGCGACCGCCATTTTGGCGCCTCCGGCCGGTAGTTCGTGCTTGGCGTGTGAGGTGTTGTTGGGCAGTGTTCATTCCCTTACAGTTTTATGCACCCATCTCCGCATCACCATGCCCGGCTGCTGCGTGCCGCAGTGCTCGAATCACTCGAGAAACGGATGGAAGTTGTACCGGTTTCCAAGAGACCCAAAAAGAAGGCTTCTTTGGACCGTTAAAATCAAACGAGACAAGTGGCAACCGACTGATACGTCGCACGTATGCAGCGTAAGTAAACATTTTTTTTTTTAGTGCGTCGTATTCTGACTGGTCAGCATTATTTAGGGCGCCGTTGTTTTTTATTTAGGTGCGCAATGTAAACGCAGGACAGCCAAACGTCGTGCAGGGTACGCGGGCATCAGGTAGCGGAGCGCGCGGGCATCAAGGCACCCTAATAGGGAATATATGATGAAAAGATGCGATATGGTGGTACTTGGAGTGTTGAATAGATGGACGAACGGACACACAGACAGATACATGGATGGACGCATGAACGGACGCAGGGGCGGATGCATGGACGAAAGCAGGGACGGACGCACGCACAGACGCACGCACGGAAGGGTGGATGGACGCACGGACGGTCACACAGACGGACGCATGGACGGACGGAAGCAAGAACGAATGGACGGATAGACGCTTCGCCCCACTCTCCATCATTCACTCCGTGGATATGCTGCCATTTTTTTTTTTTGCGCACATCGCAATTCTCAGCGCTTATGGCGGAAGTTAAGTGCGGACGTCGGTATAATTTTACCCATAATGTCGACATCGGCCTAACTGTGTTTACAAACATGCAATGGGTCTATAGCGTTAAAGAGCTCGTTTCGCAGAAATTCCAGCGTCGGCGTCGGTGTCGTTGGTTGTGAATGAAAAATCACCATCGTGTGCCTGAATGGGTTAGAGCGGGATTCAAACCCGGGTCCTTTGTGTGGCAAGTGGGTGTTCTACTACAAACCCACGCCTCTGATTGCGCATACAGTGAAAATCTAAAGTTCGCCTAATTTTTTTTAGAGTTTCGCGATTACTGCAAGATGTAAGGTGGGCTTTGGGCTTTACGAGAGATCTAGTGACGTATGTGGCGTAGTAGCTATACCAATAGTTAAAAATACCAAGAAAGCATTCCTGGTTCATAAAGGCAAAAATTTCATGCTTAACTAGCTGCTGACTATAATAAAGAGATGCCGTGAGATGCCATGATTTTGCAGCTCTTAATGGATCTGATGACATCAGCTTTATGTTGTTACAATTATTCTTAGCTCGACAAAGCTATCAAGATGTGCATTTCCTACGCTGAAGACTTCTAGGAATGGAATTGACCTGCCCAGCCATTCCCGGAGTGGGAATGGGCTATACCCTTTTTCATTCCAAAGAATTGAAAGGAATGGTATGGGGACAGATTGCAATTTCCCGGAATGGAAATGGAATGAAATGGAGGTGGCCATTCCGCAACACTGGTGTGGAGTTTATATATAACAACATCACGTTTACATGTGATGGTATACAAGATGCGTACGGAGGATTTCCGGGTTAGCCGATCACCTCAGAGCAAGCTCCTCTAACATTATTCACCTTGTGGATATGGCGGTGATGTTTCGCTTTTTTTTTCAGCAACATTCGTGAAGCGACGTCATCATTTGTGACAACAGTAAGTACGCGAGACAACACAGGTGAGAAAGGAAATACTGAATGGTTAACCAGTTCACAAACACTGCTGTGTTACCCGACAGTAGGAAAACGGCTGGGAGACAGAGGAAAATGTTTACGACGGCCGAAAATTTGAGAGGTCGGTCTAAATTAATTTTCTTGAATGCTACTCCGCTTTAGGGAGTGGGAGGGGTTGGAAAAGGAACGAGAGATAAGGTGTTGAGGATGATGAGGAAGGCAGCGATGAAGCAAAACCTAGAAAGTTCAGATCGATTTGTAATCTCTTGTACAGTTTTTTTTTTTCTCGCGTAAAAACTTGTTCAGCGCTTTTAAAATACCGCGCTGATGGCAATGTGGTGATCTCAACAGAACTCTTTCTGATACTTGTTGCTTCGTAGGTTTTAACAGAAGGGTGGCCATTGAATTTCTTTGCGCAATATGTGGCAGGCGGACTCTGAAGATATGTTCACTTGTCTCATAGGTGTCATAGGCCTCGCGATTCGGACTGCCCCTTTTCATGGTCGGTGGTAATCTAATATTCATTTATTTACATATACTGCCGTCTCGTTGAGAGACATTGCAGGGGTGGGTACAGCACTTGCTTCGAAATCAGGCACAACATGAAACAAGTTAGCATACAAAATGAACGCGAAACTGCGTGAATTAACAAGTATATAAAAAAAGCTATGCAAATTCGCGAGCAGCAAATTAACATTGCATCAAATAACGCTTGTCAGACGGCTCAAATATACAGAAATATAAAAAACAAAAAGCGCACAGCTCATTTAGGACTCCGGGGGCACGTACTGATGAATTCTTTCTGCAAATTGAGCCGGAGGTATACCTGGCGAAGTGCGCCGTCTAGACAATTCCATAGTTTGACTGTAGATGGGAAAAAAAAATATTGTTTAAAACTACTTAAACGTGGGCGGAAAGAGACAAGATTAAGGGGGTGATAGCTTCGGGTAGCTCGAGTAGGACGCTAGACCCCGACATGCATATTTGGGTCGAGTTTGCGAAGAAGGCGGTGACGGTGAGTTGGTAAGAACCAATATGCTGCAGCAGTTTCTCGGAGTAGTGTACACACAATAGTCTCAGCATCCGGTCGTGAAAATGGAATGGTCCATATTGCGAGCTGCTCCGCATCCATTTGCACCTTTCCACGCGGGCCGCAGTGCCCTGCAGGAAAAGGCTGGTAAAGTTCGAAAGTTGCAGGCGTAAAGGCAAAGGTGGAGCATACACACACAAGCAATCTCACAGATGGTCGGTCACAGATGGTCGGTCACAGATGGTCGGTTGGCAAGACCGACTATCTGTGAGATTGTGTGTGTATGCTCCACCGTTATGAGCGGTATACGACATCGACGTTAGTTTACATCATCCTGTTGAAGTCAGTGGCATCCAAGGACTAACGACGCCTTTCTCATCTGCACGCTCGCTGACACAAATCGAAAGCCCTATAGATGTCTCATATAACGCGAAAGTGACCAGCGGTGGCGCCAACGCGAGTGATGCAAAAGTAAAGTTAAAGCCAGTTCTATATATGCTTGTGCAATCGTGTAAACAGCGGAGCTGGCTGGCAAGTGTCACCATATGGCAAAGGCAGATTGCGTTTTTTCACGCTCTTTCTACAGCTTCTTTCGCTCCAGTTTATATTTATCCCATTCTATATTCTTTTTCTCTGCTCATACACTCGCATCACTCCCAACTCTCACATCTATTTCCCACCACTTGCTGTGCTGTTCTGTGCACAGTAATGTTATCCTTTACTCTCTCACCTCTGCTTTCTCTTCCTCAGCCTAGCATCAGTTCTCTTCAACCGCACTTCCCTTACCCCTCCCCTCAATAAGATATGGCCGCGAGATAAAGCATAGTCGCCGCCTGGCGGCTACTGATCGAAGCGCGCCTATAGGGTGGACTGCTCATTGCGTCATCTGCTAGCCATCGTGTTTGCATGTGCGGGTACGTAATGCACGTCCTCAAAAAGCGGTTTGTTACGCTATGATAGAACAAGTTGAACTATTTTTACATGTGCCTAACACGGTGTACAGAGAGCAATTGTTCTTGCTCGGCATTGTAATAAGATCAGTGAGTGCTCTTATCGAAAATCCGGCGTAATTTAGTCATACGCGTCCATTCGCCAGAATCATTTCAGTGGGGGTGTCGCTTTATTTGTTCAAGCACATCATGAAATTCACTTGTCATCGTCCCAAACATGAGGAGCCCTAAATAGTGTGTGAATTTAACGAATCAGCGATAAACAAAAACAAGACTCTAGGCCATGCACTGTAAGATTGTTGCTGTTCAGCGCTGTCATTTATCAGTTATGCAACGAGCTTAGTAGTGCTTAAGATGTCCTTTGTTTGTAACGGTCGTGGTTCTAATACAGATATATATTTCTATCAAGTCTGACAAATCGGCACAACGTGTACCCTAAAAGAAACAGCAAGTACAGTGACACGGGAGTGATCAAACGGAGTTGTCAAGCGCAATTCAGCTTGGGGCGAAGTTTACGCAGGATCAGTCGTGGGTTTTGATTTGCGTAGGCTTCAAAGAACACAGATGTTTAAAGTTAATCAAGACGGCGTGCCTTCAATTTGTATTGCATAATTTCACGCAAAACCTGATCTTTCTATTTTTCACATTATTTTGAGCGTTTATGTGGGTTTGTTATAGACTGACAGAAGACCACTGACACTGCTCGCTTGAAAAAAAAAACACACACACTTGTCCCACCGTACGTCCATAGCGCCACTATCATGCAAGTAATCAATCGATTGAAAGCTATGTAAAATATTGCATTTTCATATTGCTACAGGAGCGAGAAAAGCAGATACGTGTCACAGCTGAACAGAGATACTCAGAAATGTATTCCGGAACATATATATTGAAATACATTTTCTGGATGCTTAAAATACAGATACGGATATGCTTTTTTACAGGACGCTACGTGATATTTCAAAGACACTTATGCGAAAACACGAAAAAGGTATCCCAGAATATCAACGCATGAGTGCAGGTATAAGAACACAAATACTGAAATACTCTTTTTTTTTCATTTTGCGGACGTTGATGTTCCGCGTATACACATATTAGGTGTACCATAGTACTGTAGCACAATACATAATACGTTATTATGAATTTCATAACGAAGAAAGTTGATTGACGGAAATTGTGCTTTGGCGGCACCGGAACCTTAAGCAAGAAGCCTTCATCCTGTAATTAGTATGGCGTCAATAGGGCAGTAAGTACATGGACTGCATGAATATAGATGATTGGATTATAAAAACAAAGAAAAGGTTCCCCACTGTTCTTACGTACCACTCCTTAGAGCATTTTTCTTCGTTGCTGATTATTGAAAAAAAAAACCTATTCAAAACGTATCCGTACTTCGAATATTCGCTATTCCATTCACGCACCGAATAGGATAGAACGCTAGCATTCGATTTGTTATTAAAATTTTTCAAATATTCACACACTCAAAGTTATAGCGAAAAAAATACCAAATGCATCTCGTAAAAATTGGGAGAGCTGCACCAACATCGAAGGATATCGACATCAATGAGCCCATCCTCCTCGATTCTGCGTAGGCCCATGTGCTCACATTTGGGTGCACGTTAAAGAGCCCCAGGTGGTCGAAATTTCCGGAGCCCTCCACTGTACGGTGTCTCTCATAATCATACGGTGATTTCGGGGTGTTTGCCCCGCCGCGGTGGTCTAGTGGCTAAGGTACACGGCTGCTGACTCGCAGGGCGCGGGTTCGAATCCCGGCTGCGGCTGCTGCATTTCCGATGGAGGCGGAAATGTTGTAGGCCCGTGTGCTCAGATTTGGGTGCACGTTAAAGAACCCCAGGTGGTCTCAATTTCCGGAGCCCTCCACTACGGCGTCTCTCATAATCATATAGTGGTTTTGGGACGTTAAAACCCACATATCAAATCAATCAATCATCGATTTCGGGGTGTTAAACAACACATATCAATCAATCATCCTCGATTCTGCTGTCATGCAGTGTCGCCGGAACCCTTCACCGATCTCCCCGGTATGTCGCCAACAGCGGCGCACCTTTGCTCAATTTAGTACAGAAATGTATTTTTTTTTTTTTGCTTCACAGAAACGCATCAACTTGTTTCCGACAAAAAAAAATGTATAGAGACACCCGTGTCCTGCACAGTATCGCGAGTCAAACCACTTCCTGTAAAGGTGGTTTGACTGCAGTAAAGCAGTGCCAAACAACGAAGACACCTAATCAAGAGAAATACGCTCTGCCGTGAAGCCCCATTTTAACGTTAAATGAGCGTGTTGTTTTACATCGATTCATAATTTTTCAAGTTTGAAAGCTTATTGTAGTCGTTTAAACACTTTCAATGTACTACATTTTAAACCTCACATATTTTTTCAGGTTATCACTTGCAAAGTCTAATCCTACTACTATTCAAAGTTGTTTTCACTTTCCTATGAACTCAAAAGGACGGCATTTGTACAGGTCACGTTTCAGTTTCATTTTTTTAATACTGTGCAGGTTAGTTGCCATGACAAATTTGCCTATTTTTCTTTACAATATGTGATATATAATATACGAATTCGGTTCGAAATTATTCGACCAAAATCCATATTCGCTTCGAAGCTAAAATTCGCTATTCCCACAAGCCTAACCCAAACTACCGCGGTGACGGTGCTGCCACCTACAGCCCAATCTCGGAGCGAAAACAAGACTATGCGATGCTTTACTCTGTGGACATGGACCGGGCACGCAGCGCGTAGGCAGGATAACCGCTGGTCATTAAGGGTTGGCTGACTGGATTCCCAGAGAAATCGAGCGGGTGTGGGGGAGACAGAAAGTTGTTAGGTGGTATTAAAGTCAGGGTTTTGATCAGGGATCCCACCCACTGCTATCCGTTGTTGAGATGTTGGGGCTTCGCCGTTACCGGCGCCTGGTACTCGGGAGGAAGACGCCGACCATGAAGAGACTGATGAGGAAAACTGTACAGAGGTTTATTCTACATATTTACAAGCGAGCATTTCTCGTCACAAGGCGAACGTATAGATGAAGATGTCCTCCTACGTTGTGACGATCTCGTCGAAGGCGCTCTCCTCTGGAGCACACTGCCGCTTCTGATCCTTTCGCAGTCCCTAGACGCCAGGATTAGGGAAACGGGGAAAGACGTTTTCACCCAATCAGGTCACCACTGTTGAGGGTCATTTTGCCGGCACCGCCCCCAACATGCACACACACAACCCAATACAGGTAGTGTTCCGGCCACGCTGTTGCATCTGGGGAATCATGCACCCAGCAAACGGGATGTAACGAGTCCGTCGTGTCGCTGCTCGGGCCGACCACCCACACTGTCGAACGTGTCTTTCGTGTCCTTCTTGTCTCTGTGTCGTCGTTTTGTTCTCGCGCTATAACTATCGTCATGCCATACCAACTAGCCCAAGCTGCCACACTTCTAAGGTGGTCGCAGGCCAGGCAACTCCAATGACACGTGCTTGGTCATCTGGCGTTGATTTGAGCATCCGTGACCTCTCAGCCAGAGACGCACAACGTGGTGGTGCGAGGTCCATCTTCGGCGGAAACTCGGTATCACCGCCTCAGTGTACAAAGGCGCCACGTATCGCATTTTCGCGCCGACGCAAGCGACAGCAGTCAGTGCTGCGTGCTGTAATTACAACCACGCACCTCCCAAATCATGAAAAACAGCCGGGAGCCTTCGCGTTCTTTCTTATCGGTGGACGCCTTTCTTCCTTCTCGGCACCCTCGGCAAAGGCAGGCTCGCCGATCCCAACAGTGGGCAGATGAGATTAGGAAGTTTACGGGTATAAAGTGCCAGTAGCAATGACAGGACCGAGTTGACTGGCGGGTCATGGGAGACGTCTTTGTCCTGCAGTGGACGTAGTCAGGATGTGCACGTTAAAGAACCCCAGATGGTCGAAATTTCCGGAGCCCTCCATTACGGCGCCTCTCATAATCATATAGTGGTTTTGGGACGTTAAACACCACATATCAATCAATGGACGTAGTCAGGATGATGATTGTGATGATGATGGTGATGTATAGTGGTTAGGTGTATTCTGAGCACTTCTCTATCACCTGATTGATAGTGTGAATGTGGTCGATTGTTGAGTATAGCCTGTTCGAAATCCTGCTTGATCCTTTGGTTAATTGAATTCTAAGGTTGTCTTAACTCTGTCAGCAATTACCTTTGTGAATAGCTGATATACGACGGAGAGCAAGCTGATCGGCCCGTGATTCTTCACGTCCTTGTGGTCCCCTTTCTTACGGATTAAGATGATGTTAGCATTCTTCAAAGATTCTGGTACTCTCCCCGTCAAAAGACACTTCGTAAACAGGGTGGCTAGCTTTTCTAACGCAATCCGTCCTCTGTCTTTCAGACCTGATGTCACCTGAAATCTATATATGTTCTATAAAATCATAGACCGTATACTTTACCTTCTCGCCTCCTCTTTTCCTTTCTCCTCATCCTGCTGCTATATACTATTACTATGCAAGGTTATGCCATTCTGTGGCACATACACGCACAGTTATTGCATCCGACGCAGGTCCATACGCAAGCATAAACAGTTCCACAGTTACAATAGTGTCCAAATTCAAAGCGTGCGTTACCTGCATCGTATACCATAGTGTGACAATAAATGAATATATATTTATATAAACCAGAGCTAGCGCATTGCCATATTCTTATACGATATTCCGTACCAGCAAAAATACTCGACTCGAAATAGGAGAAGAAAAAAAAAAAAGCTTCGCCATGACCGCTTGAGACGAGGCACCTTATATGTACGTAAATGGGCGCAGCCGGGCGCGATAAATAATCCGCTTTCGGAAAGAAGACCCATGTCCGCATAATACACTTGGCGCGACGATGAAGCCGCATCGTCGCGTGTCTGTCGACGCCGCGCCCATCGCATCGAAGAAGAGGCCTTCTTTTATTCCTCGCGAACGCGCACACCGGCGCGTGACGCTTTTGTTCCGACCGAATTACGACGACTCGGGCGCGGTAGGCGGGAGATTTCGGCACTAGCCTGGCGAAGGCTCGCCGCGCACATAAATAACGTCGCAGGCCGGCATAGTGTCGTCGCCGAGCTTATAGGCGGGCGCGTCGAAGAAACCTTTTGCATTTAAATTGGTAATCCACCCGCGGATGGTGCGCTGGCAGAAAAAAAAAAAGCAGAAAAACTCGCCGCTTGCGGCTGACAGCTGATTTCCATGGACAGCGCGCGAAGTGCGCCCTAGCGGACGCAGGCGCCGTTCTTCGGTCGTGTCGTCGCGGTGGCAGGAGGCTTTCGTTTGCGGTTATACTTTGTGAACCCGCGCGCTCGGCCGCCCCACGACAATGCGATCGTGGCGGCCCGGCTGAATCTGCGGCAAAGTCGAGAATCGCTTCTCTTTTGCTTCGTCTCTTCGCCGGCCGCAACCGCGAACGTGTCGGCGTGTTTGCGCCGGCGGCCGCTAGGGGGAGGGAGGCGAGTTATCACGTGACCGACAAGGCGAGCAGGCGGTCCCTCTGCGTTGTATGCGATGCGACGGGCGGGTATATAGCTTCGGGACTGTGCTAAGAAACTGAGAAAAAGAGGAAGGGATACGGTCATTACCATTTCTCTCTCACAGTCGTCGGGATATATCGCCTCCACACGTGGAATTCGAGCCACGAGAACCGTTTCGATGACAAATCCGCTAAATTTCGATTCCGTGGGAGGCGTGGCGCTCTCGTCCTCCCCCGCGCTTACGGACATCGAAAATTGTTCGCGGATGGTACGGGAGTGGTGCGGAGGTTCCACGTTGGATATTTTGCAGAGCTGCGTAATTTCGCAGAACCATAACCAAAACTGGACGGAACGCAGTACGCAAGCTGGGAATGAGTTACCGCAATGATCCGGAGGAAATATGACGGTAACGAGAGGAATTTATGGCAAACTTCTATACTACCAAATATATCCAAGAACATGCGTCCAGGCAAGAGTAGATGCACGAGTAAAGCAGTTAAAATGATGCGAAGCTATATGGAACAAAAGAAAGAGAAGCCTTCGTAGACGCAACAAACTAAATTAGCTACGTGGCACTAGACGTAGACCCAAAACCCCCATACAAACGTGTCAGTTAATAACACATTTTGCGACACAGCTGTGGTGGTCCATACAGTTTATGATTTGGAGCAATTATCGGAGCAGAAAAAAAAAACTTGTTCTGGAGCAGAAGAAAATGTGTTTTTGAGAAGCAAAAACGGGATTTAGCATTACTTGGAGCAAACGTGTAAATGTTTCAGTCAATATTCTTAGTAGTTTGCACACTAAAAGTGGTGCTGCAATGTAAACAAAATGACCAAGCTAACATACAGAGAGCAGCCATTAATAAAGTTCTTAGCTCTACGGAGTGCCATATTTCGGCTTCACTGCAACAGCGCAAAGCGTACGCTGAAGTGAAGCTCTAGTGACGAGGCAAACATGGCACATTGCGTTTCTGCGAATGACAGGTGTAATAAGGTCGGTCCAAAAAGAAGGAAAAAAACTTCTTGACCAGAAAAACAGCAGTCCGCAAATAGAGAAAGAAGACGAATAAAACTCATTGCCAATTAAAACGTAGTGTTTGGAATTGCCTGCGTATATTGGGCACTCAATATTTGCCCCAATTCACTATGAATGGCGCTCTATCAAACTCAATAATTATTACAGGTGTGCGCACTGATTGACTTCTTTTTTCACTTACAAAAAGTTTGGGTTAAACACTTCCTTTTTTTTAAATATTCAGAAAAGGTTTCCTAAATATAATACTCGTACAAAGTACGTAAACTTGTACGAAGGACGCAGTGTCAGTGATGAAACCAAGAATAAATGTGGGAGGCGAGGCTCTCCTTCGAGGCAGCCTTGAGGAGAAGTACTCTTGTCGAAGTAGAATCTCGATTGTACGAATTCACTGGCAGCACGCAAAATATTCGAACCAAGACAAGTTGAAGCTGATTGTGAAGATGAACAAGGAGAGTTACATCGGGGCCAACTACTTCTTACTGAAAAAAGCCCATGACGTTCTTCTGAACTTTTATGGCTATACACTGCATCCCAAGAAAGCCACCTGAAAGAAATAAAGCCCTGCTGCGGCTCCCTCGCTCATGCTGCTGGCAAGTTCATACTTGACCTAAAGAGAGCAAAAACGCAGACTCACCGGAAATTTACTCGCTTCAATGCCTAAGCAGCCGGAAAACCACACAGTGAAGTCGGCACGCAAAAATAAAACAGTCCTGGATCATTTACACTTGAGAAGCGAAAACGCCAGGGCGACTGGAAAACCACGTCCCCGCACGTCGAAAACGTTCGCACTCGTTGTGCGACCCGTACAGATGCTCCAAACGTAAAACGGAGCACGTGAGCTGTGGCCGCACAACACGGGGATAAACTGCATATCAGCGCGCTCAGTCAGAAGATGCGCTGCAGATAGCGATAGTGCGTCGGCATATCTGGCCGACCCATCCCGATATTCCGATCCTCACCTTATCGCCATAGTGAGCGAAGCAGCGCTAATACCTTCACCGCTTGTCCGGACCGAAAGTGGCCGTGTTAGCGATCCACAAAGCGCATGCCTCCGAAGATTTCTTCGCGACGTGCGCAAACATTTGCATAGAGGGTTGAAAGCGCTCCTGCCGAGCAGCTGGAGCAACAGTCAATCGCGCGTTCGTATCATGCGCGGTGGCTGGGAAAACCGTTCACAGCCCATTTTATACAACGTAGTCCATCCGAAAGAACCTTATAATTCGCATCATCGCGAAATCTGGGTCAACCGTAATCGTATCATCGAGATTCTACTTTATTTGTATTAGCGACACCTCAAGCTGAGGATTTTTAGTTACTTTAAAATTATGGAACATCTCCTCGAAAGGAACTCTGGTAGGATGCGAAGCAGTAGCAGTGCGCACGGTGTTGAAACGGGCGTTGACGCGGGTGCTGGAAGAACGGTTTGAAGCGAAACTCGGTGTATAGCGTTTATTCGAGTAAACGTTTGTTCGAAACGAAAAGACACGGAGACGGGTTGGGTTTCGTGTAAGCGTCATCGCACATAAACGAGGCGAGTGTTTCCACTCGACGTGCGGTCGAGCGTTGCGGCCGGTGGAGAGCACGGAGAGAGAGAGAGAGAGAGAGAGAGAGAGAAGCGTGCTGTGAGTACAGTGCACTAGAAGGGGGCAGTGGAGTGAACGAGGCGGCCGCGCCGCATCTCGGCTGATCCTCCGGCGGGTGACAGTAGCGGCGGCGCTGTTGTCCCATGGTACTGAAGATCTCAGGAGCGTCTGCATTGGGAGCATGTGCACCGTAGCCTGCGAAAGCATCTAATTGCTCGGTTTTCGCGCGTTTAATGCGTTTCTGAGCCTTTATCAGTGGACGCACCTGCTACGCGCCATGATGCATGAGTGAATATCCAGGCACACTGAAATAGCGTCGATAAATTCAGTGTTTAAATCGGCTGCCGACCCACAAAAAAATGAAAATGTCAATCGGAGTTTGCAAGGATCCGCCTAGCTTCTCACTCAAGCAGCGGTTTGAGCTGCGATACATCATAAGTGGCTACTGGCGAACTACAAAGAGAGGGGAAGTATCAATACTGCTATTAAATGATACACTCGTTTTGTCGGCACACTCTACGATATGCAGAGCACAGTGTTTTTTATATGAGCCTACATGCGTTAGATCGTTTCACGAGAAACCCGAGCATAAGTAATGAATGCTGTTACGACATTTATATCAGTGACGACTCAATTTTATCATGCCAGTTTTGCGGAATACAATAATTATTGCTTTCTGAAAGGCTTATTACATATTGAACATATTAAAAAACACACAAGCATATTAAAAAGTGCCAATTGTATATATAGCCTGTCTGCTAATCTGCGTAAATTAATTGTAACCAGTGCTCATTTTGTATTGACAGCTTAAATTGTGCTGCATTTCAAATAATCTATTGGCGTAACGCCATTGCAAGCCAGCACATTTATGACGATGTTTTGTATTATAAGTATAGTTTTATTATTAAGTGCGAAAGGGTAGGCAGGCAGTGGTGCATCTTGTTTTGAGAAATTTAACTTCTATATGTACCCACTAAACACACACACACACACACACACACACACACACACACATATATATATATATATATATATATATATATATATATATATATATATATATATATATATATATATATATATATATATATATATATATATATATATATATATATATATATATATATATAGCAGACAGGCTATTGGTAATTTTTTCATCCACTTTTCTTTCTTCTTATTTACATTCCATTAATGTTAATAACTTCCCCTGTACATTCCTTGGCATTACTGTCTGTTATATCTCATTATTATTGTGTTAAAAACACGGAAAAACGAGCCCTTAGGTATACACTTCTTTCCCTTATATATATATATATATATATATATATATATATATATATATATATATATATATATATATATATATATATATATATATATATATATATATATATATATATATTGTGGGCATTTAGTATACCAATCCTCTTCATCTGTACATCATCATCATTATCATGTATTGCTTATGCATCCTCATCGTTGTCACGTATCATCATCATCTTGGTTCGTGCATCTCCGCTGTCGGCTGCCGGTTCCTCGGGCCTAATAAAGGTCTTCCAAACCAAGACTTCATACGTGGTGGAGCGTGCTGTTAGATCCCTCGTCATCCTCTCGACCACTCTACCCCCTGGAGCTACGTTCAGGTCACCGCTTGGGCCAGGTGTCCGGAAATATGTCGCACCAAGAAGAGGTCGGTGCTGCAGCCGTTCCTACTCCGCCACCGCGTGCCGCGCCTTTTCACGTCATTAACAGCCCCCAGCGTGAGCCCCATCCCTTCGCCGGTATGCGCGGGGAAGATGTGGAGAAATGGCTGGACGATTTCGAACGTGTTGGCGCTGCTAACTGGTGGGATAACACCTACAAACTCGCTTACGTGTCATTCTACCTCAGGGGTGTCGCGAAGACGTGGTTCCTCAACCACTACATCGACATCCCCGACTGGTCCGCCTTCAAAGATCAGCTTCGGCATGTCTTTGGCACACCGACTGTTCGTTCGGCTCTCGCAAAGAAAGCTCTCGCGGCTCGGAAACAGCACATCGGCGAGTCGTATACATCCTACATCGAGGATGTCCTTTCACTTTGCCGCCGGGTTGAAACCCCAATGACAGAGTCAGACAAGGTACGCCAGCTTCTTAAGGGGATTGCACCCGTCGCATTCAATGCCCTTGCAATCCAGAATCCAGCTACTGTTGCTGACGTTGCGACAACCTGTCAGCGCCTCGAAGAACTCGAGTCTATGCGCCTACAACCGGACAGTGACGCGGCCCGTATTACGGCAGATCCAAACCTACGAGACACAATAAGAGTGATTATACGCGAAGAATTAGAATCAATGGGATTCACACTACCTTCAGTGTGTCCCATGCAGTCTTCTTCAACGTCATTGCGGGATGTCATCAGGGAGGAGCTCACGCCCATGACCCACATGGCCCACCTGCAGCCCACTGTCGCTCGTACTCTCCCATCGTTCTCGCATGCCGTCGCCGCACCATCAGGCACCGTCAGCTCGACGCCGCCGCCACCAACGTACGCGTCGGTTGCTGCCGCACCTCCCAGAAGCTTTCCCACGAGCTTTCCATCACCACCGCCTGAGCCATCATCTGTCCCTCTCACTGCTCTCTCTCCCGGTGCATCTAACACAAGCTACTGCCCTTCTTATCGATCGACTCGCCCTACGTGCTATTATTGTGGCTATCGTGGTCACATTTCACGCTTTTGCCGCAAGCGCCAGCAAGATGAGCGCCGAGGGTACGACATACGCGAACGAGACTATACCGCAGGAGCCTTGTACCAGGGCCGTCGTTATTCGTCACCGCCGCGTCGGTCTCCATCTCCGCCAGCATCCGGTGAACTGCGCAGTAGTCATCGATCAACCAGACGCCGTTCACCATCGCCCTACCGTCGCTCCTTTTCTCCTCTTCAGCCTGCTTCCCTCGCTTCTGATCGGCGTCCGGAAAACTAAGCGATGCAGTTTTTGGAGGACAAACTGCATTCCAACACAGTACTCCAATTACTCCAGCGCGCCCTTACAATATGATTGCAGTCTCAGTTGAGGGAGTGGACGTTGATGCTTTGGTGGACACTGGGGCTGGGTTTTCTATTATTCGTGCTGATTTGTGTACCCGTCTTCGAAAAGTCACGACGCCTTATGATGGACCAACACTGGTTACAGCCCAGGGAACAATGATTCGCCCTTCCGCTCTCTGTACTGCCCGTGTGCTAATCGACGACATTCTTCATTATATACAATTCGCTGTGCTATCCCCGTGCTCCCACGAACTCATTTTAGGCTGGGACTTTCTTTCATCTGCTTCCGCGGCTATTTGTTGTGCACAACGTGTCGTCCATCTTACTGACACAGACCACTTGCTTAGTGACGAAACCTACAGGCCACTTCAACTCGTCGCTGCTGTAGACATCGAGTTACCCCCAAATGAACATCAATTAGTCACTGTTTTGTCCAACGACGTTGACTCTGGTGACATTTTGGTCACTCCATCGCCCCGTTGCCTCAATAAAGGCATAGCTCTCGCATCAGGTGTGGCTCACTTCAACAATGGATCAGCTGTCCTCGCTGCTACGAACACCACACCAGATAAAATTTTACTGCCGCGGGGCACTACTGTCGCCTGCGTTGCCGATCTAGAGCCTGTGTGCGTCGTGCCTCTTACCCCTGCCTCCCCTAAATGCCATCTTGGAGATCATACTGCTTCCTCGGCCTTTACAGCAGCCATCAACAAGGACTTGACAGACTCACAGAAGCAGCAGCTGCTTGATTTGTTGCAAAAGCATGCAAACTCTTTTGACATTCATTCATACAGCCTGGGTCAGACAACTGCTACAGCACATCGTATTCAGACCGACGGAACATCCATTGTGCATCGTCGTCCTTACCGCGTCTCCCTAGCCGAACGGAAAATCATTGAGGAAAACGTAGACGATATGCTGCAACGGGAGATAATCCGACCCTCAACCAGTCCTTGGTCGTCTCCAGTGGTTCTGGTGCGTAAAAAAGACGGTTCCGTACGATTTTGCGTCGATTACCGAGCACTCAATAAGATCACTAGGAAGGACGTATACCTCATGCCACGTATCGACGACGCCCTCGATTCCTTAAAAGGTGCTGAATTCTTTTCAAGCCTCGACTTGCGTTCCTACTATTGGCAAATCCCCATGCACGAAGATGACAAAGAAAAAACGGCGTTTGCAACCCCGGACGGCCTATACGAATTCAATGTTATGCCGTTTGGTCTATGCAATGCGCCCGCAACTTTTGAGCGCTTGATTGACACCATGCTGCGTGGCCTGAAATGGAAGACTTGCCTATGTTACCTCGATGACATTGTTGTCTTTTCGTCGACGTTTCCTCAACATCTGCAACGCTTGGACGAGATCCTGACTTGCCTTGCGGGCGCTGGTCTTCAAATGAACACCAAGAAGTGCCATTTCGCCAGCAGATCTATCACGGTCCTTGGTCATGTTGTGAGCAAGGACGGAATTCGTCCAGACCCTGAGAAAACTGCTGCGGTGCTTCGCTTCCCTCGCCCTGAAAAGCCGAAAGATTTGCGAAGTTTCCTTGGTCTCGCCTCTTACTTTCGGCGATTCATACAAAACTTTGCCTCCATAGCCGCACCACTTCATAAGCTACTTGCTTCTGGTACGCCCTTTCAGTGGTCTCAGGAATGTGAATCGGCTTTCGACAGGTTGAAGAGTGCCCTCACGACCGATCCCGTACTTTCTCATTTTCACGATGGTGCACCGACCTTCCTCCATACGGACGCTAGCGGCCACGGTTTAGGAGCCGTCCTCCTCCAGCGCGACAACTCTTCGCGAGAGCGAGTCGTTGCGTACGCCAGCCGCGTCCTCTCCGCAGCCGAGAGGAACTACACGATCACCGAGAAGGAGTGCCTCGCCGTCGTTTGGTCAGTGCAGAAATTTCGTCCCTATCTTCACGGCCGCCATTTCACAATTGTGACCGACCACCACGCTCTATATGTTGGCTTTCGACACTCAAGAACTTGTCGGGACGCCCCGGTCGCTGGATTCTACGCCTACAAGAGTATGATTTTGCCATCGTATACAAGTGTGGCAGGAAACATAGTGACGCCGACGCTCTTTCTCAATGCCCACTACCAGCGATTCCACTCGGGGTTTCCGCAATCAATTCGCACAACACGCCCTCGGAGTCCACGTCTACGGCGGTTTCCTCTCTCGCCTCTATGGACCAGCTGCCTTCGGACGACCCACACGATTTTTCTTCTCGACAGCTGGCTGACCCATACTGTCGACGTATTATAGGCTACCTCACTGGCAGTTCCCGTCCACCTAATGCGAGGCTCCGTCGCCAACTCTCGCAGTTTAAGCTGGACAACTCGGTGCTGTACCGCAAAATTTACCATCCTGACGGTCAGCGCTGGCTTCCCGTTCTACCCCGATCGCTTCGGTCCGAAGTCCTCAGAGCACTTCATGACCATCCGACGGCTGGTCACCTTGGTTACCACAAAACCTATGATCGCCTTCGAAGTCGGTTTTATTGGCCAGGTATTACCACTAGTGTAGCTCGGTACGTTGGGTCCTGCACTACCTGCCAATGTAGAAAACTACCCACATCTGCTCCAGCCGGTACACTGCAGCCTCTTCCATGCCCAGCCACACCATTCGAAGTTGTAGGCATCGATCTTTATGGCCCCCTTCCAGTCAGTGCTGCTGGAAACCGATGGATAGTAACAGCCATTGACCATTTGACGCGCTACGCCGAGACGGCATCTGTCACTACCGGTTCAGCTTCTGAAATTGCCGACTTCATCCTCCGAGCCATTATACTGCGTCATGGTGCTCCACGTGTATTGCTCAGCGACCGTGGAAGGGCCTTCCTTTCACAACTAGTGAACGAACTTCTTCGCGCCTCTGGCACAACTCACAAGACTGCCTCTAGTTATCATCCCCAAACTAACGGCCTCACTGAGCGATTCCACCGCACTCTTGCTGACATGATCGCCGCCTACATTCAACCAGACCACAAGAACTGGGATGTAGTTCTACCATTCGTCACTTTCGCCTACAATACGGCTATTCAGCGGACAACCGGCTACTCACCATTTTACCTAGTTTATGGACGCTCCCCTACTTCTTTGCTGGACGTCTCCTTCTTTACCTGCCATGCGGATTCATCTCCATCCTCTTCAGAGGAATACGTTTTGCGGCTCGCAGAGAGCCGCCAACGTGCTCGTATAAACACTGAAGCCCGACAGCAAGACAGAAAGCTGGTTTATGATGAATCGCATCGTGCTGTATCCTTTCAACCTGGAGACGAAGTGCTCCTTTTGACGCCTATTCGCACACCTGGTTTGTGCGACAAGTTCCAGCCACGATTTATCGGGCCGTACACAGTTCTTGAAGAAACTTCACCAGTAAATTATTGCGTGACGCCACTTGCAGCCCCAGCAGATCGCCGTTATCAAACTACTGAAGTCGTCCATGTCTCCCGTATGAAGCCCTTCATGCGGGAGACATGCATGCATGCATGCATGCATGCATCCGGATGATGTTAAATGCATACAGATGATGTTAAAGTGACTTGGTCACTTTAACATCATCTGTATGCCCAAGTTTAACGCATTTTGGCCTTGAAGAACGTACGTTGGAGTGCTTGCCTCGAGCTCAATGTCATGCGATGCTCGCTTGCACTTGAATTGCAGCAGACTGAAATAACTGAAACATCATTTTGCGTTGTACCCGCAGTTCACTTCGATGAGCTTCCTACTTTTCTGAAGCGAGGTTGGATTGACGGAAGACGCTTGCCAGGTCCTTGATTTTCAAGAAACCGCGCCTCAAGACCGACGAAACATGAGGGCCCATGCACGTTCACTTGCGGAGGGCTTATTTATGGCCGGTGCGTCGATGGGGGCGCTGGTGGCAGCGTTTCTCGCAGCGCCACCTGGGCAGAGTCTGACGTCCATATGATTGTGTGCCACGCCGTAGTAGAGGCTCCGGGTTCGTTTTGACCACGATGGGTTCTTTAACGTGTATTGAAATCTAAGCAGAATGGTGCGGGTGTTTTGGCATTTCGCTCTCCATCGAAATGCGACCGCGCCGTGGCAGGGGATCGAGTCCACGTCCTTGCGATCAGCAGCATGACACCTTAACTTCTGGGTTCCACGATTGGCGTGTTCCTAATATAACTAGACAATTCATCAGACGGTATTCAACAATTCCCTGCTAACTGGCCCTGTAGCAGAATATACGTCCGCAACAGCCACGCGGAGGAAGGAAAGGTTACAACAGCACTATAGCACGTGAGAACACCGTAGGACAAGAAGCAGCGGTTAATTGACACGTATGAATGCCCATGGATTATTTGTCGCTTCTTAATTATCTATTTTTCTAGAGCAGCCAATATACGATTGAACTCTTACGACACACAGATGGCATAAATATTGCAAGAGCAAAAGCTCTCAAGCTCCACGTGAACAATGATGTGTAATCAGAAAATTACCAGAATTTCTCACTATACCCGACATAATATCAGAGAGGAATCCAACCAGCCAAAATCGTGGCTGCTAAATTTTGCCTTTACTTTCAGCCCTGTGCATACGTTTTCTTATTGCCACATGCAACATAAGATCTCCGCAATATTTTAATTATTGTGCACACTAGTTTCCTGATTATCTTTCATGTTGTAAATGAAATCTGTGTTAATCTATATAGACATATAGGCCAGTGCCCACTAGCATTTTTATTAAAGCAGTATTGCAGAACTATTTCACCTATCAGATATATCTTCATGAAATCTGCAACAGAACTTCCACCAAAGCCTCATCGACATTTCAAATTCCACACCCCAGGCTCGTCTTAAATGCCTTATTAATATATATCGGGTACCTAATACCATCAGCATATCCAAAAACGCAAACATGGAAGTAACTGAAACAACATTTCAGTACAGTTATAGTACGGGAGTGATTGGCAACCTGTGTTAAGGTTTCACATAAATGGTGTGGCCACGAGCAGCAATTTCGCAACAAAATTTGGTCACTCTTAGAGACATAAATGGAGAAACCCATCAGTGCACGCTTCTTTATTTGGATTATTTCCATTTTTGTTCGTTCCAACCATTGAATGTTCGCCTACCTTGTCGTTGAAGCCTAACGATTTCAACATGGTGTCAAAGTTCTCAACAAGCATTGAAATTTGAGCGCATGAAAATGTTGTCATGGAATAGTACTAAGTGCAAACTAGAACAGAACACAAGGGCGTGTAAACACATACATGGCAAGAACTTTTAAAACCTTCTCTTTCATGTGCCATGCTCTATAAACATTCTGCATCACACATCACGAAAACAGATTCATAAGTGTGATGTCAGCATTTTCATTTGTTTTTGTAACAAAACTGCTGTCACTTGTAGTTTTTAGTACTATATCGGTCATTACATACAGCACTTTTTGAGATATTTGTGGTGCCAAATTGGGGAGCAAGTACAGGACGGATCTGAGAAGTAAAGATTATTTTTCAACACCGCAATTGTGTTCATGTATCCTCATTTAGCTTGTGCTGCACTGCGTAGTATTCCACAAAGCCCTTAGCCCTGGGCCTCAATGTTAGAGTTCTTCAGCTCTGTCCCGATGAAGTCAGACACATGCTGCTGGTATCTCGTCACAGCAGATTGAGCCGGCCACCCTTCATTAGGGTGGCTGGTAAAATAAAAGTTGATAATATTTGCAGTTTTACGTCCTAAACCCACAATATGATTACGAGAGCCGCCGTAGCTGAAGGCTCAGGAAATTATGACGATTTTGTGTTCTTTAACGTGCACTGACATCACACAGTACACGGCCCTCTAGCATTTGCCTTCATCGAAATGTGACAACAATGACCGAGATCGAAACTGCGACCTTAAAAACATTTGGCAGCCGATCCACAGAGTGAATGCTGATGGTAGGGCAGAGCTAGGTCCTATAAGGTCCACAGTGTCAACGCTGAAGTCACCGCCTATACTTGGGGACAACTTTCTGTGGCAATGAAGGGAAGGCTACGGACCCAAAGTGGGCGTACGCCACCACTGAAGAATATAGTCTCACAAATGCATCTGTTTTTCCATGTGAAGATAATACAAAACAACATTACTTTATTTTCTACGGGATGCTTTTTATAAAGAGACGCTGAACAAAGCAAGGAGATATATTTCTTTTACTTCATGAAGTGTCATTTCCCGTTTTTGCTTGTCTGAAAACGTCGCACATATGAGGTACACCTCACAGTCAAAATGGCGTCTCCGTCTTTAGGCGAGTGCTCTTCGCCCTCCAGCAATTCCAACGACTCGTCGAAGGAGCTTGTGTCAAATTTCACTCACAAATAGCTGTGTAAACAGACGTAGCCAGTTCAATGCAGTGGTATTATGCGAACACAACCAGCATTCGAAAAGAGAGTCGAGTTGGGCTTCTTCGCGGAGGACTACATGTGCTGTAGCTTCGTCCCCATAGCTTTCCCTTCATTGTCACAAAGTATTCCCAGAGTATAGAATAAAGGACAGACGGACACGTGCATGGACGGACGGAGAGACCGATGCACAGATGGATGGGTGCGCACACGAACGAACAGATTTCAGTCTATGCTCACTATGAACGCTCTACGTACAGTATAGACAAACGGACGTCGGCGACAATAAACATTGTGCGAGCCTAAGAAGCTTCACTCGTAAAAATGAGAAAAGTAAATGTTCAGGGGTCCTTGCCCTATTGGGAAAATGAGGGCAAGTGAAGCTTGACAACTGCTTGTCTGATGTGCGTCATTTTTTTATTTCTTTCTATTGCATTGCACAATGCTTTCTCCTAACTGTTTCCTTCCTCCAAGCTAGAAATTGGACCTTCATCCACATGCTTAACAGCACAACACCTCGCTTGTTACAGGCAACAATGAAATGTGGCAATTAGAAATGATAAGTTGCCTTGATAAAAGATCAGATTGCCATATCAGACACGACTGATCGCTGACAAGCTCACGATGGCATCAATTATTGGGAAACTGCGAATACAAGTGTGCATGTGGACGGTGAACTTTCAAAGACGGCATGTCAACAAAAGGCAGGTTGTCAACGATTTAACGGTTTATAAACCCAAGATGCAGCACAGTGTAACAACGATAGACTTGCAGGCTGCAAGGGAAACTCCACAAGACAGGGGCGGCACCAGCGAGGGGCATGGGTAGCCTGACCCCCCCCCCCCTGAAATCATCACCTGCTCCTCTTTTGCCTCCCCCCCCCCCCCCCCCGAAGAACAAGCATAGTCTAAACACCGTGCATAAGTTCTGTGCCCCCCTAAAGGAACAACACAATTGTCATCAGTGCCCACCCAGGGAAGAAATCCTGGTGCCGCCCTTGCCGCAAGACTGACTGAATGTATGCCTGCCAGCAGCACTAAGACTCTAAAGGGAACCGCTGCAGCGCGCGAACGAGAAGTCGCCTGCAATTCCAGCACGTGACTCCGTTGTTGCAGGTGTGGAAGCAACTCCCCCATGGTGAGCAAGTGTCCAAAAGCAATGAGCTCATCGTGGAAAGGGGGCTGTTATTGGTGGCCAATGAGGACAAGTGTGCACAGTAGCATGTTCTAACATGCGGTGTACTGGAGCCGCGCGGGGCCGGCACACATTCAGGCTGAGGAATGAGGCACACAAGCGAAGGGCTCTCTCGATTCCCATGATACTAATGCAGCCGAACTAAACGTACCAAATAAGTGGAAGTGCCCTCTTCATTTACTACGCTAGCAGGCTGTTATTAGAAACAATTACGGTACATCCAGAGTCAAAAAGACATCAACACTGGCTGCTAAACATCTCTGAGAAAGAACATTATAACCACAAAAACTTGGCCCGAGGTTTCAGACAAAGGGTCATTGCAGTTATCCGAAAGCGCCGTTTATTCAGGTGCTACTTATACAGTACAATAACGACAATGCAAGGCCACAATGCAAGCCTGCGGAGGCACACCATGTGTCCTTCAGCAGATTCAACTGATGACTCTCGAACCAACCCTTGTAGTCCTTGTCAAACAATGTTCTTTGAAAAACAACAGTAGCGCAACAATACCAAAGCACTAACCTACCGTCAACACAGTATAAAAAATACTTTTGTTTTGCATGGGCTGTGTTGAATTGCGATTTATGTTAAAACATGCCTACAATGTAGCAACAATGGGAGCCAACACTTTTTCCTTATTACAGACTGTTTTTGTATTTGTAACTGAGACTTCTTGTTGTGTATGTCTTGTCCCACATAAACAGAATACCACATTTTATTGCACTTTAAATTGCAGGACAAATCTCAATGAGGTAGCACGTATTAAAAGAGAATCCTTATCACAGATCTTTGCTGCTTTTTATGCTTTCCTCAGCATTATCTTGTGCAAAAAATTGGAGCAGACTAGCAGATTGTTTTTAAATTGGGCTTATAAAAAATGTCAGCTGCATAAAAAAATTCACCAACTTGTGTGTGTCATCCCGAGAAAGGTGACACAGATTTCTTCATGATAAGAAACACATTGCCATGTAAAAAATATGCAGGCATACTATCTACCCACGTTTTTACCTATCACAGATCTTAAGACAAGATGTTTCTTGATCGCATGTGCCGATGCTCTCACCTACAAAACAAGCAACACAAGCAGTAAAACCAGCGCCTCTACTCTGGCAACTCAAGCATGTGAGGCAATACATAATGCTTGAAAAAGAATGTCGCCCTCTCAACCACCTCATCGAAGTATTCCTGCGAGAAAGTGACATTCAGTGTCATGTTTTCCGTGTCGCTTACGTAC
Organism: Rhipicephalus microplus; assembly: GCF_043290135.1. NCBI lineage: Eukaryota > Metazoa > Arthropoda > Arachnida > Ixodida > Ixodidae > Rhipicephalus > Rhipicephalus microplus. Next base: position 24,293,472 of record NC_134709.1, read on the forward strand.
ACAAAGACTTCGGTCGAGCCAAGCTCCGTAACCCCCATCTGAACTTGCGTTTGACAGAAATATCGGCCATTTTGCTTCAGCCGCATTTCGTCTCCTTGACAAACGACCTCATATTCCACAAATCTTTCCAGACTTCTCGGGCACTTGACCTCGAGCAGCCTTGGAGAGCAACACTCGCACGTGACGATGGCATCGGGACTCGCACCAATAAACGGCTTGCTCCGAAGAATGGAAAGGCCGCAGTCGTGAAGCTGAAGGCCTTTGTGATGCGTCTTTTGGTTCTTGTATGCCTCTTTTGCCACTGGCTCCAGAGTGATGCCTCTCTGCATGTCCTCATTCGTCACGCGAGATTCCCTCATGAGCAACCTGAGTAACGCCCGCAAGTCATGGGGGCCTGCCTTTGTCCGAATCGTGTTAACGCGTGTAAACACGCTGTAGGCGACTGATGCCGTGATCATACCGACGCGATGCTCCAACCAAAGTTCACAACAGCTCTGCTCTCTTGTAGCACGCTCAACGATTTTGACATCGTCAGGGTTGTGCTGCTTGCAGAGCTTTTTAAATATCTCCTCTACCGATGGCTTGTTCTTGGCTTGCTTTGCTGTGTGCGCGATGGCATGGATAGCAGCTTTCAGTGTCTTTGGTGCAGCTTCAGAATCTCCTTTTGATTGCTGCTTCCCTTGTGCACCTGTGGTATAATGCAATAATGTGCAATAATTTAACACAATAAATCCAGAAGCTTTGGCAAAAAAAAAAATGCACTTGCCTGAACAGTCACGTTATTGCCGAAATATGGCTCAACATAGCTGTATCTGAACCTAGGTGCGGTTCCCACCCCCATAATCATACTAATCATCATAATTAATGTTTACATTCCAGGAAGAAGAAGAGCTCGCCATAAAATCTCCTAACTGTTCTAGTGTTGTGTCATCTAGCATAGCCATCCTAAGCCTAAAAGTTTCTACACCATCCAACAATATACCACTCTTTACTGTGTTTCTCTTTCACAGTGTAGCAGACCAGTAGACAAGAGTTAGCAACTTGCTCATGAAAAGAGTAAACAAGCTATGACAGCGCATAGAATCAAGCATGGTCACTCACTCCAGGTAACACTTGATGTGAACTGTAGCCTATAGATAGCCAAAGGTTGGACAAAAACTTGTCAGGCGAGGAAGATTTATTGAACAGAATAGACACTCGCCTTGTCCAAAGAAGGAAGGGGCCCATAGCAACCCTGCGCAAAACATCAATATATGTTGTTTATCCTTTGGACAAGTTGAGTGCCTGTTTTGTTTCTTCAACCAACTGGGGTCTGCACTGTCTGACCATTGCTCGGCATAGACTCCCACAATGTTTATTGTGAAACAATTATATGAATGGCTGCCACAAGTGCAGCTCAGTCAAACAACAGACATTTCAACTTTATCACCACATGTCACTTCACAGCGGTTTCTTCGAGCCACCTGCCGTTATTTTTCCTCGCCGCGATCACCCCTACAATGTTAAACGCTTAAACTGTAAGTCATCTGCTTTTTCCAAGTCATTCATTCCGCGTACCACAATCGATTGGAATAATCTACCATCACACATTGCCTTAGAAAAAAATGCCACGAAATTTCAAGAACTAATTCAAAATACCGACATCATCTAACTTTTGTTCTTTTACTTGTTTTTCCCTTTTTTCTATAACGTGCAGAGCACACGTGTAGTATTTTTACCTTGATTCAGCTTATTTGAGGTGTGATGAGTGAGTGTATATTTTTTATTCGTTTTTGAGTGTACGCTTTATTTGTTTTCTTTTTTTTTTTATCAAGTGTATAGATTATTTTTCCTTGCATTTTTATAGGTTGTTCACTGTGTACTTATCTGTATTCCAATGATTTGTTGCCTATTCTTTTCTCTATTTTTGCTGTCTTTACCAATTACTTGTTATAACATATATCTCAACCTTAGTCTGTATTTAATTTGAATTTTTTTACCTTTTTTTCCGTTTTTGACGTTTATTGTTTGTAATTTTGCTCATGTAACCCCCCCTATGTAATACCCTCTCACGAGGGCCTTTAGGGGTATTATGAATGATTAAATAAATAAATAAATAAATAAATTTAGCGACACTAGAGAGCTTATGGTCACCACACTGCATTGAGCGTTTTCACAACGTGAAAGTGATGCTTGGAAGAACTATTCTAAGCTGCCTGAAATATCTGTCATATCCTGCTCATTTGTATTAATATAGCCAGCTAGCAATTAAGAAAAGTATACCGTAATTACTCGAATCTAACGCGCACCTTTTTTCCAGTTAAGCGAGTTCATAAATCGCATGCGCGTTAGAATCGAGCACGAACAAAAAAATTACGGCCAATCTATTGCCATCGGCAAATCTAAAATGGCCGCCCCCTACGTGCGTTGGCATGGCGCGTCGTCCATTTCTGCCTATGTGTTTCTCATGTGCGGCACTTCGTACGTGTACTGAGGAGTTCGTCATCTTGTAGTGCATTAGCATCGACGGCGTGGAATGGCCGACTCCAAAAACTCGAGTGCACCACGATGCCGCTTTTAAAAGAAAAGTCATCGCGTGTGCAGAAACGGACGGAAATCGAGCCGCATCGCGGTCGTTCGGAGTTCCCGAAACGTGCGTGCGGGACCGGCGGAAACAAAAGCAGATTTTCGACAGCAAAGCTTTACGCAAAGGCTTCAGTGGACCACAGCAGGGTCGGTTTCCGCAAATTAAAGAGCTGCTCGGCGAGTATGTGCTTTAGCAGCGAGCAGCACAGCGGCCCGTGACGGCAGAACTGCTCCAAGTGCGGGCTATGCAATTAGTCTTAGAAAAAGGTCTAATGCGGAGCCAGTTTAAAGCGAGCAGGTGCTGGCTAACTAACTTTATGAAAAGGAAAGGCTTTTCCCTCCGAAGGGGAACATGCATATGCGAAAAGTTTTGCGGAGGAGTACGATGAAAAGCTTCATAGTTTTCAGTTTCCTCCGAAACTTGCGGCGCAACAACGACTACCTGCTTGGGCAAATCGGGAATGCCGATCAGACGCCTCTTTACTTCGACATGCCTGGCACCACAACCGTCGAGAAGAAGGGGGCGAAGCAAGTTCGCGTGCTGACATCGGTCCACGGTAAAACTACAGTGACGGCAATGCTCTGTTACACGTCAGATGGGCACAAGCTTCGCCCGTACCTCATATTTAAATGGAAGACGCTCCCGAAAGGAGTCGTTTTTTTCGAGTGGTATGATCATGCGGGCCAGCGAGAAAAAATGGGTGCGCGTTGCAATCGATGTCTTACTTTTTTTTTTTCGCGGTGGAAATCGGGTGCGCGTTACAATCGAGGGCGCGGTAGAATCGAGTAAATACGGTAGTCTAAGAAAGGTATCCCTTCTTAGACTTAAACTTTCTTAGAAAACTTTAGTTGCCTTTTAAGGGGCCCTCCAACACTCGCCAACCCCCCCCATGTTTTATTCGTGGGTTGTGTAGACTGAAGTACAGACAGACTAATGCAGCAAAAATGGCAGTGATAACGGCACGCAATCTGAAGTTGTTCGACTTAGAGAATCCAAAATACAAGAAAAAAATGCTGACCCTTAACTCGATTTTCGCGGGGTCACTTGACCACATTTCACTCGCCCATGAAGTCTAAAAGGCTGCCCCAATGAAATAAGCTGGAAGTGCCTACGTAGGGGAAGCTCTCACACCATTATTGCTTGTTTTTTTTTTGTTTTGTTTTTTCAAAGTAATGTTGACCTTGTTTCCACAGTAACAAACGTGGTGTTTGACGCCTGGCTCGCCAGAGCATGAGTGGGAGCTACTGTGTCGAAGCGAGGTATTTTCTTCTGTTTTTTATAACATTCCGTGTCAATCCCTCCTCTTATTCTGAGAAAAAAACTTGTGGAACGACCAGGACAGTGAGGTGTTGTTGACCTTTCGCGTGTTGTTGTGTGAGCCGCCGGACAAACAATGGTGCACTGCGCCCCTTCAACAGCGCACGTGCAAAAAGAGACAGCTCGCAAACTCTCAAAAGCAAGAAAAGGTAAGAATGATGATTGATTTGTGGGGTTTAACGTCCCAAAACCACGATATGATTATGAGAGAGGCGGTAGTGAAAGGCTCAGGAGATTTAGACCACCTAGGGTGCTTTAACATGCACCCAAATCATGCACACAGGCATGATTTGCACACAGGCCATGCACACAGGCCACACACATGCACACAGGCCACACAAATTTCTGCCTCCATCAGTTTTAATCCTACACCATGATCGCTTTTAGCGTTACCAGGTAGCTGCCATATCCAATGATATGGCGGCAACCTACCGGCGTCATTTTCACCCGCGCAGTTCTGGCGAGCGCCACTGCGTAGTAATGCGGTCGGCAGCGATGTAGTGGCTTTATTGCGTGATTGAAATACTAAATCATTTGATACCGGCGCTTAGACCTACGCTAAATTGCCTCCAGCTATCGGTCCAAGCAAACCAGATAAAAAATAGGTGCTTGAATATTGTTAGAGGGCCCCTTTAAAGGCCTTGTCAAAGTCTTCTCAAAGCCTTCTCAACATGCAGGCATGCTAGTAGAACATGAGAAATCTGAAGAACTGTTTGAACAGGACACACAGCAGAGATATACTATATATTCACTGATTTCAAATTTGAGTTGACCCAAAAAAATGAATCACAGCTGGGTTGCTGTATATGTGTTTGATCAAGACAATGGTTAACTCAAACCCTTCATTTTTGAGAAATTGAGTGATACATAGCTTTTATGATAAACATTCATAAATAGAATTTCTAAACAAGAATATTGCCAAGCACAGCACAGGAAGGCTTTGAATTGCATCGGTGAAGATTCAAAACCACCTCTCTATTGTGTCTACTGCTCACGTTTCGCCAGTGCTGGCACAACTAAGGAGCTAGGTAATTCATCTGAAGTTCAACAAGACAGAAAATGAAGTGCAGCCATTTTTCTTCCTCCATACTCCAATGAAAAAACTGGCCTCCTGTGTGCACCCCAATCCACTTAAGCCCCGCCTGATAGCACATGGTTCTGCAACTGCTGGCACGCTACGTTCTAACACCAGTGACACGTATTCAGTCATCTATCCAGGCGAGTCTTCAATTCCAATAGTCTCGCAAGACGAAAGACCGGTCGACTAGCGTAGCGAGCTTTTTGTAATCAACGTCAGTCACTCAAGTCAGACATTTCAATTGCCATTAGTGCTACTTACATTCAGAGGCATGTTTTGTGGGCACTGGAGAGGTGGACTTGTGCAAACTATTTTCGAGGGGCCTCCTTAAGATATCCGCTACGGCTGGTGCATCGTCAATCGTAAGCTGCATAAAAAGGTTTATGCTTATAAGTGCCTTAAGACTAATTCACGTAGATTTTAATTAAAGCCCTTTCACCCAATAGGTGCCCACTAATATTGTAAACTTGCACACAGTGTAGAAGACAAAGAAGAGTGATTTTTTTACATGAATAACATACACACATATCCCCCTCAGCGGCAATATGTACAATCGCACATATCAATTGCAGAGGCTTGTCTTGCACTGCATGTTACATCAACTTGCTCGAAATGCGACTTGCACATTTGTGCACACTTCCTGAGTGGACAATTGGGACAATTAGCGCTAATTTAACTTCACTCTGCTGCATATGCTACGTATAATGTGCTGAGGACACTACCATACATGATTAATGAGCCATTCGATGTGCCCTGTTCCGTAAGCCACATCAAAGTTATAATTTCTGCTCCCTCACAATGAACATAACCGAAAACTGACTGTCCATGTATTTCGAGCCCGGGAGTTGATCATACAGGAGTAGAGCATGACTGACTTTAGAATAAATAGGTGTTTGATTTCACACTAATTACTGTTAGTCGCTGAAGAGACACGAATCAACATATTACCACCTCATCTCTTTCGTGATAGGAAATTGAGAACCTTGTAAACAAAGTTGTGAAGGTTAACACATTTACACATAGTCTATCATGATTTGCACCTGAAGGGGATTTACGACTCTATACGAGAAATAACGAAAGCCACTCGTTAAAATACTACAACATGACTGTGCACCGAAACTACAAAAAAAACAAATGAAATGCAACCATCAAAAAGACGGACAAAAGCGCATGTGCCATCACAAGAATGCCAACTGTTTACAAGTTAATGCAACTGATGGCTTGCTTTTGGAGATGCTTTCAGCAATATGGTTTTGTAGCACCGCAAAATGGTGCTTCTGAGCGCGAGTGCCAGGAGCGCAAGCACGAAGAATCACGTGACTTTGCTTCGTGCACTTCAAAGGAAATAAAAGTTGAGTTGTTGTTTGGGACGCGTGTGGTTCATTTCGCTTGCGCGACCTGCTCGCCCAGCTTAGCCTAGCAGTATGTTCCAACATTGGTGACACAGAATTGTGGTGCAGCCACCGGGGTTGGGCATCAACGTCCTTATGACTTCGACGTCGACAACAGACTCCGCGACTATGACTTAACATCTACAACGGACGCTATGCCTACAGTCTCTTCAGTCGGCGGTAAGCTGCCACCCTTTTGGACCGCGGACCCCGCACTCTAGTTTATTCAAGTAGAAGTCCAGTTCGTAGCGCGACGCATCACATCAGACTTGACCAAATACCACTACGTCGTAAGCAGCCTCCCGCCACCCATAGCCAGTGAAATACGGGATCTCATACTCGACTCACCTGTCGAAAAAGCATCCGCCGTGTCACGCCCCTCGAATCGCAGTGCCTACATCAACTGTTTCACGACAGGAACCTTGGTGACCGTACTCCTAGTCAGCTGTTGTGGCACATGCAACTATAACACGGCGGAACAACAAACAGCGTAGACGGAGCATTGTTTCGAGAGCTCTTTTTGCAAAAGCTGCCGTCAAGTGTTCGTGTGGTTGTCGAGGCGTCAGGGCAGAAAGACATACCTGCGGTCGCCGTGCTCGCTGATCGGCTCGTGGTGATCAACACGCCCACATTACTGGCTGCCGTGCAAGAACAATGGGCTCATGATGAATTTCAGCAAATGCGTGCAGATATTTCTCGACTCACCGAGACATTATCAGCTTTGCATACAAGCCGGACAGCACAAGATGCAAGTGAGCCAAACACGACGGTATCACAGCCGCAGCGGAAAAATATATGCTGGTATCATCGACGGTTCAGAAATTCTGCGCGTAACTGTGTTCCACCCTGCGCGCACTCGGGAAACGACCGCGGCAAGCACTGAAGGCGACCCGTGCTACTACGTCGCCTTTAAGTCGTCCCTCAGTATTTTTTTTTGTTACTTACCGCAACAACGGGGCTCGTTTCTTAGTCGACACAGGCACCGAGGTGAGCGTGATATTCGCGTCACAAACCGAAAGGAAGAACCCTACTACATCACCACTCCAAGCTGTCAATAACATGGTGATACGAACATACGGACATTGTTCACTCACACTGGACTTCGGTTTCAACAGAACGTTCATATGGGTGTTCATAGCCGCCGATGTCAAATTCGCGATATTGGGTGCTGACTTTCCGCAATACTTTGGTCTGATGGTTGATGTTCGAAACAAACGGCTTCAGGATCCTGTATGTCGTGTAGCGGTTCAAGGCAAGCCGTGTTTGCATCCTCCGCTCAGCCCGACCTTACTCCGTCCATTAGGAGAATCGCGCTTCACCGCTATAGTACAACAGTTCCCAGAGCTGACGCAACAGAAACAGGCATTCGCCGAAGTAAAACATGATGTTCAGCATAACATAAAAACCACAGGACCACCGGTCTACGTGCGCCCATGGTGGCTTTCGCCCGAGAAGCTACGGCTAGCCCAGCAGGTTTTCTCGCATATGATGAAACTCGGCATAGCACGCCCTTCATCCAGCTCGTATGCCTCGCCTCTTCACATGATCCCCAAATCAGCAGGTGGTGATTGGCGTCCTTGTGGGGATTATAGGGCACTAAACCGTGTGACAGTGCCGGACCGTTACCCAGTGCTGCACGTCCACGACCTGACCTCCTACCTGCATGGCACGAACATCTTCTCAAAAAATAGATCTGGTGAGAGCATACCATCAGATTCCCGTAGTACCAGAGGATGTTCCCAAGACCGCGATAACAACGTCATTCGGAATGTTTGAATTTCTACGGATGCCTTTCGGCTTACGGAATGCTGGCCAAACTTTCCAACGATTCATGGATGGCGTTGTCCGGGGCCTCGACTTCTGCAAGGTTTACCTGGATGACCTGCTCACCGCTAGCTGCACGCCCGAAGAGCACGAGAGCCATCTACACAGCGTGCTACAGCGACTGGCAACACAACACGACATCGTTACCAACACGGCCAAGTGTGTGTTCGGGGTACCATCGCTGCCATTTTTGGGCCACAGCCTTTCAAGCGCGGGAGTGCAACCACACCAGGGCAAGGTTGAAGCAGTACGGCGGTTTCCACAGCCAAAAACCATCCGCCAGCTCCGAGAGTTCCTAGGACTTGTAAACTTCTACAGGAGGTTCGTTCCGAAGTGTGCCCACATCCTTCACCCGCTGCACAGCCTACTAGCAGCTCCAGTAACTAAGGCGAGTGACATTCAGTGAAACGATCAAGCGGTAGAGGCATTTCGTCATATTACGGAGTCTCTCGCGAATGCCCCCCTGCTCGCATACCCACAACCTGGTGTACCGCAATGCGTAATGGTGGACGCCTCAGACGCAGCTATTGGAGCTGTACTGCAGCAAAAGTCTAGCGGAAGGTGGAACCCAATTTCCGTCTTCTCCAGAAAATTGAGCCCGGCTAAACACCGATACAGCACCTTTGATAGGGAGCTCCTGGCCACATACGCGGCTATACGACACTTCCGCCACTATGCAGAAGGTCGAGAATTTTTCGTGCTCACAGATCACAAGCCACCGACTTACGCATTGTGCGCAGTCAACTCAGATGCGGGTGCACACATGGCACGATAGCTCCGCCAAATATCTTACATCGCAAAATTCACGATGGATACCGTATTTTTGCGCGTATAACCCGCCCCTGCATATAATCCGCACCCCCACTTTCAGCTCACCGAGAAAAAAAAAATCCTCGCGTATTGCCCGCACATTTGATATACAGGAAAGGCTGTACAAAAGCTACTGCTCAAGCAACATAGCACATATGTAGACAGAAAAAGCTTTATTTAGCAAGCAGAATACGCTGTCTGCAAGGCCCGTCACAATTCACTCAGTGTCGCTGCTCTCGCTAGAGCTATCACTTGAGCCGCAGTCCTCACTATTATGCACAAGGTCATCTTCGGTTCCTTCCATGTTGTTTGTGATGCAGCATTTCTTGAAACTTTTTCGCACCATCTCACCTGGAATGGCCGGCCTTCCATGTCTCGACAATCCACTTGCAGAATAGGGCAATATCAGGCCTTCGGACTCGTCAAGTCGTAGCAGCCTTCGGCCATCCACTCGGCGTAATAGCGCTTGACATGCGCTTTGAAGGGCTTGTTAAGCGCCACATCTAGAGGCCGCAACATTGACGTCATTCCACCGGGTATAACAACTAAGTCGGTGCCGTTGTGTGAAAGGCGGTCCTTCACTTCCTCAGTTGTGTGGCCGCGGAACGAGTCAAGAACGAGCATGGACCCCTTTGCGAGCATCGCATCGGGCCTCTTCTCCCATATCGTCTTGATCCAGTCTACGAACAAGTCACTGTTCATCCATGCGTTCTCGTGTGCGTGCACCACCACACCAGCAGGCAAATGAACCTTTGGTAGAGTTTTCCTTTTCAAGATGATGTACGGTCGCAGTTGCGTGCCGTCGGCGAGGGCACAATGCAAGACTGTGATGCGCAGTTTCGTGTTCCCGCCGGTCAGCACGCTCACCGAACTGTTGCCCGTCTTCTCAACCGTTGTGTCCAACGGTATTTCAAATAAACAGGAGTTTCACCCGCATTGCCGATTTTCGAAAAAATGTAATTGTGCTGCTTTTGCAGGCCAATTACATATCTCTGGTACTTGGGCAGCTTCTCCTCATAAGAAGCCGGCAAGCGTTGACATATTGTAGTCGGCCGTCTGATTGAGAGCCCATGCCGCTTCATAAAGCGGTGCAGCCATCCGCGGCTCGCACGGAACTCGTGAGGTGGGCCTAGCTCCCTCGAAAGTAGCCGCGCTTCCACTTGGGCCATCTCAGTCGATACGGCGTGACTCCTGCTTCTCACATCTTCGATGAACTTTACTAGCTCCGCCTCCAGCTCAGGGTAGGCACCGGTCTTGAGGCCACGAAATGACCTACGGTCGCGGTGCGCGGCTTGTAGGCTCTTTCTTCTTTCTCCACAGTCGCACGCAGGACTCGTCCACATCGTGCCGTCTTCCCGCTTCGCGATTTCCGAATTCCTCGGCGACGGCGATGATCTTAAGCTTTTGCTGTGCCGTGAAAGCCTGCCGCCGTACGCTACTCATGGTGACAGAACAGATCGACTTAGGCTTGGCGAATGGGTCGAGATGTGGAGAACTAGCGGTATCAGCGAGGTAAAGAGCGCTCACACTCGGGGACAACTTGACAGCACTACCTCTTCTAGTACACTGTATCAGCACCCTGGAAACAACAGAACCGAAATGCATGCCTGCTACTGCGTCAAAAAGTAGTACATTAATTTACTGATATCTCTATGGGCACTATAATATCTCATTTGCCTTGCTGAAATAGATACTGCTTTATTTATTATGGAACTTACTTTATTTATTATGGAACTTTCTTAGCACCACCTTTTCGGCAAGCCCTTTCCAAAAGTAAACATGGCGTCCGTGACGTAGGGACATGTGGAGGGTCACTTAGCGGCCGCGAACGTCCAAAAAATATACTTGTGGTGTGACAGTGAGATTTTACACTGAACAATCGAATTGTCTCTCTCCAAATGTTTTTCTAAACGTTTCAATGATGCAAGCAAGCGAAACCAAAATCGGCCGCAAGCTGCCGTGTTACTTGTGGAGCAACACGAATTTGCGGAAACCGCCTCCGTAGCCTTCACTACACTGTTAATGGGCTTCACAGCACAACACGCATTGCTGTGAAGCAGCACTATAGGAAAACCCCCGCGTATTATCCGCACCTCCACTTTGCCACTGGAATTTTTGGGTTTTTGGTGCGGGTTATACGCGCGAAAATACGGTATACGCCATGTCAGTGGGAAGGACAACGCAGCGGCAGACACCCTTTCGCGCAGCCCCAGTAAACCCCGTCAGCCTACCAAGCGGCGTTGCCTTCACCACATTTAACGATGGCTCAACACAGAGATCCAGAGTTGAAGCACCTACTGAAATCCACAACCAGCGTCTTGAAGCTACAATGGGTCGATGGACCGACAGGACCTGCATGTTGTGACATGTCCACTGGGAGGGCCAGACCGTTCGTGCTCCCGGATCTTCACCGCAACATTTATGAATTACTGCACGGCCTCTCTCCTCCGGGAATCCGAGCCACTCAGCAGCTCTGCACGGCAAGGTTCGTGTGGCCCGGAATAAACCGGGATGTCCGACGTTGGACTCGAGAGTGCCTATCCTGTCAGTGCTCCAAAGTGCAGCACCATACTCTAACCCCCTTAGGATCTTTCCCCGAGCCGGACACTCGATTTTCTCATGTGCATTTCGACATTGTGGGACCATTGACTTTTTGTCAAGGGCAAAACTACTTGCTAACTTGCGTCGACCGCTTCACGCGATGGCCAGAGGCCTTCCCTATCCCAGATATAACTGCCGACACGGTTGCTCACGCTTTCATCTGCCACTGGGTAGCGCGATTCGGAGTTCCATCGATTGTGACAACACATCGCGGAACGCAATTCGAGTATGCCCTATTCGGGAACATAACGCAGTTCCTAGGAATCTGGCGCATCCAAACAACGGCCTACCATCCCATCATCAACGAAATGGTGGAAATGTTCCATCGCCAACTGACCACTAGCCTGACAGCAAATTCAAGTCACAGTTGGGTCGAGGCTCTATTTCTGATTTTATTGGAAATTATTACGCCTCTGAAAGTGGACATTGGCTGCTGCTCGGCTGAACTCGTATACAGCACAACACTTCCCCTTCCGGGGGAGTTCATCACCGACAGCAAAAACGCAAACGCTCAGGCCAACAGCGAGTACACCTTGTGACTGCGGAACATTATGAGCAAGCTGTGCCCTGTTCCTCCACGTCTGCCAGCACCACGGCCAGACCACGTCCCTAGTGATCTCTCCTCCTGTTCTCAGATGTGTTCGTGAAGCATGATGCTGTACAGCGTCCACTCCAGCCCCCTTGTGATGGGCCATTCAAGGTGGTGAAACGAGAAAAGAAACACATCACGATCGACAGAGGTGGCCGTCATGACGTGGTTTCGCTTGACCGCGTAAAACCAGCGCACGTGGACAGCAACAGCGAAGCACGTGCACCATCTCGAGTTACACAGCAAGAAAGGCTACTAGCAGACCAGAATGATCCAGCCCAACCCTTCGTCGAAAGGTTCACGCAGAGCGGACAACGCACAAGACCTTTGGTGCGACTGAACTTATGAACTACAGCTTGGTGTTGACCCATTTACAAGGGGGGGGGGAGTATTGTAGCGCAGCGAAACGGTGCTTCTGTGCGCCAGTGTCAAGAGCGCAAGCACGAAAAATCACGTGACTTTGCTTCATGGCCTTCAAGGGAAATAAAAGTTGAGTTGTTGTTTGGGATGCATGTGGTTCGTTTCGCTTGCGCGACCTGCTCGCACAGCACAGCCTCGCAGAGTGTTCCAACAGTTTGCTCAAAGAATAAGACAAACCTGCAGTGTGAGCTGTTAACACCAAGAAAGCCTTCTGATCTTTTTCACATTTATTGCTATGCTCTAACATTCAGACAAGGCCTGTCCTACCTCAGGGAGACTGCGATCTGTCTTATGGGGAACAGATAGGTATCATAAAACAAAAATTTAGAAAGAACCATTTTTCTCTTCAGTGTCCTGTGAAGACCACGTTTTGGTAAACAGGTCTTGAAGCTTGAAGGCAATCAATGACCCAAGTCTGATATCGGTTCCGATCAGCGATTATTTTCAGTTGGCTGTCATGTTTCGGCATGCATTTTCTACGGAGCATAGCAAATGGCGACATCTTCCCACCTAAGTTTGCAGAGAGCATGAACCGAAATAAGGTCAGCTGGTCAATAGAGTCTGTGCTGGCTGGTCACTCCCTCTTCTCCTTTAACATGCTGGAACCCACACGTCACGACGGCAACCAAGAAGGTGCGCTAAGCTGCTCAGAAGCTTTTTCTAGTGCCACTACCCTGTACTTCATACTTGTACTTAAGAAATGCCTAGGGTCAGCAAGGTGAAGCAGTTTGACATGCAGACAAGCCTGAAAGAATACTGACAGCGAACTATACAATACTTCATTGCCCAGGACGTGCCAGATGACAAAGAGCTGTCTAGCTTACGTGTTGTAGTCTGACCACATACACCCTTCTTCCAGCCTAGTGGTGTCCTGGAAGCCATGTGAGGCAAGCTTGACGGGAGTTTTTGATGTTTTCCGAAAGCATTTCTCACCAAAATCAAAGAAAGGCATTGTCGTATTCACGCTCAACTCAAGAACAAGACAGGTAGGTATGCCACCTTTCGTGACAGCGCAGCCTGACCACATTGTGACAAGCACAATGAAGCTGTGCAGAGGGGATGGCGGGGAGTAGCCAGACATGGAGAAGCAGTCATTGTTTATGGAGGCAACGAGCAACGATTCGTACACATTTTCGATGGCACCCGCACCTTTCGTCACACCAAGTGACATGGTTCATGGAAACCAAAGGGAAGGAACAACAATTGTGCGTTCTTGTTGCAGCGGCGAGCACCTGGCAACGCAGTGGCGTCACCTTCTGAATAGTCTGTGCCACAACTGCAAGCTCAAGGACCATTTTTCTCATGTGTTTAAACGGAAGCAAGATGTTACTAACACTAGAGGACCGACACTGCCGTCTGCGAATAAAACGTCTGTGCCCTCCATGGAGATCACTGGGTGTGACTGAACTGAAAAGTGGCTAGATGAGCTCCGAGTGTATGAAATGCGGAAACTTCAAACATCTGAGGACACTCAGCCGTTCCGTGTCAATGTTTCTGTGAATGAAATTTCACTGCCGATGGAACTTGACATAGGTGCAAGTGTGTCAGTTGTCTCAGAAAACACTTTTCACCGCAAGTTCAAGTCTGCACACCTGGAACCATCAATGATCCTTCTGAAGCTATTCTGTTGAGCTGACGCCTGTCTAAGAAACCCAGGCTGTATGTTAAGGACAAGGTAGCAAAAGCAGAAGGTAGCGCATGCAAAGAGCATCCACCTGGTGCCAATTTCACAACCAGGAGACCCTGTCTATACGAGAGACTTTCAACATGGCCCACCCTAGATTCCTGCGACAGTGACTACTACGTCAGGCAACCACAACACTAATTCCACAGGAAGTGATGGTCGACTCTAGAGGCAACATCAAGGGTCCCTACTCCCTGATTTCGCCACACCTCACGCGCCTCCCGATGCCGTGGCAGAAGTGGAGGCCTGCCCATGTGATTGGAGTGCACATGACCAACAGGCCTGTGCTGGCAACAGCATCTGAACGCTAACTGTGAGGATGGAGCTGTGCAGCATGAAGCTCAACCTAAGAAGGGTTCAGCACAGGCTGTGCCAGATGCTTCAGCACTCTCCCCGTCTGAGCCACAAACATCGCCAGTGCAAAGAAGTTCAGGAGCAAGACGTTCCATGGTGTGCTTTTTGCCATGAGGCCTCTAGGCTGTCTTTCCTGAGTGGGTGGGGAGGAATTTCATGTTTTAGCATGTGTCTGCCACAGAGCACGGTACATGGCGACATCATACCGCCTCATGCACCAACGGCACAGTTTGTGCAGCAACTGAAATAAAGTCAGTTAGTCACCGGAGTCTGTGTTGAATGGCCGATCACTCTCATCCTCCTTTAACACATGAGAACCCAAACGTCACACTGGCTCTGTGCTTCTTTCTTATTATGAGCAGCTAACTGGCAATTAAGCACTCGGAGAACAAGTCCGACAACCGCAAGGAAAGAAAAATGGACTAGAATAGAATCTTCACATCATTTTTGCTCAGAGAGTGGAAAGGCTGACATACGTATCAAGGGTTGACTAGATCTCCTTTTGTGTTCAACTTGTTTATGCTAGTTTGGTCACCTTGTGTTCTAAAGTGTGCCAGATACAGCGCTCATTGGATGAACAGAACCTTCTCTATAGTCAGCATGATCGGACTTAACCTCAGTGTGCTGCTTTGTATGACTGCGCTGCGCTCCAGAACCAATGCTAAAAGTATTACTTTTCTGAAAATAAATAGAACGATTAACGAATTGTGCACACACTTGGGGCCTAAGTTTTCATTCTTTTCATATCATATCAAAGTTGAACATAACTCATGGGAGAATAATTAAATATTCAATTAAGTTCTAATTACAATGTATGGCTGAAACTCACCCCAAGCAACAAAGTGCTTTACTTTCTTTATTGGAATGCAATACTGAGTGCCTTGTATGTACACCTTGATACGCAGTGCATCATAATTGGCACATGAGAGGGACATGTAAGTAAACGTTGCCATGCATACATATCGCTTTTGCGACCTTGCTTTCTCAGAAAACACATGTTATCTTCTTTATCGCGCTTTCACTTTCACACGAAGCAAGCAAATGTCAAATTGCATATGTCATGAGTGCAGCAGATAGCATGACAGGCTTATAGTAGTACAATTACAAAATGCATGCAGTGAATTTTCAGGTTGTCGACAGCATTCTCTCTCTCTCTCAGAAGTCATTGTAACATTCCACAGCACACAATGACGCCCCAGGAATAATAATTGATTGATTGACTGACCTAATAATTGACTGACTCATCCAATCTCATGATCGCTGGCCATGTGATTGCCATTCGCAGCTACTGGAGCTGAACAGTGTTCTTTTGTAGGCCCGTCGTCGCCCCACAGAAAAAGTGACAATCGTCAGCTTGACCAAGCATTAGTGGCGATCGGTTGTTTCCACAAACTAATTTAGTGTAATTTCAGTATAACCGGGAGTGCTCACCCTAGTAGAGAGTCTCTATTGACATCGTCTCTAATGTGACGTGTATAGTGGCTCCTCACGCTCTCTCTAACGACTTGCCAATTATGCGAGTATCGTAGACATCATGGACTGAAACGTTCAAGCGGCACAAGACAAGTTGGTACAGAGGCTCGTTCTTTTCTTGTCTTCTTCACTCGTCCCAGGATAGCTGCGCACAGCTCTCTGCGGCCGACCCCTCGTATGTAAATACGCTGCTAAGACAAAGCATCAGCATGTGGTGCTGCAGTGCCCATCACCGTCCTCACCATTGTCGTCGGCAATTAGGTGACACTTAAATTGTTTCCTTCCTTCCTGCACAGGGGTTCCTAGTGCAACAAGTGCATTCTACGGTGCCAAATTTCGAGCATGCATAATCATGTGGTCCGATAAGTTGTAACCACTGCAGCAATGTGCTGGTTTCTTGTTTGTGGGCGCATTTTGAAATGACACAAATGTTGATCGCAATTAATGATAATGGCATCAATTACATGTAACACTGAACAACTCACAGCTTCATTACATGACCACTACACGTGGAGACACGAGGGCATCAGTAACAGTGGTCCTTTAGTGACACTATGCAATGCATAGGCTGCGAGAAACATTTTAGTGAAGAGTTCTGGGTCCATTTAGACACCCTGGTGTACTCAAATCTGCACCTATATCTAAACTTGCAGTGTCAGTGTTTTTACATCAGAACGTGGCCACCAGCAGCCGCATACAGAGCCTGTGACCTCGTACCCAGAGGCAGAATGTCGGAGCCAGTAAACAAGTTAATTTACTACTTGCCTTTTATATGAGGAGACATTGGTCCTTCAAAGGTGCTGGAAAAACATGGCTGGTCAATGATAGAGTCCTGGATAGAGTCGTGATGATTACAGCGGTATGCAATATTACAGGGCAAGGTGCGTTGGGTGGCTAGTTGGTACGGCATTAAAACCGTCCCTTATCTCGAGGGTAGGACTCGATAAATGCATTAGCAAACCTTCCACTTATCTGCATAGGAAAGAGTCAGCATTTTTAGCATAGGTCAAGAGCCTTTACTATGGTGTGTGATATGGTCGAGAGAGCTTGTGCACATGTATGTTTTCAGGGGTGGAAGTTTCATGCTCCAATATATTCAGTTGTCAGTCTGCGCTAACCTTGTGTACTACTTCTACTAGTGTTGCGTCAAACTCGCAGTTCCTTACCATTTTAGTACTACAGGGCTGGCAAACAATTTCACTAAGAAACAACACTCTATACTCGAAGCAAGCACTTTCAGAAGAGTGTGAATTTTCGGGAGCATAACTTTTTTAATTTTAGCAATATCTAGAAATGTCTCCAGAGCAATGAGGAGTGGAAGCGATGCCCGTAGCGTGCCTCACAAATTGGGAGAGTAGAATGATGGTCCTCTCCCATAAAACTAAGTTGAAGTCTTTTTAAGCATTGAAGTTCTCGCTTTTTCTGCCAATTTCAAAAACAAAGAGCTGCTGCAAGAAGTATGCACTCCTGTGGAGGTTTTTTTCAAATACATTAGTTCTTCTAAAAAGTGGTGCCTAAACCATGGCAATTACAGTGAGTTGCCAGCTCTCGAATAATGTTGGACTGATTGACGATTGATATGTGGGGCTTAACGGCCCAAAACCACCATATGATTATGAGACACCGTAGTGGAGGGCTCCGAAAATTTCTACCACCTGGGGTACTCTAACGTGCATCCAAATCTGAGCACGTGGGCCTACAGCATTTCCACCTCCATCGGAAATGCAGCCGCCGCAGCCGGGATTCAATCCCGCGACCTGCGGGTCAGCAGCCGAGTGCCTTAGCCACTAGACTACCGCGGCAGAGCTCGAATAATTTTTGGCACATGAAGTTCAGAAGATTACAGCCTTTAAGAGTGGCATCTGTTAACCAAGTAGAACCATGTCTGAGGCGTGAACTTCGACACCTAGATCATGACCAGCCCATAGAATCTAATTCTGTTAACTGACAAGCCATCCCAACACATATGTGCCTAGCGTGTCAATTTGTGCTTGCATTGCGTGTAACTTCAATGTGTCACCCACTTTCCATAAGGGCACTTCCCCTTGGCTGTTTGGAACTGTATAACTTGGCCTATCGACGAGAACAAACCCTGAATTTGTATAAACAAGCACCTACGGGCAATGTTTCTATGGGCAATGGCAATGTTCATTACCACACCAATGAAGACTACTAATTATAATTGCCTCATTGCATTACGCAAAAGCAGTGCCACCTTTCCTACTTCTGTCAATCATTTAGGTCTGCATTGTCACACAAGATAATGTGGCAACAGATAAAGACGCATAGCACTTTGACATTAGATAAAGGCATAGGAGCAACGAACACCAGTGCAATGTGATGATAGACAAGGCATCAAACCCTTCATATTTTCGCGATGTGGTGCTCCAAAGTCAATGTTTCCGAAAGTGAGTGTAACGAATTAGAAATACAGATACACATTGATTTCGTTTGACACGAGACTTCATCAGCTGATATTCTGAAAGACTGTCCTTGTTTTGGAGCAGGAAGTCTGGCTATATTCATGTAGTTCAGAAAAAACAACTGCAGAAACACAAATTGGGGAACAGACAGAGCGGGCACTGCTTCAGCGATCAAACAGTGAGCCCTTTTTGACTGGTACCTTTCCCATACAAGTATAATCTGCGACAACCTTACAATTTCGCAGAGTGAAATGCGTATAAAGACACATCGCTGGGCTCAGCAGCAATTTTAAAAGAGCTCAGCTAAGCATAGCCCCCACATTCTTTGGTGCTAGTATATGTGACTGCCCTTGACACATTGCCTTTCCCACTACGCTCCTGCCTTCTGTTAACACTCCCAAATTCATTGTTCAACGACCCGCCACTTGGTCTAATTAGTAGTTATGGCATTCAACTGCTGACTGGAAGGTCACAGGATCAAATTCTGACAACGGCCCCATTTTTGATAGCATTGAAAATGCTTGCGGCCCCTTAATTTTAATTTAGGAGCGTATTCTAGAGCCACAGGTGGCCGAAATATTTGGAGCCCTCCAGTACACCTTCTCCCAAAATCGTATCATGGTTTTTGGACGCTGAACCACAACGATACTCTTCATGTTCAACGATTCCTCAACACTCCCGGCTGGCATCTTTCGCTGAACTCCAGTACTGTTTCAATTTGTCGATAGACTAGGCATACAAGAAGGCAGCCAGTCCCGCCCCGAGAATCCTGCGACAGCACTTGACAAGACTGTAACATAACTGACGAACACTGCTCCCACAGCAGGGGCAATACGGTGCACGTGACAAAACCGTTCCCACGGCAGCACCACGGTGACGCACGTGACAAAACTGATTTAGTGGCAATATTACTTGCCTGGTCTCTAACTTGAAACAAAGAAACTGCAAAAGAGAAAACTGACGAATTCGTGACAGCATCATACATCACAAGGAAATGTAGTAGTAGTTCTGAGCCAAGCTCCAGTATTTCGCTGCAGTCCACTTTCAAACGCGTTGTCCCATGCTACAGCTGAGAAGTGTCAATCACACTGGTACCATAAGCAAGTTTGCCCGAAGCAGCGTTTGCAGAAAGCTTGGAGCCACGTGAGAGTATGCTCAGAGTTCAGCGCAAACAGAGTGTTACAAAATGGTTTTTCAATTGTCTATAATAGCGTCCTGCTTGAACCATCTGTGGGATTATAAAAAATACACACCTTGTCAATGCAAGGAAGATCCAAGGTTTCCTTAGACTCGTTTTTCTTGTTCTGTTTTTCCTTCTTCACCGACACGCGTGGCCCTTGGCACTGCACTGAAGGCTGGGCCAGCAATTGTTGCGTGTGCAGGTGCAGCAGTACGGCCACCACGTGCCCGCACTTGTAGCTGCTGCAGAGAAATGAGAACAAGCAACAAAAAAAAGCCGAGTCACCAAACCACAGCACAATGAATGAATGTTACCCAACCACAAACAACTTCTAGCGTGGTAGTTCGTACTAGTAAACCAGTAAAAAAATTCGATGCAAAGCCAGACAACTCTTTCATAATCGAGCAGGACCCAACACCCACAAAGGGAAGCACCATTAAAATGCGACACAGGGCGCAAGTTAGAAAAAAAAAAAAGGAAGATGAAGAAGGTTTGCGTATGAAATTGTAAGACGATAAGCATAAGCATATACACATGTGCACGTCATGGTTAATCACAGAGTCAAACAACAATGCACACTAAGCTGAGCACCACATAATGCTACACCTACAGTTGATAGTTTCCTGTCACTGAGCTTTTGCGTAGCTTTTAAGCATTGTAATGAGAGTGGTTTCACCTAGAAGCATAGCAGAGAAGTGAGCGAACTTGACAGAGGGCAAGAATTTCGGAATGCTTTCATCCCCTGTGACCACCTTTTTTGCCATGACATATACGCCTCCTGAAAACATCTCATTAATGAGACAAGTTTATAAAAAAGCTATTAATAGCGAATCACTTAGGACACTTTGAGAATTGGTCTTATTTTTATTATACATTCTTAAGGTTAAGTGTGTCTCCCTTATGCAAAAGAATTATAAGTAAGAAATGTCACCTCAGTACCTCTGAATGTTTTTCGAGTCCATGACAACTTCTAAGTATACATAAAGTTCGACCAATGAGATAGGTACCATTAGCGACAAAGGTGCCCAAGACATGTGATTTGCAAAGAAAATTGGAATTCTCGCTTACCCTGACAACGTAGCCTCTCATTACAATTTTAGACCAGTAGTAATCTTTACTGCCTATACAATTTTGCACTCAATTTGATGGATAATGCATTAACAGAACAAAATTTTCCATTTACTATGCAGCCCTTGCCCAGGAGACTTCTGCCACAGCGGTACGTGTGGAGCACAGAACGATTCACAAACCACAGCTCTTGCATAAAACATATTCGATCTTGCTCAGTGTACTAAAAAGTACATGTCCATAAACACATATAGACAACCCTGCAGAGAAACAAATAAATGCTTTATCATACTTGGCATTAGACTGAGCAGTTAAACTTGGATGCTAAGTCAAAGCTCACCATATATGGATTAATAGCACCCATTCCCGAATTGCAGCAAGCATGGAGTTAACATATGAATCGTACAACCATGCCCGACCTATATTGCACTGCCTCTCTATTTACTCTCTTTTTTCACCCTCAAACACCTTACGGATGCTTAAAGTGCTCATGAACCATCCCTCAAATTTGTGAAAAAACACATCCTGTGGATAGCCGACACTGTAATAAACATTTCAGTCAAATCTTGCAGTCGTGTATGGCAACTCTTTATAAGTGGCATGCAAAGCTGCAATTCTCTCACATGCCCTCCTTTCACACAGAGCCGTGCGCTTGTTCTTTAGTGAGCTGCCGAAGCCTGTGTTTTAACGCCAAACATCAGGCAACATGCTATACTGGCCAATAGCCGACATAAATCAAGTGGGGCGTGAATATCAGCTGTGCCTCTTGTTACGAAACGCTACCGCATGCCAGCTCACACTCCACATTACACAGTAAGCCACACATGCATCTCAAATCACAACAGGAGAGAGCGACCGCATTGATCACGTGTCCTCAGGGTGACGACATGTGGTTACGGTAACCCTCCTGTATAGCTTCCACAGCATTCACAGCGCGAGTGGACGAAAAACGTGCCTAAAGTGTACGACAAACCTCTGTAACTCTACTCGTTTTTGACGGATTTGATCAATTTTTGATGCAACAAACTCTAGTGCTGAGGTCATTCTATGATTATTCGGAAAAGTACTCCGTAAGAAGTTTCCATTGAGGATAATATTCGCAATTCATTTAATAATATCGTATCACAGTTTTACCTTGCAATGAGTTACACAGTAGTGCAGCATAGTTTCTATAAATTTTCCCTTACATGACCTACACCAGACATTGAATCTACTGGGCATTGATCATTTCACGGTCATAGATAGGTTGGTGTCTTCTTGGAACATTCCTTGTCGTGCAAATAACCCTAAAATTAATAGTTACATATCTTTGTAGAAATGCACATCTCTTCAAAGCTCTCTCAGAGTGCTTTTCTAGGCCGCATAGTATTACCCATAATAAATATAAAACAGCCTTCACAAAGGCCTCGCGCTGGAACATTAGAGGTATTAGAAGTGAACAGCACAGCCTTATTAAGATCCACATCAAGAGCTTATTAAATGGTTGAAACTGCATCGAAAAGACACAATATTGGTGTGTGTTACAGAATGCATACGCACACTTTTCTCCCATGTACAGACAGGTACACTGTTAAAGGGAACAGCTCCGTGCACAGCACATTTCCTTTTTGCTATCTTACAGAAGCATAGTGGCTTAGATTTGCTTAAGGCTTGTGGTGGTCGAGCATTCTATCTCCCCTCGACAGACTAGTGTTGTACATTAAGATTGTTTCTTCGTTTACTTGCTGTTAGATGGCCAGCAATATTGATAGTGTTCATTCGAGTGTTCCCTTTAACAGTGAACCGTACTGTACATAGAGCAAATTGATAGGGTGTATGATTATTAACAAGTCTACTGCCTTACTGATCACTGTTAACTTTCCATCATCTCTCCTGGTGCTCTTTGACCAACCATGGCTCTTGTGATACTGAAGCCCACATATCATCACTGCAATGCCTTATGTTTTCCTCACAGTGTGTTCCCGACTTGACTTCAATAGCGAATAAGCCAAAACCTCTTCACAAATCTGTGTACATACACTAAGTGCTGATGAATGGTTAGTTCACTGCACAAGGACCACTTATGGCAGACAGAGCCAGCAATTTATTTTCCATATGTTCAATGCAGTTAGGCAAAACAAATACTAATGTTTCCATAGTCAGAACGTATGCTAAGGTGGCTGTTATCCATTGTGTGAAATAACACAGAAGCTTTGAAGTTGGTAATTATAATAATTACACATACAAATACTTGTCATCCTATATCCTCTGTAGTCTATTCAGCTTTTTTTAATTGTACACTGTGCCAATTTGAGCAACTCCTTTGCTACGCTTTGATTAGCTACAGGACCGTTTCTCAGCAGACTCCAAATGTGAATATTCCCAGTCCTCAAGCAAAAGCCTGGCATACTTTCAAGAGATGCACGCTGAATATGGTGCAAGGGCTTTTGTAGGCAACTTACTGGACCGCCTGCTCAATTCCAACCCCAAAATGTGTCCATTGCGTAACAACTTTGTCGGATCAGCCTGTAGCCCACAACATTAGTGAATCTGTACTACGGGCATCAGCTAATTAGCTTCTCAGCCACTTTCGTGTACACGATGAACTCAATTTGCCGCAACACTTGGGAATGCAAAGGCACGCCCCAAGCGCCAATCACATCAATTGCACCGCGACATGTTTTACCCTCCATTGGAATCCAATTATTGCCAAATTGCAGCACAGCTACACTGCTGTCACAGAAGGCCTACGCCAAACTTGTATCGTTTGATTTCCTGGTAGCACATGAATCTTATGGAATGGCGTTAAGTGGTTTCAGGTTTCAGCCGGAGTTTGTTATTGAAAGGCTTTATCTGAGTGTTTTGCGCAACTCGGAATAAAAAGGAAACAAATGCAGGGATAGATGAGAAGGCAAGACGTCTACCTTTTCCCTTGTTTCCTTTTAATCCCGTTAACGCTAAACACTCAGGACGTCGTGGGATACCAATCCGCACAAACTGCCTTTTTTTTTCCCTATGTTACGTACGTCTTACCCTGCTTTGCAAGTGCAAAGGGCCTCTGTCACATCGTTTTGTTCGAGCGTCACCGCAACCCTGTGAGGTGGGCTGAGGGGGTCGCTGGGGTGCAGAACCCGTGCACGGATGTTGACGCGGCCGGCGCGGATCGCTTCCACGAAGCACTCGATAACGTCGCCGGCTTCATACGCCGCCTCCCCGTCGCGCAAGCAGGGCGATCTCTCGCACGCTTTGTTCACGTACTTGCAGATGCTCGACACCGGCACAGCGACTGCAAAACGAAAAAAATTAAGGCACTTCAACATCAGTGACGCTTCATTTCGCAAGCATAGTTTCGCTTTTCTTACCTGCGACACAATCGGCGGTCCCGATTTTGCAGCTGGCAGCCATCGGCAACGCCCGCTGCTGTTTGGCGTTTCAGGAGAACACTTAAACGCTGACTACGGGCTTACAAATGCGCGAGTTCACTGACCATTGTCATATTGCACGTGGGCAGCACACGGATGGATAACTTGATCGCCCCCACCGAGTGAGTCACCGGAAGCAAAACCAAAACGGAGCAATGCAAGTTGCTTTGCAGTCGACGTCGCGCGTGCCGGCGGCGAGAGGTCGCTGGCGAAGCTTGCTCGCCTGCCAGGCTGCGGCGTCATCATCGGGTCAACGCGTGAACAGAGTCGAGACCCGCCCTAGGTGTTCTCTGGCCCGCCCTACAAGCTCTGCTGCGTCCTTGGCTCGTGCTTTGACGTGCGGCAGAGCGCGTAGTTGGCGTAGTGCTACACGTGTTTTGTGCGTTAGCAGATACGTTTACTACAACTAGAAATGAATGTCCGGTTCGACTCGGCCTCGCGCAGTTCAATGAAGATCTAGCTTTCGCCCATGCCGGTGTTAGGATGGCGATTAGTCCAATCGGTATGGGACTTTTCAGTAGGGATTTGCTCCCTTCGGCAGCTTGCGAGAGTGTACCCATCACGATCAAGATACTCGATCCGGATCAGGCCCGATGGCTATCAAAACTGACCGTGTGACACCGGTATCACATTGAAGAAAGGCTCGCTGCATTCTCCACTATTGCTTACAGTGGTGAACTAGTTCCAAGTACGAATCGGGCTTCGAATCTAGCGAACAGTTCCGGTCGACGTGGTATTTTAAGGAACAATAAAAAAAAGGTATAATGAAGGGCATTCTGTGGTCATGCCAAACGTCGTGAACGTCGGAATGTCACTCCGTTCACGTTTCAAACGCTTTATTTCTCTCTGCAATGCTGGCGCATACGTGTGCGACGCGACCGAACGATCTCTTCGTTTTCCACATTGCGCACAACGCCCTGACCTGGGCGAGGCGAACACGAGAGAAAGTACGAGGGCACGGGGCGGCGGCCAGGCCATACATGCGAGAAATGCCAAAAAAAGCGAAATAACAAAACGCTCTTGGAATGGTAGCCCCATCTATCGGTAAAGTGTGACGGCTTTAGCGTCGTTCGTGCACCGTAATCGCAAAGATACTTCATCTTGACCTTCATTAAAGTTAACGCAAAATTCATCTGTTATCTTCAGACAAACTCGTTACGGTTCTTGCTAGGGAATAAAAGAAATGCGCTATTAGTTCGCGGAAATGTTTGCAGAATTGCGTTTGCCGCGTCGCCTTGCGGTATTCTACGTAAACGCCTTCGCAAAACAAAAAGCGTTGGGAGTGGTCGCTTCGAGTAACTGTGCCCAGATGGCGACGCCGGCGCGTATTCGGCAGCGCGTTTCCTGTCGGGCTCCCTCCGGCATAGATTTTCGGGGAGAGTCGGCGGGTAGTCGGCGGCGCCGCCGGAGAGGAGCGGCTTCGGAAGGCCGTGACGTCACGCGCGGCACACCGATCCCAGCATGCTCAGTACACTGTGCATGTCCGCCATACTGTGCCAGTGGCTGGCGAGACGGTCACCGAGTTGGCCTGCTGGGTCGCAGCGAAGTTTTTGTTGTACGGCCTGATGCAGTGCTCGCCCTTCGAAATTAAGGATAAGTTGTTGAAAGCATTAGACGAGGACAACAATGTAAGCCCCGCACGTTTCGTCCCTTCTTTTGGTTGCCTCTCCGCGGTATGTGCAAGCGTCGCCGCTGGCAGAGCCCCGGAAAAAAGACAGCGGTGCCTGGCCAAAACGCTAGCGTAACCTGCGGGCGGCTACTAAACACGGCTGGCGCTATACACGAGCGGTTAGGCCTAGAGCCGATTTCGTGCCTCCGGTGGCGCGTCGGGTAGCGAGCCGGCCGCGGTGCTTCCCGTTCGGCGTTGTCCTCGCCGAGCCGTGCGGCGCACCGGGGCTTGGCATCGCCGATGACGCGCCGGCGGCCGCAGACATCGGCTCTGGTGTGCCGTTCTCGTCGGCCCCTTGAAACGTCACGAGTCATGCGCCGTAGGTGCAGTTCGTGGCGGGTTTTACAACTAAAACGCTCTCTTGTGGTT
Source organism: Rhipicephalus microplus (assembly GCF_043290135.1). NCBI lineage: Eukaryota > Metazoa > Arthropoda > Arachnida > Ixodida > Ixodidae > Rhipicephalus > Rhipicephalus microplus. Next base: position 24,319,689 of record NC_134709.1, read on the forward strand.
GCACGGGAGGTATCTAAGCCTAACCGTCGTTTTATTCCCTCCTGTGGTCGGGGCCGCTCAGACTCGTGAACGCTTTGTTGGCACGATGCGATCCGGGGCTCTAGCAGCGGCGCGTTTTGTTTTTTTTCTTTCTGTCGATGTGACTGCGCCGGCAGGCCGCCCTTTGCAAACGCGGTTGCGCGAACCTTTCTCGCTTTTGTGCCTGCGTATCCGTGCCGGCGCGCTGCGAAAAAAAAAGTTTGCGTCTGTCACGCTCCTACGGGCGGCCTAGGTCTCTTTCGGGGTCTGTCCGCTGCGGATTTCCTTGTGGCGCATGGTCTAGAACAGTGTCAGCCTGGTGCATCCTGCCTGATGCTCCGAACCCGTGAAATGGCCCTGGCGACGACGCCGCTCGCTTCCTGCACTGAGACTGCATGTCCGCCGTTGTAACAGATTGCTGCGAACGCGCCTGACTTTTTTTTTTATTTCAACGTCTGTTGTCGCAGTTCGCGTTGTTGTGAAGGTGCGTCGGGCGATGCCTGTGCAAACTGCATGGTCTGCATAAATTGTGCTCCGAGAGCAAGCAGCCGCCGTTTTTTTTTTTTTTTTTTTTCATGTAACACCTGTACCACCGCTTGTGCGTTTCGCAAATATCTTCGGAACTGCGTTTCACACTACAGCGCAGCTCTCGAAACGCGTGAAGCGTTCACGACTAACATACACACCTGAGCACACTCTAACCCACCCCGTAACTGTTAACACTAACTTTTACACGTTGTTCTTAATGTATGCAGCAGGGAAATGTATCGGTGCGTGAAATCTGTTCCTATGCTGTGCCTGCCGAGTTGTCCTGCGTTTCAATGTGGAGGTATTTGTGAATAGGAAAACACGCATCACATAAAGAGGCATAGCCAAATTTTCACCGAGGCCATGAAGACTGTCGTTTCATTTGTGTCAGAAAAGCTTGGTCTTGCATGTGTTGAGTCTGGGCAGCCTAAGATTTCCGAGGCGTGTATTAGATGCAAGTTTCGAAAACGGCATAAGGTTATTACCTTTCTACAGCTGGAATTGTCTTGAAAGAGGTCACTGCTTGCCGAGTTGTAGAAAGGTTCAGTCTTGTGGAGGTGAATTCCAGTTTGCACTTTCCAGGGTAGTTAATTTTTCTTCGAAGGCAACGAAATTTGCATAGAAATTGTTGAGAGCCAGTTTCTCTCCTATCCATAAGCGTTGCAGTCTGGTTTATTGTACCCATGTGGGACAGAACCGTGCGTATGAGCCACTTACAGAACAGTGCGTGCAGAGACATTTGTATCATGAAAGTGAAAAGATCTGGCCGATAAGCGAGAGACCCGTTTGCCAGAAGAAATAACTAGTGAATGTTAGTTTCCTCTGAAAATAGGTTAAAGAAGCGAAAAACCAGCAAAGCGTGCACAGCTGCTTGCTCTCGCTTTAAAGGGTTTGTGAACTATTTACTTCATCAAATGGCCATCAGCTTTTGCAGAGGCAATACCCCAGCTACTTCCTGTGTTTTTTTTCTTTCCCCTATGCGACGACTTTCATTCGCCTTCCATTATGTGAAAAGCAGCACAGCTTAGCTCTTGTTGGGACGTGGTTGTAAACGATGGCATGCTCTTTCGAAACAGGTTGTTTTCGACTCCAGTAAATTGATACGTGCAGACGAAGCAACTTTCTGTGCAGTTGTCCATCACGGCACAAGTGAATCAATTAGGTCAGATATGTTGCAAACGGTTGATTAATTGGAACCAGCTTCAGATATCGTTGTCTTGTTTGTAAGCCTACCGTGAGAAATATAAATAGGAAAAAGTTACAGTACGTCATCATACTCCGCAAGTTGCATGCTTGATTGTTATAGCAGCAAAGTAAGCTCGTTCACAAACGAGTGTGGGCATTAAGTAAGGCCTAATATATTACCCTGGAACTCCATTGAAATGTCTATGCTATTGCTATGATATTGCATTCTGTTTTGTGTGAAGCCTTTTCCCTTTTCAACGCTTCCACATGGAATGTAAATATTCTAAGTCATTACTGTTATCTCTCCTCTCAACATTTGACTTTTGACTAGTGTTCCTTGACGTATTCTTTGGTGAAGTTCATCTTTCTGTAGTTCAGAACAAGTCTGAATTCTTTAGGTAATCACTCGTGGTCAAAATATTTTGCCACCTGTTGTAACTGTCATTTGTGATATCCTGAGTGAGCTGCCTTGCCTGCCTGTTCTGAATGCTTCATTTATTCTTGGGCTACTACTGTTTCTCCCCGTTGCATAGTTGTTGCACCTCACCTCCCCAGCGGGTGTTCTTTTCCTTGGGGACTTCGGTGCCGTAGTAATGATTTTCACAGTATCATTAGCTTAGAAATGCTCATGTTTCACAGTGACTGCTGGTACGAGATCAAATTTGCATGTTTATAAATGCAGCGGCTGAGATACAACAGCAGCAATATATACATTACAGATGAACATAGAAGTTTGCAATAGCTGCTCTGTGTTTGTGCCCAGAGGTTGTAGATGACCATGAAAAGTAAATTAAGTTTAGTTAACACTCAGCAGGAAAGCTTGTGCTCTGCTGGAACCATCAGCACTTTGTCTCGGCTTGCTTTAAAAGAGAAAGAAATCCAAACTTGAGTGTCTGGAATGGCTAGGAAAAAGGGGTGTCTCTGGTCAGCCGTGGGGTCATTTGGGGAGCCAGTGATAGGCTTTGAACAGCACTTGGCTCTGAATGTCTTGGGGCAAATGGGGCACGAAGCATTGTCTTTTTTCTTATAAAACAGTAAATGGCCTATTGAATACTCACTGATTGCAACATCCTGTGTTACTTCGCTAGCATTATATTCCGTGCATTGCAATTTTCTTGCAATTGCCTTTGGTAATTGACATGAGTCTTATGGGATCTTCAACTGATTGCCATAATCCCCAAATTAACACTTTGTCCTGTCTTGACTATTTTCGTATGCTGGAGTTTCATTATGGCCTTGAATAGGAGCAGACTGGTCCCAGGGGCTCTCTGAATTAATGCAGGATATATCTCATGCAAGCGGGCAGTGTACTGCTTTTTAGAGTGGGTATGCTATTTAGAGCAGTGAGTATCAAGCGAGTGGGTGCTGAAAGGAACCGAATGAAGTCTGCACTGCTGCCCGTGATAATCATCGTGAGTAAAGCTATGGTACCCATTCACCAAAGCCACCACAGAGAAGCTGTGACGGAGTTGATTACCATCATTGATGCTGCCTTTAGCTTCTGGTTGTTTTGACAGTGTATTTGCATAATACAAGCAGCTATGCCCAGTGAAAAACTGCGATATGGTCTTGGCCAGACATTGGAGTAGATTTCACTTTTGTATTACTGGAAAGGTATGTTATTAGAAGAAAAGACAATTAGTGCAAAGAAAGGTGAGACACACAAGCTCTGCACTTGACTGTTTGAGAGCAGTGTAAAATTCCACATAGATATCCTATAGTCACACATCTGCAGGGAATACAAGACATGTCTATACATAACCCATCTCTGCTATTGCTTGTCTTCTGTTCTTCGATCAGTTTGTACCAACTTACTTCAGCAACGCAAAACCAACCAGCCCAACAGTCAATACTTGATTATAACAAGCTGGGCGACTTGGTAACTGAAAATACATTTGCCGTATAGGGCAGTGCAACCCAGACAGAGGACTAAGACGAGCAGACACGCACATGATCACTATTTATTCTAATGGAGTACTTTTCGTTATTGTGTTTCTGGACAGCCGTACCACAGATCAGGTAGTACCTGTCTTGGTTGGTATTGTTTCGTGAACTACACCACATTAAATATTGCTCGTATGTGTTGCAGGTGGTCGACATGGCTGCAGTCATCGAGGTCATCGGCATGCTGGAGCGTACGCCCATCACCAAGGACACGCTGGAGCGTACGCGCCTTGGGAAGTACATCAACGAGCTGCGGAAGCGCACAAGCAATGACTCCTTGGCCCGGCGGGCGAAGGAGTTGGTGAAAAGCTGGCGGCGCCTGCTGCCCTGCGACCAGCAGCAGACTCCCAATGGTGGGGGTCCGCCGGTCGTTGTGGGGCCGGGTCCCGGTCCGGGCATTGGGCCCGGACCGGGACCCGGCCTGCTGTCGGGCCCACGTCGTAGTCCTAGCTGTTCAAGTGTATCCAACAGCCCTGTGCCACCGTCGCTTCTGGCAGCTGCTGCAGCCGTGACTACGGCGGGTGCGGGCCCCGGCCTTGGGCCTCGCCGTAATGGTGGCTTCAAGCCCGTTAGTCCTGCATGCTGCCCTTCGGCGCCATGCTCCCCAGGCTCGCCGCTGGCCCACCCGCATCCACGCAGTCCCCCGCCTATGGAGCCGGTTGCGAAGAACAATGTAGCCAACAAACGACTCAGGAAATCTGTCGCATCCTCAGATGGACCGGGTAAGGGAGAACTGTACTGGAACTGGTAAGGAGAGATATGGGGATCAATACCCCGAACCTGCACCAGATGTAATTGAGGAGAGACGTCGATTTAATGAATATTTAGACCAGTATAGCAGCAGCCAACTAGAACGCTGCAGAGCCCCATGTGCAAGCGCTTCACACTCACTTGTCATTTTTTTTAGAGAGCTCCGCGCTGCATGTTTCTTTCGTACTGTAACAATATGCAAAAATTGGGCAATGGAGTTGAATAATGTTTAAAGAAATTTATAAGTTTGTTTTGAAAGCGGAGAAACTGATGTGGTAATGAAATGAAAAAACATCTTGCTGCATGTGATAGGTGAGCTTGCATCGTCCACATAATTCATGATGCTCTGGCATTCAGTTATTGCATTCCTCAGCTTTTTTTTTTCTTGAAAATTTGTGCCTGTGTGTGTGTGTGTTACATGGATGGTCTTTATAATTGTGATGGCCTTGGCAATTGGTGTCGCCAACATAAGTTGGGGGAAGGACACAGGAGTGCGTGAGTGGCATGCTGCTCGTGGCCTGAACTTAGCCAGGTGCATCTGTCCACAATTACCTGCAAGCTGGCAGGCCCATAATGACTCAGCATCTCCAGTGGTGCACAGAAAGAGTTCTGCTGGTTCTGTCAGCTCATATGCTACCTTTTCAAACGCTCATATGCTACCTTTTCAGACCTAAGCAATTAATGTGAGGCCCTCACTATGAAGATACATGGAGGGGTATGAAACTTTGTTCATGCGAACATGGGTCACTTATCAATCGGCCTATTTGTATCTTCATATTGCTTATTGGTAAGCTGCTAGGCGAGACTGGGTTTAAACTTGTTTTTAGTCTTCAATCATACTATCAAGCAGCGCTTTGATCATTTTCTTACGAAGTACCAAAGCTGCGTGCAAATATCTATGTGCAGTACTTGCAGTGTGGGAGCAAAATGAGTGTCCCCCTAATGCAGTTTGCTCGTCCTAGTGTACTTGACTGGCACGCGATACAGTCGCAGGCAGTTTATTTGGACTCTGCAGCAACCACCATAAGTCCGAACAACCGAGAGTCCGAAAAGAAACTAAAGGTGCCTTTATTGGCCCGGTAAGTGGAAAAATTGGGTTATGTACATCTGCACACACACACTCACAGACGACCGAGTCAGCCCGTATTTCAGCCAGTGCATGGCCACTACTGTTGGTTGTCACGGCCATTGCTAAATCCGAATTTGGAATGGTGGTGGGGTCTGCGAGTCGCAGTCCACCTGCGCAAGTTCGAGAACCTGACAGACCATTGCATCATTGTCAAACTCTGCGAGAAACCCTGAGCAACATCGTAATGAGGTCAGCCGCCTTTGACCTGGTGAATAATTGCGGCTTTCTTCGCCATCATCAATATCTTGTAGCTGCCGCTTTCCTTCACAGCACAGATGGATCAGGTGGCGCCGGAGCCAATTTTCAGCAGATCAGGTCTTGCACGTCAAGCAACAAACGAGAGCCAGACAAAAAGCATGAGAGACTGATCAGGCCTAACTGTAGAAACAAATGACCATGCAAACTCTTAACACCTAAACAGGACAATGTCGGTTTCGGTAGTTCTGTCTCTCTGGTTCGGTAGTGTATAGGTAGTTCTGTCTCTCTGCTGTACGCCCGGTACAGCACACAAAGCTGACTCTGACATTGTCTTGGCTTGTGGTTTGGCCATGGCAGCCATGCAATGGATGCTCGGCTGGCTGAAACCAAAAGGCGACTGAAAGCCAACAGACAGAGCCTTCGAGATTATAAATTGTAATTTATGCGTGGATGTTAACACTGGCACAAGCTCCAGCCATAGCCAGTGCAACCTTTCAGTGCTAGCTACCTAGCAGAAATATTGGAAACATTGTAATCAGCTTGTCGTGGCGTTCATCATCACTCTCAATCAGCCAGTTTGAATCCGAAAAGTTAAACAGCATACTGTGCAGTGTCCGAATTTTTGGTTTTGAGTTTATGTTACTTGAGTGGGAGCAAGTTGCAGTGCCACGAAGGTGTCCAAATAAATGGTTGGCATATGTACTTGGATTGAGAAGCTGTTTAACTTGAATTTGGCTGTTCGAAAGTTGACACTGAAGCTTTGCAGTTTCTTTTTTCTTGAATTGCTTGTGGGCAAAACTAACGCTGAAATTTTGATATTACCGTATTTACTCGATTCTACCGCGCCCTCGATTGTAACGCGCACCCGATTTCCACCGCAAAAAAAAAAAAAAACGTAAGACATCAATTGCAACGCGCACCCATTTTTTCTCGCTGGCCCGCATGATCACACCACTCGAAAAAACGACTCCTTTCGGGAGCGTCTTCCATTTAAATATGAGGTACGGGCGAAGCTTGTGCCCATCTGACGTGTAACAGAGCATTGCCGTCACTGTAGTTTTACCGTGGACCGATGTCAGCACGCGAACTTGCTTCGCCCCCTTCTTCTCGACGGTTGTGGTGCCAGGCATCTCAAAGTAAAGAGGCGTCTGATCGGCATTCCCGATTTGCCCAAGCAGGTAGTCGTTGTTGCGCCGCAAGTTTAGGACGAACCTCTGAAAACTGTGAAGCTTTTCATCGTACTCCTCCGCAAAACTTTTCGCATATGCATGTTCCCCTTCGGAGGGAAAAGCCTTTCCTCTTCATAAAGTTAGTTAGCCAGCACCTGCTCGCTTTAAACTGGCTCCGCATTAGACATTTTTCTAAGACTAATTGCAAAGCCCGCACTTGGAGCAGTTCTGCCGTCACGGGCCGCTGTGCTGCTCGCTGCCAAAGCACATACTCGCCGAGCAGCTCTTTATTTTGCGGAAACCGACCCTGCTGTGGTCCACTGAAGTCTTTGCGTAAAGCTTTGCTGTCGAAAATATTCTGCTTTTGTTTCTGCCGGTCCCGCACGCACGTTTCGGGAACTCCGAACGACCGCGATGCGGCCCGATTTCCGTCCGTTTCTGCACACGCGATGACTTTTCTTTTAAAAGCGGCATCGTGGTGCACTAGAGTTTTTGGAGTCGGCCATTCCACACCGTCGATGCTAATGCACTACTAGATGACGAACTCCTCAGCACACGTACGAAGTGCCACACATGAGAAACACATAGGCAGAAATGGACGACGCGCCATGCCGACGCACGTAGGGGGCGGCCATTTTAGATTTGCCGATGGCAATAGATTGGCCGTAATTTTTTTGTTCGTACTCGATACTAACGCGCATGCGATTTATGAACTCGCTTAACCGGAAAAAAGGTGCGCGTTAGATTCGAGTAATTACGGTAAATCTTGTCGATTGCAAAGGTGTCCTGTACTTTTTTTGAACTAAGCATGATTGCATCCACCTCGCTACTCTATGGACCATTTCTGGCATGTTGATCATGTACTAGGTCTTACCCAGTTTCTCTTGCAGACTGTCTTCCTTCTACGAGCTGGTTCTTTTGGTCTGTTCTTTATTACTTTCTAGCTTCTCTTCAGCACATATTAGTTGCATATTAAAACAAAGGCATGCCTTACATCTTAGTCCCGTAGCCACTTCATTAGGTCCACAACACGCAGTTACATTTGGCCAGTAACTCTCAGAAAGACTGTTGTGTTGACCGTACCTACTTAAGGGTGTACGGGCATGATTTTGAGGCATTGTAAAAAGGATATTCTGCATTGAAGGTCAGCGCTCCCCACATGCCGGAGTTGGACATGTAAGAAAGAAATCCTGCTTTGATCTGGAAGTTTTTCTCGCTGAGCAATCGCCAAGCCAGCCCCACTGTAGTGGACCTCATCTCTACTTGTCAACAGAGCTCCACTGACAATGCAAAGGAGTTTTGCGGAGACTTGCAAGGTGGAGGGAGGGTTAAGAAAGGGAAACGGTTCCAGTGAGATTGCAATCCCTGCTTCCTGCATTCAGAACGCAGACATCACTGTAGAGTCACTGTGTGAAAATTCACTCGTTTCTATGCACCGCGAGCTGATGGCAGATCTGCCACTTGTAAGTCTAGAGTTGCTGTATCCCCATGATGCTACAGTGCGATAACACGTCACTGACAAGCTGCCCCTCTATATCGCAATTGGAAGTATCTTTTAAGGTGGTATTTAAGATATATTCGATGCATTCCTGACGTCCACATCTTTTTTTAGGTTTCTTGGCACCAGCGTTTTTATCTAGAATGACAGTTTGACGGTAGCAAAAATTTTCGTTTTGATGTCTTTTTTTTTATTCAGGAATTAAGAACTTGTGATGTTCCGCTCTGCTTATTACTCTCGAACTCCATGAGAGCAAGCATGTAAATGAGGTACTATTTATTACTGTAGCCAGAGTAGCCTGGAAATTTAGTATTTTGAAGAATAACTATTTTGAAGATCACAGTCTCATTCATTTGGGACTTTGTTTAATATGTCTGCATCGCACAGCGCTTCATTCCTAGGGGACATGCATGTTGTCGATGTTTGCTGCACATTGATTACTAACAAAGAAAATGGCAATTTTTTTTTATTCCAGCAGACAGTGCAAAGAAAGTGGCATGGTCTCCGCCCAACGGTGTGCATCCCTGGGACCCCATCCCAAGCGGAAACTCTGCCTTTGAGACCGTGCGAAACCGTATGGCCTGCACCAGCACGACATCTCCACGGCTGCCCAAGGTCAAAACAACGCAGCAGCTCATAGCTGACCTGAAAGCCAAGAGTGGGCTCAGCCTAGATGGCGGCACTGCAGCCGCTGCCGCGGTGGCAGCCGCTGCGTCAGCCACGCCCCCGCCCTCTTCCTCGCGGCCCAAGCGTTCTGGCAACTACAGCCTCCTGGGCACAGACGACGAGACGAGCCGCACCAAGTCAGAGTTGATGGACCGCTTCCTAAAGTCATCGGTCCCCAATGGGCCGTCCCCTGCCTCTCCCACAAGCGCCAAGGGCGGGGTGTCGGGCGAGGTGGCGGCCATCTTGAGCGCCCTGCCCGAGATCGGGCCGGAAGTAGAGCTTGAAGAAGAGGAAGTTCCAGTAGTGCCGTTAGAGGTGACGCCCGAGGTGGAGGAACGCTTTGCGACCCAGAAGTGGCCATTTGTCAACGGAGTGTACGACCATGAGGGACAGTGGCGGGGCTGGCATGAAGTGACCACAGGGCGTTCATATGGGGGGGACCTTCTTCACATGTTGCCTTATGTAAATATAGACTGGTGACCCGGGGGTCGCATAACGAAGGGGGGGACATAAGGGAGGCACGTTCTTTTTGGCCTGTGATCTACGTGGATAGGTGGTGTGCGCACATGTAGTGCCCCGTTGCATATTGCCTTCCCTCCCCCTCTTTTTTTAGTCATGAACAGTGCTCGTGGACATCTTTTCTTCCACCATCACCTCCAGGTGGCGGAGGAGTAAGGGGGGTGTTATAATGAGTTTTTTTTTTCGTTATTTTTGGTGCCCTCTCTGGAATATAGACTAAGTTTCTGTTGTTGGATGTAAAAAAAAAGTTATTCAATGTCACAATTTCATTAATATATTGGGTGCATAAAACTTGCCAGCAACATGTTGGCACAAGCTTTTTTTTTTTTTTAGGTTTGCATGCAGGGTTTGCTGCCACTTGTGTTGAGCCCTCTCCTAAGCAGATGCATCGACTCATCGTCACACTTTTTTTTTCAATTTTTCAGTGCCTGCCACTGCTTTTAAGTTCTTCCCTTGGGCGTTCGTTTTGGTGTAGAAAAAAAATGCACAGGTTGTAATGTGGTTGCCAAGTGCCATTAAGCAGCAGTGCCATCGGGGGTGTGTGCGTCAGGCCCTGTGGCCTCTTCTGGTCCCTGGGGTTTTGAATGGAGGTTTTTTGGACGCGTGTGCTTTTACGTCGGGTGAACAGAGTTTTGTGTTGGGCCGGCAGGGGCCGTTTGCCTGTTGGGGCTTCCGCTGCCTCGTTTTGACCATCAAGACAGCCGTGCTTCGTTGCAACATCAAAGGAAAAAAACAAGAAAAAATGCGTCAGGTGGAACAAGTGCCTCGCCATCGGCTCTTGACCTTGCCGGCACGTGTGCTTGGTTGCAAGGTGCAAAAGGGAGTCTGTGCAAACAATCGTCTGGACTGCTTCTCCTTTTCGTGTGGCAGTGCATTTTGTAGTTATTCCCGAAAAAAAAAAATGCTTGGAAGCAAAAGTTTTTTTTTTCCTAGGAAATAAAACTGCCATGTGCGCACATGGGCATGTTTCTGTAGCAAGTGGAAAAGATTGTTCTTCCTGCTGACGTGTTTTAGTTGGTGTGTGCATTGTTGTGAAGGTTCCTTAAAAGGAGTGCCTGACTCAATGCACTGCTGGAAGTCAGCCAAATACCTCCTAACATATAAAGGGACACTAAAAAGAAACTGCTCCAAGTGCTGCAAATTAATGCACATGCAAGAAAGTGTTTCTAAAAATATGGATCTCAATGCACAATTTTGTTGCATATGCAGCTTTCATAAGACAAAAGCAGCTTTTATTGATTGTTCACATTCAGCACGATCGATGCACACTACTTAGCCTAGTTCTCATTTTTGATGGGCCGTTAAATATGTTTGTCTCTCATTGCATTCTGGAAGCATTGCTTTTGCACATTTCAAGGTTACTGTGTTGTGAAGAGTGAGATTTTGTCGGTTATTGCAGAGCCATCTACACCATCAATATTGCGGTGTACGAGACACTTTCTGGTGCAACAAACTGTTACAGTAATTGTAAGAGTTTTTGTTTGAAAAGTCAAACCAGCAAGCAAATGAAATGCTGCATCCAGCACAAAGTGCAATACGTATGCCATGTCGACATTCCATTTTTATAAAAGGCGCTATGATGACATCACATTAATTGCCAGTAATTGCACAAGTGCAGAGAGTTTGCTTTACTGGGTTTACAAATTGCTTACTAGGCTTGTGTGAATATTCGAACAAATATTGCAAATGTTCAAATTGGCTTCGATTCAAATTTAAATGATCTCAATTTTCAAGGCATTCGAAGTGAACGAATGAATATTAATTCGCCTGTTGTAAAGGGTGTTTCACTACAGTGGAAGGATGCTAAACTGTAAAAATGTCCAGAAATATGCACTGCCGCAAAGCCCCACTTCAAGGTTTAATTAACGAATTATACTTGTTATATCGGCTAATATGCTCCAAGTATGGTAACTTGTGTAACACATTTTACAGGTTAGCACTTGCATTCTACTGAAAGTCAAATCCTGCTACTATTTAAAGTTGGTACTTCTTCTTTTGAAACAAGAAAATGTTCGCTTTGGTTTTCTCTTGGTTTAAAAAGAATGTGTAGTTCGTGGTGTTGACAAATACGTTAATTTTTCTTAGTTTAATATTATTTGAACCAAATCGCTATTTGCATTAAGCCTAAAACTCACTATTCGTGCAAACCTACTGTATACTGTGAGGTGTGGGAGAAGCTTGTGAAAGCAGACTAAATTCACACATCTTTCCCATGGTTACCTTAAAAAAAAAAAAACAAGTATATTTCATAGAAAACTGACTGTGAACACGGGCCAAATAATGTCTGATCACCTGTGAAACTATTTCTGCATATATGCCGCATGTCAGAAAACCTTGCACCCAGAGGGGCACATTTTGCCACCATACAGAAAGTCTCGGAAGCATTTTATTTTTGACACTGCATGCCCACACTATCTGTATAACAGTGCATTATATACAGGAGGAAGTAGACTGTGGTGTGGAGACCCGAACGCAAGACAAATTACTATTGGTTACTACTCTGCGCCGATAGGACACGTGCTCATTTGGGGGATGCCCTTGTCATTTCACGTTGCCAAAGTGGGCGGAGTCGTGACAACGGCTACACCTTTCAGTCCTTATGGTGAAGAAGGCATAGAGTTTCCTAAATATACACTAGAGGGGACTAGTGGGGGCTGCAACACATGGCGCTTCAGCGACCATGGGAATGATGGGCAGTACACAGATTTGTCTAATCTTCGTACTTCTGGCTTTGTGTATGTTCGCTTAGCTTAGGAGCTGTTTTCTTGCAAAACAAACATCAACAAATGTTAAGTGGTTGTGCTTTACCACCCTAATCTTTTAGGCTTACCATTTCAGATCGGGTCACGAAGTTCAAAAGGGTTTGTTCTTTCCTTCGAATCAAAACAAAAGCGAAAGACAGCAAAACAAACTAAGGTACAAGTGCGATTTGCCTGCCGCAAGTACGAAGACTAGGCAAATCCGTGCACTACCCATCATTCTCATGGTCGCATAACGATCGCAGTGCCAGAGTCCCCTCTGGATAGTTTTAGCAAACTCTAATAGAAGAAGCGTGAGAAGGCCGTGTGAAATTTTGAAACCACCTGAAGAAAATGTTCTAACCCCTGTAACTTACTATAGCACGCATTTGCAAAATCCAGCCAAGATCGGTCCAAGCAGGTGTGATTTCGAGCTTATTCATGTGTATCCAGACATGATCAAAAGCCTTCATTGGCGATTGAAGTTCTAGATGTAAAAGGTGCTCAGAGTCAAGAAAAAAAAAACTTTCCACCCAGAAAGAAAATTTCTTGCTTACGATATCAATGATGCTGCTTCTGTGGTAATTTAACAATGCAGTGCACTTTTTGTTGAAGCATATTAACTACTAGAGGTTTAGCCTTGAGCCTTAACTCTGATTGTTATATCACAAGTTTGCAAAAACACGATCTGCACGGAAGAGCCGGTGCTATCCTTGTTGAAACTATTGTTCACCACAACACAAGACTGCAGCACAAGCATAGATAACTCGAAAACATGCTATCCAATTGCATACATCATTTTTTACAATGCTCTGAAGCGCTTAATAGTATTTGTGATACAAATGAGAAATTAATGTGTACAAATAACTTGCTGCCGGCAGGTTAGAATTCCCCTCCTTTCGTTCTGAAGTGCTTAGTGTTTTTTAAGATTTCCAATTTCTCTGTACAAATCTGCCTTTGTATCACTGGTGTTTCAGTGAAATCCAAAGGAGTGCTAACTTGACAGTAAAGAATGATATCACAGTTGTTTTAAGCACACCTACCACGATCTCTGTAACAGGGGTGGAACTGCTGCGCCAATTGCGCCATTGTGCGCCAATTTGCCCTGCTGCGCCAAGCTGCGCAAAAATGGCAATTTGCGCAAATATCGTCTATTTATAGCATTCAACGCCAAATTTAGCCGAGTGTTGTCGTCATCCGGGCAACATTGAGCGCTGGCCCCACACTAGACGCAGTCGCATCCATAGCCACGGTGGCCACGGCAGTTCGATGCGCAGTGCATTCATGGTTACCTCGTGCTTTTCCGGAAGGCTGTCATCAGCATGAATAAAAGTAAGTACTTTGAACAGTTATGTAGTGATATAACTTGAGGCATGGCCTCTGGAATTTTCAGCTGCTACAAGTAAGACGAACAATCCCTTCGCGTCTGTAGTTTTTTTTTTTTTTTTTGTTATTGCGGGAGTACGCAGTTACTGTGGTGATTGAAGTCTAATTGTTCGGGACCTGCACGATTTTTTAAAAAAACAAAATTGTAGGGAAAATTGCACTATTGCGCGAAGACATGCATCGCGAAGCTGTTGCAGGCGAGCATTGACAGACTTATTTTTAATAGCACGCCGTGCCATTCGGATCGCGGCCACTTCCTAGGCCATGCGAACTATCCCCATGTTCTGTGCGGATAGACAGCTCCGCTGTTAATAACGGCCCCTTTTGCATCAGAAGTTCATTTGAAGCCGAATTTTTCGCCCTGCTTTAATGAAAGAAGTGGTGTGGCGCTAAAACAATTGCGTGCAGAGCGTAACACAGAACACAGGCGCCGTACTCGTTCGCGTGCCAACGAGGCCCGACTCGGCCGCGAAAGCGGGCGTCGATTGGATGCCGTGCCCGCTTCCGCGTCTCCTACGCAATGAGGCGTCGTGAAATCGCCTCCTTCATTAGCTGCGTGCCTTTGCCTGCCTCGGTCGACGCAGCGGCGGCAGATTGCTGCGAAAACGGCGTCATATTGTACGGCCCCCGTCCTCGCGTTGGGGTCTATCGATGCGCCTGAGACCATGCGCGCTCGGCGAGTGTCGCGCGGGCAGAACACGTTCGCGGTGCTTGATTTTACGGTCGAGGCGACGGCGGCAGCGTTCGTGTCGGGCCTTGCCGGCGCGAGCGGGGTGGAGCACAGCATGCAATTGTTTTAGCTCGAAACTACTTTACCAAAAAATTTTAAAAAGCAGCCACCGTTAGGAACATTGTGTTGATTATTATAAAAAGAATAGCCAAAAAGTCGCTACATTTAAAGGAAATGGCAAAAAGCAGGTTTCAGTCCCGAGTAAAAGGAAATATCAAGGTGCCAGCTCCTATTTGATAACACAAATAGGAACAATAATAGGGGACACTGCCCCTACTTGAGTCCCTGTTTTGTGGTGAGCAAACTGAGAGTTGTTGCCAGTTTTGTTTGAAGACAGTTTTTGACGTCTGGCTTTTTTCTTTTGTCTAGAGCGGTGCACCAAGCTGAACACTGATGTGTTCACAAAAAAGGATGCCAACGGAGATCTGATATCACTCTGGTGTCAGCCAACCTCTAAGGACAGCGATGCCTTTTGCACGCTTTGCTGCACTACTGTGCATTGTGGGCAACATGGCACTGCAGCGATATACCGTCACGCAAGCTCTCAGAAGCACATCGCACAAGCGAAGAGAAACCGCAATGCAGAAGGTGCCCTCACCAAAAGTGCATTGATTCAAAGCACACTGGACCTACACAGTGCAACAGCGGTGTCCCTTCAAGAAAAGGTCACAAAGGCAGAAACTCTTTTTGCCCTTTCTGTGGTCTCGAGCAACCTTCCGTACACATTTGGAGATGTAGCAACGGCGACGTACCCCCACATGTTTCCAGATTCCGAGACGGCAAAAGGCTTCCAGTGTGGACGCAAGAAACTTTCATATATCATTTCTGATGGGCTTGGGCCGTATTTCAAAGCAAAAGTTATTAAAGAGCTCAACATTCCCGACACATTTTACAGCATCATGATTGATGAGAGCCCAATCCCCGAGGCCAAGGTGCAACAACTGGATGTGCTTGTGCGATATTATAGCACTAACACCGAGAATGTTGTAGTAGAGCATCTCCAGTCATTTCATTTGGGTCACGCGACCGCTGATGAGCTCTTTTCGTGCATTGAGGATGCCCTCAGTGATGTTCGTAAAAACAATATGATATGTTTTTACAGTGATGGCCCGAATGTCATGAAGAGACTAAAGCGAAAGTTAAAGACGGAAGTGAGCCCCAACATGGTCGACATTGGTGAATGTGGGCTCCACAAAGTCCATAATGCCTTTGCAGCTGGGCTAGATAGCTTCGGTGCGGAAGTGGAGTCGCTTGTCACTGACGTCCACTACTATTTCAAGTTTGCCACGAGGCATGCAGACATGAAAGATTTGCAGAGGGATCTTGGAGTGCCCCAACTAGAATTTTTGCGGCACGTGAGCAGCAGATGGCTGACGTTGCTTCCTAGCGTTGAACGAGTGCTCAAGTCGTATGATGCTCTCACGGCATTCTTCTCCAAGGCTGGACAGCCGAGGTCTTCATTGTCCATGAGGCATGGTCGGCTGTCTTCCGCGTTTTCAGACAAAGCACTGCAGGCAAAGCTGCTTTTTCTTCGTAACGCAGCTCAGATATTTGACAGATTCAAGACACTGTTCCAAAGCAAGGACCCCCTCGTGCATGTTGTCTATGACGAGATGGTGGCTCTTGTAAAGCAGGTCCTTGGAAGGTTCGTATGCCAAGAGTCATTTGCAATGGCTAGTGGGGCGCAACTGAAAGAACTTGATGTACACTCCGCTGCAAACTGGAAGGCAAAACCAGAAATTGGCCTGGACACGGAGCTGTCAATGGTGCAATGGAATCCTACAGAGAAGAAGGCATTTTACATCGGTGCAAGAGCCTTCTACATCGCCTGTGCCAAGCACTTGATCTCGAGGCTTCCACTCGACAACAAGCTGTTGTTTCATTTAAGGTTTTTAAACCCAGCCATAGAAGGGAGTTCGACAACTCCTTCGCTGCGCTATGTGGCTAACTCTCTGCCCCAAGTCATCCCACCTTGCGATGTGTCATCACTCACCGATGAGTGGAACTCCCTGATCTGTGAAACCAGTGACTGGGAATCGTCACCTAATGTAGTCACTCATTGGGTGAGCGTGTTCTCACTACAGACGCCTGCTGGGCAGGCTAAGTACCCGAAGGTCACCAAGCTTGTGAAAGCAGTCTTGTCGCTACCTCACGGTAACGCAGACTGTGAACGAGGGTTTAGTGAAAACAAACAGACAGTGCACCATCGAAGCACATTGTCTATAGCAAGCATTTCTAGCCTTCGGCAAACCAAGGCCTTTATGAAAAGGTACAGTGGAGATGCTACAAAGGTGCCTCTCACCAGGGACATCCAAAGAAGTGTTGAAAAGTCCCACAAGGTGTACCGGGAGCGAATTGAACGAGAAAACGCTGCGACGTCCCGGAAGCGAAAGCATGAGGAGGAGGAGCTAAGTGAACACTGCGAGCGAAAGAAGCTGATCAACGAGAAGTCGAGCCTCCAAAACCGACTGTCGTCTCTCAAAGCTCTGCTTGCAAGTTCACAAGGGCTTATAAGCGAAGGTCTGGCTGCCAAAGACATGGACAAAGTGGAGAGTGGCAATGTTTTGCTGGGGGATGTGAACTCTAAACTGCCCTCTGTGCTTGAGCAAATCAAAGCAGTTGACTTGGCTCTTCAGTCTATGAAGGCATCCTGAATCTTTGTGAAAATGGTGTTTGTGTGCACATCTCATTACGTGGCTGTGTTGTGTTTTTGTGTTTAGTGGCAAGGTGCTGCAAGCCAATTGCCACCTGTGGTTCTTTTGGCACTGATGTTTACTCTTGTACATTGTCGTCGTGATCCATGTAAGTGGTGTTGCAGGAAAGTGCAATGGTTTGGTTCAGTACACATAAAGCTTTTCCCCCATGATGTTGTGCTTTCCATCTGTTTTCGACTGAAATTATTAGCTTGTCTAAGGCAACTACTGTTTCTAGTGTCTGCCCTTCTATTTTTATTTCCGGAAGTTCAGCGAAAATTTTTTTGGTTTATTGCACTTCTAAACAATTCTGGCCAATTCTATTTTTCTAGCAGTTTTTGGATTAGTTGCTAATAAAAGTGCGCTCAGCCGCATTATTTAAGGCCATCACTGCGCTCCAAAACTGCTCCGAAATAGCCCCTAAATTGCTCCCAACCTTCTCCAAAATGGGATTTTGCTGCTCCAAAGCTGCTCCAAAATAAGACTTTTGCTGCTCCCGTGCCTGCTCCAAAAAGCTAGACCCTGCTTCCACCCCTGCTGTAACCGACATCGCCACATCTTTCCGAAACACAGCTCTAAGCTGCAAGTATGACATTCGCGAAATGCTCGTAAGTATAACTACACGTGATCTATGAATATTATCACATTTTATGATGCCAGTCACATATACAGTTCAAAGAGTTGGGTGATGGGGAACTCTGGTGATGAGTCAAGACTTCAACTTCGCACTAATTTGTTAGACATCTTAAATTTCAGCAAATTTCTCTTAAACTGGTATTTTCAAGTGGGCATTTTACACACAGTCATTAGAATTCAGCTTTCTCATTTCGGTGCAATGAAGTTCTTATTCTATGCACTTCTCACTTCATGAGCCTTCCTCAATTTCATATGTATTTGACCACCAAGTCACAGCTCCCGGATCATTACTGCCCCACATTACCGCATACATAACAACCTGAGCTTAATGCTTCAAAGTTCTGATTCAAGCACTGAAAACTTGACCCATAGACTCTAAGTGAGTTTTATTACTGTGTACGTTGTCGACGAAGCAGTTTTGAAAAATGCAGAGTTTCACATTGTGGATATGACAGAAGTCCTGTGCGAGCTCTATGTTAAGCATAGCATTTTTATGCACACAACAAATGAAGTACCAAACTCACTGTTAGCATCCTCTATGCTAGACACTTCAAATAACCAATTACTATTTCATTAATATAATTAATAATTAGACTAGTTACAATTGACACCATAGAAATTTTACAGAAGCATACTCTCACGGCCAGAAATCCAGGCAAAGTGTTCCTTTTCATTGCAATAGCAACTCTAAGGACACTCTTGACTGGATTTTGCCGCCGTCAGTGACCGCCGTGTTTCACCGTATATGAATATGTATCTATACATATGAAAACGAAAGTAAAAAATAATCCAGAAAAAGACTCTGGCACGTGGAATCTAACGTCTAGCCTTTTGCTTGTGAGTGCGTGGCGTTAGCCAATGAGCCACGAAGGAGCACCTCCTTCAACGTTGAAACGGCAAGCTACATCTACTAATTACCATTGCCAATGGCGATTTCGGGGGAACTATCGTGTTTTCAGTTGGTGCAATGAGCGCACGTCACCAGATCGTCACAATGCGGCGACGCGCGCTGATAAGTTCATCTCCCACGGAGAGAGGGGAGGGTAGACGCTCACGCGTCCGCGTGTTAATCTCACGGTGCAGAGAATCATGTGCCTTGGGCTTTCACATGAACGATTCTGTTGTAGTTACCGGGCACTTGAAGGTCACTGCACAGTCTCTGCTTGCAAAAAGGGCATGCTTTTCAGACACAGCATGAAATGAAATACTCTTTACACTTTCTGTGTGAAAATAGACTGATTTTATTGTACGTAGCAACACATTGGAAGCAAAGAACACAGAAAGGATTCATGATAGATACAAACACGAGCAAAAATGTAAAGACACATCACACAAATAATACAAGTCTGACCTGGAGTCACAATCTCCAGTGGAAAAAAGGTGGGAAGACCTTCAGTTTGCAAAGAATACAAACGCCAGCTATCTCTCCGGCAAGTTGAAGACGAAGTCACGAGTGATTATTTTGTCCATCAAAAACAGTTCCTGCAAAAAATAGCGCAGGAAACTGGCGAGGACCACAGAGTATTGACATGAGGGGGAAAAAAAAGGTGGGATAAGACACCAGGAAGGTGAAAATAGAGAATGCCAACTGGGAAAAGGTCTCAATGAAATGGCAACACCTAGCAAAAGAGTTAGGTTAAAAATAGAACTACACAAAATGGCAGTGGCCTCTGAGGCATACTAACCTACTAAGCATATGATTTTAAACAAAATCCCAATGTGACATGGAAAACAGGCGCGAGTGTATTAGATGCAAAAATCTTTGAGTACTAGATATGTCACAACAACTAGGCCTAACAGGAGATGTCCCAGTTGTGTGCGGCAAAGTGACGCTGAGGCGCAGTGCTGGGTTATCATAATGCCCTTCCATGACCGCAGCCAACATGCACAGGTAAGCAGAAAAAAAAATCATGCAGCAAAATGTGTGCTACGTGACAAGCTTGACTGCCATCGTACGGACCTACACAATACCTGCACACACCCGTACCGATATCGACGATCTTTTGTTAGTTATAACCCGATGATCGGGACCCTCGTGCTTCGAATCACACATGAATGCCTTCAATGGCCACCAAAACCAACAACGTGAAATTTGCGAGCCCTATCAGCTTAAACATGCAAGTTTGCACGTTGGAGCCGACAGTGGCTCACACATTTCAACAATTGCGTGCACCTTTTGTGGTTGTCGAACATCCTTGCATTCGATGCGGTTACTTGACCGTTAACGTGTGATATCCTTGACTAATTCACTAATTACTACTAAGCATGCAATCAGCTTCACGAAACGTTGTGCTACTCGGCACTAGCTAGTCAAGGTGTATTACCAACTGTTCCCAACAAATGTTTCACAACAGTGCCAGAGGAGTCTCCTAGCAAAGTAGCACAAAACTCGGCAGTGATCGTATCTTCAAATGAGATCGCTTGAGAATACCACCGAAAAATTCCTGCTTTTGTTGCAGCTGGCTTGCAATGAAGCCAGGCTCTCCGGATTATGCACACACAAAAACAAACCATGCACCTACACAATTAGCCAGCCAATCGTGAGGGAAAGCGCATGCTCTTTGGAATTAAGTTCCATGTAGTGAAGGTGAAGAAGGAGCACGAGGAGCAATGTCTCGGGCCCTTGTCACTGGCTTTTGGAGAATTCGCTAGCTGAACCTCACACACATGCACACATTGGAAGAGAAACACCGACTTGAGTGGCCAACCGACTGACGGCAAACTGAAGGTGGCCCTTCGGACGACGTCCTTCTCCCACGAGAGGCACAGGAGGTTGTAGGAACAACGCCCACGGTTCCTCGAGGCAGTCAATACAGCGAGTGCAAGTGCAAACGAACAAAGAACGAAAGCCGCAAGGAAGGGCTTCTTTGGCAACACATCAGCTAGGCATGCCCGCGACATGACTAGGTCAGAATGGGCTTCCGCACTACGATCATCCTTTTTCTTAGACATGTTGCACGTGTCCTTCGAGGCGAGGAAATGACCAGCTGTGAAACACTCCGATCGACCACACTCGTCGAGATAACTAACACAGTTCATTATATCACCTAACTTTTTGAGCCCGATACAAATGGCAATCTAATCTAAGAAAAATCTGCCCATTCCCTGGAACTACAGGTTTGAGCACCTCCACAATGATATACAGTTCTCGTACTATACAATTTTTGCCAAGCGAACTGACGGGCAAGACAAGAAATGTTCAAAACATTTTGATACCAATGCAGTGTCACTATCATATGTCTCTGTTAGTGGCACCATGCTTATAACACAACAAAACTCATTATATTCGGAAAAAAAAGCTCGATCCTCACAAAAGGTTACACAGAGATGTAACCTTTCATTTCCAAAATGTAATGCGGCAAATGTGAAATTACAGGACTTCATATGAATTCATTTCAACAGTGATGATTCCATGTTCAGAACTTAAACAAAATATGCTTTTCCGACGTGAGTATCTCGTTAAATTGTGAACTCGCAGTGCAACACGCAGGTCATTGGAATGAAAACTTTGCACATCGGTTGCCTCTGAATGGTTATGTTCGCTTATGCAGAAAATATTATGCTTTTAATTTATGCAGATGCTGTCACGTGATGAGCAAAGTGCATGGGTGATATTTCGTGACTTCTTTTGTAAAGTAAGTTTTAGTGTAAAAGAAGTGTATAATAAACGTAAGTGTTTGTAAAGACTACACGTAAAACCACGTCATACAAAAAGTAAATTGCATTTAAAAAAAAATGGTAAGCACTTTTTTTTTTCTTTTATAACACAGTGTTGCAACTCTATCTTGGGAGCATTAGCCGAGTGCTTGGCATTTGTGGAAACTTTAACACTCGGGCAGATGGGTGCAAAATAAAAGCTGTACCATGAGCATTTAAACCGTGTCAGGACAATGCAAGGACAAGCTTGCCGGGATTCCTTCTGTATGCAATTGCACAGCAAGCATGAGTACGACCTTCGGTTGAGACCACTTTTGCGTTTTTTTTTTTTTTTCAGCACCCAAGTTTTGCCTATGCTGATAAAAAAAGAAAAAAAAAACTGCATTGACAAAACGGTTCTCAAGATCTTGAGACACATTGTAAATAAATTATTGCCCCCCCCCCCCCCCCTCCTTTCTTTTTTTGGCAACATCACCACTATTCACTTATGTCCACATAGACAGTGAAATCATTCATGCACAGCAACATTATCATAGAGCCACTGTTTCCCACACTCTCATTGCAGTGAACTTTGACAACCTTTGTGACCCTCCCTCTGCCCAAAATAAATTGCCTTTAAATATTCATTGTGATGGACACACTTTTGAACCTTTTTTTTTTTTTGGAAAAAAAAAAGCAATATTGCACATTACAGATATCAATTTCTACACACCAAAGCAAATTGACATCACTGAATTGGCACATTAAATGTTCAATTTGTACACGACTGCGCACATGTGCAAAAAGTGTACAACAGGCAGTTGGAAAATCTTAGCACATTTCTTTTTGTGATGGTTAACATATGCTCATTACAATGGCACAACATTTTTGAAAGCTTGTCTTGCTTAGCTGCAGCTTTCTCTTTTGCCTCAAAATATCTCGGACCTGTTAATAGGCCGACATCACAGCACGTCGTAGTCACCAGTTGAGACTACTACATGCTGCTTTTCCGAGCCTGCCATTGGTATCAGTGAAGGATGCTTGTTCAGCACTCACAATTGAATGTATAAAAAGCAGCTTGGAATGGTAAAAAAAACAACCAAGATGCAACCACGCTGCTATTGACAGTTTCGAGACCTTTGCTCCTTACTGTAATGAACGACTGAAAGCTGCAGCTGCACAGCTAGTACAACAGGCACACATTCGCTATGACCCAGAAAGGTACCAAGAGCCGGGGGGAAAACTGCCTAATAACACAGCGTGTATCGGTCCGCCCTTCCACGATTCAATCCTCTTGCAGTGGCTCTGTTAGCTAGACAAGTTATTGCTGGCATGTTGGCAACATGAACAAAAAATATTTTGTACATTATGATAGTATTACTAGCGAACTGCCAATTGGACGACCAATTACTCGTGAATAAGAAATGAAATGT
The DNA here is from genome assembly GCF_043290135.1 of Rhipicephalus microplus. Lineage (NCBI taxonomy): Eukaryota > Metazoa > Arthropoda > Arachnida > Ixodida > Ixodidae > Rhipicephalus > Rhipicephalus microplus. The sequence continues at coordinate 24,342,545 of NC_134709.1, forward strand.
ACTAGAGCTGTTGCATCAAGCCAATCACAGACTCTTTTACACACCTGAAAATTATTTAGACTGTCTTAAACAGAAAGCATGGGTGAATTCATCCGCAAGCTGAAGCATACGCTTATGGAAACGACGATCAAACTGCGTTACACCAAAAACACTTTCTTTAATTTCAAGGGGGACGCCAGAATTGGCCAGAACCTTACAGCATGCCCTTATTTCGTGTGGAGATCTGATACCCGAAACAAGTTTCAAATCGGAGAAGAAAGGACCGTCGCTAGCACGAATCCGCATGAAGCCGTGCCTCCCAACTCAAAAAGGAAGACAAAAAGAAAAATGAAAAAGAAAGACTGTGCCTAGCATGCAGCAGCAGCCTCAGGGGGAAAGAGCGTATTTTGCTGTTTCAACATTTAGTCAGTTACGAAAATCTGCGTCGTCAGTTGTTTCTACAGGCCCAGTCACTCCAGTCACTGGAAAATGACAGCAACGCCATTCTTGACTCGTGTTAACCATGCAACAGAGAAGACACGCACACACTACTACAAATGTTAAAGCCCAATGCTTGTGGTCTCTTAATTTTTCTACTAATGTTGCATCTCTGTTGCAAGGGCTGTGCGAATCAGGAAGAAACTAGGCATTTTCACAGCACTTCCTACAACCCCGCCATGAAGCAGCTGACGGAAAGAAAGCCCCCTAGCTGCTTTGACTAAAGATTTGCCCTGAGAGCTCAACAAGATGAGTAAGTTGGTATGCACACAACAAGATACGTTTTATCCTTTGGCCATTGTGCACTGGCATTGATGCTCACAGCCCTAGAGAAGCGCTCTCTGGTAAGGCACCTTCGCAAGTCCTCCGCAAGTTGTGTCATTCAAGTTGTAAAGAGCACAAATCGCGGCGCACATGCCTTCTTGGACATTAAATGTAAAAAGCCAACCTTGCAATACCCTCCCAACAGCCTGTTCTTTCAGAAACCATTCCTTCAAGCGTGGCACAAGGGGCACCGTAGATGAAGCATACGGATGCTGGCTTAATCAACACACAATCGACAAGCACGTCACTCTGATCGAAACTTCACCACAACCCTAACTCTGTGAAACGTGACCCCTGTGTGAAATCACCGGACACGCGATACAACCTTATGTGGAGAAAAAAAAAAGAAGGAAGGGCCAGTTTTGATAACACCTGGATAACAGAAGCGCTTTCTGACTAATTGCTGAAAGGCACACTACTCATCAGGTGGCAAATTCACAAAGCACCACTATAAAGGCAGAATATTGTACGCGCAGATGCGGCAGCTTGCGCTTACATCGGCTCTCTTCGGTCTTTGTCGCGGTGCGCCAGCCATTTGGTCATCAAAACTACCAACTATTCGGTGTCTTTACTTTGACTGTGCATCAGGCATTGCGGCGTGGGTCACGCTGCTCCAGCTCGGCGAACTCCTGCAGAGCACCCAGAGCGAAGCGTAGCCTCTCTTGAAGGGCCTCGTCGCAGCCGAAGCGGGCGATGGCGGCCAGGGTGTAGGCCACCGTGCGTCGCCGCTCATCGATGTAAAGGACCAGGGGGCGCTCTGTTCGCTCAGCGCTCAGCACCAGCTTGGTGTGATCCCCAAAGAAGTTGACCTGCGAAATCAGTCCGAAGTCCAGTTATAGAGAAAAATTTGTGTCTGGGCTAGTTGGTACACGCTTAGTGAAATACAAAAAAGATTCTTACCTTCAAGGAAGGACAGAAGACAGAACAAAAAAGTGCATTCTTGATGACCTTTTCTGTTCTGTCTTGAATACTTCCTTAGTAATACAAGCATTTTTTTGCATTCCAGTTGCAGAGCTTGTAGCAGGCTGGCACACACATACAGAAGACATACAGGCGAGAGAGTCACCGGCAATCCGGCTAATGACATCAGTCAAGAGAGCGTGTCTATTTTCATCAGTTGATATTCATACGCATTTGAGGAGGCAATGTCGGTGCGTTCTTATGTTGCCCCCAATTCCAGGGAATTTCAAGATTTTGTTTGATTTATAAGAAGTTGTCGCAAATATGACTCAGGCCAGCATAACCACTTGCATAGTGGTTCTTATTGTTTTTCAGGGTCAGAACATCATAGACAGCTCTGCATGATTGCCAATAAAGTATTTAGACATCAGCTATCATACTGATAGCCGTTATTATAAAACACGCGCATGCGTATGAAATTAAGGGACGAAATGTGACAGCTGAATGCCTCTTCTGAATCTTAGAACACTTTACCACATGACATCATAATACTGCGATGAGCGAGTTTAGGACGAATGATGCATGCGATAAACTACGACCAGGCCGTCTTCAGTGTTTTATTGCGATAGAAATTACATATGGACACTCTCAGCTGATTTTTGCCGTCGCCGTCATGTCTCGAATATGTATAAGTATATATACATAAATAGTGTATATATATAGAAAATGCACAAAGAAAAAGAAATCAAAAGAAAATTTCCACGGCACCCGCCGGAGATTCGAACTAGTGTCCTGTCGCTTCTCAGCGCACGCTGCGCTGAGGAGCGAAGGGTCACTGGTTCGAATCTCCGGCGGGTGCCATGGAAATTTTCTTTTGATTTCTTTTACTGGTTGATGGGAAAGTCATACATGCTTTCCCAACAAGACCACATCGCTCATACAGCCCATCGCACAAAACAGTGAGCTACGTATATGCATCATTTGCCGCTAGCTTACTGTCAATGTATTTATAAGAAACATTCTTGAATAAAACATGTACTTTGTTCGGACAAGTCATACGTGCTTTCCCTAAACATTGAAATGTTCAATGGCTTGATCAATGGAAAGGTGAGTTCACTGAAATGCATACATTTGGGTGAAAGGGGCATTCCAAAATGAAAGTTTCTGGTCCTGTCATGCCTGTAAATTCGGTTCCCATCGAATTGCCAACCACCACTATCACTTTAGAGGAACAAACTCAACTCACTGTCCTGCATGAGTTGTGGTGACGCTTGCGCCACTAAAGCATCACATGGCTTCGTCATCACAACAGTCCACATCTGACCATGAACCTGGCGAGCCGACGAACTTCTTGCTGCACAACTTCCATGTGGTGTGCACACAGGATGTGCCGGTGATAGTCACTGGAGATTTCACCGTTAATGTACTTTGACATGAAAACCAGTGGCTTGTCGCATTTCTTGATGCCGAATTTGTACTTCGCCTCCTGTCTGACGTCATGCAGTCAACTATTCACAACACCTGCTTAGATATTGTGGTTACTGCGTTACTGTCTATTCAACACAATCAACCACATTCACTACATTTTGTATGGTTCCTAAATCTCCTAGCCTTAGTTCGTGTAACAACCCGATGTGTTGTTATCGCATTCATTGCTTAGACCTTGTGCCGAATCTGTGGCTTTTTTTTTCTCTTTCTTCTTTGCTCAGTCAGTGTGCAGTTAGCTCAGCTGTTTTGCAGACAGGCAATCTTCATTTGTGTCAGTTTCTTCCGTAAAAATGCAGGTGTTCAGCTAAAAGAAACAAAGGCACTAAGTCGAATCTTGCTGCAACGAATACCGCTGCCACGAAATTTCCACCACAACATCAGTCGCCCATAGAGAATATTGCGAAAAATGACTCGTTACAATGAACACTTTTTCTGAGTACTTTCACAGCAACAAGGTTTCTGCGAGTGCTACCACATAAAAAAAAGTGCCCCCCCCCGCCCCTCCCTCGCCGAAAATCGCTCCAAAATACCGCTTGTAACTGGACAATTTCTCGTTATTATACCCATGTGGCTGCATGACAACCTCCGCAACCACAGATCATCCACCCACCACGATTATTTGGGCGGATCTCATGCATGTGCGGGCCATGGTAGAATCGTTTTTCAAAAACCCCCGCCATGTTTTTGACGTAGAGCTCAAAACAAAACTCATCATTGTCACTGGCCTAGCGATCCAGAATGACAACCAGAGTATTATGAGGCATAGGCATGGCAAGCATGCACCCAGTCCATCTGCTGCAACTGCTGTGAACACAAGAGCAGTCGTGTCGACGCATTTATGGGTGACCAAGAAAGTACGCGCACGTCTTAACGTACATGCACTGACGCAAAGGAAGGCTGCGGACAAAACTGCGGTAAATGTGATCACAAATAGCAACAACGCAGTTCTGAAGGCACACAAACAGCCAGCGTGCAGAGACTGAAAACAGAACTAACGTTTGCCACAACTGCTCGTTTGCCACAACTGTGGTTGCTACTGTCATAATCATCAATAGGAAATAAGCTCTAAAGGTATGTGGCTAGCACATCAGGAGATTAGAGGCAATAAAGTCGTGAAACGACAGTGTGGAGCTTTGACACTTAGTTCTCTGTTGCCCTTCGTGAACCTGTGGTCGCACTGACTCACGGCGCTGCCCACTCAGCGCGCTTCAAGGGTAGCTTGATTATTGTACTTGCTCATGTGTCGCCTACCCCTGCATATAGCAGGCCTTCCACCCCCTACAAACAGCGGGATATTAGTAAAAAATATATGCTTGTGCATTGACACAAAGCTGGCTTTCTTGCACTACTGTAAATGCCCGCCGTGAAACCACCTTGCATACCAAATATGCATAAAACCTACATTCAGAGTTTAGCTCCAAATTTTCTGTGTATTTTGTGCATGTTGTATGGGAGAAAATGCATTCACTCAGTGTGCAGCCACGTATGTCTGAGTTAGCAAGAATTCAATGCAAACCATACTGCATGCGCTTTATGGAACCAAAGGAACAGTCATAATCATTATACCTTCCTAACTTCTGTGGTCTATGCATGAAATTGGGCTGCAACAATATTTCGCAACATTTTCATGTGTCCCACCAGTTTCATTGTAACGAGATTTGACTGTCGATGGGCAAGCAAATGAGTTGGCTGAATATTGTGCAGTGGGCAGTTTGAATCAAGCTGCTCTAAAATAAACTGAAAACATAGCGGGTCAACCAAAAATACAAGATTTGTTTGAATTATCAAAGAGTCTACAGTACTTTGACAAATTCCACGCAGCTAGAGGTGCCAGAATCGGGCAATATATTCGTAAGAGCACATGCCAAGGCAGCGCATAAAGAGCAGACGGTCGTGTTTGCTCTCCCTGGCGGTATGTCACAGTGTAGTGTGTTCAGTTCTGTAATAGTAATTAACACATAACGGCCTGTTGCCTGTAGTACGGTCAAATATTAGTCAAAAATTCGACAAAGAAAAAAAAATGTTCGCATGCGATATGCACTGATTATTGGCACACACACACTCCACCAGCAAGTATTTTTGACTAATTGCTAAAACAAGCATACAAACTAAACCTCCACATCACCAGAAAAAGAAAGCACGAGGGTTGTGAACATGCATACATCACGCAAGTCTGTACAGACACTCATCTTAAAATTATGGAGTGAACTTACCTGAAGCATGGAGCAGCTGAGCTGCATGACGACCGCTCGATCCGTGCGCATCCAGCGCTGGAGGTACACGAGGGGTTTCTTTTTACGGCCAGAACCTTTCGGCACATCTCCACCCTATAGAGAAGAAAACGCCCATTAGCAAAATAGTGATTTGCCCTCTTGACGTTCCCTTTTTACAGGGCGACCACAACATCAGAATTTGTATCAAGAGACTGACCTTTCTTAGCCAGGATCACCAGTGGCCCAACACAAGCCTGTATAAGTGTTTAAGTCAAGCCTCGAATTCACTTCATGCTTTTACCTTTTTGTCGCCCAGTTCTAATAGATATATGATACCATGAGAGCCTTTGGAGAAGACAATAACGATAGATAGAACAGTGTAGCCAAATTGCTGTGGGAAGTGAAATTTTGCAAGACTGCTAATCTCCGAGGCACACAGACACACAAAGGGTTTCATACAAAAGACTTGACAAACAAAGACAACTGCTGAATATAGAAATTTCCATAACACTGAAAAACCAAGGAGGCTTAGAAAGAATTGCTAGGATGGAAATTACTGCATCTGAGCAGGGACGTGAGAAAAGTTTAGCCCACAGAAAAGAGGGCGCATTCTTGTCCCTTGCTCAATTCTTAACATGGCAGAACTTTTTGGACAAACAGCGTTCGATGTGTGTCGTTGCGTCACTGGTTTTCTTGAGACTACTGAGAGTAATGGCAAATTTTATTGGCAATTTTGTTTAGTCAAGCATAAGGTCTTTTTCTTCCAACATGGGAGTGGCTCGCCCGCTGCTAGAGTGCGTTCCATCAAGTTATCAATACTGATCATAATAAGTTACTTCTGCCGTGAACAATAATTTTTTTTATTCTGTAGTTAAGCATTTACATTAACAGGGTAAAACCACTTGATTTCCAAGCGGGCGGCACAAAAGAAAAATATGTTTTTAACATAAACTGGGAGCAAATTAAGGCTTCACTTTTGTGGTTAAAGCATTGTTGCATGAGCTTCCACCCCAGAATTTCTTTTTAACCTACTATTTGTGAAAATACACACATATAAAGCATAAAAATTATCAAATTGGGCAGAAAGAACTCGACAAGCAGCCCCGGCCTCTGAATTACCTCTGTCAGGTTTTCTTCCATGTAGTGAGCGAAATACTTGAGCAGACCGTACTTCTCTTGCAGACTTGGAGGCAGGCTAGATGGGGCGTGGGCCTCCATTGACCCTTGGCTGTCTCGATACTCAAGACGCCTGCAGAGAAGCACAACAAGGCCAAGCCTTAGTTAAATGCACAGTTAAAATGTAGGAGGGCTTTGTAATCCTTAACGAAGAGCTTAGGTTAGTAAGGAGTGGATGTCTACCCAATTTACACGTTAATAAATCGACCCATTTCGTCTCAAGTTCAAATCTGAAGTGAGGGGTCGACCTAAAATCGAAAACTAGTTTCGGTTGTCAAGTCTTTCTAAAAACAATCCTCGCATAATCCTGCAAAGCTAGCTTTCCTGGACAGCTTCCAAGCTCTGCCCTGAAGCCAACTTTGATTTCGTTTCTTTCGGGTACATTGTACATACATAGATACAAAGAACTTTATTAAAGCACCAGAGGGACTAGTTGACCCTCTGCGATGGCTTGGGCCTTCCACACAGCCAGTAATTGTAGACACAAGTCCGGGCTGTGTAAGCTCCGGCGCCACGAGTCCTCGCCACAAGAATCAGCGCCCACATTCGCAGGACACTACCAGTGCATGTGAGCTAGCGAGCAACTCTCGAGGCCCCAACGAAGACACTCTTCATGAAAGTCCGGCTCTATCCCACCATGCTTTCACGGGCAGAAATATGTACCCGTCCTGCAGGAGTCGAAAAGCGATTCCCTGTGCTCGGTTGAGCCTAACGTTAGGAAGGGGAAAACGCCTCCGACTCGGCTTGTAGCTATAATTCGTTTTTTTTTTTCTTTTTGATGAAATTTGCTCATGCTCTGCCCCCCCCCCCCCCTTTTTTTCTGCCGTGTGATTTTAGGGAGGGGAAAGGGCGACCTGCATTCAAGTCGACTTATAGTCATATAAATGCGGTTGAATGGCATTTTTCTTTTCCGTTCAGCCTCCTGAACCTTCGCAGTCAGCTTTTGATAACTTAGACAAGTCCACAAAGTTTGCCGCCAAGAAAATTTATACCATAATATGCAGCCTTTCCTTAAACTTTTGGCCTGTCCAAATATGACGATAACGCTACTGAGACTTGGCAATGTCACACTCTGCAAGCTGTTTATGCACTACAGTAGAAGCTCATTAATTCAAATTCCATGGGAACGCTGAGCAATTTCGAATGAAACAAAATTCGAAATAATGAAAGTGAGCAAAAATGGGTGGATTTCGGGGGTGGGGGCACGAAAAATATTTATGGGCCAAGCAAGTCCGCGATGACCATCTGCTTCTTTTCTCTGAATGCCACAGCCGCGGCTCTCTGTTCCAGCGCACGGACGCGGCGCAGGGAATCCTCTTTGCTCGCTTCAAAGATGAATAAGAGACACGCCACATTAAGTGCCTCCATCACCACAGAAGCTGACGGGCGCACAGGCGCTTCGTCATTTTCGTCTTCCTCCCCTTTTGGCTCTTCAGCAACAGGCTGCACACCGGCTACTTGAGCGATAATGTCCTGATCAGTCAGGGCACCACACACCGATATCAACTTCAACATAATCGGCAAAACGTACACCCCGAAGAGTGTCGCGCAATGCCACTGGCATGAGCTCCTCAGCCCCATCCACGTCAATGTCACAACTATCCTGCGCACTTCCAGCTGCAAATCCACTGTGGCGGAAACAGTTTGCGATTGTGGTCGCGGTCACCTGTTCCCATGCGCGCACCAACATGTGCATGGCAGTGAGCAGCGTAATGCCGAAGTCCTTCCTGTCGCCTGCGCACAAAATCATTCTCTACAACACGTGTCGCCTATAAAAGCACTTGATGTTCCTTATCACACCCTGGTCCATTGGCTGTAGGGCCGCAGTCGTATTTTGCTGGAAGGAACATTAACTTTGTTGCTCTCAGCTCAACATCGACTTTGTGCGCCAAACAGTTGTCGACGACAAGAAGAACGCGTCTGCCGCCCAGTTCCATTCGCCTGTCGAATTTCAGTAGCCACTTCCTGAATAGGTCACCTGTCATCCAGGCTTTCTTGTTTGCGGCGTACTCCGTCGGCAGTGGCCGAATGTTTTTGAAGCACCGTGGCTTGAGTGCTTTGCCAATCACAAAAAGGGGGACCTTTTCTGTACCGGTCATATTTGCGGCGACCAGAACAGTGACACACTCTTTGCTGCGCTTGCCGCCGGCACAGCTGTCTCCCTTGTAGGTGATCGTCTTGTCTTGCTGCAACTTGAAAAATAACGTTGTCTCGTCAGCGTTAAACACACCCTGTGGTGAGTAGCTCTCCAAGTACTGCTGCAGGGTGTCGCTTTTCCAAGTAGCGCATGTTTCGGCGTCCATTTCCTTTGCCTCGCCGAATAATGTGCGGAATACGAGATTGTGCCGCTCCCTGAAATGATGAAACCATCCCTCGGAGGCGACAAAGTCTTCAATGTCCAAGCGCAGGGCAAAATCGGCTGCCTTGGCCATGATGATAGGGCCGCTCAATGCGAAACTCTGGGCTCTCATTTCTTTAACCCAGATAATCAAAGCTGACACCAGTTCCGGGAACTTCGCTGTCCTTAGCCTTTTTCGACTGGCGCCAAAATCCTCGGCTTCATAGGCATTTTCAATGGCCGTACTGTTGCGTATGTAGGTTGACAACGTGCTCGGAGGTATGCCATGCTTCCTCGCAATTTCGTATTTGCTCGAGTTCCCTTGGTCAACCTTTTGCAAAATCTCCACCTTCTCCTTCACAGTCTTCGCGCAGTAGTTTTCCCGCGGCATCTTGCAACTTCGATGCGGAATAAGACGGCTTGACGGCGTGAACAAACAACGTGCTCGAGGAACAAATTGACGCTGCCGCGTGCGGCCTAGGACTGCTAGGACTACTCCGCCGACTCCTCAGCGTCCCGCGGGTCCCGCGTGTACAAGTGGCGCCAGGCGCTGAGATAGCGGGAGGGCTACGGAAAAAAAAAAAACTGCTCCCTGGATTTCGGAGGCCATACTTTGCTCGCCCTTTACTCGGAGACCACTTGAAGGTCGAAAAAACCGGTCGTGCCACCTATCGTTCGGCCGTAAAAGCTTCCACTAGTGTTTGACGATGATGACGCTCGGCGGCGCGCGCTTCAAATTGTCCGTAGAGGCAGAAATTTCTGTTCGAATTAACGAATCGTTTTACACATGGTCTCCTATGCACTGCGGACCGGACAGCGGCGACCATTTCGAATCATCCGAAATTTCGAATTAATGAGGTGTGAATTAACGAGCTTTCACTGTAACAAGATTCACCAGCATAGCCGTGTGCAGCATTCTCCATTGTGGAGAGAAGCAAACTTTCACTGTAACAACCTTCTGCTCTTTCCGATACCCTCCCACTGGGACCCCCATGTTCAGAACGCAGTGTAAATATGCAATGTTAGGAAGAAAGCCTCCACCCCTCTTTCATGTGTGCCCGCCTATGTTTCCCACTACAAAATACACGCTACAATTTCGAAGCCAAGTCTACAGGATGGCTGAAGTAAAAACCTGGACACTATTTAGAGTGGTTGAAGTGGCGAATAAAAGCCCACATGGTCTTCCCACATGGAACGCATGTCTGGCACACTTCTTTCAAGCACTTTGTCAACCATTTTTTTAAACCATTCACAACATGGCTATCCGATTTTATAATCCCTAAATGTACATTTTTCCATTTTTGTGTTTATAATAATTGTCACCATGCACAGGAGGTCCCACTCCAGCTGCTAACTACAGGATCTCCTTCTGTGTATATATACCATGTAATTACTATTGTTTACAAACAGGAAGAAACGTTATCTTTTTTCCAATGACATCAAACAATGCCTTAACGGCTGGGCACAAGGACACGGCACGCAGAAGCAAAAGCGCTGCCAGAAAACCCCAAATGTGAAGGTTAATAAAATCATCCTAACACAAGAGCGACTACTCACAGGCGGTCCGCTGAGAAGCTCAGGTGCGTGGCATCGTTGAAGAGAACACCGACTGTACGATCGGACAGCTGGAAGCCAAAGCCAAACTTGTTGGAGTAGTCAATCCATTTGGTCACAAGCAATGCTGAACCCGCCCACGGTGGTGGCACACCGCAATCTGCAATTTCAGGAATCGTAACCCTCATTGCTTGGACAATGCCCAACAGCCTGCTGCTACTCCAAGCACCGCAAAAAGTGACTGCTACTTAAGCCACCGTAACCTTCGCACCACAGTCTTCAAGCCCACCGTGACAAAAAACTGCTAAAGGGACCGCTAAAGGCACTTTGCATCAGAGCGAAAGATCAATGTTTAAGAATGTCTGAAACATTAATATTACCAACAGCAGAGCTCTATCAATCGAGAAATTAAGGTAAATGTACGACACCATATGCACCACAAGTGGGAAATTTTGAAATGATCTCAATGACGTCAAGAGCCCCTAAACAATTAATCAGTAGTAATCAAGCTAGCTACAAAAAATTGCAAAGAAACCTTCCATGCATTGCAACGAGTAATAAAATGTCGCTAGTCCATTTCTGTTTGATTTATAAGAAGAAAAAACTATTGGTGTTACCAAGGAGAATAGCGTGTGTGGTTTAAAACTTCCGTTCTCACCAGGTTCAACTGGATAGGTGATGCCACCTAGCGGGGCCTAGTTGAACCAGGCAAGCACAAAACTTTTATTACAGAAACATCATGCATTTTACTTCGAGTGTCAATGTCTTGCTGTAAAATTCACACCAGAATTGATTAGGAATCACACCAGAATTACTTACGGTAAATGGGAGCTGGAAAAAACTGCCTTTTAACCAGTCCTGCACTGTAAGCCCTTACATCATTAATTATCTGAACTGTACTTAGCTCATATAGGCCCATACAAATCACTTTTAAGCTTCACAAAAAAAAAAAAATAATAGTCAAGGTGCCAGTAATACACACACTTAGCCTAGAGGTGTGGCTGAATGCCCATGAGTCTCATGGTGTACCAGTCTTATGCTACGGTGATACCACATTTTCAGAGATATTACATGCAGTAAAAAAAAAACCTATTCATTTAGAGTATTGTTCATAATTTGGGAAAGCTCAAATTCACATCAAAGCAAATTGAAATATGGTAATCTTGTTTGAAAATTCGAAGTGCTTCAGTATTTTCTCATGCCTACATTGGATACACCCCGAAGTTTACTTGAAGATAGCCCAAAGTATACCCGGAAGCGTAAATTCAGAATCCACCCTAATAACGTTTTCAACACTGCACATTCATTCTGAGCACAGGTGAACACAAGTAAAAACTAGAGAGAGTGTTAAAATAATGCATACAAATGTAAATGAAAATTTGTGTTGGTCATGGTTAGCAAAAACAAGCACGAATGCTTTTAAAGTGATCATAGGTGAGCTCATCTTCGTTTTTATGCCAACCCGAGCTCTCGAGCCAGATAAAATAATTCAAAAACAAATGTGAAACAGGCCTCCTTTAAGACTTTATTAAAGAACCTGTAACTTTTGCCTAAATGACGATTATGCAGGAAACAAACAATACAGTGAGTTCTGTCACAGATAAAAGCTTTATGCTGCACACAAGGCAGAAAGAAAGGCAGGCTACAGGTGATACGAGTACATAGATGCACTTACTCGAGGCGGGCATTTCATCTAAGCAGGCCTGCAGTAGCCTGTGAAGAAGCTGAGTGGTGCCAAGTTTGGAACTCCCTGCAAGCAAAGGTGAAGTGAAGATGGCTGAGATAACAATGAAAGCATAATTACTACGCTTGTGAAAACATTCAAATGCACCTAAATTTACAAATAATACGGTATTCAAATTCACTTCAAATTGAATTTGAGTTATTGAAAATTTCGAAGAATGCAGCCCCTTGTAAAGGTAGTTTCACAGCGGTAAAGGGGTGCTAAGCCATGAAGGTACCAATTTAAATGTGTTTTAATTCGCATTTTAACCTTTGTAAAGGTGATATCACTGCAGTGAAGTAATGCTAAACCGTGAAAACATGCACTCCAGAAAAGTCCACACTGCCGTGACGCCCCACTTCGTGGGTAGACGAAAATATTACCCTGACATCAATTATTTTTTTTTATTTTAAAAGCTTGTTATAACAGCTTACATGCTCCAAGTATAGCCAATCTTAAAATGTAACATATTTTACTAGCTACCACTAGCATTCTACCGAAGCTCAAAATCTGCTACTACTCAATGTTGTTTCCACTTCCTTTGAAGAGCAAAAATGGCATTTCCACAGCCTTGTTCCTTTTATTTTTTTTTTTAATATTGTGTGGGCTAGTTAGGTCATGACAAGTACAACAATTTTTCTTTATAATGTGCGATACCTATACTATTTGAATTTGATTCAAATTATTCGACCTAAATCACTAATCCCTGTGAATTCGCTTCAAACCTAAAATTCACTCTTTGCACAAGTAAAATAATTACGACAGCACCGAAGCGTAGCCGTACAGAAATAAACATCACGCAAAACAAGTTACCTCTACAAAAACAAGACTTATTGCTCAAAACCTACTACCACAGTTCTTGCACACTAGTGGCCTTTCTGCTCCATTTATCTTCTGCCTACACTTTCACATTCCTTTAGGTTACAACTAGAATCAAACCACAATAAAAGCTCGTTAATTCAAACTCAGTTAATTTGAACTTACAGTCAATTCGAACTGATGCCATAATCCCGGGCTAGCTATGTGTATCTCTATGGGAGAAAACACACGATAATTTGAACAAGTCAGTATTCAGGATGAATAATTCCAACTAGAAGACACAGGTTTTTATCATTCCTCACAGAGTTTGGCCTTGAGTGATCACAATACGTTGCAAAACGAAAACAATTTTTTAAATTAAATTTACGAGAAATGCAATACAATGAAAAAGCATGATTTTTCAGTAGATGATACTTTGCATGATGAGCTGAAGCTCTTCGGCAAGCTGCAAACGATGCTCATGATGTCGCAACAAAAGAAACCTAAGCAAATGTAAATTACTGGCTAGTTTTAATTTTGATATCGTTATCTCTTTCATGCAAAGAAGCACGTTTTGCAGCTTAAATAACATATATTTTGACACTGAGGATCATTGCTCACAAAAGTGCAGATCGGCACTTCATTTTGGCATATCACTGTTTAATCAACTAATTTCTGTACGCTGTTAGAGCTCGATGAACCTAATTTACAAAACTAACTGCCACAAACGTGTACTATCACCTAATTTACGATAACGAGTCTGAAGGTAGCTTCTTTCGGATATGTTCACGCAGTGTGGCGTCATTTCCGTTCTTTTGAAAACCTGCTCATTAATTTGAACTCCACGTAATACAAACGATTTTATAGTCCCCTTCGAGTTGGAATGGCTAAGCTTTTACTGTATTACAATACTATGCACTACTTAAGCATGGCACCTACAAGAGAGAAGACAAGCAGGCACAATGCTGCAAAGAAAAGCGCACCTTTAAATCTTCAAATTTTCACAGAACTGTAATGGCCATCAAAACACTGGTCATGCAGAGAGTCTATGGTCGAGTACCACTTAAAAAGGCCAGAGAGGCACAGATCAGAGGTCCAAAGCAGGACAACCCATTGCCTCCATTACTAAATAACTAGTTTTCTGCCATGTTCTCTGGTGTCAGAGTCACCGGCAATCCGGCTGATGTATCAGTCCAGAGTGTGTGTCCATTTTCACCAGTTGATATTCATATGCATTTGACGATATGTTGCCCCCAACTACAGAAAGGCCACACCGTTCTCAACACTAATGCTCTTTTCAGTGCAAACTAATGTTTCAGCAGAAGCTCACGTTTGTCAGGGCAAAGAACCCGGCCGAGTGTTCCTAAGAGACCACAGTCACCAAGTGGCACGGGGGAGTCGCGCGCCGAACCCTGCACGCCACTGTGGCCAGACGTCCTTGTCGTGGAGCGGCTTGCGTTCGCTGCAGGCTGGTCAATCCGTAGCCGCGAAAGCATCCCCAGCAGCTGCCCAGACTGCTCGCGAGGTGGCCGCAGGAACGGATGTTCGAGTACCTCGTTCAGACTTGGTCGCTCCTGGGGCTCTGGCTGGAGCAATGACACCAGCAGGCTACGTGCCACGTCCGAGAGTCCGGGCGGCAGTGTGTAAGCGCCACGAAGGATCCTCTGGTATGTCTCCGTTAGTGTTGACGTTTCGAAGGGTGGCCGGCCAACCAAGAGAGCATACCTGTGTATTGAGTGCCATAACATTGTGCAGTCAGTTACATTCCAAACACAAACTTCAATCAGTTCCTAATGTGTCAGTGGTGTCATCTATTGTTCTGTCAATTAGTGAACAGTAACTGTTTTCTAGAACGACTTCCCTGAAGCTGCTATCTTGATCCTACATTTAGTGGTAGCAGCTTATTTTCACATGAATAATGTACGCAGTCTTTGTGCACTGTGCAACTAAAGATGTCAATAAAGCATAGGTCAATACCTCATTTTGTTAACGCATTTTAATCAATTAATGTGGCAGTATTTCACAGATTTAGAGAAAAATAATGAGCAGGAATGTTACGAGGGTAAATTGTATAAATTTCAATACAGTAACATTTTCGAATTTAAAGTCATTTTATAAACACAGTCTTAGGCTAAACACAATAGGCAGTTATTGGAATGCGTTTCCGAATTTTACAAACAGCATCAAGTCCATGGTCTCATTAAATGGGGCCCTAAGTACGGGCAGACTTTTCATGTACAGAGTCTACCAGATCTAAGGTGAACACCTCGTTAGCATTCAAGCCAGTAAATCTAGAACGTTTACTCTACTTCACCAGGAAAATGTCTATTATTAATGTCTAAACATGGTGTCTATATAAACACAATGATAAACTTTTGTAAGTATGCATGAAGCACCAGCCTCTATGAGGTCCTGAACACTAATTAGGCGTTCAACTTTATGGTGTACACGTATCCCGAAGGAGTACGGCCACCAGCGTGGGTCCGGTCTTAGCGAGCCGCAGGGCACGCGTTAACCGTCGCCGTGGCGGGAAACACGATACTGCTCAAGTCGCAACATTTTATTGTGGCAACACCAACCGCAGTACAGCCCGTTGCAAAAGGGCACGGCGGGAAAGCAAGTAGGCTTATCCACGCCACGGGCACAAAGTACTACACAGGGGTGCCACGAGCACGTCTCCGCGGTAAAGGTGATCCACGGAGACACCGGAGCAAAGGCCCGGTTGCTCGAGCGAGGGCAAAGGCGCTCGCGTTGGCTTCGAAGGGAGACGGGTCGGCGTAGCGAGGCCACGCACTAGGACACCGTACCGCCCTTCGGCCGTGCGTACGCAGCGGGGCAACAGCGGGTGAGCGTTCGCCTTGGGCGCGAGGCGCCGTCAGCGAAGTCCGACGAGCCCCCGACTGACGGGAGTCGACGGACGAAAAAGATAGCGTAGCTCACCGTTTGCTGTCCCGGAGAGTATCTGACCGCTCCCGACGCAGCGCGAAAACCTCTCGGGAGGCTCCCGCGCGCGGCGCCACAGTCAACATCCGCTTCCGGGTGAGGGAGTTAAACGTCACTCCGCTCTCCCACCACGGCAGACAGCGAAGGAGGGCAGACATGTCGGGACATGAGAACGGCAGAAAAGGCGGCAAAGCCCGCGCAAAGGCAGCGGGCTAGCCTCAATTTCCACAACTTAGATGCAGACTACGCTGGGGCAATGCCCACAACATGCACATGCACAACACGCATACGATGACCCCACTCACATAATGCAGCCCATGG